>NC_133410.1:164764090-165374545 GCF_049350105.2 Macaca mulatta | reverse complement strand
GGTTCTGGTGAAGGCCGTCTTCTGAATTGCAGACTGTCATCTCTGTGATGTCCTCACTTTGTGGAAAAGATGGTGAGAGAACTCTCGGTGGACCCTTTTGTACGGGCACAATCCTGTTCATTTACAATCTTCCACCCTGATGACCTGATTACCTCCCAAAGATTCCACCTTCTAATACCATCCCATTGGGGGTTAGGGCTTCAAATATGACTTTGCAGGGACACAAACATTTAATCCATTGCAATACATCACTTGCTTTACATACTGTTTTCCCTACATGCCCCATATGTAATCTATCAGGAAGTCTCATTGACTTTGACTTTTTGATCTTTCTTGTATTTGTCTCTCCCTCTCCATTTCTGTAGCTCCTGCCCTAATACAAACCCTCATCATGTCTCACCGCCTTTATCCTGCAACAACTCCATTTTTTGACTCCCTCTCTCCCTGTCTCTCTTCTCCCTCTCCTCTGATCCATCCTTTACTCCACTAACAGGTGTCTTTTCAGACAAATCTGATTGTCACTTGGGTGGAAATTTTATGATGCAACTCCACATGATTAAATTTGAATCGTTGTATAGTGGGCAGAATCCTTCATAATGTCATTGTTTACTAATTTCTGCTCATTTCGTACCATTAAACATAATACAACTCTAGTGAATACTTGTGATTTCCTGAAAATACCAGTATCCCCTCAAATTTCTGGGCTGGCCCATGCTGCGTTTTCTTTGGAGCATTTTCAGAGTGCTGTTCCTACACTTACCTATCTCTGTCACTTCTTCTCAAGTCTCAGCTCAACACCACTTCTCAGTGAAGCTTTCTTTCCCACCTTCTTTCCCACTGGCACCATTTCCATTATGCTTCCAGGGATATTCAATTACAAATACTGTCGTATCATATTATAATGACTTGCTCCCATTTTGATTTCTCATTAGACCCCTAGTCTAATTGCACTTCTAGCAAGAATTATCTCATTCTTCTTTCCCTCAATGCCTAGTTAGGAATTTAATCAAATTAGGGGGTCAGAAACAATTTACATTGATGAGTAAGTAAATATACAAATGAATCAATGTGTGTTTTTCACTGACTATGAAGGAACTCTAGAGTTCCTAAATATCTCTAAACTTCAGCTACCTAATCTATAAAATGAAGTTAGTAGATGGGAACAGGGTGTTTTTAGTGGTAAACAGTCCATTCTACTAGTGCTGTTGGGGCATCTACCAAAAGGAGTAACCCTAACCCTAAAAGGAGCAAGCCAAAAAGTCTTGCTCCTTTTGGTGCAAAGTGATCCAATAATTTTTCGTTTAACGGTTCTTTGAGACTATGTTTTGTTTTCCAGTGAACGACTTTCCTGCCAGTCCTGTCTCAGGTACCATGACAGAGATCTCAGATAACTCTTTTAAAAAGTTGTGGACATTAATACATTTATGTATTCTTCTTATCTTAGACACTTGTTCTATAGTATGATTAAATATTGTCAGAATTTAAAACTATATTTAAAATATGAACATATGAAAATATCCATGATTGATGATTTATAATTTCCTGATGAATAATCCTGACTGATTGAAAAATTGCTGATTGATTTTGCATCATCAAACCTAACATACAGCTGTAGTGAACACTCAGTTTCCTGAAAATACCGATGTCTCCATATATCTCCATGCTAACACATACTGTGTTCTCTTTCTAGGGCACTGTTCCTGCACTTACCTAGCTCAATAATTTCCTCTCACTTTACTAAAATACTAAGTATATCTCTTTATTCTCTGCCTCAGAAAGCATTTGTGCACTGCCTATACCAGATCCAGTTTCTTCCAAAACTGCTAACCTATTACAGTAAATCTTTTTTTTTTTTTCTTTTTGAGACAGTCTCGCTCTGTCCCCCAGGCTGGAGTGCAGTGGCATGATCTCAGCTCACTGCAAACTCCGCCTCCCGGGTTCACGCCATTCTCCTGCCTCAGCCTCCCAAGTAGCTGGGACTACAGGCGCCCGCCACCACACCTGGCTAATTGTTTGTATTTTTAGTAGAGACGGGTTTTCACCATGTTAGCCAGGATGATCTTGATCTCCTGACCTCCTGATCTGCCCACCTCGGCCTCCCAAAACGCTGGGATTACAGGCGTGAGCTACCAGACCTGGCCTATTAAATCTTATCCAATATAAATTTATATGCAATTTAAAGAAGAATTTAACCATTTCCATAGAGAGTATGTATTTTTGGATTAATAACTATATTTTTTTAAAAATTACACATGCAATCCCAGCTGGCTTTTTTACAGAAATTGACAAGCTGATCCTAATATTCATATGGAAATGCAAGACTCCCAAAACAAAATCTCGAACAAGTGCAAAGTAACACTACTCGATTTCAAAACTTACTACAAAGCTACAGAAATAGTGTGGTAAAGTTAATAAAGTGAGACACGGAGATCAATGAAATAGAATTGAGAATCCAGAAATAAATCCTGAAATGTATAGTCAATTGATTTTTGACAAGAATTACAAGAAAATTCAATGGTTAAAGAATAGCGTTTTTGACAAATGGTGTGAAGACAACAGCACATGAACATGTAAAGGATTAAGTTTGGAACCTTTCCTCATACCATGTGTAAAAATTAACCCAAAATGAATCAACAACCTAAATGTAAGAGAGAAAAATCTTACACTTAGAAGAAAATTTGTGTCTTTGGATCAGGCAATGATTCTCAGGACACTAAAACCACAAACTACAGAAAAAAAAAAAAAAAAAAAAAAAAAAACGATGAGCAAGATATCATCAGAATTAAAAGTATTTGTGCTTCAAGGACACCACCACAGAATGAAAGTGTTGGTGAGGATGTGGAGAAACTGGAACTGGTATATTGTTGGTGAGATTATAAAATGTTTCAACCACTTTGGGAAATGTGCAGTTGTTACAAATGTTAAACATAAACTAAATATGACTCAGCAATTTCATTCCTAGCCATATACCGAAGAGAACTGAAAATTCTGCACAGAAATATTCATCACATTTTTCACAATAGCCAAAAAATAGAAATCACTGAAACATCAGTCAACTGATAAATGGATGAACAAAGTATGGTATATGTAAACAATGGAAAATTATTAGGCAATTAAAAGGAATGAAGTACTTATGCACTCTACAGTATGGATTAACCCAGAAAACATTATGCTAGGTGAAAGAAGCCATTCATATTGTATGATTCCATTTATATGAAATATTCAGCATCAACAGATCAATAGACACAGAAACTAGATTAGTGCTGCCAAGGGCTAGGGAAAGGGGATAAATTGGGAAAGACCGCTAATGGGCTCAGGTTTTCTCAGAGTAATGAAAATATTCTGAAATTAGATAGTAGTAATAGTTGTAAAAATGTGAGTATACTAAAAACCAATGATTTATGCACTTTAAAAGGGTGAATTTTTCAATATGTGAATTGTATCTCAATAAAGCTGTTTTCTTTTAAAAATTATAGTTGTATTTAATGTAGTGTTTAACAATTAAAGCTTTTTCTCCCCCTGCCCCCAAACGAGGAATAAAGTAAAAGAAAAATCCCCTGAATTCTGTCACCTCAGTGTACATCATTTCAAGCTACTATCTATGAATAGAAGTATGTAGGTAAAAACAAATGGATGGTATGATAGAATCATTGGTCTCGGTTCTGTCTCGTATAGTAACATTTGACATCGGTACTTTTGCCATGACCTAATGGTGATGGGAGTGTATTTTCCCACTTGTTGAATTTGGTCTTTGTCATATGTCTTGCTTGAACAAAAGGCGAAAAAAGTGCCTGTAATGTGTGTTAAGGCTTCATATGTGTTTGCACAGATGGGTTTGATTTCTTTGACTCCTGCTATCACCAGGGGAAAACATGTGGCAGATTTGAATCCAATCCATGCTGTGGTGTCAACTCCAACTGAGTCCAGACAATCCACAGATCCTTGAGTGAGAAATTAATGCTTCTCATTGGAAGCTACTTATATTAATTCTCACGGTGCTATAAAGAAATACCTGAGACTGGGTAATTTATAAAGAAAACAGGTTTAATTGACTCACAGTTCTGCATGAGTGGGGAGGCCTCAGGAAACTTACAATCATGGCAGAAGGGGAAGCACCTTCTCGTCACATGGTGGCAGGAGAAGAAAGTGCAGAACGAAGCGGGGAAGAAACCCTTATAAAACCATCAGATGTCATGAGAACTCACTATCATGAAAAAAGCATGTTGAAACTGCCCCCAAGATCTAATCATCTCCCAGGAGGTCCCTCACTCAATACATGGGGATTATAATTTGGATTACAATCAAGATGAGATTTTGGGTGGTGACACAGCCAAACCGTATCACTAATAAACGTTGAGAATGTTGTTATGCAGCATTATTTGGCAATGATTGACTAATAGATGCTATTTCATTTAACATGGGGTCATATCAGACATGCTATTTTTTAGTGAAACTTGAAACTTATAAACAAAAAATTGAAATGAAGCAGGAAAAACATACATTTTGGAAAATGTTTTATCAACATGAAATAACTTTCTAAACAATCACTAAAGCTGCAAAAATTATTGAAAACATTACAAGCATGGAATTATTTGCTAAGCATCTGCTTTTATTTCAGTCAGTATTTGTTCATTTGCTGTTAAGAAAGAAGAGGAAATAAGTCCTCTGACTAACTTAATTGTACATTTTAAATAATTAAAAGAGAGTAATTGGATTGTATGTAACACAAAGGATAAATGCTATGGGGGAAGAATAGCCCATTATCTATGATGTGATTATTATACATTGTATGCCTATATAAAAATACCTCATGTATTGCATAAATATATAAACCTACTATGTATCTACAAAAATTAAATATACAATTTTTTAAAAGTTGCAAAAAATAATCCCTCTAACATCTTAGCCCACCTCTTCAATAACTGTCTTCATTTCTGTTTGTCATACTGTTTATTATTTAATAAACATTGAATAACAACATACATTTAATATAAAAAAGTAAAAACATTTAATAAACGTTTAATTTATGTTTATGTCTTAATAAACACTTGTATAACGTGAAGCATTTGGGGCAATTTTCCTGTTTTTTAGATTGTTTTTCTTTCCAAACTTGTTTATTACCTCTGTCTGTGTGTCTCTGTCTCTGTTTCCGTCTCTCTCTTCCTCCTTCCTTCCTCTCCCCCTTCCTTTCTTCTTCCTTTTCTTAACATAAGATATTTGCATAATTCCCATGCCTTTAATTTTTTTTCTGATTATTTTCATAGTTCATAGTTTATGTTCTGGTTACTATTTACTCTGTTGTGGGAAGAGCGAATTCTTGATTCCATTTTCACTTTTCTAAAACGGATTTGCCAAACTGAGCTATAATTGAATGATTAGGTACAATCTACTTAATCTTCTATTTCATTTGGAAAAAGGAGGTTAAGAACAATTGGAGGAAAATGCAACCTCTTGATGAAGGAATTCTGCTCAGCTCTGTCACGGTATATTTTGCTGGGCTTAACTCTGGTAGAGGCTTGTATCCATTCCTCATGCAGTGCACCAAGGGGACAGTTGAATTAGGCTTTAGATCTTATTTATCACTTAGCGTGAAGACGTCGAGGCAATACCTTCATCTGAGGACATCAGTTCCAACTTTTCAATATCCATGTTTCACCTGAATCTCCCCCAAAACCATGTTTTCTTCCCCTCTACTCACAGTAGAGAAAAGAGAATGTTACCTCCTCAGACTGCTTCTCTTCAAGCTTGGCTGTCTTAGTGAGGATGCTTAGAATTTTATCTCAGGACTATGAGGTTAGAATGAGACTTATCCTAAGTCTCACCATCAGCATAAGCTACTCCTTCATTCCTAAATGATCATGCTCTGAAATGTACAGCATGAAGTGTGTCTCTTCCATTGAATTATATTAGTAAACTAACTCTTTGTTGGAATTTTGTTTCTGTGATTGAGCTCCCTTTCACTATTAATATCCTGATCTTAGAAAACATTTTAAGATCATAAACTGTTGTAATTTACCAATACTTTTATTTTTGCTTAAATGCTTTTTTTGTTATTGAGATAAGTTATTTTCATTATATAGTTATAACCTAAATGGTATATGACTCTATACAAACATATGCAGTCTAAATTTCAATCTTGCTATAGATTCAGTTAAAAATGTTATTAACGTTACTTCATACTAGGAAGGTTATAGATATTCTCCTCATCATAGAGAACATTGGGATATCACCCTAATCTCATTTGTGACGTAGGCTCTTCCACAGAACTCAGGTAGGAAATACAATAATTTCCTAAGCTAAATTTAAGATATTATCTACAAGTGTTTTTCATATGTTTAGGAAGAATCAAATTAGTATAAATTTTGTAATGATCTTCAACCCGATATATAAGTAAATATTTTACTAAGTTCAACTTTTAACTCTGTTTCAAGATCTCAGTATTACTCCCTTAAATGATATCTTCAATGTAAGTCTAATTCATGACAGCCCACTAAATATTATTCAAGTTCTTATTAACCAAGGGATTGTAGGGGGCAAAAATCATTTTTTATATAGTTATTCTAAGAAGTAGCTGTCTGGACTTACCAATAGACAGTTCCAATGACATCCCCAAACAGAGAGATGCATACAAAATATAGTTTGAATGAAATAACTTGATTTCTAACATAACTAAAATGTCTATATATTTAATAATAATAAGCAATAGACAATGTTTTAGGAGGAATCTTCTTTAAAATCTGAAAAATAAGATGTATTATTGTTGTCTCATGTTTACTTTGAATAAGAAGTAAAATTAATGTATCCTAACCTTTAACTTTTTTAAATAATAGTACCTATGTTAGTGGTTGTCTTCCAAATTTCCAGATTGATAATCTTAATTTCAAATGCGTTCATAGATCAACAACTAAACCATGTCCTATATATTGAGGGAAAAATCTATTACAAGGAAAGTAGAAATTACATGAATAATTCATTGACAAGAGTTTGATCTGCTTTGCTTTCAGTCCTAAAGCAATGATCTGAAAACTTGATTTTGCCAGCAATCAAAGTATAATAGTGGTGGGGCAGGGAAGAGGAAGAGGACTGAGAGTGCTTCTTCTGGCCTAGCTCATCAAAGAACTAGAGCTCAAGAGACTATTGTACTTTTCCACTGTGATAAGTAAGAAACTGACCTTAAGCACAAAGTATAACATGAAAAGGCTTAAGCTTATCAATTTTTACTTTGAGTATCTTTAGATGTTTTCTGGAAGGCACAATAATTCATCCAAGGAATTTTGATTATCATTATATATTTTGCTGGCTTATTGTGCGTGATTTGTTAAATCAAAGTCCTACTGTATTACATAAAGTTTTTCTGTTTTGACAATATATTTTGTCATCATTATGGAATGAAAGCATACAAATTGTTGTTAGCAAGACGTAAGTCTTATTGCAATCTTAACTGGCATGGTCATAAATCACAGTGATTTGTTTTTTAAACTGTCTTTTATCCAAAGATGCTTAAATACTTCATAATGATTTCTTTTGTGGAAAGTTTTTCATTTTAATTTTTGCAGCTGGTGATTGAGTCAGGAAGTGGGAATGTGACATGACTGAATAATTGGTCAACATCACACACAATCCTGTAAAACTATTTGAAGAAAAGTATGAGGTTCATATTTGGTTTCTATTTATGGGAGAATGCATGCTATTTTGCACAGACATACATCTGCTTTTAAATTTAGCTATAAGGTCACTGAGTAAACAAAACCTATGTCCTCCTTCTATAAAAACAAGCTACATTTTTAGTTTGGAGCTGTATTAAAGGTGTTTCCCAATATCTATTTAGGAAAACCTCTGTGCTAGGTGCCCAGATAACCCTGGGATCAAAACAAGTCACAAAACCCTCTACCCTTTATCTACAGACTATAACTACTTCCATCAGGCATGATGAGGGATACATAAAGTCACAAATGAGCCACCTCACCACCCTGCAGTTACAACTGATCGACTTTTGGTTCAAAGACACTTAAATACTTTGACAAGGAATGGCTTCAAACTTTCAGCCCAACTCTTCTCTTCCAAATTTTGTGGGCAGCCCTAGGACATCAGTCATCCCATAGAAGTAAATTCATTACACCATGCTCAAAAAGCAGCCTAAGATTTCACACCTAGTAACTGCTCAATTAATTTTGAATTAATACATGTAGAAATAAATATCCAAATTAATTTTCTCAGGACTTTAATTTTTTCAGTTGGTCAATGAGATAATTTACAGTGACTTAATCACGTGTAACCATGGTTAAATGCCTCCATAGTGTTTTGATGTAATTATAGATGCAAATTCCTAATATTTCTCAGAAACTCTCTTTCCCATGCCCCTCCCTCCAAAAAACTAAATTTCCCTTTTTGTTTGCTTAATGAGTTGAACATCTAATTTGTCTGTAGAAATGTACATAATTTCTCCAATTTATGAATGTAAGCGATAGAGTTAAAATTATCTTTTAGGTCATCAAGCCTTCAATGCAGTAACTAGTTTCACAACATAATCTAAGTGCTACATACAGTCTGCCTCCAACTCTCCTCTTACAGCTCTTACAGGTCTGTTAGATCTGTAAGTAGTTTGAACCAGGTAATCTCAGAGATTTCTTCCAGTACTTAAATTTAAAGCTGTGTTAGAAAACCTTTGCAGAAAGGGAAGACATTCTTCATTCGACTGGGATTCTGTTGGACAATCCACAAACAACAAATCAGCCTCCCTAGAATTTTCATTTATCAGTCTAGGTCCTAACCTTTTTAACAATTAAGACTATCTACTTCATATAAAAAAAACAACTTCCAAATTCTTCCCATGTTTCATTTTCCACAAGTAAAGCTTACTAGTGCTTGTAACCAGACTTCAGATACTGTGGCTTGATTATTTTGTTCTATGTGTTCCCTGCTTGTCTTTAAATTGGTTTGCAGGTTACAAAGAACACTGAAACTAGAACCTCCTTTGATGTGGACATAGTGATCCTGTTAAAGCAACCTACACTTACATTAGCTGATCTAGCACTTTGCTACTAAAAGTGGACTTCACCTACTAGCAGCGTCAGCAGTACCTGAAGTTTGTTAAGAACTCAGAATTTGGGGTCCTACCACAGTCCTACCGAATTGGAGTCTGTATTTAACAAGCCTCTCAATGATTTCTATCTACTGTAAAATTTGAGAAGCACTGAATTAGTAGAGTTATACAAGTGTTGATGTGCCTCGAGCTTGTAGTCAATGACAACCACCAGTTATTTTGCAAGTCAGAATTCTGGAACCTGATGCTGATGCAACTGACTTTTACAAAAGAAATGCTTGACTTTATATTGTAAGGCTGTCAGTGAATATGTGTGACACTACTGTATTTTGAAACTCTCTTTTCTTGTTTCACAATATACCCTTATTCTTGCTTCTCTTTCATGACCTTAGCTGTCAGTGCATGACCAGGCTGTCAGTCAATATGTGTGATCCTACTCTTTTTTGAAACTCCCTTATCTTGTTTCACAGTATACCCTTATTCTTGCTTCTCTTTCATGACCTTAACATTGCATTCCATCTCCTATGCTGATTGCCATCTATACACTCTTGTTTCTTTATATGCTTTTCCTGACTCCACCCTTGCACTTTTATGACTTCAACTACCAGCCATACGCTGGTCAATTCATACTGTATACCTCTAGTCCTGCTCTTGTCTCGGAGCTCCCGCTCACTTCAGTGGAATCACCCACCTGACGGTTCTCTACCACTTAAATGGAATTCACACTTATCCATTTCCTTTCTCACACCTGCTCCTACTCTTTGGTTTCTCAATTAGTGAGTTACTGGTATCCACCTTACCTCCTAAGGCTAACAACTTAGGGAGCATCCTGAACGCCCTCCACTCCATGCCCACTGTGCATCCTGTCAGCTACCTCAATTCCACTGTTGTGTTGGCCCTTTCTGTACCCTCTGCTTCAGCTTAGGCCACTATTGTTTTCTAAGCTTTATTATGAATTTCTCTTCTCTTCTCTTCTCTTCTCTTCTCTTCTCTTCTCTTCTCTTCTCTTCTCTTCTCTTCTCTTTTCTTTTCTTTTCTTTTCTTTTCTTTTCTTTTCTTTTCTTTCTCTTGAGACAGAGTCACTCTGTTGCCCAGGCTGGAGTGCTGCAGTGGCACAATCTCTGCTCACTGCAACCTCCACCTCTCAGGTTCAAGTGATTCTCATGCTTCAGCCTCCAGAGTAGCTGGGATTGCAGGCACACGCCACTATGCACAGCTAATTTTTGTATTTTTAGTAAAGATAGGGTTTTGCCATGTTGACTGGGCTGGTCTCGACCTCCTCACCTCTGGTGATCTGCCTGCCTTGGCCTCCCAAAGTCTTGGAATTACCAGTGTGAGCCACTGTGCCTGGCCTATTATAAATTTCTTAATTGATATTTCTTCTTGCCAATGATTACTCTTTCTGCACTACCTCTGCCCCTTCTCCAGCACCTCAGTCCCACAAAGACACAAAACACTATTGCTGCAAAGATGCATTTAAAACACAGATCCCTCCTTTCCTCAAAACCCTCCTATGTCACATCATGCAGTAAAACTCACACGGCTTTATGCTACTCTGGGTCCTGACACTTTACTAACCCTACTCATCAGTCATTTCTTCCACCATGCCTTGTCTCACCTCAGTATCTTCATAGGTGCTACTTATTCTGCCTTAAATGTCTTTCCCTTTTTCTTTTACTGCAAAACCTATGCTTTTTCTAGATCTAGCTCAAATGTTGTGTGTATTCTTCATAGACTGCCTTAAACAACAGTTACCTTGTGCTGTTTTGCAGGGGATTTGGAGTCAACTCTCAGTCCTGGCAGTAACTACGTGATTTTGGGCAATTTATTAATCTCTTTTGATTTATCACATTGCTTATGTGTAGAGCAGAGATCAGAGGATCTCTCCCGATAATGAGATTATGAAAATAAAGTATTAGGTAAAGTGGGTGTTACACACTAGATGTTAGTAATCACTTGTGCCTTATAGGCAACTGCAACCATGGTATTTGATTTCTTCCCTCAGGAGATTGTGAACAATGACCTCAAGAAGACACAGGTCTTACTCAACTCACATCTTCAGTTTATCCTAGAACAGACATTCTGAAAATGTTTGCTAAATCAAGACCTTCTTCAAATATGATGTTTGCCTCAGTGTCCGTTTAGTAATTACAATATTAAAAAAAATGTTCTCAAACCCTTAGTTCGTAACAGTGCTGTACATGGCACGGTAATCTATGGCATAATCCAGCAACATTCCCCTTTTGATTATTTTTTTAACCCCAATACACCTCCTTTTCTGCCTTCTTCAACAGAGAATATTCTTACATTTCCACACTCTTCTCATTAATTTCATTGTACCCATTTTTGACATAGCCATAAAATATGTTTTATAATCCTTTACTATTTCTACCCTTTTTTTTTTTTTGAGACGGAGTCTTGCTCTGTCGCCCAGGCTAGAGTGCAGTGGCGCGATCTTGGCTCACTGTAAGCTCTGCCTCTGGGGTTCACACCATTCTCCTGCCTCAGCCTCCAGAGTAGCTGGGACTACAGGTGCCCGCCACCACATCCGGCTAATTTTTTGTATTTTTAGTAGAGACGGAGTTTCACCATGTTATCCAGGATGGTCTCAATCTACTGACCTCGTGATCCGCCTGCCTCAGCCTCCCAAAGTGCTGGGATTATAGGCATGAGCTACCGCACCCAGCCTCAACCCACATTTTGCTTATTGGACAAACAAAATTATTCTTTGGATTCCTCTACAAACATTTTAGTCAAAAAACTACTCTTACCTCTGTTTCTTAGACACTCACTTCACTGAGTTTCTTTCTAGGAGATATTTGCACTTTTCAAAGTATTTTATTTAATCTCCTGCCATCTTGAGTTGCAAACTAATTCAATCATGTTGCCAGCTCACGGGCCAGAGACGTATTTTGACAGAGATTGCCTAAGAAAGTATAGAGGTGAAGGATAAACATAACTTTTGTTTGAAAAGAATACTTGCAGAATTTTTCCACTAAGATACATTACCCCATCCTGCATCTCAGTGGGTTGGCTTAGTATTTTCTTCAGGTTTAAAAATGTGTTGCTCATTGAAAATGTGTTTTAGGAATGTTACTGTGTTTCAGGGATTCTTCTTTCTAAGTATAATTTTATTACATCTTTAGATAAAACAAATTATATAGCTATGAATCTCTAAAATTGCAATATAAATCAATGGGAAAGCAGGATTCCATTATAGAATTTTCTCAGGAATTCAGCATCACTCTCAAGTAGAACATTTCCCTTTTCTCAAGTTCTACTACAGAAATCCATTTACTGGTTTTAGTACCTAGAGCAAGTGCTCTTAGTCTGAGGCCAATGGTTGTGCTTGGAATTACCTGTGAACTTCAGAATGCGGTACGTAACTATTTTGTAAAAACTAGTTTTCTAACACTGTTAAAAGGCTTCTTGACTGAAAAAAGGCTATGAATCAGTGACGTAACAAATCAGAGTTAGAAGACAATGCGGTAATGATTTTTTAAATTCTGAATTTCTGAAGAAGAGTAATAGGAATAAGCCTGAATTTGTAATGAAAGTATACAGAAGACTGGATCTATTAGAAGAGGCCATACAGCAGGAAGCAGTATGGTTCACTTACAGATGATCTCTTTTATCAACACTGCAGTTGTTAACTTGTATGTTAGTCCCAATGAAAGCAGACCCTGCAAATCTAAGTGCCTGTGGGAATCGGGCTCGCAGCCTCACTACATTTAAAATGTAAAGTTCAAGGATATTTTCATGCACCGACCTACAGCAAGGTGAATTTCACTTCCTTGCAGAGCTACAGGAAGATTCTCATGGATTAAGTTGCCAGATGTGTGTCAGTGATAATTACTAAGAAAGAAAACAGAACCTTCTTTGGTGAAATTATGGGAGAGATGACAGAGAGTGTAACAAAAGCTCAAGCACATTAACCTCCGGTCAATTTTAAACTCACCTCCAACATTGCGACCACCTAATTTTCACATGTTCAGATTTTGAGGCCCTCCCTTCCCCAACCTCCCAGTCCTCTAAGAAAGCAAACCTCACCACGTGTGTAGAGGAAAACCATATGGCTCAGGCAATATAGTCCCAATTTAGATGGCATAAAATAGGAAAAGAATTCTTGCTGGAACATGCCTCTGACAGGTTTCTAACTTCTCAGAAAACTGTGTCCCTGTTGTGAAATTTTTCCATTTAAAATTTGGCTTCATATTTGTTTCAAAACATACACACATCCTTCAAACCATTCAAAAATGAAATTTGCATGTTATTTTTCATTTCTCAACAAATGACAACAGCAGAAAGAGCATCCCCTTGATAAAGCCTATCACTGAATGCAGTTTTTTGTTTTGTTTTGTTTTGTTTTGAGACAGAGTCTTGCTCTGTCGCCCAGGCTGGAATGCAGTGGTGCCATCTCAGCTCACTGCAACCTCTGCCTCCCGGGTTCAAGGGATTCTCGTGCCTCAGCTACCTGAGTAGCTGGAATTACAAGCACCCACGACCATGTCTGGCTAGTTTTTATATTTTTAGTAGAGATGGGGTTTTGCCATATTGGCCAGGCTGGTCTCGAACTCCTGACCTCAAGTGATCTGCCCACATCGGCCTCCCAAAGTTCTGGGATTACAGGCATAAGCCACCATGCCTGGCTGCAAATTTTAGAAGGGTATTTTGTTTAGACTTCTTTTAATAAAATATTTCCTAATATGAACTCTTGGTATAATTCTTTCCCATTATCTTTTATAAACTTGGTATCATAATGTCAGTACTTCCTGCTTTTTGCTATTAATATAATATAATAAACATTTTCCTTGTCATTCAAGTTGAATAATTTAGTTGAATGGTTTCATAATATTTCATTCCATGAATACATAATCATTTATTTAGATCTTCTCTGTTAACATTTTATTTATGCCTTTTTGTTGTTAGATTAACATCTTTAAGTCTACTAACAAGTGGACTCCCAAGATAAGTATGACGGTAGTTGGCTAACATTTAACATTTATTATGAATAAGTTATAGCAAAATGAATGATGGTACAAATAAACTTTTTTTTTGAAGGGGTGTCTCTTCTCTTACATGAGTGTTTTATCAGCCCAAGATATCTTCTTCATGGCTGAAACCATTTTCCACAGCTTGAATTATGTACAACATTAGGACATTATCAAGGAGGCAATAAAATAAAGTCGTTTGATCTCTTTTGGGGGTCTCTATTGCACAAAAATTTCATCTGCATTGGAAGTTACTTTAAAAAATTTCAAATATGTGCATAGTCCACATGCTTCTTTTCTTGTATGTGGAACGTTTGTCTGGATAAATAATTCTCCCTTTTTGTCTCTTAGAACATGCTTTAGTCAAGTATAGAGCCCATTAAGTTTAAAGTTTATTTTGCTATCTATTTAATTTTTATAAAATCAAATAAAATAAATTTCAGTTATTTATGGAGAATGTTTGACCATATGGTTCACCTTTGTCAAATCTTTATAGTTTGATACTTGCCATTAATGCAGTAGTAAGATTACCTATATTTTCCCTATAGTCAGTTGAAGATTTTTTCTCCTTATTTGTCACTTAAGAAATTATTTCTATATTTGTGTAGCTTTTTTGTAATCAGAAGACATAGCCTAGCCAGTAATACTAAAAGACCCACAATATAAATGCTAAAGCACTATCAAGCTTAACAGAGAAGAGTTGTAAAACCTCAAAAAGAATGAGGAACATGACGATTTAAACCCCAATAAAAAGCAGGTACTAGCTGTGAAAAATTGTCTTCAAAAATCTTGCCAATTCTGCATTAATATAAAATTGTGTTTTTAATGCCAAGGAAATCTCAGTGTTTTCCATGAGAAGTAGCAAGAAATAAACACTGCTTTATGATTTCACGAATTTACTAATATTCTATTCATAGAATCTGACCACACACACACATAGTTATACATGCACAAACATACACACATACTCTCTCACATACACAGCATGCTCACCCATGCATGTACATGTGTACTTTATCAAAATATGTACAATGTGGAGTTTAGAAGCAGGTTTAATACAGAATATGGTTTTCTAAAAGTGCTGAAAACAGTTGATTCTTGCACAGCACAGGTTTGAACTGCATGGGTATGCTTATACATAGATATTTTTCAATGCATATATTGGAAAAATTTTAGAGATTTGTGACAATTTGAAAAAACTCACAGACAAAATTCATAGCCTAGAAATATTTTTTAAATTGTGAAAAATTTAGATATATCATGAATGCATAAAACATATGTAGATACTAGTCTATATTATGATTTACTACCATAAAATATAGACATATCTATCACAAAAAGTTAAAATTTGTCAAAACTTATGCACACACACACAGATTATACACAATGCCATTCATAGTTGAGAGAAATGTAAACAAGTGTAAAGAGGCAATATTAAGTCATAACTGCATAAAATTAACTGTTGTGCATACTGTACTTCTGTAATAATTTCATAGCCACCTCCTGTTGCTATTGCTGTGAGCTCAAGTGTTCTGAGTATCCACTTAAGAAGCTGCGGTCATCTCTGTGTGAGCAGTTCCTCTCTCTACCAAATTGCTTATCACACTGAAAAGTGATCTCTTGCAGTTCTTCTGTATTTTTCATCGTGTTTAGTGCAATACTGTAAATCTTGAATAACATCATGGGACCCATACCAAGTGCCACTACTGATACTAGGAATGCTCCCAAGAAGCAGAGAAAGTAATGACATTACAAGAAAAAGTTGAATTGCTTGATATGAACTAGAGATTAAGGTCTACAGTTACTGTCGTTCACCATTTCAAGATAAATACATCTAGCGTGAAGACCATTGTCAGAAAAAAGGAAATTTGTGAAGCTGTCACTGCAGCTATGCCAGCAGGCATGAAAATCTTGTACTTTTTGTGAAATGCCTTTTTATCTCATATTGAAAATGCAGCTTTTATGTGGGTGGAGGATTGCAATAAGAGAGTCATACCTGTAGACTCTAATATGATTCCAGAAAAAGTGAAGTTATTATATGCCAACTTAAAGAAAAAGGAAGGGAAAGATCTAAAGCTGGAGAATTTAATGCCAGCAAAGGATGGTTTGATAATTTTTAACAGAGGTTTGACTTTAGAAATGTAAAGATAACATGAGAAGCAGCTTTTACCAACCAAGAGGCAGCAGGTGAGTTCCCATTAAGAAATCCATTGAGGAAGAAGGATATCTGCCTAAACAGACTTTTAAATATTTTTATCAGGCACAGTTTATTTTGAAATCAGTAAAAATTCTGTGTTGGGGGGAATCAGTGATCCTAAACCCTGTCCTGATCAAGGGTCAACTGTGTATTTTGGAACTGCGCCTGATGCTTAATGAATACTCGATGAGGAGTTGCTATTGACTGGTTGAATAAGTAGCTGAGTAAATGAATGAAAATACTAATATAAACTAAGAATATTATGAGGGCTAAAAATGTAAATGCCCAAAGTAAATAAATTAATGCTCTGAAACATTCACATTTAATGTTTCCTTCACATACCTCCCTAGAATCTGTTTTATCTTATGTGATTCAATCTTGCCTTTAATCGAACACACAGATCAAGCGTTTAAGACATTCTTTGCATCCAAGATCTATCTATTTGACATTTTTTCATAGTTCTTTCTCCTATTCTAGCTAATATTCTTTCCTGTGAGATATGTATAACATACCTTACATCCTACAGGCACATTCTAATACTTTAAAAGCTACTTTAAATGTTTTGGAACCATCTAGCTTTTCTTGTTTTCTCTCAGTGCTACAGGATGGAAAGGGACCCTTTTTTAATTAGAAACAAGTAATATTCTTTCCATATATAGCAGTTCATCATTGTACATTACCACAGGGAGCTAAATCATTAATATTATATTTCTAAGAGAATTTCCTTTTCCCTTTTTACCTAAATGAGAGGTGGGATTTCTTCATTTCCCTTGACAAATGTTTGAAAACCAGAAAGAGCCTCTGCTAAATAGTTTTCAACTATCTGAAATATGCATTTCATACATTAAGCTACCTTCTTAATGTACTTTCATGATTGAATTGAGCTCACTGTTATGCTCACTTCTGTCTGATGGTGAATGATTTCCATAAAAGTGACGTTTAGCATCTGTCTATACTTTACCACTATCTCATTGGAGTAGGACTGATAATATTTTTCTTATAGTAATTTCAGCACCCCAAGAAGGTATTTCCTGTGATAGTATTTGGAGGCATCATGAAAGAAAATAAAGCATAAAATTCATCGTTAGGGCTCTAGGATCGGAAAGAATGTGGCTGGAATTCCAGCCATATCAATCATTAGCCATGTTACCTTGGGAAAGTCACTCAACTACACTGTATGTCTCAGAGTCCTCAACTAAAAAGAAAAGGCATGATAAAAATACCAACCTGATCAGGTTTTTAAGGATTATGCAAAAAAATTCATGAGAAATTCATTTAGCTCAGTGCCTGGAACCCTGTATGCATACCGTAAACATTAGCTATAAAATGTTCATTATTAATTGAATTCAAACTTCTGTCTATCCTAATACCTAATTTTGTATTTCTTTAGTGCATTGTCCTTAAAATAATAGGTTCTTGAGACTGATTGCTTAATTTCTTGCTCTGTTCCCTATGAACTGCAGAGTATTCTCATTGAGTTCTTGGATCCTGGTGCATATGATACCCATGTCTTTCCTGCTTTCTTAGACATGACCACAAATTGTGAGCAACCAAGCAGGCTATCTACCCATACATGCAGCTCTTTATGGATTATAAGACAGTATAAGGTCACAATAATGAAGTCTTCATTTTAGAGTATTTTAGAGGCCTTTTCCTCATCCTGGTGTATAATCAATTGCACTTCAAGTAATCATAGGACTCTTTGGTCCTGCCACAGGGATAATTGAAGGGAGAAATGAGGCCTGACAGTCCATGAGGTGTGTACATTAGCATATTTCTTGGGAAGGAAGAAAAAAGAAGAGGGTAGGTGAGCCCTTGAGAACTCTTGGGAATTGTTTCAAGACTACTAAATGGGTAGAGTGGATGGATCTGGCTTTGGGCTAAGGGAGAAAGATGGGGAAATGTGAGAGGCTAGAAAACAAGGGATTTGGCCGGGCGCGGTGGCTCAAGCCTGTAATCCCAGCACTTTGGGAGGCCGAGACGGGCGGATCACGAGGTCAGGAGATCGAGACCATCCTGGCTAACACGGTGAAACCCCGTCTCTACTAAAAAATACAAAAGACTAGCCGGGCGAGGTGGCGGGCGCCTGTAGTCCCAGCTACTTGGGAGGCTGAGGCAGGAGAATGGCGTGAACCCGGGAGGCGGAGCTTGCAGTGAGCTGAGATACGGCCACTGCACTCCAGCCTGGGTGACAGAGCAAGACTCCGTCTCAAAAAAAAAAAAAAAGAAAACAAGGGATTTGCAATATTACCAGGCATGCAATGGTTGGCTTTCCACATTACATGCTCAGAAACCGTTTTAAAATTCACTGCTATTAACATTACGCCTTAGTATTCAACATAGAAGTTCTCTGGAGCAGGTCATTTCTTTAACTAGGATACATAAAAGAAAATGTCAAAAAGGTTTTTTTTTGGTTTGTTTGTTTTTTCAAAAATAAGAAGTGATTCAAATTGAAAAGAAGCAATTTACATTGTTCTAAATGAGAATCATGTGAACGTGTTGTTTTTGTTGTTGTTCTGTATTTCGGGGATTTTTTTTTTCTCTCCCTAGGGATGGGGTGTTGCTTGATCACAGTTTATTGCAGCCGCGAATTCCTGGCCTCTAGTAGTCCTCACACCTCATTCTCCTGAGTAGCTGGGACTACAGACCCCAGGCCATGAAACATAACAGAAAATTGGTAAATACTGAAAAATAACATAAATCATGCTTTGAGGTTTACTCATTAAATTATGGAAAAGGTACCTTCATAATTTATGTTATTGATACAGTCAACAATTTAGTTATAGCCATTGTTACATCTTTTGAATGTGTCTCATTATAGTCAATTATTGAGTAGCTATGTTCAAGATAATAAGTACTCTAAATATTCTCCACTAAAATTATAAATTTAGGATTAAGTTTAGGATCACCTCTTCTTAGTAAACCTATACCTGGAGTTTGAGGCTCCAATAGCAATACTTACACCTGCTTATAGTGGCACAAGTCTGTAATTTCTTTTCTGAAATACAGGGAGCCCACTATGTTTTGGAATTTAGAATATTTTAAACCTTAAGAAGACAAAATAGTGGGACATATTCTGGATATGGCTTGAATCTGGGGCAGCACTCCAGATTCAAGCAGTTCAATATTTTTGAAGCAAAATGCACAAATAAGCACTTAAATAAATAATCAAAGCAATCAATAAATACTATAAATAACCTCATTAGTTCAAGTTGTTTATTTTTCTAAGCCAAATTTACGTCAGGTTTTATGGCCAAGTGAATTTAGAAAGGCTTTTGAGTTTCAGATTTGCTTGGATTTAGGAATTGAAGATGAGTGGCTTATAAACAGCATCTTTGCATAGACCTTCCTTGTTTTTCAATTATCTTTTTTTCAGAATTAGTGTTTCTCAATATATCAGATCCAGTGTCTCTTTTCTAGTGGAAATAATTTATTACAATCTCTTTTTCTTGCTGACATAAAGCACAGAGAAAATGTAACCTAAAACCTAAATATAATAGTATATTTTTTAAAGATCAATGTAATAACCTATGTAAAGCATAAATAAAAGGAAAGAAATGAATAAAAAATTAACATATGTGACAACACGTAAGTCCAATCTAAAATACACTAAAGTATTCCAATGCCTGCAGCTATGGTTACAATCATTGACTGTCAGCTATGAATGTAGACTGATAAGGTTCTCTTTATCATCTGTGCCCATACCTAGAGTGGTGTACCAGGCATGATTTTCAAAATGCTCAACAACTCTTGGTAAAGTTCATTTTTAAAGGAATGTATTTTTATGTTTCATGGTAGTTGCCTTTCTGAAAAATTCAGTATTTCATAAAATAGTGCTTTTCTTGAAAAAAAAAATTGGAATTGTATGTAGAATGTAGAATGTTCTAAGGTTAGATGATTTCAAGCTGGGCTTCCCCCCTCCATGAATGAGTGGCAGGACACTGGAAATCCAGGTACTTGTGCATCATGCAGTATTGTCCTGCCATGCACACTGCTGAACATCTCTCCTCCAAGGCCCTTCCCACTAAATGTCAGCAGTGCTCCCTTAATCATGTTTACACCAAAAACTGCCACTATACGTTGGCTGAATGCCCTGAGCCTCCCATGAGAATCACTGACCCATCTAATCCTCACAACTACCTAATAAGCTCATTTTCTTACTGTTGGTTTATAGAGGAGGTCATTGAAGAACAGAGAAGAAGAAAGGAATTACCATTATTGAGTGGCAAAGCTGCATTTTACCTACCACAGACATTTTAACTCCTAGCCCAATTCTTTTCACTATATACGCTAATACTTATAAATCTGTAATACTTACTTTTTCTTTCTCATTTTTAAATGATTATGAGGCAACTCTGTCACCTTGTACTTTCTATCCCCTCCCTGAAACTGCTTAATTCATAATGTTATCCACTCCAGATTTTTAGAGTAGTGGAGAAATTGGTACTTGATGGTCAACTACTAGGAGAACAAGAATTATTTGCATCAGAGGATTCAGCCTATTTTTGAAGCTGCCCTGCATTCTATTTGAAGATAAATGACCTAGTGAGTGATTTGCCACCTAAAAGAAAGCCAGGCCTCCAAAACACTGGGTGATTGTACTCATTATCTATTCCTTTATAATAAATTACTACCCAAATTAACAGCTTAAAGCAGCAAATATTGTTATTTCAGAAAGCTTCTGGGGGTTACGAATCTAGGATTGGCTTAGCTATATAGCTCTGGCTCTGGCTCAGAGTCTCTCTTAAGGTTTCATTCAGAACATAGGCTGTGGCTGCTTCATCTGAAGACTTGACTGTGGCTGGGGGATTCACTTCTAAGCTCATTCACATAGTGTTGGCAGGAGCCCTCAGTTCTCTATTGTTAATCACAGGTTCTTAGCATGTGAGTGTCCCCTGACCATGACATAATCGCTAGCTTCCCCAAAGAAAACCATCCTAGAAAGAGAGGGGAGAAGAGAGAAAACCCACTCTTGCCTTTTATGACTTAGCCCTCAAGTTACAAACTATAACTTCTGCCTTATTGTATTTGTTAGAATAGAGTCACTTATTCCAGCCTGTACTCAGAAGAGAGGAATTTAGTTCCACATCCTGACAGAAGGAATAACAAATCGTAGACATATTTTGTTTTAACCACTATAATGATAAATTCAGTTCTGAGAATCTTTTCTGATACTTAGTTTCAGCAGAAAAACTAATTCCAGTTTTACTGCTCTACCCAGATCCCTTCAGATGCCTTTCACATTTTTGTTTGTTTATTTGTTTCTGCACCTGCCATCCAACTTCTGCTTTGCTGCTAAAGGCTGGTGCTTGCCAAATTTAGAGACTTGCTCTTGGCCACTGCAGAGCTTCACATATCTAAAAAGTCAGAACACTGGATGAAGCTCTCCATGCCCCAAACACACACACACACAGACACACACGTGCATGCCCAGACACACACATGCATACACACACACACATACCAACAATGTAGCCAGTGACTGACTGCTATAAAAGTTTTTTTAAGAAGCCCACCTCTTTGCCCTGGGGTGGAATAGACTCTAAGGTGTGTTTTCCTTTTCACAACTCCTTTTGAAATCAGGCTAAATCTGGGCTTCATCCAAAATTGTATTTTTGCTTGGCTTTTCTCCTTTTCCTTTCCTGCATCCTCCTGAACTGGTTCCTCCTGAGATGATGTTCTTCATAAATTATGTGCACATGAATCCTTAATTCAGATTCTATATATGTCATATTTTCTTTGCCTAGAGCTTTGTAAAAATTTAAAGCCCTATATTTGTGTTACATTACGGTATTTTGATTGTATAACATAAAACATACTCAAGCTAGCTCAAGTGAAAATGAGGAGTTACAGAAATATAACATATAATCTTATAGCTATTTGTTTAGAGCATATTTAATACGGCCTGGAATCACAGGAACTTAAAGAAGGAAACAGAGTTTCCACCTAATGTGGCCACTTTCATCACTGTCTTCATAAGTGGGTCTATTCCATTATTCTGATTTCTCAAATGAATCCATCAGTTTATTTATCTTAACCATGGTCCTATGTAGGTGTCGCTATGGCTATCTCTATTTTTATAAACTCTTCATTCCATTGCCAATCATCAATTCCTCATTTCTTGCCTTGTTTCTTGTTTTAAATATCACAGAAATCCTAATGAGTCAAGATTCTATGTAAAAGCCAGGCCCAGAAGGGAGTCATTAGATGTTACTGATCGGTTTGCAGGAAGCAACTGGTGAGACAGAATTTTATATAAAAGTGGTTTATCGGCATGTGTTCTCAGGATCAACACCTCTAGAGGGGAGAAAGAAGCAGGATTGGACAGCGGGAGAGTCATATTCCGATGCAGTTGCAGAGAAAGCCTCAGCCAAACCTGGAGAGCTCTAAAGCTGAAATGCCCTTTCCAGTTCTGAGTTGAAAGCAGGAAGCTGAGCCTTAACCATCTTATATCACCTAGTCATTCCATGACAGAGGGTGTAATCTTAGAAAGGGTGGCTCTCTTCGACTAAGGACAATCACAGGGAAAGGACTCATGTGCAACATCTCAGCCACCAAGACTCCCAGCAGCTTCAGTGTCTCCGTCCTGAGGGGATGAATCTGTGTACCACAGCATCCACCAACACAAATACAGATTTGGATTCGATACCTTTCCGCCGTCCAGCCTGAGTGGGGTGGATTCATGGCCTTTGATCCAGTCAGCAATCTGCTGTGCATTGCAGTCTTTGAAGCGGGCTTGTGCAGAGGACTGATGCCCTGCAGACTCTGACTGGGGAAAGAAAGAAACTGTGGGCGATAAAATTAGCGATAGGTCTAATTTTAGATTCAGAAAATGGTTTAGGAAATGCAAATTATTTTGTAATATACTTCAGAAGTCATTATATGTATAGAACAGAGTTAGCCTTATCTGAAGTTCTGCAAATTTAGAAGATGGAGGCAGTAGTCAGACATGTTGTGCAAAATCAGCTTTATACACTAATCATACCATGATAATACACTTGGGTTAAATCCACATAAGTCCTTGCATGCTTTACTGTTCTGAGTTGAAAAGGATGTTTAATTTAAAATAGTCCCTTCGGTTCTTGCCCCTTTAAAACAGACTGAATGCATATATTTGCTCCTTTGAAAATGTAAAGCTAAATGTTTGTTTAAAGTACATTATAATTCCCTTTCCCATCATTTTAGGATGGCATGTAAAGAAGTAAGTGCAGCATGCCTTCCAGTAGAAAAGCCATGAACAAGACTCATCATATACAGATTTTGCTCTATGCTACTGGCATTAACATATCATGGCTATAAAAAACAACACTCAGTCATAGTGCCAGAGTTTTGCCATGATCTTAAAGATGGGAGCTGAGGTTTAGAGGATTGTAAGCACAAAAGATCCTCTTGAATGATTTCTGAAAAGGAACAATTTCAATGCACTTGCCTTCCCTCTTTACTCAGGAGGAAAAGAAGAGTAACAAGTATATGAAACACTTTGACATGCACAAGGCGGCCATGTATACTTGGAGTGGTCAGGCCTAGGTATATTCTGGGACCTTGCAGAGGCACTGTGTCAGTTGGGGTGGGGAGGGGATGCGGCTTTACTTGCAAACCACAGAATCCTTTCTGGCTACCTTACATGGAAAAAAGTGAATGAGAGGAAATTAAGTTGTTCACTGACTCTCTGCAAAAGCCAAAGATTTATGTTCTTTTTCTCTCTGCTTGCTCTCCTCGTTGTTATTTTTCCCTCTGCAGTTAATCTGTAGTGAGTGCTGCTATTTTTTAAAAAGTATATTTGACTATGATACTTATTCATTGAATTTGTGATATTAGAAAGACAGCTGTATGCAAAATCCAAGGAAAAATGTATTCAAAGTATTTCCCTTTGCTCCAATTATTCGTCATTCATTGATTCATTTAACATATTTTTAAGATGAATAGTATCATTTAACATATTTTTAAGGTGAATAGTATACTAGTAATTGCTACCTTAAACATATTGTGTAACTTGCAAATTGTTATGTTTTAGAGAATTGATTTCAATGAATGTTCCCAGCATATCGTATTTCTTGGCACATATTCCTTTTTCTACTAATATTGTTTTAATGCTTCTTTTGTTTTATGAAATTAGACACAAACAAATAAAAAAGTGAAAAAAGAAAATTAAATGTTATCTAATTAAATTATGAATCATTTCAATTTCTCTCTTTCTTTTCTTCTTCTTCCCCCTCCTTTTCTCCCTCCATTCCTCCTCTCCTTCTTTCTTTTCTCCTTTTCTTACTAAGTCAGTCAGTCAGACCTTCCATAATGATTTATTGATCACCAACTGTATATCAGACTGTGTGGGCTGTGCTGGAAATCACAGAAGCAAACAACTTCTCATCACCCCAGGCATAAAAGGATTCATATTTCATTGGAAAATATATAGCTCTGTAATGTAACATTTCACATTTATTTGTTGTAGTGGGCATCTGTTATTTATTCCCCAGGATCAATCTCCCTGTCTTTCTGTAAGAGTGCCCCGGGCTGGGCAAGGTGGTTTATGCCTGTAATCCCAGTACTTTGGGAGGCTGATGTGGGTGAATCACCTGAGGTCAGGAGTTCGAGACTAGGTTGACAAACATGGAGAAACTCTGTCTATACTAAAATTAGAAAATTAGCCAGGAGTGGTGGCACATGCCTGTAATCCCAGCTACTTGGGAGGCTGAGGCAGGAGAATCTCTTGAACCTGGGAGGCAGAAGTTGCGGTGAGCCAAGATTGTGTCATTGCACTCCAACAAGAGTGAAACGCTGTCTCCAAAAAAAAAAAAAAAAAAAAAAAAAAAAAAAAAGGTGCCCTGAAGTTATTTTTGGGAACATCCCTTTCCCATTTAAATCTTAAGGTTTGGTTAGAAGTGATTCCGATCACAGATCCAATGACAGACACTGAGGTTCTATTTCCCTCGCAACAGTAATTGGCATATAACCAAATTGAGACTGAAAGCCAAAAAAAAAAAAAAGAGAAAGAAGGCGTAGTGATAGCCAATTGTGATGTTGCTTAAAAAATGAAATCAGTTCTAAGCTTTGCCTGGAGCCAGAATGCTCTACTGACTTTTGTCCTCTCTTTCCCTCTGTCACAATGACAAACAACATTAGAGATCTTTGCTTTTCCTTCAGCAGGCTACATCAGAGAAACAAAAGTAGCAAAGGAAGTAGAGAGAGGACCCATGTACCCTTCATCCAGTTTCCCCCTATGGTTACATCTTATATAATTGTAATGTGATATCAAACCAGGAAACCAGCATTGGCACAATGTGTGTATCATGTAGACCTACGTCATTTCATTACTTGTGGAAATGTATGTAAGTGCTCTTAAAATCAAGATAAAGAACTATTTCATCCTCCCAAGATCACACTCATACTACTCTCTTATTGTAACACTTATCACCACCACCCCCCTACTATCTCCAATCCTGAGCAACAATTAATGTTTCACACCACTACAATTCTAACATTTGGAGATTTGTAGTCTTTCTGAGCTTATTTTTTTGCATAGGTTTTTTTTGCAGTTGCTCTAAGTTTTCTACTGTAGGTTATTATAGATATAGTGTATCATAGTCTATTGATGCTAACATTTTGCTAGTCCAAGTGAAAGGTAGACATTTTGCTTGTCTTTATTCGTTTACCAACACCCATTTACAATATAATTGTCTTAAGTATTGCTCCTATATATGCTGAGGAACACATTAGGCAGTTTTATAATTTTTGCATCAACCATCAAGCATAATTTAGACAACTCAGGAAAATAAAAATATATAATATTTACTCAGGTTTTTGCTCCTTCTGTCGTTCTATCTTTCTTCCTGTCGTTCCAATACTCCTTCTTTTGTCATTTTATGTCTGTTTAGAGTATTTCCTTCAGGCACTCTTTTAATATAGGTTTACTGGTGATGTTTTTATTTTTAGTTTTTAATTTTCTAACATGTGAAAATGTCTCGCTTTCTCCTTCACTTCTGAAGGATATTTTCACTGGATATTGAACGCTGCATGGACAGTTTTGTTTTGTTTATTCTTCTGTCAGCACTTGAAAAATGTTGTACCAGTTTCTTTTGGGTTCCATAATTTTACAGTATAAATCTGCTGTCATTTGCATTGATTGTGCCCTGTAAGTAACATGCCATTTCTAACTGCTTTTAAGATTCTTTCTTTGTCTTTAGCTTTCAGAAGTTTCAACATTTTTTTTTCTTTTTGCATTTATCTTGTTTGGTATTGGCTCAACTTTTTGAATCTGTAGGTTTACGTCTTTCACCAGATTTGGGAAGTTTTCAGCCATTATTTATTTGAATACATTTTTAGTCCCACCCTCTTTCTCTGCCTCTGGAACTCAGATGACATAAATGTTAGACTTTTTTTTATAATCTCACATGTCCTTGTTCACCTTTTAAAATTTGGGTGCTTTCAGTCTATTTCATCTCTGTAGCTCAGATTAATTTCTATTGGTAATTGAGGGTTTTGATTTTAGCTTTGATTTTTTTTCTATCTTAAGATTTTAATTTGGTTCTTCCTTGTATCTTTTATGTCTTTGCTAAAACCCTCTTTTTAATTTCTTTTGCTTATGTTCATAATTGTGGATGGTTTTTAAAATAATGGCTGAGATCTTTGCAAGATAATTCTAACATCTGTGTCTTCTCTGTGTTAATGTCTGTTGATTATCCTTTCTCATTCAAGTTGAGATCTTTCTGGTTCCTAATATACTGAGTGATGTTTTAATTGAGATCTGGATATTTTTGTTGTTATGCAATTCTCATGCTTCAGCCTCAGCCTCCTGAGTAGCTTGG
The DNA here is from genome assembly GCF_049350105.2 of Macaca mulatta. Taxonomy (NCBI): domain Eukaryota; kingdom Metazoa; phylum Chordata; class Mammalia; order Primates; family Cercopithecidae; genus Macaca; species Macaca mulatta. Next base: position 165,347,512 of record NC_133410.1, on the reverse strand, counting down.
ATTACAGGTGTGCACCACTATGCCTGCCTAATTTTTCATATTTATAGTAGAGATAGGGTTTTGCCATTTTTCCCAGGCTGGTCTTAAACTCCTGAGCTCAGGCTGGTCTTAAACTCCTGAGCTCAGGGAATCCACCTGCCTTGACCTCCCAAAGTGCCAGGATTACAGGTGTGAGCGACTGTGCCCAGACTGGATCTTATTTTAAATCATGTGTTTTAGCAGGCTTTTCTTGACACCTCTTTAACAAGGGACGTGAGTATTGCTTCTCTACTTCCAGATGCGAGTGGAAATCTGGGTTCTTCACATGGCCTCCACTGTCATATACAGAAACAGAGGTTCCCTGCTATTGCTTGGTGGGAGTAGATATTTAGGTTTCCCAGTAAACCTCCATTGATACCACCATGACTGGAAGGGAGAAGGTGCCTCCTTATTGCTTCCTATATGGGCTCCATGACACTATGAGGAGTAGTCCAAGTACTACTGAATCATAGTGAAAGTCTTGACTTTCCAGTAGACTTCCAATAAACCACCCTAGTGAGGATGAGGAGGTGTGTCTCATTATGAGACACATAGGATGGGGGGGTGTGGACATCTAGGCTCCCCACTCAGCCTTCTCTGACACCACCCAAGGGGGAAAGGTATCTTGTTATAGTCTAACGAGGGAAGTTTAAGCTCTCTACTTGCTACTTGCTGACAGGGATGGGGATGGATCACAGTTTTTTCTGTGGTATTTGGCTGCAACAGAATGTTTAAGTTCTAAAACACATCTGTCTTCTAAGATGCTCCTTTCCTATTCCTTTTTCTAGAGAGACCAGGCTTGTCTTGAGGCTTCTTTTTTTGGTCTGACCCTATTGGCATTTCTAGGTCATCTGCTTTTCCAGTAGCTCATATATCCTATCTGGTATTTATAAGGCAAAAAGAAAATCCAGTTCACTGGCCACCGTGTCATTCTTCAGATCTCATGGTCTCCATCCAACTTGCCTTCTTCTCTTCACCTTTCAGAGGTGTTTTATATTTATTTATAACATCCAGGGTTATTATCTGTCCTAAGTGAGAAGAATATGGAAAACATATCTACTTTTCAGAAGAAGAATTCCAGAATACTTAAAAAAAAATAAATATAATGGTAATTTATCTAAATTATTTCAACATGAAATAGTTACTATATTTGTTATCACTTGCAGAATTAATACAGATCATTTAATCAAAGAAAACAATGGTTCCACTGCTGTGTAACAGTTAATTTTAATGTATTTAACTGCAAAAATATTTGGTGGTTTCCTTTGTTTCATCTCTATTGTGGTAATGTTTGACTCTATTTTAAGCTCCCAAGCATTTTCTTAATAATTGTGATTTATAAACAGTCTATCTTCATTTCATCCCAGAGAGCTAACAGTCAAGAAAATAGTTCCTAATTCTTTATCTAAAGCCTCCTCAAGATTTCTGCCCTATGATGCAGTTTAATTCATTTTGAGAAGTGATGTTCTTGGATCTATTGCAGTTATTTGAACACACAGATCTTTTTTTATTATTCTTCAATTGCTGTCTATCATGCTTATTTATTATTCTAATATTGCCTAAATTAGCCTCACAAAAGGAACCTATAAAATGAAGTATTTCAAAAATTAAACTCTAATCATTCCAAGAGTAAGTTGGCCTCGGTATAATTTGCATGGTTTAGCACTAGGACAATGAGGGTCATGAAATAGAGAATGATTTAAGAAACAAATGGAAAGACTTGCAAAAGTACTAGCCTGTCTTTAGAGAAACCTCCTTCCTGTTTCATTTTTCAGACCATTGTTATTTGTACTTGTGTTAGCTTTCATGAAACAAATTTATGTATTTTTTTTTTTTTTTTTTTTTTTTTTTTTTTTACTACCAGAGTACAGTTCTCTTTAGGTAATCTGAGACTTTTAATTTTCTAGCAATATATATCTGTTTCCTTTTATGAATGTTACAATAAACTGTTTACCAGAAACTATGCTCCCAGAAGATCTCCTGATAAGGTGCACACATAGAAAAAAAAAGAAATGCACCATATTTGATGGGAATGAGGTAGGTGGGAACAAATCCAAAAATGTGTATCCTAAAAACTGTTTTAATAAGAAACTAATTTTATTTCTTACAAGGTTGTATTAAAATATGATTGCCAATTCTTTAGCAAATTAGTATAAAATACTAACTAAATATTACTTATCATGTATTTTATAAATATGAAATGTTGGCTTCTGATAGGAAAAGCATTGTACTTGCACTGTTTAGGGTAGAAACAGAGATAAACAAATGATGTACACTTCCTGCACTTCTCTAAAGAAAATGCTAAATCTAGTTCAAACCGAAATAAGTGTGAAGTGAGGGTGGCAGAGGGTGTGGAAATTGGTGGAAGCAGGGTGAACAATTTGAAGAAGTGATAAAGCACAAAACAGAACTCTGGATTCAAAAAACTATGCCAGAAGGAGTAAAGAACAGTGCTTGAAAATGGAAATTGAGAAAGAAGGAGCCTTCAAGATGAGATGTTTCGTGGAGAGGTGGCAGGGTGAGAAAAGTGACTTGGAGTTGAGTGTCATAATTTGACAGCTTTGGAAATTGGATATAGGAGTTTCTATATTACCCTGAGACTGTAAGAACTCTTGACAAGTTCAGATAAAAAGCAAACATATGATGAAAGTGTCATTTTAGATTATATTCTGCAGAGGTGTTATTCTACTTATGGGGAAAGCATAAGATCAGAGGCAGAGCATCCACTAACAATTAATATGGCAAAATCAATTTTGAGTCCATCAAGTCTAATGACAACAAAGGGAATAAAAGGGGAAAAATGATAATGAAAGAAATGCCAAACATCTTTGTTTCTGATAACAGGCATGTAGGAAGGGTGGATGAAGCAGAGGAATGGCTGTGGTGCAGGAATGACCAGCAAGGAATCTTAGTCTCATTTGTTGTTATTCTTGAAAGCCAATCTGTCACTTGTTTAAATTGTTTGATGAGAAATTGGAGATAACATTTTGGAATATTTATTCAATAAATTGACAATGGGAAGAGCTAGAGAAATAATAAGGCAGTTGTAGAAGACAGTGTAAATCAGTGAATACATTTATCTGCCAAGTGGAAGGGGTCAAATGAAGTAGAGAGAAGGGAGTTACTCAACAAAATTAACTGAAGATACCTAAGAGACAGTATGAAGTGGAGAAAATCAAGAAACGTGGGAGCACTCTCCTGGTTCAGGTAGAATGGATAGGATGGAGAGAAGAGACGACCATGGAAAGCTAACATGTGAATATATTTCCTGCTGAGATAACAAAAAAATAAAGCAAAGATGAAAGTGGAATTTTATCTTGAGACATAGTTTCTATAACAGTGTCACGGATTTGGGAGTTGAGTTCAGTTTCTTCCTTACTAATTCTGTGACTTCAGGCAAAATAGTTACCTTTCTAAATTTCAGAAGTTTTCTTCTTTGTAAATAATTAGTAGCACCTATCTGGTTTGGTTACTGTAAGGAATAAATAAAATAAATCACATAAAGCACTAACACAATTGCTGGCACATTGCATCACAATAAATGATATTATTAGTGTTGTTGTTTTGGAAATCTCATTTTGGAGTGATTCACTCATGCAATTCTCTGCTTGAAATAGTATACAGACAATTGCTTTCCTTTGTTCTCAGAGCTCTTCTGAGAATGTTAATTCCCCTAGACAACATTTGTATTTTAATAAGGCCCTTCAAGTCTAGAGGACAGGATGGAGAAGAAAAGAAGAAAGCTTTTCTGTTCCTCAAATGGCATTACAGAGATGAACACTTACTATACCTCTCTTGGTATAAACTGATCCCTCTCCATACCGCATTTGTAATAGGATTTATGAAATTTTTTCTAATTAGTTTCACTCAGTTAAAAACCCATTTAATAATGTGTTTACCTTTAAATCATTTCAAAATCTCTTAAAGTCACATCGTGCCTGTCATCTGCATTTCATTACAGCCTGGGAATAAACTCCTGCAATGTTGGGGCACAAAAGAGAGTACCTGTCACATCCTTTGCCATTCCTGGTTTACTTTCCTGGAGGAGCATGATCTCAGAAGCCCGAACCTAGGGAACATACCTATATTGTGGTGATAGAATTATCTGGAAGATTCTGTCTTTTAAAAATGGAAGATTAAATTAGAGGATGATTGCTAAATTTGCTTGGTGTCTTTCAAGTTCTGAATTGGTATTACAAAATTATTTATGAGAAAGAAATATTTGCCAAAACTGATGAATATGTTTTGAGCCCAAGTTCTTTTTATAGTATTAATTCACTGATGTAAATGTATGTTTTAATTTATATTCTTGTACCTGTTTATGCAAAGATGGCAAATACTGGAGAAAATTCATTTTATATCTTGGGACTTTAAAATGTTTGTCTAATCTGTAAAATAAAGGTTTTAGTCCAGATCTTAAAGGTAAAATAAAATTAAGTGAAAATTAGGCTCCCCTTGGACCCAAATAACTTGTAGGAATTCAGTTATCTATCCATTTACATCACTGCTTACAGCAATGACATTGGGGATAATTAATAAGAAGTCTTGGTAGAAATAGTAAAGATTCTACTGAATATCAAATCAGAATAAAAAAATCAACTAGAATATCTTTATGATTATTTCTTTTGTGGGAATTGAATTCAGAAACTACAAAATTATTATGTAAATTCTGTAATTATGTGGCATAATAATTTACAGAATTTTCTAGTTTCTGCATCATAGGGCAGTGTTTGGTAATTAAGGCAAGTGACAGCTGAAAGGTATTGACAGTTATCACCAAGCACAGTGTAATGACGGGGAGCTTGGTGAATGAGCTCACACCTGGTTCATATGCACAGACTCCCTAGTCATCACTGCCTCTATTCTGCAAATCCAGCAGGTTGAAACTCAAACACGGAACATATTTATTCCTCAGTAATAACAGATCAGTTACCATCAAAGACAAGATTGGAATCTTGCATGGCAATACGTCATGTCCTATTTCCCCTCTGGTGCACAGAAATCCAAATGTATTTTTTAAAAATAATTTCAACTCTTACTTCAGATTCAGCAGATACACATGCAGATTTGTTACCTGGGTATATTGTGTGATGCTGCGATTTGGCGTACAAATGATCCCATCACCCAGGTCCAACTGTATTTTTAAATTGATTCATTAATTTTACATCTTTCTTTAAAAAAATCAAAAATTTAAATAGTACTTTAATACTAAGACTTTGTTCCCCAAAATCAACTTAACTTACACTTTTTCATGATGAAATATTGACGAAAAATTAAATACTTTGTTTGTATTTTAAATTTTGGTTATTGAAAGCTAAATGATCTTTGTGAGCAGCAGTTTCTTAAACTTGCCAAACCTGTGGCTCTGTCTATTAATTAGATGGTTTAGAATAAATGAGCCTGATTTTCTCATTAAAACTATTTCCTTCTTTGTAATGTTTTTGAAAATGACATTACAAACCTTTTCCAGACTGGGTAATGTTAATAGCAAATTTCTTCATTTACTAAATGGTTTAGATGTGATTAGTATTATAGATCTGGTTTCCTGGAGTGCAGACTCTGAGACAGAGACTGGCACGGCAGAAAGTTTATGAGGGTGTATTATGGGGATCAGCACTGATTGGGGGAGGAAAGGAAGCACAACCGAGCAGGGGCAGATGGCAAAGCTGTGACATAGTCTCAACAAAGCCCTCAGCCAACTCTGTGGGGAGCTCTGGAAGTGAGATGACCCTTCAGAATAGTCCTAAGCTGGGATGATTTAGATGTCAGGCTGATATTCTCCTGCACTGAATGTGGACTTCTCCCAGAAGTAGGCATGTCTTACTTCACCAGAGGCCACTTTTGGGTGGGAGAAAGCTGACAGCTAAGGTCTGGAACCTGACTACACTCACAGAGGCTAGAGGTCCTTCACACCTAGGTTGGGGCACATATATCTGCGTAGGGGATCATGGTGTCCAGCACGAAGAGTTAACACCATGAAAAATACATGGCTCTTAAAGAATTCCAGAATCAGCAATCATCTTAGAAAAATGAACTTAGTAAAGTTTGTGTGAGAAAAGTGCAAATAGCTGAAAAAATGAAAATCACTTAAATTATCATAAGTGTTGAGGCTATAATACATTCTCCCACTCAAAGAGTTTTATAGTCTTATTTGGATTCTCTACATATTTTCTGCTAGGTAATTTTTTAAAAAATGTATTTGAAAGCAAAATTATAGAAGGATAAACAACATGGACTGTGGAACTGATTGACTGTGTTCAAACTTAGTTTTACAGCTTACTAGCTGTCCTATCTTGAACAATAACACCTTAGAGCCTCTGTTATTCCTACACGTGAAAACAATGATGAGGTGAAAATTAAGAGAGATGGCAGTTTTTAATAGATTCTACTTTGATGCTTCTTATTTAGAGGTAGCTAGTGTTTATTTCTTTTTTTCAAAATATTGCAAATCAAATAGTGTATGGGATCCTTAGGGTGATGCTTTTCCGGCTGGAAACCTCTTTGGCCAGTGGTGCCTTTGCTTGAGTTTTGCTCAGGCCACTAGGCTGACTTGGCCTGGCAGGCTGTGCTTGGCTCATACTACCAGCCTGTATCCCATACCTGCCAAGGGCAAGTGGAGTGGTGAGGGGTAGGTGGGTGAGCAAGCGTCAGGTCTGCCAGCTGTGGCAGGGTGGGCAGCTCCAGGTGCTGGCATGGGCTGCAGCTCCCTGTGAAGCTGTGGTTGGACCAGGCGTATTATAAGTAGCTTCCACAGTTGGCACCAGGGAACTCAGTGGCAACCAAAAACTTGGAGACCCAGTAACCGCAGAGCCCCAAAGATAGTGTCACAGCTCTGCATTGGAGAGCTCTTAGGTCTGGGCCCCTCAAAGCTCTGCAGTTTTTCTCTCCTTCTCTTTTCTCTCTTTCTTCTCACTCACTATGTGGAGAGCAAGGGGCATGTTTCAGCCCTGTTTGTGTTACCGCTCTTTTAGCACCACCATTTAGTGAGTCCAGATCTTGTCCTGCGTCCAGGAAGAATGAGGTACTCGGACAAGTGGAGGATGAAATGTTAAGAGGAGCTTTATTGAGCAACAGAACAGCTGAGAGAAGACCTGCACTGGGTAACTCCTCTTCGCAAGCAAGGTGTCCCAACAGTGTTCAGCTCTCAGCAGAGAGGAGACCCTGGAATGGGCATCTCCTCTCCACAGCTGGTCATCCCATTGGGCGTTTGGCTCTCAGCAGAGAGGAGACCCTGGAGTGTGTAGTTCCTCTCTCCAGGTAGGTCATTTTTTCATCTCCTCCAGTCTGGCTGAGTCCGGAATTTTTATGAGCTTCAGTGGGGAGGAAGTGTGTGCTTATTGGTTCATGGGGAGCCATGGGTGGGCCCAGAAAAATCACCCAAAGTTCCCATTCTGGTCCATTAGTCTGGCCCTCAGGCTTCAGGCTTTCCCTAGCTTGAAGGTGGTGCCTCACTGGGACCCACCCCTTTCTACCCAGGAACCTGTTGGCCTCCTGCCATCATCCACAGCACCCAGGCTGTTTGTGCCAGGGGGCACCTGCAGGCCAGCACCGAACTGCTCTCAGCTCCACCTCCACCTCCCTCCCATGCTTATTGATGCCCAAAGTCTGGAGGGGGCCAAAGCAGCAGGGTTCCCAGAGGCGGTCAAGGCAGCAGGAGGTGTCAGTGCTGTCCTGGGTGTGCACACACCTGGCTGGGTGCAACAGTGCCCAGGCTTGGCCTCAACTTTGCTCTGAGGCTTGAGTGTGCTCCAGGAGCAGGGAGAGGCCAGGCAGCAGCAGCAGGTACTGCCAAGCCTGCAGGAGCATTGAGGGGCCTTCCTGCCCTGGAGAGTGCACAGATGCCTGGGTCCCCAGTCAGGGCTCGGCGGCTGCAGCTGTGTTCAGGAGGTGGGGCTCCTGCCTGCTCCCAGGCCCCAAGAGCACAGGGAGGCCCACTCCACCCCTGCTACTTGGGCAGCTACAACTTGGACAGCTGCAGCTGTGCCTGGGAGAGAGGGGCTCTTGCCTGCTCCTGGCCTCCAAGAGCACAGGGAGGCCATGGTCTGCAGCGGCAGCTGGGGCAGTTGCAGCTGCGCCTGAGAGGGTGGGGCTCCTGGCCACTCACAGCTCTCAAAGGCTCCTTGGAGCTCACAGCCTCCACCCCTCGTCCCCCACTGCAGTGGGCGTCATGGCAATGGCCGCTCCAGACAGGTTGCTGCTGCCATCAATAGAATTCACTATTAATATCAATATTAGGAACTTTACATTATTGTGTTACATTAGACATCACTCTTTTCTTTCTGGTAATAAAAATCTTCTTTGATAAAGATGGTGTATCTAAGAAGACACTGGAGCCTCCATATAGGGAGTTCAATTAATGCTGACAAATGGACTGTTGACTTTTACTACAACGGGGCAGCAAATTCCTAAATGGTTAGACAACAACATTTGTAGCAAAATAATATGGTGGGCAATTGTATTGATTATGATTAAATGTTCCCTATCTTTTTTCTGCCATAATTAACAATATAGGAATTTACAAATATTTCACAAAATTAAAATGACTTCATTAGAAAATTATTTATCAAACTAAAAGATTCTTCAGAAGAAAGATTGTTGACATTCTATTTGCAATTGCTCTCACCCTCCACAAGAAGTGGTGATATAGTTAGACAATAGGGCCACAAGAGAGATTGATGTCAGGAGTGGTTTATTTTTAAATATCAGAGGCTTTTTTTTTTTTTTTTTGTCTTTTTAAGCTCCACATTTAATTCATTCTTGCTGTTCTATGGCTGAAAAATAAGATATTTCTGTCCCTTATTTTCCAAAATGCACCTTTCTTCTGACCTTTATTTCTCCAATTCTTTTCCTTCCATATGCTTTTGAGTCTGAGTCTAACCAAAGCATTTAGTGAAAAAGTGATGAACCTTTAGCCAACTTAATGGATTGATTTTGGGGGAAGAAGGTGTATGCATAATTTTTCAGTGGCTCTTCAAGAAAATTTGTGGGGAAAAAATCGGACTGGAAGACAGGGACTGGATCATGAAAAGCCTTGTATGAAATGGTAAAGAAGTTCAGATGTTTCCTTTGGCAAATGGAGAACAGTTAATGCATTTTGAGCAGGGGAATGATTAAATTTACATCTAGGATAGTTAAAGCTATAATCATAATAGTTCATTTGCTCTAAATTTTGATATCTAAAGCATTAGATTTTTGTGACCCTAAATATTATTTTTAGTGGACTCCTTAGTCTATAAATGACTCTGATATAGTCAGACTGATATTTCCTTCATCTTACAACACACCCTTGGAAGTTTGTTGTAAATGTTGTATTTAGCTTAATACATATTGAAGGGGGATTGAATGACTTTAAGTATCTTCCTAAAACACTAAGAGTTTACTCTCAGCTGAAAATGACATGACTACTTCACTGGAAAACATTTCAATTTCCTCCCATGCAATTCAACTCCTATTTTTAACTAGAACTACATTTTCAACATATTGCTAGTCATTTCCATATGCATGTGCCTCTCGTATTGCTCTCTGAGTATGATGAAAATCAGCTTATTTCTCTGTCTTTTAGCTTCACCATTTATTAGCTCCTGCTGCATTCCACTTCCAATCAAGCATAGAGTTCTTGACAGTCTACTTCCAAATGAATATCAAATATTTGCCCTTTTTTCCATATTGATCATTATTATACTGGTTCAGGTCCTCATCATTTTAATTCTGAACTGTTGAAATAGCCCCTTGACTCTGACATTCTAATTTCTCATCTCTCCAATGCACTTGTCACACTGCTGTCATCATTATCTTTCTAAAGTACAGCTTTGGTCATGTCACTCTCCCGAAGAGCCTTCTGTTGTCCCACAGGATCAAGTTCAAACTTGTTAACGTGCAAAGTCAGTCAAAATCTGTCCACATTCTTTCTTCAGCAAGGTCTCAGAAAGGGAACTCTCTGATCCATGTATGAATAAATTTGCTGATGAGAGTAAAATTAAAAATAAAATCTGAATGGAAGAGGAAAGATTAAAACTACCCTGCGGTACCCTGTTTTTTTGATTCTTGGGCAGAAAGAAGAGATTGGTTATTTGAGGGCTGGTGCAGACTGTTGCCAGACAAAGGGGTTCTTTAGTACACCAAGCTTAAGAATCCAGGGAGCAGTCGCTCTGTCTGACACTTTAAAAATTCAGTGGAGCAGACCCCCCTAAAAAACTTTAAAAACTGCTGGAAATGGGTGATGTCAGAGCTCTGAAAGAGACATACATTGGGAGGCAACAGTGATATTTATGCAAATTAGAACAGGGAGATGGAGACAACGCTCCAGTGAGAATTGTAGGAAAAAAATAACTCTTTTGGAGACACACCTAAGAATTCTCTATCTACCAAAAATGTATTTTCGCAAATTGAAAATAACTAAATTAACTGGTTTGTTGCATTCCAGAATTTAGGTCTGGCACTGGCATGAATTCAGAGAAATTCCCCAACATCCTACTGTCTGTGTGTCCTAACATGCTCTCCATCACCCCAAAGACTGTGTGACCCCTGCTGAACCATACTGGAGTGCTTGTAGTGGCCTACATGCACCTTCGGACTCTCACACAATGAATTTCTTTACCATGAAATTCCAATACTTTCAAAATTCAAAAAGCCTGCGTTGAGAACCAATTAAACCAATTTCTGTGTTCTTTTTCATAGAGAACAGTAGTCATTTGTAAGTCTGAATTAGAAGAGGGTAAGATACCCCTTACTACATTCAATCCTTAATGAACACAAATCTCAAACCAAATTCGATCTCTCATATACACTTTAAAAACACATTTATTAGTAACCAGTCATAAAACAGCATATAACACCTGTTCTCTAGGTTCACTGCTTCAAAACACCATGTTGAAAAACTTTTCATTGAAGACAAATGCGGAAATATCCCAGCAGCAGCCTTCTGTTCTGCTTAGAGTAGCATTAAGCCTCCAGAAATACAGGTAACTATTAGGGAGCAAGCTCTGGGCACCATAGTATTCTTGTTCTTGGCTCACCTAGGGGTGAATGTAAAATGCATTTAGCTGTCCATATAATCTCCCCTGTGAGATCACACTTCTCATATCCCTATGCCAATAAAATTCTAATTTCTCTAATGCAAAACCCTTTTCTGATATTCACTATTTTACTCAGCAAATTGTGTAATATTATTTAAGATAAGTATAACAAAACAGTAGCAGTAGTTGTCTCTGTGTGGCCTTTATGACACAATGCTAGCTGGCACAATGCTGGCTGACCACCCCTGGAGTGTGGGTTTTTGCTTAGAACAGCTGATTGCCCCTTGTTTAAATTACTCCATGCAGATGTACTTTAAAGCTAGTTACATAAATCAAAACAATCTGGGTCATATCATGGTGCAGAAAAAGCATATCCTTGGGGTGACCCTCAGTGCCTAGAAACCTGGGAAAAAATAATTCAGTTGGAGAAAACGCTATGAAACCACCAAAAGTCCTTGGAAATCAGGCAGATTGGGATTAGATCTTAGTTTCATCACTTAGTTCTGAATCGACTTTGAAATAACTGCTTAATTTTACTGATCCTCTCTTTCTTCATCTATACATTAGGCTAAAGATTTAGGCATGTATGTGTTCTATAAACACAACATCTAGTGGTGTGCCGGAGCTGACTTGAACCTGCTTACAAGCGTCCTGTGGCAAATTTTCAGAAATTTTACAAGATAGTTATTAACACAGCTAGTGGGAAAAAACATATTATATATATTTGCAATTAAATAGATTATATAAAAAGAGACAAGACAAACTCAAAGTTTGTCACTTCCCGAATACTCTGTATCTTACTATTTTTTCAAGTTCTTATGTTACTTATGTTCATAGTGTAACATTGTACAACTGTACATCTCTTCCCCACTTCATTGACATCAGACAGCTTGGTAGCTTGGAATCAGGCACAGTGGCAGTATTTATACCACGGAAATCACCAAGCACTCAAAAATCAGGGCTTGATTCATCATCTAGTGGATTGTTTCTAGACTAAAGAGAGGGATGAAGAAAATGTCAGTAATATGGAGTAAACGTAAAGCTATATAATGTTTTTACTGTGTTCTGAGTGCTTCACATCTATTATCAATCTAATTTTAATCATATCTCTGTGAGCTAGGTAATCCAGTATTATTTTTTTAAGATGAGAAAACAGTACCAGTGTTTAAAAACATCTTGTCTAAAATCTCAAAAGTGGTAAGTGATAGAGCTTGAATCTGAACCCACGCAGTATAGCCTGAAAATTAATTTCTATGAAAAAGTATTGATTTGTAAGACAGAGTTTGTCTTTGGAGAGAAACTAAACTTTTTCTGTTCTAAAATATAAAGAGTCTGAAGAAATTAGAGCATGTAATCTATCCATACACCAAATTGTGGTTAGAATTCGTGATAATATAAGTTAGGTTCCCTCCCAACAGAAGATGACATTTTACTGACTGTAGGAGGAAAGGAGGACAAGAGGAAAGCTCACCACTCTAGGATTAGTTATTGTTGTGGTCCCATGATATATCTCAAATAGATTTGGGGGGACTGGGTCCCAAATGCTCTTGGGAAGAAAGAAGATCCATGTCTCATCCTTAGCATACAGCTTGGAGAGAAACAAACCTCCCAAAGAAGTCTCCTCCAGAGTTTATTTCACAGCTCTGAGTAAAAATGGCAGCATGGCCTGGGAGAGATCCATGAGACTTTGGGGTCTCTGTGGCCACAGAAGAGCAACTCAATAGTTTCCCAGAACTTAGAGAGGGGTGAGGGGATTGAAAGGGTCCTTCAGTCGCAATGAAGGCATGCAACTGGCAGACTTGCTGCAGGTACTGAAACTGATGTTCAAAGACCAGACAGAAGGATTGATAAATCCACAGAAGCAAATTGAAATGTAACACCTTTCATCTTCCATACTGATCTTCACAGTTTACTGATTTTTAATTTAGAGTTATGGAGTAATTTCAAATTTCACTGTGTTTCCCTGGGGGAATGCTTAAAATGTTATGCTTTTAAAATGATTAAAATGTGAAGAGAATAGGGATTTACAGAAGATATTAAATTGAATCATAGAAACAGATACTAGGATTCTTGAAAAGCAGAGTTAGAAACTATGAAAATAGTTTCTCTCCTCAGACAAAGTATGTATGTCTATTTAGGATCTAACAACAGAGAAGATGAAAGAGAATATCTCAGTGAAAATGTATTCATTGAATATCTATATGTATATATGCACACATGCCTGCAGACCCACCCCATCTTTGAGTGTTTGATTTATTATTTACTTGTTTATGTTTTTATAGAGCACCATATTTTACTGGGAAGTATCATTAACTTTTTAAATTTTTTTGAGATGGAGTTTCTTTCTTGTTGCCCAGGCTGGAGTGCAGTGGCAGATCTCAGCTCACTGCAACCTCTTCTGCCTTCCCATTTCAAGTGATTCCCTGTCTCTGCCTCCCGAGTAGCTGGGATTACAGGCACCTGCCACCACACTGGGCTAATTCGTTAACTTTTTGAAGCTGCCACTGTAGCTGAGAGTGCAAGTCTGGGGCCAGACTTCCTGTATTTAAATACTGACTCTGCTTCATACTACTTGTATGACCTCGAATGAATTACTACACCTCTCTGACATGCAGTTTCCTTATCTCCAAATCGTTACAGTGTTGTTAGGAAAAGCAAATGTGCCAAGATGTCTACATACATTCCAGAGTGTGTTTGCCATGTTCTCAGAAGTGTTAGTGATGGTTATTCTGTGTGGCATTCATTTTATTGAATGTCGTGCTCCACTTTCTTTCCTTGTCTTCATTTTGGTCACCCATGGTGTGCAGTTGTTGACAATGAGCATGATCTCTGTATTCTTTGGGCTCCTCTGGAGTCTGCAGTATCACAATTGGAAGAGAAATTTGGAGTCTTCCTAGAAGTAGTTCTTTAGAGCATAACAATCTATAAGATCTCACTCTAGTCTCTCTACTGTCCTATCTACCTTGTTTATCAGGTTTTTCATGGAAAGTGATCTTTGAAAACAGTAGAAAACCAATTATCTCATCAACAGTGATTCCCAGGAGAACATATTTTTAAAAACTGTTGTTGATAAAAAGAAAATAAGTGTTGGAAAAATAAAGTTATGGAATGCCTTCAGTCATGAAAAATCATGTCTGCTGTGCGTTCCTTTAAATTGATGTTGTGGATGGTGTTGTGTTTTCCATCTTTCATCATGTTCTCTGGTTTCTGCATCACAGAGTCTGGTTTCTAATGAATGATTTTGCTACTTATGCTTTGAAGTCATGAATCCATTTTCTGATCTTCCCATTTTAGAGGGTTTTTTGTTTTATTTTAAGAAATGGCATTTGCCTTTTGTGTAAGTCATTGTGAATTTGTTAACATTTAGTGAATAATTACTTTTATGTTTTAAAAAAATGAACTATCGGCCGGGCGCGGTGGCTCAAGCCTGTAATCCCAGCACTTTGGGAGGCCGAGACGGGCGGATCACGAGGTCAGGAGATCGAGACCATCCTGGCTAACACAGTGAAACCCCGTCTCTACTAAAAAATACAAAAAACTAGCCGGGCGAGGTGGCGGGCGCCTGTAGTCCCAGCTACTCGGGAGGCTGAGGCAGGAGAATGGCGTGAACCCGGGAGGCGGAGCTTGCAGTGAGCTGAGATCGCGCCACTGCACTCCAGCCTGGGCGGCAGAGCGAGACTCCGTCTCAAAAAAAAAAAAAAAAAAAAAAAAAAAAAAAAGAACTATCAGCACCTGGACAATTGCTTCTGTTTATCAACATGTCACTTCCTAATGCCTCTGGTCTCAAGAATGACATTCATAGAAAGGCCAGCAAAAGACATGTGCAATAAATGATGCTTCTAGTAGAACAACCAACCGTAGATCTTATGTGCTTCGCTAATACTGTTGGTTAAATAAGGGCAATGAGGGGCAGGTGCAGTGGCTCACTCCTGTAATCCTAGCACTTTGGGAGGCCGAGGCAGGCAGATCACGAGGTCAGGAGATCGAGACCATCCTGGCTAACACGGTGAAACCCTGTCTCTAATAAAAATACAAAAAAATTAGCCAGGCATGGTGGCAGGTGCCTGTAGTCCCAGTTACTCGGGAGGCTGAGGCAGAATGGCATGAACCAGGGAGGCGGAGCTTGCAGTGAGCCGAGATCGCACCACTGCCCTCCAGCCTGGGTGACAGAGCGAGACTCCGTCTCAAAATAATAATAATAATAATAATAATAATGGCAACGAGTAGCTTGATTTTCTCACTCTGGAATTCTTTGGTTACTGAGTTATCAAAAGAACCTTGATTAAAATTTAAATCTAAATTGAGGTCAAACTACAAAATAAAAAACAATTTGGATTTAAATCCCCTGAAGATAACAAATAGAGATTTAGTTTCTGTGTCATTATTTCATAAGGGTTCAGAATAGTTATGAAAGTTTTATTGCAAATTGTGGTCATGGAATTTACAAAATAATTCTAAATCTGAAGGTACATGAAATTAGGTTAGTGGTCTTTTACACTCTCTTATTATTGGGAAACCCTAAACTCTTGTTTTGCAGAGAAATTCAATTCCAGGACTACATAATCTGAAATATTCTACAGAAGTAGATTTTGAAGTAAATTGGTATGAAGTATATTTAAAACAATTTAAAACATAGGCTACTATTGCACATTAATTTTTCTACTGTTGAAAGGAATTGCTTTGCTTTTTGTTCTTTGAAAGTTTAAAGTTATTCACAGTTAAGGGATAGAATAGAAGGCTGAAATAAAATTGAGATTATAGATTTAGTATTACATATCCTGATTTTTTGGTAACATTTGATTTCCTGTTGTTTCAGTGACTTATACTTTTCAAAAGAATATGTCCCAGAAAATAAGACACTATTCTCCTTACTTTTTATTTAAGCGTAAGTATTTCCTACTGAGGCTAATATTGAAAGAAATTCTGAAAACATAAGAAAATAGACACATGGATTCTTGGCCAGTGTGAGGTCTTTAAAAACATGGTAGAGTGTAATGAAACCATTTACCTTCTTGTCAACATGTCAGTTTTGTATCTTTTTGAGAAAGAAAATTTGAAATCACATATTCACTGGGAATAATGCATCTTTTTTGTGAGACTCATCTGATTTAAGGAAGACTTTGGGGCCCAAGTTTCTTCATGTGTAAGATGAAACTCATTAAATTATCCATCTAGCTCTGGTATTCTTAATTCTCCTAAGAATTCTAAGTGAAAAATAAGCCAATGTATTCTAAAAGAAAATATTTATCAAAGACGCTTCTAATAATTTTTCTTCCCCTATTTCCACCAAATTAATTGTAGAATGTCTTTAAAACAACGTTGTAATTGCTGCTACTGAGCTGGTTGTTACCTGATTAATTTCAGGCTATTGCATTCCTCACTGAAACTTCAGAATTCCATGGCCATCATCAAACAATTCCCTATAGTGCTAGCAGTGTACCTTTGAAATTTAGGAAAACACTAGGGATTATAGCCCACCTGGAATAATCTAATAGTAGTTGCCGGGGTAAAAAGATAACATAAACAACTTCTTAAGTGTCTAATTTCCATGACGCCCTAAATGCACTGCCCCCTTAAATTGCCAAAGTTTCCTTTATCCACGGTCTCTGGAGCTTGATATCATTATTGTTCTTTACACATGTGTATTCATTTCAAGACTACCTCCCCTCTTGCTATTATAACATTTCATTTCTTACCCTAACTCCTATTCCTTCTTTCAGGTTTTCCTAACTCTCCAGTGCATCCAACAACTTAAAGTTCAGTGGAGAAAATTATTCTCCATGAAGTTCTAATAGCTGTTTCAGCAACAGAAGCCAGTTACACAAGCATTTCAAATCGTGAAGATGGGAAGGCAGTGTGGTTGTATGCTCTCAGTTGTTGGGCCATGTGTATTTTTTCCAGCGGTTTTATTCTGCTTTAAATTAGACATTCCAATGTGATTAGGCTTTCTTGGATAAAAGCTAGGGAAAACATCTCAAAAGACATGGCAATGATCTTTTTGGCTTCCTTTTTTCTACCTGAGGCTCAGTATACTTATCCTACCTTAATGCTTTTTAATTAGTGGAAGATAGAGGAAGAAATGGGCAAGTTTGTTGTTTTGGCTATTTAAGTAATTTTTTTTGGTCACGACAATAATACGACGTTGCTAACATTTAATGGAAAAGTTCTAGGGATTCTGCCTGTCTTGTAATGCAGAGTGTGATCCTAAAACCAAATAAATGCTTTCACATTGTTTTTATTTTTGTGCTTGTCTTTGGAAAGCTCCATTGGACATTCGCATTGATGGAAACTCAGATTGTGATTATCTGAGCCTAGAACCTTACTCCACGTACATACACATACGTAAGTATGAAGTATTTTTGAAAGATGTAATATGTACTGAATATTCCAGGACTGCATGTATGTACCATAGAAAGAGCAGAATAAATTAACTTTTCAAAAATGTTATCTGGAATTATTTACTATTTTGGAAAGTCAGACGGCAATGTCATTGGTGGAACTGAATCGCCAATTTGACATATGTACATATCAAACTGCATTTATAACTGTCACATTAACCCTTATGTAAAAATGTCAAAAAGAGTCGTAATATTTACTGAATGCTTCTTGATTTTCTTAAATATGAACTATTCTCTATAAGTATGTAAATACATTCGACTGCTTCAATATAGTCTCCAGTGTTGTGTCAAGCATTTGCGTACAGAGTTATAAATTATTTTATTATGAAAAACTTTTAAAAATTTCACTTATAATATTAGAAAGTTTCACTGATTTGAAAATAAATTATATATGATTAAAATATGTTATGAATTTTATTTTAATATAGTAAAAGTTACAGTGACATTATAAAATATTTACTATAAAAAGATGTTAGTTCTGATAATATCTTTAATTTTTGAACCTATATATACATTTTTATCCCAGAAGTAATAGAGTTACATAACAATAATCTTCTAAATGAGAGTTTGCATTCTCATATATTGTTATGAAAAAGACAGATATAGATATATATATGGAATCATTTGAGGTAAACTATTGGGTGAAATATGGTGTTAGAAACTAAATACATGCATAGTTTAAAGGGCATAGAGAGTCACCCTCAGGAAATGTGCGTGTTTCCCTGAGATTTTCTGTTAGTAAGCTGAAAGATTATCTACAGTAGGGCCTCTACCTTCCTAGTTTCTTGCTATCAAGATTTTTCCATGAAGTTGAATTATAGAGAGGGTGGGTGTAGTGCTCATTCTCCAGTTATTAATTTTGTATAAAAGCATTGAACTTTTTAGATTTTAGCCTCCTTATTATTAACTGTTGATCACATATCTCCAGAGTAACAAAAACAGGAGCTAACATCATAAACCTTGTATTCCAGTCTCTAGTACTAGTCCAGACTTTATTTTTTTATTTTTTATTTTTTATTTTTTGAGACAGGATCTCACTTTGTCTCCCAGGCTGGAATGTAGTGGCACAGTCACACCTCACTACAGTCTTGATCTCCTGTACACCACCACACCCAGCTAATTTAATTTGATGTAGAGAGGTAGTCTCACTATGTTACTAAGGCTGGTCTCGAACTCCAAGGCTCAAATGATCCTCCTTCCTCAGACTCTCAAAGTGCTGGAATTACAGGCATGAGCCACCATGCCCTGCCTTCTAGTTCTGACTTTACAGCTTAATTATTAGCAGTGATCTTTGGCAATTCATCCCTCCATGTCCAACCTTTTTATTATGTATGTGCCTCCTATATCTTTCTAGCAGATAGGAGCAAATGACATAATAAATGCAAAAACGCTTTTTAAACAAAACATGTTATGCGAACATGTCAAAGGCTTTCTTGATTTCAGAACAGAGGAGAATAAGTTGTACTTGTTTGTTTGGTAATAAATCTACTTTTTGGACTTCTCTTAGTGTTTCTATTCTATCTTTCCTAAAAACGTCCTAGAAATTGCCAAGCAGAAAGAACAATTCATCTTCAACTGAAATTTAAAGTAAAAGTAAACTAAATAGGCCGGGCATGGTGGCTCATGCCTGTAATCCCAGCACTTTGGGAGGCTGAGGCGGGTGGATCACAAGGTCAGGAAATCGAGACCATGGTGAAACCCCGTCTCTACTAAAAATAAAAAAAATTAGCTGAGCATGGTGGCGGGCGCCTGTAGTCCCAGCTACTCAGGAGGCTGAGGCAGGAGAATGGTGTGAACCCGGGAGGTGGAGTTTGCAGTGAGCCAAGATCGCACCACTGCACTCCAGCCTGGGCGACAGAGCGAGACTCCGTCTCAAAAAAAAATTAAACTAAATAAAATTAAAAAGTAGCCAAGATCATCAGACATGAAGCTATGAAATTTAAAGGGAAAGAAAGATGTGACCCAATAATTTTATAGCTAATCCTACTCTTATTTACATGTTAAGGCAACAGGAAGACCATCTTAAACATGTTAGTCAAAATTTACTCTCCCAGACTCTTTTCTACTGAGCTCCAGTCACCCAAGGAAATATCAGAATATGTTTTAAAAAGGTTGATGATGAGCACACAAAGAGATTAAAATGATAGAGATGGGTTCATAGATAAAAGTAATTAAAATTAGAATGCGAAAGACATAAGATAAACTTTTCTTTAAAAAATTTGATTTTACATCAGATTGTGTCATACTCTAGAGATCTATTTGTGTCCTATAGGAACCAAAAAAACAGTGGCTCTCCTTTTATTATCATAAGAATAATTTGAAAATACTTTAATGTAGTTCATTATAAGATTTAAATGAAATTAAACCACCCAAATTTTCAATAATAGCATTAAATAAAGTACAACCCAAAAGACTAAAGAATAAACGACAAAGCATTTAATATAATACAGGCTTAAACTAGGTAGTGTTATTGTAGCAAACATAAATTCTAAATTTCAGCAGTAAAAGTTGAAAAGGTACAAATTACACACTTAAAAAATAAAATTATGTAAGGTAAGAGAAACAACAGGCAATGTTTGTGTAATAAAACTTTGATCTGGTATATGAAACAAATGGATGGAAATTAAAATTAAGATCAAAATTAGTAAGCAAGATAAATATCAGTACGTAATTGACAAAGATCAATTGATACTGATGAAACTGAACATAATATAAGTTTGAAGTTACCTCAGCTAAGCCTCCTATTTCAAGGTCAGGGCCCAATAAAGATACAGCAGGACTCTGAGTGTTGGGATGGGGTGTGCGAATAGATACGGTTGAGATCCTTCTATTTCCAGATTCTTATGAACCATCTGGGCCTATACCAGCAGCCCATTCCCCATTATTAGGAGATGGTACCCCCTATCCTGTTCAAGGCCAGGTAGAAGCCTCATGTAAGGCAAGTGCCTTATAAGATAATTGTCGCTCCACTCAGGCTCTGCCTCTTTCCTCGCATCTGACAGAAAAGAAAAAAAAAAAAAAAAAAAGAAACAGATTCCCACATAGCTGAACTGTGTAAGTGCAGGTCCTGCTAAGGGGAGGTATGGACCATGCACCAAAGAAACTGCAGGATCTGGCTAATAGGCACCCACCCAGAATTTGAGAGAGTATATATGGGATTGAATTCTCAGAGTGTTAAATGAAGGTGGATGAAACACAAAGCTGGAGAACATAGAGGATACACTATAAATGATTTAACATGTGGCAAGTATTTGAAGAAAATGTACTTACATGTTGATGGGATGACTCTTGGAATTCTGGAAATAAATGCTGGCCATAAGTGACATTGAAATGTCAGAATTGCCATGCAGAGAGTAGAGTGGATGTACAATGTAAGGCCAGAACATCTCCCAACCAACTCTGTTCCATGGGAGAGCCCAGAGGTACTCCATTTTTCAAAAGGATAAAGAATATACTTGTGAGAGGGTGGCCTACTTACTACTACTTAGTCAATGCTGTATGTTCTAAGTTTTGTTATGGAAACATTCCCCCAAGGGACCAGATTTCTGTTCTGATTACTACTGCTCTGAAATATATTATCAGTGGCTTAAACAATCATTTTATTCTGCTTATGGAAAAGGTACACTAGTTTCTACTCTATGATGTCTAAGGCCTCATATGGGAGGGCTCAAAGTTTGGAAATACTTAAAAGCTGGGTACTGGAGATATGTGAAAGCTTATTCACTTTTATATCTGGAGACAGAATTAGGATGACATGAAGATCAGGATTTCTGGGTCTCTATGCATGGACTTTACATGTAGCTTGAATTCTTACAGTATGTCAGTTTCAGAGTAATCAGTTTTCTTACACTGTAGTTCAGGCCTGCTAGAATAAGTGCTTCAGTGGTCAAGCTTGAAGCTGTATCACCTTTTTGATCTAGATTTAGAAGTCATACTTTGGAAAACATCACTTTTGCTGCATTCTTTTGGCTATTACTTAGTCATAGTCTGCTCAGAATCATAGCCCTCATCTCTCGATGAGCAGAGAGTCAAGGTCATATTTTAGAGAAGCATGTGGAATGACAGATATCATTGTCTTTATTTTTTAACAAGTAATCCTACCACAGAGTGACATCAGCATCATTGAGAAGTTCAGTGATGTCTGTCCTTATCTAGGCCAGGACTGATAGTAAGATGTGCTGTCACAGAACTGGCCTATATTCCGGCAATGCTGATAATAGGATTTCAAAATAATAAAGGCCAGGTGTTTACAACTATCATGATCAGTAATGAGATTGGAGTGGAAGCCAAGAGGGCCCAACCTTTGGTGAGGTATAGAGATAGTATTCTGGACACATGAGTGAAGGGCAGTCAACAAGTTGACCACTTCATTTATATAATGAAAAGAAATCAAGGATGAATAAGAAGAAGACTGAAGGTAACTGCCCCAGTAAAAAGTCATGATTCCTTCCCCAGTTTCTGTACCTGAGCCAGCATTCAGAGCTGGAATCCATTAACCGAAGGAGAAGCTGGATTCCTATAAGGAGGCACCTTGCAGCACTGCAGCAAGAGTATTCAGTAGTAATTCTCCAGTCTTCCCTAAAGTGATTTATAAACATTAACTTATGTAACCGTGCATTGCAAAGAGAGAAATACCCAGAGCTTTAGAGGATTACTGGAAAAAGGGTCTGACTTAATATTTGCATTCAGGGACACAAAGGCCCAACACGACCCTCCTGTTAGAATGGGGGTATGGGGCGGCCAGGGAATAGGTGGAATCCTGGCTCAGGTCCTGCTCACAGTGGAGCCACTGTGTTCACAGACATACCATGTGGTCATTTTTACAGTGTCTAATGGAATGCTCATATTTGGTGGTTGACAGAAATCTCAATTGTTTTACCTGGGGTAAGAATTGTTGTAGTGGGGAATGCCTCTGAAACTGCCTCCTTCTCTCTCAGACAGTAAACCAATACTGCGTCTTGGGAGTGAAAAGCAGAAGTAAATGCCACAGAGTGCAGGGTGGTCTCTATTCTAGTCTCATTTAATTAACCAGTCTGGCCTTTATAGAAACGCGATAGGTCATGATGGATGACAACGGAATTCCATTTACTTAACCAGATAGTGCTCTCAATTGCAGCTATGCTGAATGTGGTATATTTGCTAATGCAGATTAACAAAGATTCTGCCATATGACATGCTGTCACTTATCTGATGAATGCCTTCTTTTCCATCCCTATCAGAAAAAAAGGATCACAAGTTGTTTGCATTTATTTGAGGCAAACAATATTATACATTGACTGTGTCGTCCAAGGTCTATGTTGTATTTCCTGGTATCTGCCCTAATACATTCAAAAGGGAACTAGACTGGACACTCTGTGGTATATCACATTGGTCCTGTCTGTTGAGGACATCATGTTAATATAGCTAGATGAGTGCAAAATGTGTGTGCGGTGTTAAGACACATGGATTCCGTAGGGTGGGAGGTAAACCTGTCATATCAATGAAAAGTTTAGGGGGAATAGTGGCCTAGGGAAAGCCAGGACATCTCCTCCAAAGTAAAAGACAATTCTAGCATCTATTACTTCCCACAAGAAAGGTAATTGCTTTTCTTTAAAAAAAGAAAAGCAATTCTTGGTAGACATTTTCAGGTTCTGGAAAAGCATATCCTACACTTGGAAGTACTCGTCTCACCCATATACTAGGTGATATGAAAGGCTGTCAGCTTAGAGTGGGGCTTATAGCAGGAAAGAACTCAGCAACAGGCCCAGGCAGCAGTAAACTATATTTTATGCAGAAAGCAGAAACTGAAATGGTCCTTTTTAGAGATCTAACCATGGAACGTCAAGTGACCAGTTTCATGTGGCTAGAGATGCCTGCTTTGAGCAAAATTATTCTGACCCACCCAGTCATAAGGTCAGGCAGGCCAAGCATTAATCCAGTATAAGAAGGAAGTGAAGCTGGGTGCAGTGGCTCATGTCTGTAATCCCAGCACTTTGGGAGGCTGAGGCAGGCAGATCACCTAAGGTCGGGAGTTCGAGACCAGCCTGACCAACACAGAGAAACCCCATCTCCACCAAAAATACAAAATTAGCTGGGCACGGTGGCGCATGCTTATAATCCCAGCTACTCAGGAGGTTGAGGCAGGAGAATCACTTGAACCCAGGAGATGGAGGTTGCCGTGAGCCGAGACAGCACCATTGCACTCCAGCTTGGATTTCACAAGTCCTGGGCACAAGCAGGATCAGATGGCCCAAGCAATCTACCCAAGAGGTGGTGCAAACCCTCCTTACTATCTCATCTACCACCTCTTGCCTCTGGCTTCAAGTAGCGGCTGAGGTCCTCTTGACCATCTGATAGGGAAGGAAAAACGCCAGCTTGCTTCATGAATTGGTTTTCTGAGTATATCAGTGAGAGCTGAAGATAAGCTGCTACTCATTACAATCCCATTCAGGGCTGGCCCTCACTAAAAGTGGTGAGGGGACATTTCCCCACTGCTCAGAGCTCTGGGTGTATATTTAGTCATCTACTTAGTATGAATAGAAAGACAAAACAGAAAAGAATAAATAGGGGCTCATGGATGTTGATACTGATCAAACAGGGGTCTGCAAAAGAAAAAAATGGGAAGATATGGGCTTAGGAAGTCTGGGGAAAAGGCATGAGAATGGAGCTACAGGGATAGGTATGCAGGAAGAATTTCTTGTCCTAACAACGTACTTTAATTGGCATCACATGTAAACCCCCACTAGAAAGCCCCTGTCACTGAAGATATATTAAATGAGTAAGTAAACAGTCACTTGAATCCAGTTAGCTTCTTCCATTGGCTACCCCAGTGCTGATGTACTGAATATTTGGAGTCATATGGAAATGGATATGGAGTCTATTAATGGGCCTGATAGCACGAACTCCCAGTCACCAAGTGTAACCTAGCTGTTGCCCCTGCTGAAAGTCCAGTTTGCAGCAATAGAGATCAGCACTGAGCTCCTATATGGTATTATCTAAGACCAATCACCCACTTTGTGCAAAGTGACTTATTGGACACTTCCACCCTGACAGGGAAGCAAGTCGTTTTGATTGGGATTGACACTATGAGTCTGCCTTTTTGCACACAGGGCCTTGGTCAGCGCCAATATTTAGAGGGCTTGTAGATTCTCTGATCCACCAACATAAGATACCAAATAAGACTGCATTTTACCAAGTGTAAAATGGTTTGCTAGGTCTGCCATAACAAAATATTACCAACTAGGTGGTTTAAACAACATAAATCTGTTGTCTCACGATTCTGTGGCTTGGAAGTCCAAGAGCAAGATGTTAGCAGGTTTTGTTTCTTCTGAGCCTCTCTCCTTTGCTTGCAAATGGTCACCTTCCTGCAGTGTTCTCACATGGTCTTTTATCTGTGCATGCATGCCCCTTTTGGGGGTCTCAGTTTTCTCTTCTTATAAGGACACCAGTCAGACTGAATCAGAGGCCACCTTAATGGTCTTATTTAACTTAAACACCTCTTTGAAGGACGATTTGCATTGGCAGTCACACTCTGAGGTACAGGGATTAGGGCTTTAATATATGGATGTTGTTGTGGGGGGCGGGTGCCGGGGAGCGAAATTCAGCCTATAATACCAAGGAATCGACTCTACAGTGAAGAAAGAATGGCAGTGGGCACATGAGCCTAGCACTTACTGCACCATCTATAATCTACTGGCCCAACAGATAAATGGAAGGGTCTATAGAAGATGAGCCTAAGTCACCAGTTTGAAGGTGACAACCTGAGAGGATTGATTATATGATTCTATGCCCTGAGAAGGTAAAATGCATGGGTTCAGGAAACAAAAGTGGAAATACTAATAGTACCAATACTTTTAGTGACCTATTCTGTACTTTCTGTCTTCCAGCCTGAGGCTCTATGGGTGTAGAGATCCTCATTCCCAAAAAATACTTCTGACAGGGGCATGGTAAAAGTTCGATTAAAGTGTAAGCAAAATATGTTGGCTGAGCAGTTCAGGCCCTTCATGCCAAGCTATCAGGAGGCAAGGAAATGAATTATTGTATTGGCAGTGGTAATTGAACTGGATTTCATCAGGAGAAAATGGGCTGCTGTAATACGATTCGTTATGGAAGAATATGTGTGGTATCAGGTGATCCCCTGGGACATCTCTTGATGTTTCATGCCCACTTTGATGGCAAATGGACAATAGAACAGCTGTGGCCCGAGAAAGGGCTGAGATTCATAGGGAATGAGGATCTGGGCCATTCTTCCAGTCAAGACTCCCCAGATTGCCATCCAAGCATGAGGGAGATTCAGAATGTGTGGCACAATAGAAGACGATGAGTAAAAGATATGAGCTTGCCATCCTGGCGAACACGGTGAAACCCCGTCTCTACTAAAAAAAAAATACAAAAAACTAGCCGGGCGTGGTGGCGGCGCCTGTAGTCCCAGCTACTCGGGAGGCTGAGTCAGGAGAATGGCGGGAACCCGGGGGGCGGAGCTTGCAGTGAGATGAGATCCGGCCACTGCACTCCAGCCCGGGCGACAGAGCCCCGTCTCAAAAAAAAAAAAAAAAAAAAAAAAAAAGATATGAGCTTGATGCCAACTTCAGTGTCTGGCTATAGTTTGTTCTACTCACCTTTTCATACAAGTTCCCTGGGAAAATCTTTCCAGATGGGCCAAACTTACCCCAATTTGCTCTAAGAAGCAACTGAATGGATTGTGATGGATTGTGAAAAACGTGGTGTCTGGCCCAATCTTTAGGGTGAATGCACTCATTGGTATATACGTTGCTGGTCTCTCACAATTGAGCCCTTCCCCCAGAACTTCCCTAAGCTCTAAGAAACTGCCTCACCCCAAGTTGTATTCCCTCTCATGGGGTCACATGACCAATGGCTAGCTGACATGCTGATGTGGGCATACAAAGCCTGGCCCCCTTATCTCAATGGGGAGGTCAGAAGGACCATTAAGATCTAGAGCTCCTGGTAGAATCGTCAGAGGTCTCAGTTAACACTGCAGGATGACTCAGTCTTTCCCTGTGCCCAATCCTGATACTTTTATGGGTATTTCCCTGAGACCATTCCCCAATAAACTTTCTGCATGCCCCTCTTCATCTCAGAGTCTGTTTCCATGGAGCTGAATCTATGACAGATGTACATTACATTCAGATAGTCTACTAAACGGTCAGACAAAATAAATCGGGAAACGTTTTCAGTAATAAATTGAGAACTACATACTTTGGATAGTGGAAAGAGAATCTTTCTTTAACCCTTTACCTATTCTTGAACAAGTCTGTGGATGATTTGAACAGGCTATAATTTTGTGTTGCATTATGTTAAAATGAATTAGGGTCGTTTTAAAAATAAATTCTACACTAGTAATTTCAAAGACAACTTTCTCTACTTTCTAAATTCTTCCCTCCCCTAGGTATTGTTGATGCTATATTATTTAGCACGTAAAATCATATCCTATTATTATTGCTACTTAAATCATTCTCCCCAGTCTCATTACCATGAAGATAGAGATATTATTTTATGCTTCTCTTATGAATCTGTAGGATTTATAAGAGACATACTTGGCACATCATTGATTGCTTTAATTGATAGATTAACCCAATTTACATAAAATTAAAACATGAATTTTCTTCCTTCTTTTAGATATTTTTCTTTCTTATTCAACCCCAATTTTTGAGTCAAAAGTTCACTCTAACTTAACTTCTCCAAAATGCATAGCATAATTCATACACTGTTTTAACAACCCCCTACACAAAAGCAAAATATCATTATCAAACATATATCTGTGGCTTAAATTTCTGACTCAGAGTTTTAGTAAATTCTTTTGGGTAATATCATTGTGTCACTAAGCAATGTAGTGCTGTAATGTTAATTATGTGCCATAAACGTGCTTTTGCATGGGGATCCTGAAATAGTGTTTGAGGTCCATATCCTTTCTGCTACTCACATAACATCTACAGTTCCTGTTTTGTCTGCCTGAATCTATTTAATGTCTTACTGCTCTTTTTAAAAATTTTATGGTGAAAGGGAAGCCCTAGTCTTAAATTCTGAGTATGCCCAACCCAAATTGAAATAAAAGGCAGCCTTCTACATTGGCCAATATTTTCTATGTCTCAAAGCACTAGGATGGTTGACATCCAATTTTCAAAACATTATAAATCAAAGTATTACTGAAATAAATGGAAGTTATGCTTATTTTCTAAAGAAAAAATAGTAAAACCAAAATACACATTTCTTCCCCATACACACATACATGCATCCACACACACACACATACCCAGGTGTACCATCTTGGAAGTCAACAGTGTACATAATCACTGTGGCTTCCAAACTTTGATACCTCCAGGATCACCTGAGGGAGCTTAGAAAATAAATTCCTCGGGTCCTGGACATTCTGATTTGGTAAGATTGGTGTGAAAATTGAGCATATGGATTTTTTTTTCCCCAAACTGGGTGATTCTGAGTTACACCAAGTTTGGTCCTAATTGAAATAAAAAAAAAGCAAACAAAAAAAAACAAAGTAGCACTTAATATTTCACACACAAATTATATGTGAAGAATATTTATTTATTTATTTACATTTGAGATGAAATCTCACTCTGTCACCCAGGTTGGAGTACAGTGGTATGATCTTGGCTCACTGTAACCCCCACCTCTTGGGTGCAAGCTGTTCTCCTGCCTCAACCTCCCAAGTAGCTGGGATTACAGGTGCCTGCCACCATGCCTGGCTAATTTGGGTATTTTTAGTAGAGATGAGGTTTCACCATGTTAGCCAGGCTGGTCTCGAACTCCTGACCTCAGGAGATCCACTGCCTTGGATTCCCACAGTGCTGGGATTACCAGCATGAGTCACCGCCCCTGGCCAAATGATACATGAAGAATTTAATGCCTACTTCTGATAATGTAAATTTTGTTATCTCTCTCTATATATTTTTAAAAATTTACTTTGGTAATAAAGTCAAAGTTCTGAGATGATCCATATTAGAATATTATTTACTTTTGTCCAAATGCAATGCACCTGTGGATAATTTCATATAATATTTGGGATTTCCCAGCCTCTGTTTGATAAGACTTTTTTACAATAGTGAAAAGTTCAGCCATATTTTGCTTCTGTATTATTCAAGGTTCTCCAGAGAAATAGAACACACACATACACACACACTCCATATCTCAACAGATTGAATGCAGAAACACAGGATAATTCAGATGCCTTTTATTAATCCAGAAACTAAAGAGATTTTTCAAAAATATAGAACAATACCACTCAGGATATTTTTTATGTAAAGAATATTTTTTTATAAATATTTGTGTTAAACAGGTAATAAACATCAATATTTTAAAATTAGCTAACAAATATTGTATCGATTTCTTACATTTAATTTTATAATAAATGTTCTTCAAAGGTTTTAGTAAATGTTAAGAGCATAAATGGGTTGAGACATACAGATTATAATCCACGGAGCTAGGTCATCCTAAGGACAGAGTCTGTAAACCTTGGTGGATTTTTATGCACTGTTCTCAAAAGAGTGAGTGTGTATATTTTGTATACCTTTAATTTCACCAGTGAAAACACATTTTAACACTAATGTGGTCCTTTACTGTAGTCACAAATGAAAAACCTTTCTGACATTTGTTGTGATTAGAAAAGCCTGATGTGTTGGTATAACCTATTGCTCTTTGGCTACAAACAACGGCAGAGATGTACAATCTTTTTGCTTCCCTGGAAGAAGCAAACACACTGGAAGAAGAATTGTCTTGGGACATTCATAAAATACACTAACACTAACCACAGCTGACGAGTTAAAAAAATCACAAAAAAAATCTCATAATATTTTAAGAAAGTTTGTGAATTGGTGTTGGGCTGCATTCAAAGCTGTCCTAGGCTGCATGTGCCCCTGAATTAATAGGTCAGAGGATCAAAGTAGCAGAAATATAGGATGATCAAGTCTAAAGATCTAATGTACACATGGGGACTATAGGAATTAAAATTGTACTGTATTTGGGATTCATATGAAATGAATAGATTTTAGCTGTTTCTGCCCTGAAAACAAAAAACAAAAAACAAAAACAAAAAAAAAAGGATAACAATGTGAGATGATGGATATGTTAATTTGAGTTACTATAGTAACCTTTATACCATATATTTGCATTTCATGACATTATGTCATACATCTTAAATAAAATTTATTAAGAAAAAAGAATAAACTGAAAATAAAATTTACTTTCATTTTGCTCCTATCAAAACCTGGCATCTAAAATGAATTCCTGTTCAGAAGTGTTCTTATTTTATAACAGATGAGATTACTTAGGGGATTCCATTTTGTTTTTCAGTATTATATTTAAGCATTACATGGAGGACATTTTCTGTGAGTTGTCTACAATGCAATTATTCTGTTTTTTCCTTAGAAGATAAATGATAATTTTTCACTTGATCTTAGCCAAAAGGCTGAGAAGCAATTATGAATGATAATTTTTCATTGTCTGTTGACAAAGAAAGGTTTGATAATTTCAACAAGTTGATAAGGACATTTTCTTTCTCAAATGTGTTACTATTCAGAAAATGTGAGTAGAATTCTTTGAAATAGAAAAAAAATAATTTCAAGTGCTAAAGGATAATTATATCAGTGAAAGAATAAATATAAAACAGATTTAGGATTGAGAGAGAAAATAAGCATTTTCCCTCTCTTTGTGGTGCAATGCTAGCTACCTGTAGCCACAGAAATAAAGAAAGCTTGCCTTATAATTCATATTTTTAATTGTCTATCTTATATAATTCTCCTGGAGTAATTGTACATCTATCTTGATTCCATTTTATTTTTCTCACAATACAGCTAAGAGCTTTCCTTATACCTTAATACATATGGCTTCTAAATACATGATCCTTTTTGTACAATTGGAAACAAATAACATATTAAAAATGTTACTGGTACAGTTGATCAGTAGTTTTTTGAAATCTTTATTTTAAATAGGAAGCTTAAGAAAATTCTACACAGACTGTTAACACAGTTCTTACCACAAAGAATACTTGGCATTGTAATATCTGAACTGCTCAGTGAAAATCAGTCCTGAGTTTGTTTTCAAATATAAGATACATAACTTACTGCAGCAAAACTTTGGGGTCTTACTGGGGTGCATTGGGCTGTCCAATGACACAGGAAAATTAAATTGTACTCTGATTATATAAGGTGGTTGAAGCAGAATGTAACATTTTCTTGTAGGACTTGTTAAATTACTGAAATTCTAAACTCAAAATTAGTAGAATGCTGCTTGTGCCACAAATTTAATGCTAAAGTTTAATATATTGAAATTCGATGTTAGAATTTTTATTAAAATAAACTTTATATATACATTTTCTGTATAAGGAATATAGAATATCTATAATAGATTTTCAGAAATTTTATGACTGGTGTTCCTGTAATGAAGGACAGCATATTTCAAACACAATACTCTGGTTCAACTGGAAAAGAAGAACATGAACTAAGAATTTATAAAATGTCAAAGTTCAAATTGTTGGCTCATAAAACTGAAAGATATTGAATAATTATTGAAGTCAAGTTTCAGTACTATTTGTTCTGATGAATTCAGAATGAGTATAAGGCATGTTCCCTAAGCAAAAAACCAAAGCAAGACCCAAATCCAACGCAAACAAACAAAATAACAACTGCAGTATAGGAAAAGAGTTTTCTACTATTAGCAGCATAATCTCATAAATGTCCAAAATCATATGAAAGTAATACTGTAGTACTAAGGAGGGCTTTTTGTTTTCTTTTTGGCCATTGATTAGATAGAGATTTTCTGGCTTTGGACCCTAAACAATGTGAATAATTTAAATAAAGCTATCAGAAAGGGAATTTCAGTCACAATCAATAGTATGAGATGTGGAAACTGGTGCTATTGGTGTTAAGGAATAGTGGGAAACAAGGCTAGAAAGAGAGGATGGGGTCAGAACATAGAGCCTCTTGAATGTGATGGATAGGTTTTGTCTCTGTCAACTCTAAGGAACATGAGACTCTCTGTTATCTCTCATGTTGCTTTAGTTGTCATATCAGGAAAGGCTCAAAACAATTGGATAAATTAAAATTGAAAACTAGCTCCTCCCTCTAAGTACTTCTGTCAAGGAAGGAAAGCAAAAGCAGAGATAATTGTCATAGTCACAGGGAGGACAGGGCTCACTGTTGCCTTGGAGAGAATCAGGATGCTGGTTGGCAGTGACTCATCCATCCTCTTCTGTAGCCCACCGAGGAGCCTTTGTGTGCCCACATGCTATTCACCATGTTCTTGCATTTTCTGTCTTAAACAACTTCCACTTACCTTTGTTAGAAAAAGAATTTGCATTCTTATATTATCAGCTGCCTCATATAAACAGTTTTCACTTTTATCTACTGAAGGTTAGATAAGAAATTGATGATTCCTGGCCAGGGATCCAGGTGAAAAGTGAATTTGGTGAAAGTCATCTAGCACATAATTCTGGAGAACTGAGCTATGGATGCAGATAATCAGATCAATTGGCTCTATATACAGTTAAGAAACCAGCAGAGCAATGGCTCAAGGTTATAGAGGAAATTAGAAATCTTTCCCCTAATACAGTGCTTCTTGAACTTCAATGTGCATACTGGACCTAAACAGCACAGGTCAGCCTTGTTAAAAACGGAGATCTTGGTTCAGTAGGTCTAGGTGGGGCCTAAGATTCTTCTTGTCTAAGAAGCCCTCAGATAATACTGCTACTGGTTCATGAACCATCATTTAAGTAACAGAACTATCCAAAGGCTTATGAGGTCTGACTAGATGAGAGAGAGAAAGAAGTAAAATCTTCCTATAGCGTTATTGGACACACATCTAAGTCAGAGTCTACAGTCTTGCCTGGCTTTCCCACAGCCTAGTCATAAACTCAATTCTAAGATATTTGATTTGAGTTTTAAGGGTAATGGTACCCATTACATGAAATTTTTTGAACGGTGGAATGATACAAGAATCCTTGTTTACAATATGACATGTGGACTGGAGGAAGGGGAGAATACAGGCAGGGATGCTTGTAAGATGCCACTCCTAGAATCTAGGTGGAAGCCGGGGGGATTATAAAGGATGAGACTGGTCAGGTTCGTCTTTCAAGATGGAAGACTGGTGGAGGAGGAGCAATGATTAGAACATAAAAAGAATTTAATAGAAAGTACAATAGAAAACCAGAAAACACCCTTCTTGGGATATGTGTTATAGTATTCATGGAGACATTCATTAATTTTCTATTTTACTGTCCTGTCTCTTTATCTTTTCATTTTATCTGGTGAGGATAAACACAGTGCACCTGGGGTCAAGTTCACCTTTTTCTCCACACTTTCCTGCTTCATCAGTTGTGAACAATAAACAACTATGAATTACAGTTACTGGGGCAGGGACAAAAGGCCAAAAAATATGAAGGTTGAAATTTATTAGCAACAGATAATTTTCTTTACCAAGGAGAAAAAAGAACATTATTTTTGTTTTATGTTTTAATGGAACCTTATGGGCTTGGTTCTTAAGTGACTACCCTTAGTAGATTACCTTGAAACTTCACATTGGAATATAATAAATGGGCAATGTAGGACAGATAAATCTGCTGATTTCAGTTGGAAAATTAAGGGAAATTCAATACCCTTATAGTATTAGCATTGTATTTACAGCTGCCCCTGTCCACATGAACACATGCTCCCCATGGACCCAGATCAAAGGTGTGGTCACGGTGTGGTAGAACATGGGACTATATTATAATAATTTTACAGATTGAGCAGCATGTTTCAAATGAAAGTGATATAAGTTGTAGGTATTCATAAACATGATGCAGGATTCAAGCTGCTGTCAGCTTGGAACTGGGCTACCATGCTTATGACTTTCTCCTGAAATAGTCCCCAAGGGGACCATTCATAAACATGGGTGGATCCATTTTGGGAGTGATAACTTCAGCTCTGTGCATGTGTGTATGTGTGTGTATGTGTACATGCTTGGTACATTCAATTCATTGTGTCCATTTTGGTATTAATACTCCATTTCTAGTGAACATTTTATCTATAGAGGCTTTTAAGCTTTCTACAATGTATTTTTTCTTGTACTTCTATTTAAATTTGATTTAAAAGCTGCTTAATGAACATGTAACAAATACACCACACACACACACACACAGACACACACACACACACACACACCCCGTGTCTGAAAACCTAGAGGTGGTACAATTTTGCAATGGTGCAAACTCCTAAGCCTTTTAGGCAGAGATTAAGATGAGTTAAGACATTAATGCTCCACCTACCAGGGTGATTGACAATACCCCTTGTATTGTCCTTTCTTACTTTCCAAACACTTAACAACTCTGGGAATTCCCACTCTCCTTTGTTGTTGAACTACTTTTATTTTCAACTAGATAAATAATGCTTAGGTCCTAACAATGACTGTTAGCCATATAACTTCTGGCTCTATCTCAATATTAAAACTTTGAATGAAGAGAAGGACTAGTAACATTTAAGACAATCTAATTTTTTTCCTATTGTTGCCTGGTTCCAGGAAGTCTCTTCTGTTAGGGCATTTGAGAATATTGTGGAAGACAGCTGCTTAGCATTTATAGGATAAGCTGTGTAGAACTTTCTCTGGAAAGAATGAAACTGGTCATAATTGATTTAAAGTTTAATAATGTATGTCAATTATATATTCTACATTTCTATAAATGTATATAAATAATATATCACAAGTTTAAATTGGCATATAAATATATTTTAACTACCTAACCATTATTGTTAGTATTTCAGTAACTGCCATACTCAAATGTTGAGTAATTTGAACCTATGTGTCTATTTTAAAACAATATACCACAATCATGCTTACTGAGTTTCATTGACCATAGTTTTTTCTGAGGTTAAAACCATTAGCTGTGGGAGTTTTCATTTTACAGGTATTACTAATACAATTTTTACTGCCATTACTTAAAGACTTAGAAGGAAATTATTGAAATTAATATGGTATGTGTTTCACCAAACACTATTACTGTTAGGCTTACCCAAGGCTTTTTAAAAACAAAGAAAGGCAAGGAAGGACATGCTATTTGGGTTATCTCTTCAGCCTCAATTAGCAATGTATACATGTGGGATTCTCTGAGATCATACAAAAAAGGAGTGATGTTTGCCTCATTCCAGTTGTTATAGTTTTGCCTGGGTCTTGAACCATGAAATACTCTTAAATTTGAGACTATCCTAAACTATTTGTTGGTGCTTTTCACTATTTGTAGGATGAGGTTCAGTTGTAAAAATTGTGAATACAGCCACCTGCCACATAGCAACATTTCAGTCAACTATTAGCCACATATACGAAGGTGATCCCATAAGATTATAATGCTGTATTTTTACTGTACCTTCTCTATGTTTAGATACACACACATTTATCATTGTGTTACAACTGCCCACAGTAACATGCTGTATAGGTTTGTGACTTCAGAGTAGTAGGCTGTACCCCGCAGTGGAGGTGCATAGTAGGCTACACCATCTAGATTTGTGTAAGTGCACCTCACAGTGTTTGCACAAAGATGAAATTGGCTAAGGACACATTTCTTACAACATATCTTCTTCATTAAGCAACGCATGACTGTAAACAGATCCTTTTGCTTGTATTTTTCCCAGGTGATAAATTTTTTTCACTCTATTTACATTAGCCTTGCAATAAATCCCTTTCTGTGTGAATTTCCTGAAGGTCATTGTTTTTTTTTTTATTTTATTTTTTTTCAACTTAACTGAGATATAATTTACAAATAAAAATTGTACTTATATAAGGTATGCAACTTGATATTTTGACATATGAACACATTGTGAAATCATCACGATAACCAAGTTAATTAACACATTCATTACCTCACATAGCTACCATTTTCTTTCTTTTTCTTTCTCTTTGGTTTTCTGGTGAGAACACTTACGATCTACCCTCTTAGCAAATTTCAAGTTCTGGACGTCTAATGTATAGCATGACGACTGTAATTAACAATACTGTAGAGTATAATTAATATTTGTTTTTGTTTTTTTTTAAATCACCATGAACATTGCTAGTTTTCTTTAGGCAAAATTGACACTTTTCCCCCGACCATAATTTAATTTTCAAATGTACTCTTTCTGATAGAATCTAAAATATTTAAAATAGTATGAGTTAGTGAAATACAATAAAATTTCTGACATTTTGTATTTTAATTGAAGAATTCCAATTTATTTAATTGGCAAAATAAGCAATAATTATACTTGCTTGCTTCTACAATGAGCTAGTGCACAAATGACTGAATTCATCTAATGTAATACAGTTAAAATCATTTCCTAATTTCAGGGCTGATAGCGTAGATAGCTTTTTTATTTACTTATTTATTTGTATTCATATATAATAGTTTATATATAATAGTTGTACATATATTGGGGTACATGTGATATTCTGATGCCTATATACAATGTGCAATGATCAAATCAGGGTAAGTGCGATATTAGTCACATCAAACATTAATTTTTTTCCTGTGTTGGGAAAACTACAAATCTTCCTTTCTGGCTGTTTTGAGATAAATAATAAATTATTGTCAAGTATAATTTCCCTATTGTGCTATAGAATATTTAAACTTATTGCTTCTATCTAAATATATTTTTGAACACCTTAACCAACTTCTCTTCATTCCCCCATCTCTGTTTCCCTTTCCAGCCGCTGGTAACCACCACTCCACCCTCTACCTCCACAAGATCCACTTTTTAAACTCCTACTATGATTGAGAACATGCAATATTTGTATTTCTATTCCTGGCTTAATTCATTTAGCATAATGACCTCCAGTCCCATCCATATTGCTGTAAATGACAGAGTTTTATTATTTTTATGGCTTAATAATATTCCATTGTGTATATATACCACATTTTCTTTATCCATTCATCCATTGATGAACACTTAGACTGATACCATATTTTAGCTACTGTGAATCATCCTGTAATGAACATGGGAGTGCAAATATCTGTTCCCTATACTGATCTCCTTTCTTTAGAACATACCTAGAGTGAGACTGCTGCTGGATCATATATGGTAGTTCTGCTTTTAGTTTTTTGAGGAATCTCCATACTGATTTCTAGAATGGCTATACCAATTTACACTCCCACCAACAGGTTTGGTTTTAATTTTATTTTCATTAAAAATTTATTTTTATAAAATTTTATCTGTTTAAATCAAATTGTTTCTACTCTGTATTTTCCACTTCTTTATTAAATTAACTTAAAGACATCTAAAATGAGAATTTTTCACTGACTTCAAAAATCTTTGAAAATTAAGATAGTGAAATGTTCATACACTTTTTTATTTTATACTATTTTTTTTAAGAGATGAGGTTTTGCTCTGTCATCTAGGCTGGAGTGCTATCATTCCATGATGGATGATGGTGATATCATATCTCACTACAGCCTAAAACTCCTTGGCTCAAGGGATCCTCCTGCCTCAGCCTCCCAAGTAGCTTAGACTACAGGCATACAGGTGTATACCCCTATAACTGCCAATTTAAAAAGATTTTTTGTAAGGATGGGGTCTTGCTATATTGCCCAGTCTGTTCTTGAACTTCTGGCCTCAAGAAACCCTCCTGCTTTGGTCTACTAAAATCACTTTGTTTTTTTCTTAATTTTATTTTGTTTTTGAAAACAAACCTTCCTGATTAAAAATTTAAAATGATCTCGATTTTATACTTTGCAGGTTTTTTTTTTTTTGGAGTGGAAAACATAGTAAGTATTGACTCTTAACAAAAATTTAAGACTGAATGCATAAGCCTTCTAGCCACACAGTGTTTCTTTGTTATTTATCCTAACAAAATATTTTAAGTTTTAAAACATTTGGATGCTTTGAAAGATAATCTTTATTTACTTTTACAAATATCTTAAAATAAAGATACCTTAAAATTTCTACTTTTTAAAATCAAACACACTTAGAATTTTACAAGCATGGGAGTATAAAGCAAAGGCATTTTAATCTTCCCATTCTGACACAAACATTTCCCTGAACTTTTAAATTTTTAATTAAATAAAATATAATACACTTTAGTAAGTTTTGTCCTGAAATCATTCTTAAGAAATTCTGTTAAAATAATGACTCTCTTTTACAAATATTTTACCTTCAGTGTTTCCTTACTACCATTGACTAGATGTGGACTTTCTATAGGGACATTTGAAGACTTTCTTCCTCACAGATCCACAAGCCCCTGTTTCTCTTTTCTGGAGAGCAGCCAGGTGTCACTTCATTCTCCTGTCCCCAAAACCCTCCCAAGCCTCCTTGTCCTTAGGAAATATCAAAGTTTTCTATACCCTGTTTTCAGTATATTCTTTGGACCAAATTTGCCATTTGAAATAGTGATTTTGTTAATCACATTTATATGAAAAAGAGCTGTAAGAATAGTTAATTTAAGAATGTGTTATAGAATAGTGTAAGTTTATCCTACAAAGCCATGAGAATACCTTGAGTGTCTAAAATACACATTTTTTAGCCTGCTGCAATTTCTGGATTATGAACTGGTAACTCCAATGTGCGTAGACACTTTTTCCTTAATAGTCAAATACTTTTAACCCTGGAAAGATTTGGAATTAGGTATAGCAATATAGAAAGTAACACTCTAATATTTACATTTTTGTGTTAGGTATAGAAATGATTTTTTATATTTTAGATATCACAAATGCTTGTGATGCACATTAGAGTGTCATTTATCCACTTAAAACATGCAATTAAATAATTCATTTAGATTTTTCATTTAAGTTAAAAAGAATCTTACAGGCCGGGAGCGGTGGTTCATGCCTGTAATCTCAGCACTTTGGGAGGCCAAGGTGGGTGGATCACCTGAGGTCAGGAGTTTGAGACCAGCCTGGCCAACATGGTGAAACCTTGCCTCTACTAAAAATACAAAAATTAGCCAGGTGTGGTGGTGTGCACCTGTAATCCCAGCTAGTCGAGAGAATGAGGCAAGAGAATCACTTGGACCCAGAAGGCGGAGGTTGCACTGAGCCAAGATCGCTCCATTACACTCCAGCCTGGGTGACAGAGTGAGACTCCATATCAAATAATAATGATAATAATAATAATAATTTTACAACTAATATCAACACATTTAAGAGGGCTTAAAAATAACATATTCATAAATTTAGTAGATTTATAAGACATTCTTAAGTGTGTGGAAATGCTATGCTGATTATGACAGACAATTGCAATATTGTAATTGTAAGAAAATGGACTAGGTTGATTTCATAAATGCATGTTGAAATAACTTAGGGCATTTAATTGATCAAAGTTTAAAAATCCCTATAAAATGAAATTATATTTACAAGTTGGATTTAAAACTTCCAGAAGAATTTTATTTTTGAATTATTTGTAATTTTAAAGAGTTAAATATTAATTTAAAATACAAGCTAATTTTTGTGTATCTTTTCTATATTAAAAAAGTGGTCTAGAGAACACCAGAAAAAGCTCACTGACAGTGTAAAGGGTAGTATGAATATTTCAGCTAAGAACTAATGATAAATGTAATGACAGCAGTGATGAGGAAATGGTGCAGAATTATTAAAAGAAGAATTGTTAGTGGCCTGAAATGTGGATAATTTTATTCCTATTGAAGTAACATTGAGTATTTATTCAATAGTTAGAGGATTTGGAAAGGAACCAATTTTTATTCAAATAAATTATGTGCATGAACAAAATCCCTTAGCACTCAATTTCCACTGGAGGAGGCAGAAGCAGTGTTTTAGATAAATATTTATTTATTTTTGGTCAAAATATTTTCTATTTCTCTGTGTGTGCACTTCAGTTTTGTTTGTTTATTGGTTGGTTGGTACTTCTGTGTATGTCCACACTATTTTTTGACAACTTTTTGGGAAGTATTTTAAAGGGTTTAAAGTTGAGATGGAACATTTAAATCACTGGTTTCTTGCACACTACGGCATACGTTATTGGCTTGCAGAGCTCTACCCTAGTGGCCACGCACTGCAGTTGCGTATGCATGTTGAGAAAACACTGTGTGAAGATTGTTGGCATATTAATTTCTTCTCCAGGTTGCTGGCTGCTTAGAGGAGCAGGACAAATTTACACTCCCAATCACATAAAGGATTACCTGTGGGAGATTATTTAACTCTCTGATCCGTTAAAAGGGCCCTGGAGAAAATTCATCAAGCTGGTAGACACAGAAGCTACAAGAGGGGGGTCAAAGAATTCTCGTAATTTTCCCACCTGGGTGATGTGGAGCGTGACGATGAGCCTAAACAGACACGGGAAATGCTGAGGAGTATGGATGATAATTTGGAGTTTACTGAGTTTCAAATTCCAACTAGCTTGTGGTTGTGAAATGCAGGACTGAAGCACAGGACAAAAGCCAGGGTGAAAGAGGAAGATGTGATAGTTATTTTTTTGGAGATAATAATGAAGCTTAAAGATTGTTAAGAAAAAGCTTACAGAGAAGAAGAGATCTCTGTTAACAATGGTGCATAGTGGACTGCAGGCTGAAGAAAACCTCAGAGTGAAGATGGGCACTGGCATTAAACTTTGGCGAGATTCTGCTGATTGAAGTAGTGACTCATACAATGTGTATCTGTGTGTGTGTGTGCACAAGTGCGCTTGTGCACG
Source organism: Macaca mulatta (assembly GCF_049350105.2). NCBI lineage: Eukaryota > Metazoa > Chordata > Mammalia > Primates > Cercopithecidae > Macaca > Macaca mulatta. The sequence continues at coordinate 165,307,495 of NC_133410.1, read as the reverse complement.
TTTAGTATGAATGCATATTTAGTAATGGGTTATTACACATACAAATCTAGATTTCCACGTGGTCCTTAAGAATTCTCTGTATGGCATCAATTTGTCAGAGCTGAGTGGGACGGGACATGCATTGTCGTGCTTGACCTCAGTTCACAGCACTCAGATAATCTATGTTTTACAGTTACAGTGCACCGCTTCCTGCCTGTCTCCGCTCACCTTTATGATTTTGAGTTTGCAATCGATGGCCCATTGAATTAAACAGAGAAAACACTCAGGATGAATAGTGTTGCTAAATTTGAAGCTGAACTGTTTACAGTAGATTTATTTTCGGGGGTAAGCATTTACTTTACTTTGTATGTGTTGTGGGTTTATTTACATTTCCCTGAATTGACTCACTGAATTGTAGCCCCCAGTACCTAAGAATGTGATGTTATTTGGAAACAGGGTCATTATAGGTGTAGTCAGTAAAAATGAGGTTATAATACAGGAGGGTGGGTCCCTAATCCAATATGACTGCGCCCTTGTTATAAGGGGAAATTTGGACACTCACATGCATACAGGAAGAATGCTATGTGAAGATGAAGGAAGGAATTTGAAGGCCAAGGAAAACCAAAGATTGCCATCAAACCACCTGAAACCAGGAGACAGGTACAGAACAGATTCTCCCTCACAGCTCTCAGGAGGAACCAATCCTGCTGAAACGTCAGTCTCAGATTTGTAGCCACCAGAACGTTGAGACAATAAATTTCTGCTCTTCATGGTACCAAGTTTGTGACAGTTTATTAAGGTAGTCCTGGCAACCTCATGTAGATGAAAAGCATATTCTTCCTGAAAGGCAACTTTTGACTCTAAAGAGCACAGGTGACACTTTTTTCCCTCCAGTGACCATGAATTACAAAACTTGAAAAAGACAGCATGCCTAGGAATAACATTGGGTACATTTAGAAAAAGATACCCATTTAGTGGACTGTGTGAGCAAATCTCTGAGCTCAGAAACAGAGAAGACTCCATTTGAATCCTGCTCGTCAGGATTAGTGTAAATTTGGAGGCTTGTTACTTGATTTCTTTTAGCCTAGGATCGTCTCTAAATATAAGTCCCAGTTGTATCTATTTCATAGCAGTGCTTTAAAGAAAAAGTGAGAAAAAACACGTAAAAGGACTAGCATAGTGCAAACACAGGATAAAGACTCAATGAACTGTAGCTAATATTGTTATCAGCTATTATCAATCTCTCTTACTGTTTTAAGAATCACACATCAGAACATTAAAGTTATGCATTAACCATTAAATCCTTAGGACTGTAACAATTTGACTTTGCCTTTTTTGGGGTCACCATTGACTTCTTACAACATACTTCTAAAAACGCTGTGGCTTGCTGGTGTCCAAGAGTGAGTATAAAGAAAAGCATAGACTAAGCCAACTTAATTGCAGTTGAATATTCTGGAAAATTTAATGTAACTTTAAATGGTGCTTGCTTTAAAAGTAGTGTGGAGGTCAATCTACTGAGTCAATTGTACATAGTGGCTGCTAATAACACTTTACAGGTGTCTTATCACCTTCTACATCATAACTGGTTTATGAGTTTATTTCTATCCCTGAAATGTGAACTCCTTGAAGGCAGAGACCTGGTTTGTCTTATTTTTCTCTCTAGCCTCAACACACAGTGGCATAACTAATGTGTTCTGAGTAAGTTGAGAGCAACCCTCAGAAAACAAAGAAAAGAGGTAATGGTGCTTAAAAGACGGTGTTATTTTGTATTTTCCCCAGTCTAATGAAATTAACACTATACTTCATAAAAGTGCTGGTTAGGGTGAAGTTATAGAAAATATTTCTTTAACTCTGATTTTGCTTCTCACTTTAATAAAATGATCTATACTTTCTTAGGATTAAAGAACATTTTTGAATGATATATGTTAATGGGTACATTTATCAGGGTTATTTTCCAGAACTTTTCTATAATAGCTACAGCTACAATTTTTGAAATGTTTCGCTACACTTATGTTTAGTTAAATGTTATTCAGGTTCTAAAGATTGTGGTAGACATTTATGCATGTATTAAAGTTAAAAATTAGCATTTAACATATAATTTTATTCTCTCATACACTTTATAAATCCCATTTTTCTAATACACTTTAAAGGCAAGTGGAGCTGCAGAGAGATATGTGCAAAACAAAAAAAAAAATGGGTTAACAAGCTGAAAATAAGGCATCCTGAAACAACGTTGTTTCTTACTTAGGTCAAACTAAATTCACTGTTATTTTTTTCTCATGTTATTCTTCAAAGTAAAAACCAGGAATTGTAAGAACCTAACTGGCATATAAAATCAAGAACTAAAAAAGATATATTTTAGCTCAAAGTTCACAGGAAAACATACATTTGATGATATGATAAATGTAAAAATGTATACATATATACTATGGTAAAATAATTTAGGACTTCATTTTTAATTTGTAAAAGTATTTTTAGAATTGTACAAATAAGGAACAACCAGTGTTTTGTTTTAAACTGTATCAGCTTTCATCATTGTAAACTACATTTTATATTCATAATGATGCAAATTTATAGCTATTTGTGTTTTTGATATCTTATGGAGAATGAAATGACCTCAGTTCAGTCCTAAAGAACAGCTGGCAACATTACAAAAATACCTAATCCATGTAGCATTTTATTTATAAGCAAAGAAATGAATAAGTGTAAAAAGTCATCTTTACTTTTATCACTGCAGAGTTTCTGGTTGACATGGGAACAGGTGGTGTGTGGGGGTTACTATTTAAGGTTTCAATATCAGTTTATTTTAAGACAATGTAAAAGGCGTGTGTGTGTGTGTGTGTGTGTGCATGCGTATTTGTGAGAAAGAGACAGAGAGAGAGAGAATAAATAGATTTTCTTGTGATGAATAGAAATCAATTTCAATCAGAAAATTCTTTAAGTCAAAATTTTCTTAAGCATCAGTTGGGCAAGGCAATCTTCCTTCAGCCCCATGCGTCCTTGTACATACTTGCTGGGTATGCCAAAAATGCAAGACTTTGACCTGTCTTCTTAACCTGAAGCATTTCTTAGGATTGTGTTTGTCCTTCAGGCTTGCTTTGTGCTTACTCAAAAAGCAGTGAATTTCCCAAGCTCTCATTTGTCAGTTGTGATGATGCAAACCCACTGCATGCTTGGTATCTTCCTGGCCTGTTGTGCCTCCCATGTGGAACCTGGTGGGTAGGGGAATCAGCGCAGATGTGTTCATGCTGCTTGCTGGACTACTTGCTTGTCTCTGACCCAGGAGACTTGTTTCTTCTGCCAGTGTCCATGAAACATTGACAAGTTTACTAGGGGAAAACCCCAGACCCACTAGTGTCTCAGAAATGAAATTGGAAATTGTACAAAATAAAAAAGGCACTAATGAGAGGGGCATAGAAGACAATTTTGTGTTAAGAATATATTTTTTTAAAAAATTTTTTGAGACATGATCTTGCTCTGTACCCCAGGCTGGAGTGCAGTGGTGCAGTCATGGCTCACTGCAACCTTGATTTCCTGGGCTCAAGGGATCCTCCTGCCAAGTACCTAGGACTACAGGTGCATGTCACTGTGCCCAGCTAATTTTTTGTATTTTCTGTAGAGATGGGGTTTCACCATGCTGATCTTGAACTCCTGAGCTCAAAAGATCCACCAGCCACGGCCTCCCGAAGTGGAGGGATTACATGCCTGCACCACCATGCCCAGCCAAGAATATCATTCTTGACAATCTAAGATGCAACCACAATATAGTTAATGTTTTTCAATCCACCATTTTCTTTTTCTTTTTTTTTTTTTTTTTTGAGACGGAGTCTAGCTCTGTTGCCCAGGCTGGAGTGCAGGGGCCGGATCTCAGCTCACTGCAAGCCCCGCCTCCCGGGTTCACGCCATTCTCCTGCCTCAGCCTCCCGAGTAGCTGGGAGTACAGGCGCCCGCCACCTCGCCCGGCTAATTTTTTTTGTATTTTAGTAGAGACGGGGTTTCACCGTGTTAGCCAGGATGGTCTCGATCTCCTGACCTCGTGATCCGCCCGTCTCGGCCTCCCAAAGTGCTGGGATTACAGGCTTGAGCCACCGCGCCCGGCCAAATCCACCATTTTCTTTTGGTATAAAAATCTTCAGTGGAACCAAAGTGAGTTACAGAACACTTTCAACGTAATTAGATATAACAAAAACAAATCTTTTGCACTGAGGTATTGTTACATGCTAGTCTTATTCAAAGAAAATATTTTATAACTACTTTGACAGCAATTTAGAAGAAAAAACACATCTGGAAAGCCTTTTAAATGAATTAAATAATGGCATATTTTGAGTTATCCAACATCAAGATGGTATTTTATAATCTGATTGTTCTGAGAAGTATTGATTTGAAGGATGAACTGTCTCCTTATTGAATATAGTATGGAATAATAAAACACCTGTAATATAATTTTACCAATCCAATGTTTCTTTTATGAACAGTTTTGGAGACAGCAAACTTAGGTCGAAAGCACTGGATTGCAGGTACTCAGCATGAAACCTAAAGTATCTCCAAGAACTGCAATAAATATGTTAATATTTGGAGATAGAAGATTCTGATTCCTCTGCAGCCTCTTAAATTAGGTGCAAAATGATATTTTCATGTTTGAACTTTTTAAAGAAATGCTGTCAGAGCTACTTAACATCTGTTAAACTATCTTTTAGTTTAAAACAAAAATGACTGTGCATTGATTTCTGTTCCAAAGATTATGCCACCAGAAACACATGCTATTTTATAAACAGGGAAAGAAAATAGGCATTAAAAAAAAGGAAAGTGTGAGCCGTATATTTGAAAATACTACATTAGTAGTATTTTCTAATGAGAAGAATCTTTTGGTCCATTAATTTTACGTTTTGCATCTCTCAGTATTTGTCATGTTTATGGCTCAGAACTCTTATTTCATCATGAAGAAGGGTCTAATGGGGATCATTACACACAATAATAATGAATTCCTGGCTTAGTTTTTCTTACACATTTTCTGTTTATCCCTCGTTCTTTTTACTCTGTGGTTTAATGCATGCTGATTATTGTTAAATTTACTTATTTTCCTTTCTTCACGTGGCTTTTAGGTGCTACTTTATTTTTTAACCCATGTCTTTGCAAGGAATAAATTTAGGGGTTGTCTTGAATTTTTTTTTCCCTTTTTTTAAGATGGAGTCTCACTCTTCCACCCAGGCTGGAGTGCAGTGGCAAGATCTTGGTTCATCGCAACCTCTGCCTCCCAGGTTGAAGTGATTCTCCTGCCTCAGCCCCCCGAGTAGCTGGGATTACAGGCACCTGGCACCATGCCCACCTAATTTTTGTATTTTTATAGAGATGGGGTTTCATCATCTTGGTCAGGCTTTTCTTGAAAACTTGACATCATGATCCACCCGCCTTGGCCTCCCAAGGTGCTGGAATTGTCTTGTTTTGTTGAGTAGGTTGGGATGGATGAAAGAGTAGTGAGAAGAGAAGCAAATGCTTCCTTGTTAAAATGTTCTGATGCCCAGTGTCATTGGGATATAGCAACTTGTCTGTTTATGACAAAACGATCTTTGGATTTTGTATATTTCATGAAAAGTTTCTTGACACTTTGCTCATTAAACAAATGCACATTATCAAGACTGAACTGCACCACATTTAATCTTACTAGTGTGAGTAAAGTGTATCTCCATGTCTGCAGCTTTAATAAATGAAGTATTTTTGAATTTTTGTTTCATTCTTTAAATTGGTTTTCAAAGTTTGTAGAAATGGTGCTTTTCATTAAAAACAAAACAAAAGGCCGGGCACGGTGGCTCACGCCTGTAATCCCAGCACTTTGGGAGGCCAAAGCGGGCGGATCATGAGGTCAGGAGATTGAGACCATCCTGGCTAACACGGTGAAACCCCGTCTCTACTAAAAATACAAAAAATAGCCGGGTGTGGTGGCGGGCGCCTGTAATCCCAGCTACTCTGGAGCTTACAGTGAGCTGAGATTGCATCACTGCACTCCAGCCTGGGTGACAGAGCGAGACTGTGTCTCAAAACAAACAAAAAAACAAACAAACAAAAACAAAAACCACATCACTCTAAGTACTGGAATATTCAAGTTCCCCCAACTCCCATTCTTTTGAGAAATCTATTGAGGTATAAGAGAGAAGAAAATATGAAATAATAGCTACCTCTGTTTCAGTTTTCCAGGTGAATGGTTGCTTTCAGACACATATCATTTCCTACCACTAAAAAGGGTTGCTACCTCATCAGCAATTATTTAAAAATAAAATTGTTTTTCCTCCACTTTTTAAATAAGGATTTAATGACTCTAAATATTAAACAAAAGAACTTGAATCTTTCAATCACTGTTCATTTCCACATTGGCTTGCCTGATGATCCTGGAATAAGAGAAGCCAATTTTCTGTGAACTCCACAGCTGCCTTTCCAGAGAGATCTTTCTTGAGCACCTCATCTGAAATTGTAATGCTTCCCACCTGCTTTCCGGCTTGACCCCTTCTGTTAGGACTCATCACAACCTAACATATGTTATGCATACCTGTTTATTGTGTCTCAGTCCTAGAAAAGAAACCCTGTGAGGAGTTTGTCAGTCTTGTTCCATGTTACCTCCCAAATGTCTTCAATGGTGCCTGGCACACTGTCAGTAAGAGCTCAAAAGATAGTGTTTAATGAATGAATTCACATTACTCTGCTGTTTTGTCAGTCGTTTGCAGCAACATGACAATCTCTGTAATTATTTTCAAAAAGTAAACATCTTTTTTTTTCAGACGGAGTCTCACTCTGTCACCCAGACCGGAGTGCAGTGACACGATCTTGGCTCACTGCAACCTCTGCCTCCTGGGTTCAAGCAATTATTGTGCCTCAACCTCCCAAGTAGCTGGAATTACAGGTGGGTGTCACCACGTCCAGCTAATTTTTGTATTTTTAGTAGAGATGGGGTTTTGCCATAATGATCAGGCTGGTCTCGAACTCCTGGCCTCAAGTGATCCACCTGCCTCCCAAAGTGTTGGGATTACAGGTGTGAGCCACCTTGCCAGGCAAAAAAATATATATAAATTTTTACTTAATAGACTACAACACATTTTTTTAAAGCTTAAAGATGTGATGCTGCAGTGCCAGGTTTTTTTGTTTGTTTGTTTACTTTTTAGTTTTTTTCTTCCATCTCAGGAAAATTGCATGCCCTCATTTCCTTTAAAGACTGATGTAGTCTCATCAAGACAGTTGTGGTGGCTGCCAGAAGGCTAAGAAACATATGAATGGGAAGGTCATTTAGAGACATTCCCTGTTCCCTTCATTCCTGCTGTAGAGGCTGCACCTTTCAAATGGCCTTCTTCTTAGAAACAATCATTGTCCCAGGAAAATCAATGATATTCCTTGACATCTTCCAAAAATGTATATTCCTTTGCACATGGAAACATTTTAAAAATAGAGTAATTGGCTTCTGACTTGTCACACTAAAGTGCTGCTAAAAATAAACACATATTTCTTCTTATCTTCCGTTACATAAATCTTTCCATTTAAAAATTCCATTAACTTAAATCCAGATAATAATCTTTTTCTTGCTAAGTTAAAGAAAAATTAAAAAAAAAAAAAAAAAAAAGAAAAAGCAAGTCAGTGAACCAATCATAAGATTTACTCCATAAAGGGACACAAAGATTTATCATTTGAAATCCATATGAGGGTAATTTTTCTTTCCTTTTCGTCGTCTTCTTCTTCTTTTTTCTTTTTTTTTGATGGCGTCTCGCTCTGTCACCCAGGCTATAGTGCAGTGGCATGATCTCGGCTCACTGCAGCCTCTGCCTCCTGGGTTCCAGCAATTCTCCTGCCTCAGCCTCCAGGTAGCTGGGATTACAGGCGTGCACCACCATGCCCAGCTAATTTTTGTATTGTTAGTAGAGACAGAGTTTCACCATGTTGGCCAGGCTGGTCTCTAACTCTTTACCTCAGGTCATCTGTCCGCCCCGGCCTCCCAAAGTGCTAGGATTACAGGCGTAAGCCACCGTGCCTGGCAATATTGAGAATAACTTTTCTACTAACTCTTGTTCTGCCATGTCTACAAAGGGTAATCGAATCACCTCCATCATTCTGGAGAGAACTGCCCTGTGGTTGATAAAGAAGCACTTCAATATGATATGTGAAAGGATTTCTAATTATTTGTGAACATTATAATGCACATATTAAAGCTTATCACCTCACACAGTTTTGTAGGTGAGACAATAGATCAAAGCTCTAACTGGGACTATAGTATTAAAAATGTCTGTTTCCGAAAACCTGTCATGGTAACTTTCCTGATATTTGTGCTTGTCAAAACTTCTGGGGCACATTTAGAGACATCAAACCATTTTTAAAGTGCCGTTTTTCATTAAATTTAGCAAAGTAACTTCTTTTTTAAAAAGCGAGAAAATTCCCTGTTCTATAATGTTACATTTATGTGTTTTTTCCTGCTTGTAAGCATTAAAATAGAGTTGATCATTAATTGGAAGTAAGTTAGTATCCATTGTGTATCCTCCGGAGCTTGCTGTATCGGACACTTTAACACCAGCATCACTAGCGTTATATTTGCGACACATATCTAAATGTACGCTGTTGTTAATGTCCGTATTGCCAGCGGCTGTATAGGAACACAGCTTTCCTTCTAGGGAAAGTAGAGACATTAGGTGAAATTTTATACTTCCTAGTGCTAAAATGTGAAAATGATGCAGCCCAATAGGTTTCCCATCCTTTGCCTTCTTGTTCAAAAACCTTACAGCCAAATGTATTGCTTGAGTATGGTAATCTACTCAATTCAGATGTCTAGAGCAGTTATTCCAATTTTCTTCAGGAAACTTTGTTATATTTATTTTTAAGTGATTTATATCATGCTGTACTTCAGTTTCTAGTCTGCTTCACATATTTTTTCAGAATCTCAATCAAATGTGAACAACGAAAATGAGTTTACAATGTCATTATGAATAAACATGTGCTTACCTTTAATTCCAACAATGAATAAAGTTTGGATTGCATTGGTTACAATAGCAGACAGAACATTCTGAATGCATTCCTACTGGGAATATATTTTTATTGAACTTCTTTCGCTGGCTAAACATTCAGAATATCTTTTCACCCCGAGCTCTTCATTACAGAGTTTTTGACCTTCAGGGTTAGTTGTCCTAATGTTTTATAGCATGTGAATTACTTCATATGTTTCCACTGAACCCCTAATTTTTGTAAACTCACCTATTTAAAAAATAACAACAGTGTACATGTATAATAACTTACTAAATGATAGAACAGCATAAACCTGCATCTTTGATAAGTTTAATAGTATTCCTGTTTTACTATGTCAATCTGCAACTCCGGATTGACACATTATGAAATCATCAGCATGAGGTTTTTATTTTCTTTCCCAGCCAAAATGGATTTCTTTGTAAATGGTATGATTTCCCATGAAGCCATGAATTTTGGAACTACTGAGCACCATCAGCAGTTCCTTACTCTGAGGATTAATGGGAAAATACTTGGAGTTTTCTAGCTCTGACTGAAGACTGGGTGAAATCAATTATTTAAGCACTATAAAGCAAGGGCTTGGGTCTCAGACAACGATTACAAAGCAGACTCACTTTAACACCCAGAACAACCATCTGGATCTTGTTGACTCCTTTACCATGGCAAAAGGGTGAATGAAATATAATTCCTGTCTGCTGATGACATGGAGATTCCTTCAAGCTAAAGGCAGCTGGAGCTCCCCTTTACACACACACACACACACACACACACACACACACACACACACACACATTCTCTTTCGTTGTACACGTTAAATACAAAGAATTTCTATAGCTTTTATTAAAGCAATAAGAAAAGCAATTGATTTTTCTACTGTGTCTGCAGTGGTCTGGGTCTCAAACATTCAATTCGTGCAAAGTAATAAATGTCAGTGCTCTGAAAAGGAAAGTATCATGCTTCTTAGTGTGCTCTAGAAATAGTCAAATGTTATGGAAAAATTTATTGAAGACTTGTGACTTTTATAGAAATTCTGACTTTAAATGTTTAGAGGAGATGTGCTTTCTCATGCCTGCATGCTTAGCAGTTTACTACCCAGTCTTTCCCATTGTAGGTATGTGAATTGCTTCAAATAAATGGATGTCAGGTTGCTAAAAACTTCTGAAACAAAGAAAATCAATGCATGCTTTCTAGATGGTATTAGAGAAAATGGAAGGTGAGTAGGGAGGAAACCTTAGAGGAAGAGGGAAGTTTTCATAAACAATCGTGTTTAGATCTCTTATGTGGAAGATTAGCAAAAGCTTAGTGGCTTTGAAATCTAATAATCACATAAAGCTCCCCTGAAAGCAGTTGCAGCTTTTGGTGCCAGGTTTTCCTGTATAGATCAACTTAAAGTGATATATCAAGATCAAGGTACATTTCAAAGAGAAATTCTTTAAAAACAAATCATGGTCACTGCTGATTAATCATTCAAAATCATAAATCTTGTGTGGCGAGTTAACAGTGACCAGACATAGTCACTGAACTGCAAATGTTTTTTCTTCCTCCTTGTACAGTAGGTAGTGATCACCATGAGGTTTTAAAATCAGCCCAGTCTCAGTGCAGTGTCTTCTGTTGTCTATGGTTTAGACTAGAGTACTGAACTTCAAACTTTTATTCATTCACCCCTAAAGGAATTTCACAGAACGATGGATTACTTTACACATTTAGCTGATCATTTTAAAGGTAGAACATAAATTTAAATATTGTAACTTAAAAAAATTTCAGCATACTGTAAATGATTGCAGCTAAATTAAAACTGTTAACTTCATCTTCTGAAATGTTTCTTAGAGAATTTATAAACCTATGCATAAACCTATAGCAACTTGATATGCATCATCTATTTTAAAAAATGTAAAATACATTTATTTTTGAATGTCTTCTATTGATAATCCTATCATACTTCTACGCAGTAAGAAAACATGTACATGCATATGTATAATTGAAATGTAGTATTTTTTGATTTCTTGTTATCACAAATCTGACAACTGTTCTTCTCTGAACTGAGTTTTTGTTATAACTAATTGGTATACCTTTGATAAAAACTACTTAAATACATTAAAATTCTTAAAACTAAGGAAACGTAAAAATAAAAATTTTAGTAGCACATCTCTTAATGAGATGGATGATGTTTAAGAAAACTAATTTATACACCTAAATATGACTCCTTGCTAGATTTAGACAGTGTTCAAATGATGTTCTTTTTCTTCCCTTAGATGTACATATTCAGAAACTTTGTTACATAATTAACCAGATAGGAATAGAACAAGTTTTCTTATTAGAATTTGGCATAATTATTTGAAGTTTTTCCTAGTTATTATTCCAAACTATGTAGATTATTAAAAATAATTCTGATAATCCATCACTACCAGTTAGGTTTTTCGATTTTGTGCAAAGCAAACAACTGGAAACTACCTGACTTACAAACAGATTCTTTGCCTATTGTTATTTATTTCCTTTCTCAACTCCAGCATAAATATCTTTATACCACTTTTTGGCTTCTCAGAAACTTTTTACCCTGCATTAATGTGCCAGTAACTTTGCGATGGGCACAGAACTATCTTGAAAGGGAAATGGAAATGAAGATCTTGTACCTCAATCGAAATTTTATTCTCAGAAGCATCAACTCAAGATAATATATGTGGGAGTTGAAGAACATGGACGTTGAAAATATGAAAGTTTGTCTTTATGTAGACTAGATGCATGGAAAGTCTTTCCACAGACTAGGTTTATGCATACAGCTCTTCTAAGACAGCTGATTAAGAGCATTTAACATACCATGAAGAATTTATCTTCTTTAATTTAGGTTCGGTAACTGTGTACTCATAATCAGAGTTTAGGTGGTTTTTATTTATTTCTCCGGTACACATAACCTCTTCTCAAGGAGGTTAAGAGGAACTCAGAAAATATCAACTGCTCCTGTCAAGATATTACGGTACAAGAAAACAGTACTATATCTCTAAAGAAGTCTCATAGTACCTGTCTACAGTCTGTCTTTCAGGATAGCATTATGTAAGAATTGTTTAAAAATAAATTTAATATTTAGAGAAATAAATAGTATTTATTGAAAGATTTGTTTATTCCAAGTATAAATGGAGGAAATATTGGAAAATATTTATCTTTAAATTTGCCAATAGCTTAAAATAAATTCTGCATGTGAAAAATCCAAGTAAATTAAACCCATTTACCTTTACTGTGGTGTTTGTTTTGACCATATCTCTGGTCAGTATTCATATTTCTAGATTAAATAGCACTGTAAACCTTTATTCTCACTCAGAAGTCTATTTATGTCTTTAAATTTTGGTTGCTAAACATTTTCCATCTCTTTGAAGTTTTTGTTGCTTGTTAGCAAAAACTTCCTAGCATACTCACATATTTATAATGAGAAGCATGTTATTTTTGTACTACGATTGGCTGTTTCTATTTCCATTTAAAATGTACTTTCTAGTGATGTTTAATGTTTTGTTTTCTTTTTTGTGTGTGTTTATTCTTTTGGCTGCCCATGAAAAAATTTTATTCTAAGAAACTGTGACAACAGCTGGTTTTTTTTTTTTTAGTGTTATAATAAAAATCCATAATTTTATTACTAAAACTAATTAACAATTAACATACCTATGCATGTTATTCTCTCTATACATATAATATTATGTAGAATCCTTCTAATATCTGCATCAGGAAAATATAGAGAACTTGTACATTTTGCTCAAGATTATACTTCCAGATGGTGGTTGAGATAGGATTCAGATCCAATTGAAGTGAGACAATCAAGATTCCAGGCCAGGTGCAGTGGTGCACTCCTGTTATCCCAACACTTTGGGAGGCTGAGGCAGGTGGATCACTTGAGGTCAGCAGTTCAAGACCAGCCTGGCCAATGTGGTGAAACCTCATCTCTACTTAAAAATACAAAAATTAGCCAGGCGTGGTGGTGGGGGCCTCTAATCCCAGCTACTTGGGAGACTGAGGCAGGAGAATCACCTGAACCCCAGAGGCGGAGGTTGCAGTGAGTTGAGCTTGTACCACTTCACTCCAGCCTGGGTGACAGAGCAAGACCCCATCTCAAAAAAAAAAAAAGTTAACTCCAAAGATCTTCTCTTAATCATAAAACTGGAGTTAGAATTCTTATAGCTTTGGAGTTATTCTTCCATGTTTCTTAATTTATCCATGCTATGTCACTAGCCTTGTGACTTTATCTGCAGACTGATAGTATCAAATAATAAGAATACAATTTTCAGTACATCTAAAGCCATATCTTCACTAAAATAAAAATTATATATTTATTAGTTATATTTTCTGATAGACTGGTAGCTGGAATGTTGTCTTGTTTTCTTTTTCTTGAGTCTTTAACTTCATACCAGATTAATAGTTGAATCTCTTTAAGATTATGAACTTCATTTTTTATTTTTTATTTCCCTCTCATGACTCAAGTCCTACCCCTGAACTCCTACTGGATTAAAAAGACTTGACAATTTTCAGATGTTGGGTTTTTTTTTTTTTTTTTTTAACTTTTTTTGACCAAATAGTGTCTGCTTCTAGGTACTCATTGCTGTATTTCAGGTACCATTGTAATATCCATTTCTTTACTTTTTCTTTATTATGACTCCCTATGTATTACTGGGATTGCATGTTCCAAGTGCGCAGCTTCCCATTAGCATTCATAGATTTCTCTTGCTTCTTAATATCTGCTTTACCCAGTTATCATATATTGTTTCTGCTTCTAGTAGTCAGGTAATATCTCATAATTTGTGAAAAGAACAGGGAGTAAAATAAATGCACAAAAGCTTTCAGTGTAGAATTGGCAGAATATAGAACTAGAGATGCTGAAAAACATATATAAAAAGAAATAGAAATTCAAAGTCAGGTGGCATCTGGTCGGATATTACAATGTCTGTAATTTAACTTTAAAATATTTTAGCATAGCTAGCGTAGTGCTAGATTTTTCTTATTTAGGTTGAGTTAGAACTCAGTTGCTGAACTCTGAATTATAATATGAATCTAAACTCCAGGTGTTGTCAGCTAATGCTCTAATGAGAAAGCCCATGTTCCAGCCTCTACACATGATCTTGTCTCTAGCTTGATCAACACATCAGACTTTTCTAATCATGGTAAACATCAGAAAGGTTTTTCATCTGCGGCTACTGTAAATGACCACAATAAGTGTCAAAATGTTCTCTCAGTGGTGAAATTATAGGTATTCAACATATGTGAATGAGCTTAAGAATTTTCAACACATGCTCACTCTTTTGAGAACAGTGTATAAGAATCCACTAGGCTTACAGCCTTTATCATTAGACGGGATGACTTAGCTCAGTGGATTATAATCTGTGTGGTCTCAACCCATTTATGTTCTTAAAATTTATTAAAACCTCCAAAGAACTTATATTATGAAATTAAAAATAAGAAATCAATAAAATATTTATTAGGTAATTCTTAAATATTGATAAGAGACTTTTTACCTGTTAAACATAAACATTTATGAAAAATAATTTTATTCTTTAAAACCAAAAATATGGTAAGAGTGGCATTGTTTTATATTTTTGAAAAATCTCTTTAGTTTATGGACTAATAAAAGACATCCGGATTCTCCTGTGTTTCTGCCTTTAATCTGTTAAGATGTTTTGGTTGAAGCATATGAAGAAAATCTGACCTCATATCTCATCTGACTTATGTCACTGGGAAGAAAATGTGCTTTACTATCTTTGCAGATAATTTGGATGTTTTTTCTATTGATGTTGTATCACAATATAACAAGTGGCATTTTATTGAAGATTGGTTACAATGTGGAATCTAAAACTATATCCATGAACATTGTGTATTCTGTTGCATTAAAATCCACCAGTCTATCTTGGACTTTGAGTGGATCTTATATCCATGCATGATTTTGTAGCATCATGCATTGGTAATTAGGAAATGTTGGTCGACTGACTATCCAGATATTACAAATGTTAACATATTTCATTATTGAATATAAAGAAAATAACAGTCATTAATATTTCCACTAATCTCATAAAAAATTTTAAATATTGGGATACTGTCAGTATGGTGAAGAAGACAAAATTTTCAAAATGCTAAATTTTTCTTGAAAGCTCAAATTTTATCACTGGCAGCAAATGCTGTCGGTTGCTATCTTTGAAGCAACAGGCTCACTTCGTTTTTGAGACTATGTCTGCCAAGTACCCAAGATTGAATAATCATACTTTGCCTTTCAGTTCTTTCAATTAAATATTCCCTGATTAAAACATCCAGTTTAGCTTTAGCTCAATTACACATGTGCTTTTCCTTGACACAACCATTGTACTTCAGTGTGAAGCATAAGGATTTTCTACAAACTTTCCACTTTTCACTTAGAATATTAAAAGACATGTACTCAAGGGTCTAGATTTAATAAAATTAATCAATTTCATTGTTTTCTCAAGGAAGTCCTCAAGGAGCTCTCCTGCCTCCTCCACCCCGTGAATGCTATGGAGTCAAGAACACAAGACTTCTAGCACAGTTCAATGCTGTCTTGATTTGTATTAAGGCTCCAACAGTTTTACTCACTGCTGCTTTTGCATCATCAACGTAAATGTTGAAACACTGAAAGAAAACAAATAGCATCTCAATATTATCACAGAATAGTTTTGACCTTACAGATTCCCCAAGAAATCCATAGGGATCACATTCTAACAATGCCTATCCTAGCTATAATTTTAAAATCTCATTGTGTTCAGCCAGCACCAGAGAAAATTCAGATTTGCAGTTGTTGGCATTAAGGTAAAAATAATCTTGCTTCTGGACTCTTGCTCTGGTTAAAGTGAAGGTTTCCTGCTTGGAGGTGCCTGAACCTCTAAGAAGACAGAGAGCTAGGCTTCACTGAGCGTACAGAAGTGTGAACAGCTAAAAATTGTTGGTGGCTGTCATTTCTACCAAAAACAGCCGAAAAGAATTTTGCCTGACAAATCTGAATAAAATTGGTTTATAAAACTCGTGAAATCACTCATGAAAAAGAAAGTGTTTGCCATCTGCACTCATTTACTTATAAGGTATAGATCCCAGTTTCTCATAGCAACAGAACCTACTACCTAGGGTTATCAAGAAGAATAAAAGAACTATGTCTTTTTATTCTTTTAAGCATGTAGAAACTGGTTATTTCGATGCTTGGCACATAATGAGCCCTCCCTAAGGCTGGGCACTACTTATATCATTATTGCCATCATCACTATTATTACATGTCACTTGGAAGGAATTTGAATTGATCAATAGTATTTTTTGCCTGGCATGAGAGCTATACAGAGAAAGGAAGAGGAATATTTTAGGAAGTCAAAAATAATTCAGTTAGCTTGTAACCCAGGAATGCCCAAAGGAGAATGGTAAGAAATGAAGGTGGAGAAATTGGCTAAAGAGTCCTTTGCAAGTTAGGATAAGGCTTTAGAATCCAGTTTTGCAGGTGTAGGTAATTGGGAGGCCATTAAAGGCTTTTGAATGATATGATTGGGGTCTGCTTTATCAGATTAACCTGGTAGCAAGATGCATCTTGCATTTCATAGAGGTAACTCAAGATAGATACAGCACCTGGATGCATGGAATATACCTTGCCATTTTGACACAATTGTCTATCAGATTTCAATGTTAAAAACATAGTGTGAGTCAAAATTTAGAAAGAGTAAGCCTCAAATTAAGGAATGTTGCCACTGAAAGATTAATGTGATTGAAAGCTCTTTGGGTCAGTTAGTATGAGCCAAAAAAAAAAAGAAAAAAAAAAAAAAAGAAAAAGAAAAGAAAAGAAAATATGGAAGGCAAACGTTGTCAAATTGTTTAAGTTTAGTGCCTACACAAGCTCTTCTCAGTACTGTTTTAATATCCTGGAAAAGCTACAATAGTTGGTCACAAAATTATCTTTTAGGCCAGATACATATGAGTTGGGCAGGGATTCCTTTGTTTATCATGGTGTCCGCATAGTTTTCTGATGTCGAAGAGAAAGGGTTGGATTACATAAAAACAGAATGTTAGATTTGATTTTCTTTTCCCTTTACTCATAGAAATTTAATTACTAGTAACTAACCCCATATTGCCTGTACCCAGGGAATACAATGTTAGTGAAATTTCAGTGCTTGGCGATAAAGATGTATTTAAGTCATGATATAAAAATAGCCATGTGGTTTTAGTCACTCTTTCTGGGTGAAAAAAGAAAGCGAAACAAAAGAATAATCCCCAAACTCACTAATTCGTCATTATGATCCTCTAGAATACCCCCTTTCTAGATAATAGTTCTCAGTGAGAAAGACAGGTGATAAGGTGGCACATTTATTTTTTTTCTAACCACAGGAGAATAGGCCACATAATTATATCAACCTGTTTGTCTTTCCCTAATATTTGTATTTAAACATAAATTTATGTTCATCATGTGTGGCTGAAAACACTGCTATTTTCCAGATCAAATATGGCTAACATGATTAGAGTAGGCATGGAGAAGAAAAAGTACTCTAAATATGACTGAGTAATTAAGTTTGGTTTTCTAGTGTGGAACAAGAATGTACTTACCAGCGGGCTCCATGTATTGACATCACCCAGCTGTTTGAAGAATTTTCTTGATGAAAGCAAAAACCGAGGGAGAACAAGGAAAAACAGGTGGTGTGTCAACAGCAAAGTTTCAGTGTGACATCTGCAGGTGGCTCTGTGGATCCAAGGTCAGGGAAATTGACTTCAAAAGAGTCTTCCTTGGGATGCCAAGTCTTCAAAAACTAAATGAGAATGGAGAGAGTTAAAAGAGTCTTAAAAATGGAAAAAAGGGAAATAAAGCATATCAAGGCATTCATAAACTTTAGAAAGGATTTAATTCTGTTCAAATATGTCTATTTATCTACCATCTATCCAATACACATATTACTCTTCTTTTTGGTATGATATTAAAACTGCAGAGTACTGTATGTTTCATTATGTCCATAATAAAACACACACACACACACACACACACACACAAACACACACCTCAAAACGCCTATGAAACCTTTTGTCTTTTATTGCCATCTCACACCAAACCAGTAGGGTGTGCTCATAACTCAACATTTTACTTGTCACAGCCCCACCCTGACCCTGTGGTATTTTTACTAATGGTAAACAAAAATAGCACATGTTGTAAGAGATAAAACGCCCAATCTGCATGTTGCTCTTGCATTTGGTTTCATGGCTCATTAAAATGACATATTATGATGTACTTTACTTGCTTTGGTTTCTCTGCTGAAATGTTGATCAATGTGTTCCTCAATGAAATGAAATGTTCGTCATTGTCTTCTCCTGGTGAGTAATCCCCCAATCACCAAAATTTCTGTGTTGTCTCCTGAGTCTTTCTTTTGGACAGCGTGGCATTATTCAGAATTGGTTATAGCAGTCCTTCTCATAAATAACTACTTAAACAGAACGATGAGAAACTAAATTATGCTGCTAAATCATGTCCATATTTCATTGCATAGTACTTAAATGAACAATGCAGAAGCCATCTAGTAACATATTCCATTGCTTTTTACTTTTAAGAAGCAGACCTCATTTCTCTTGCTGGAAAGTGAAAAAGTATAGTTTGGCAAAAACTGACTTGGAGTAGAACTAAGAGACAAAAATTAAGCATGAACACAAACAGTTCTTTCCAGGATAAAAATAGTCAGCAGAACATTGCATTGGCTTTCCCTTTTGACTTTGTAATTAGTGGATGTAAAACACACTTAGTGGCCTTCGTGGGCTGTACATGTAAAAACGTTGGCTGAAGGATGCAGACAAAATGGATAATATGAGCTCATCTGTCTCTAAACACTGTTTGGTTAATGACTGTGTAGACTACAATTGTTTAATTGTACCTGGAACAACTAAAAAATGACTAAGCTTAAAAATTTCAAAGCATATTCACATTTGGATTGGCCAATAGTATATTTGCCTATATTTCTATGCAAGGTCAAAGTTAATTATTCTACATTTAGGAGAGGATGTATCTAGATATTCTATGACATCCCACAGGTCTCATCTATGTAATGCTTCATTGGGAATATCTAATATGTCTTTTTAACAAGGTGAAAACAAAAGCACACAAAAGGAGGTTACACCAAATATGAGGATTTGCAATTATTAAGACCTTTATTTAAAGATGAATTTGCTGCAGTGTGAAAAATGCAAGTCATGATGTGCTATCCATGCTCTTCCTTTCACCTCCTTCCTTACAGTTGTCAGGTGGGAACCATGCTAGTGGTTCTGGCCAATGGAGTGTTAGCAGAAATGACCTGTGTCAGGTCTGGGTTGGGATAGTTTAGGATCGGTGAGCCTCTTTTAATGCAGCCAGTCTTAAAGGCACATGTTCCGGATGGCTGGATATTACATACATTAGGGTCAACCAACACATATCAGTCTCTACTGAGTGAGAAATAAGCCTTGTGTCTGTTAAGCTTTGAGATTTTGGGGTTTGTCTGGTAGCAAGCATCAAGAATCCTGATTAAAATATAATGTTACTAGTTTTTAAATAAGTATGTAAAATATATTTTTATATAATTGCTACAAATAAAAATGTTTAATTCAATTATTGCTTATTTATTTACAAATAGATAATGTATTAATAGAGTTTGTGATTTTAAAGTGGAATGGGCTATAGAGTGAAGAAGCCCTTTTCGATTTCTGAACCCTGATCACCGATTTCCAATCCGTAGGGACAATCAATAGTTTCTTATATCTATTTCCAGATATATTCCACATATATTACATTCTTTTTTGCACAAATGAAAGCATACTATATACTATTCTTTATTTTTCTTTTGGTTTACAAGAGGTCTTCATATATTAGGAGTATTGGCCTTTTGTCTATGATACGTATTGCAAATGATTCTTCTCACAATTTCATTTGCTTTATGACAAATGCTTTTCTAATGAATAACTATTTATTTTAGTTGAATTTATGTATCAAACTTGGAAGATCTGAGATGATATTTTAAAATGCTTACCTGCTTTCTTCTCTATCTTTTGTTCTTTTACTCCCTCACATTTAAAATCTTGATACACCTGAGGAGAGTTTCTAAATATGCATCCAACTTTAATCTGTTCCTAATAAATACATAGTTGTCTCAATTCTATTAAATACTTTGCTCACTGATTTGAAATGCAACCTTTATCACATCTACTTTTCCATAAGTTCTTGAAGGTACTTCTAGATTCATTAGTCCATTATATTGACGTGTCTCCCTATTTGTGTGCCAACATCAGTCTTCAGTTCATTCTAATAACTTCTACACTCATTGCTTCAGTGATATTTCTCTTGTCCAAAGAAGATGTTTAATACACTGTGGAAGTCCTGGCCATATGTGGCAGTTGAGGAAAATGGGATAAGAGCTATGAAACAAGTAGGAGGTAGTGTGGAAAGGTAAGCCTCTCAGAATCACTGTATTTTTATTTATTTTTTGAGACAGGGTCTCACTCTGTCACCTGGGCTGGAGTGCAGTAGTGCAATCTTGGCTCACTGCAACCTCTGCCTCCTGGGTCCAAGCAATTTTCCCACCTCAACCTCCCGAGTAGCTGGGATTACACGCGCCTGCCACCACGCCCGGCTAATTTTTGTATTTTTAGTAGACACAGGGTTTGACCACGTTGGCCAGGCTGGTTTCAAACTCCTAGCCTCAAGTGATCCACCTGCCTCGGCCTCCCAAAGTGCTGGGATTGCAGTCGTGAGCCACCGTGCCCGGCCAGAATCACTGTACTTTTAAATAGTAAGCCTGAATTATTATTTTTTCTTCTTTTTAGTACTTCGGGCTATAGAAGTGAGGTTACATAGAGCACTGGGAAGGTAAGCTCATGCGTGGGTACCTACATCTTTCTATATTTTCCCATTCCCAATAATTTGAATCTGCTGATATCGTCAACTCTGTTAAGTTAGGGGTGGAAAATGTCTGATTACTTTTTTTTTTTCTCATAATGACTCATTCCACACACCCCCAAACAAAATTAATAAAAAAGATTTCAGATATATTATAGTAATACATATTTTTAGTTGTTCAAAGTTCTTCTTGGAAACTGTCTGAATCAGGGTAAAAATATAGTCCCGCAGTTTATTTGATATAATTTACATCAATCATTCAATATTTTGGATATCTCAAGTATGACAAAGACTTTGAGAAAAGTAGATAATTTTAAATAAGAGCCTAAACAGGCTAGAAAATATTTTTAAAATAAGACCTAACTGCTAAAAAGGAAACTCAAACAAAAAAATATCATTGTTTCTTTGTGATTTTCTGTGTGGTTTAGACAATTTTAAGAAAATTGCACTCAAGAGCTCAACTACAAAATTTTTGGCTTTAAAAATGAAGTTATTCTGAATCAGCTGGAAGTAGAGCTAGTAATCTTATTTTCCTTGTAAACAGGCCACTTACCATCAGTCTCTTACCTTGGACTTTGTCCTTGTTTTTGGCTGTTTGCTTTAATCTGACTGCAGTATGGCAGAATAAATTATTAGTGTATAAGTGTTCACAGAATTTCTTCCTTCCTCAACCTACTAAAGAGGATATTACAATAATCATCCCTTTATTCTTTGCTCCTCTTGAAGAATAAGCATATCAGTTGCCTGTTGTATATCAAACCATCTCAGATCTCAGGAACTTACCATAGTAAGAATTCATTTAGCTCATCAATCTATGGTCAGATATTTAGGCGAGGCTTGGTGGGGGTATTCTGATCTTGAGTGGTTTGATATACAGGTCTGGTGTATACTGGCTGCCAGCTAGGTCAGCAGCCATATCTGAACTGAGAATCTCCTATCCTCCAGCAGGCTAGACTGGATGTACTCTTGTAGTGCCATCAAATAGCAAGAATGAGAACAAACTCAGTCGGTCAAACTATTTCCCAACCCTCTGCTTATGTCCCACTTTCCAAAATTTCAGTGACTAAAGCAAATAACATGGCCAAGCTTAGGGTGAGAGTAGCGGGGGCTATAAAGTTTCATGCCAAAGAGTATATTCACAGAGAGGAGTGAGGAACTGGGGTCGTTCATACATCAATTGAGAAATAACAATGTATTGAAGGAAGAGATGTTAATTAATAAATAATCATAATTAATAGTTGATGAAAAATGATATAAGGAGTGGGAAAGAGAAGAAATGAAAGCATCATGAACTGGGAGTAGAGTAGAATTTTTTTTTTTCTTTTTGGGTGGGGAGGGAGCATGCATGAGAAAGAAACCTGCCAGGAAAGTGGAATGGAAACAAAGGGTACTTTAATGGGTGTTTCTAAAGACTTTTTATTTGCAGTCACTTTAATGTCATCCAAGAGGTCATAAGAAGAAATTCCTCTTTAATCACTTCTGGCTCTTGAGCTGTAATTTGTATGTGTCACAGCTCCATGACTAAACTGCATTGATCTCTAGATCAGAAGTGGTTACTGCAGACACTGCAGCTTGCATGCTCACAGTCATATTCCTCTTTTACATTTTTTAACAGATACATTATTTTGGTCCCAACGCAGTGTCATCTGGGAAGTCGAATGCCTGTTTGAATGTGCCAGTTGTTAAGTATTGTAAGCTCCAGACCCATCCTCTGTTCTTTTCTTTATGATTGCTATGGCTGGGATTCTGCAAGCCATTCTTTTCCTTTGCCCACTGACTCCCTGTTAGGTTCTGCCAATAGGGAGCACCAAAGGCAGTGAAGAAGAGACAAGCACCTTCCTGATTGCTTGCTCTAATAATTCACTCTTCATCTCAGCATTTGGTTTGAGTAACAGCAGTTGGTACCAGTTTCCAATTTTTTCTGTATTTCAAGGAGTAGCTTCATCATGCCAGCTCAGAGGTATCAGTGCCAGATGGCTCAAGTTCTCTTTACAGAAGTCTGAGTTCCAGCTCTGTAGGACGATCCTTTGAACTGTTAAGGCACTAGCACCAGCAGTAATCTTCTGTTTTAGGCTGGAACTGGTATCTGACCAAAAGCAATTTAATTAACCTCAAGGGGCCTTAGTTAAAGAGGTTCTAAGGTTGCTATCATTTCTAGTATTTTCTAGTGTTGTCTCAGTATATTTGTCTATGCGATGCACTCCCCTTTCACGCACAAAACTGATTGAAAAGTGAAAAATTTGAAGTGTTTAATTTAGGAATTATTTCCTGTGTCTATATTATTCTAGCCAGCTGATCTGATAGACTTCTTAGATTCATTAAATTATCAGGTTGCTAAGAAGAGGAACTCTTTAATAAAAAGTAAATATAAACGGTGGAACAGAACACATTTATTTGGAGTGAAGAGAGCTTGCCTATGTAAGAACATATTGGAAATTAAAGACAACACTTGTAATAGAAGAGAAATTTTAATGAACACTAAATTCACTTATTCCTCACAACTGTAAATAAGCCTTTTCTGTTTCTGATTCAAAAAGCTTCCAAGAGTTTAATTTTAACTTTATAACTTTCTAGATTTGTATTTCCCTAGTTAAGAGTAAATCCTTTCTGATTGTCTTCCTTTTTCTATAATCCTCTAACAAAATGTACTTATGGTTGCAAATATTTACAGTAATGTATCATGGTGGTATATATCCTGATTAAAGTGGCTACTGCTGAATTTGGTATTTATATTAAACCATGAATTGTTTTCCCGGCGCTATGGGTAGCCCCTTTCCCTAGCAATTAACATAAATTTCTGTTGAACAAAAGAGCTTATGGAAATGAAAAAGCGAAATTCATATTTGCTGGACTTTATAGAATGGCATGGGGATGTGGAGGAGAAGGAATGTGACTTTGCCTTTCTTTTGACTTATTAATGATTCTGCATAGTCTATGTGCCTGGAGACTTTAATAGCAGACACATTTTTATAAGCAAAATAGCATGCTTTATATTGGCAATGCTATCATGCATCTCATGGGCTTTCAGCTGTATTTTTCATTAAAGAGTTTCCAATAGATTTTATTTAAAACTCAGGGATAGATTGCCATATCAGTTTTAAAATACTGAAAATTATTTGGAAAGAAAACAATATAATCATAATATAAACCACAGTTTAGTACTAGAAAGCCTTAAGTAGTAGTAGCTTATTGTTTTTTTCTTTGTGTTTTCTGAATATAATTTTTGAAGTAATATATTGAATCGCAAAATAGGTTTAATTAAAATTCTAGAATTTGCTTGTAGACATATAAGTATAGTGAGATCTACGAAATTTATATAAAATGTCCTAAATCTAAAAAATGATGTTGAATCATTAATAATCCTATATGACTTTTAATCATTAACTTTAGGAATGATAATACATTCACCGAAGCACTTACATTTAACAATCACAAAGAACTCCAAAAAATAATGAATACATTATAATACTCTTGGTCTGTTTCCCTTTCCGAGAAAATGTACCACCTCTCTATTCTTCATATCAGTTAAGGGCTCCATCAATCATTCAGTTTATTTGCCTTGATCTTTGTGTCATACTTATTCTTTCTCTTG
This sequence comes from Macaca mulatta, assembly GCF_049350105.2. Taxonomy (NCBI): domain Eukaryota; kingdom Metazoa; phylum Chordata; class Mammalia; order Primates; family Cercopithecidae; genus Macaca; species Macaca mulatta. Next base: position 165,283,082 of record NC_133410.1, on the reverse strand, counting down.
CTATAATGGTCCATACCCAATGTAATTTAAACTTTTAACTAAACTACTTCCAAATATATCTCAAAACTGGTGAGTTTTCCCTATCTTCCCATCTATTACTTCATATGTCACTTTGGGTTTGTCTGATGTTTCCTCACAGTGAGATTAAGGTTATGCATTTTGGGCAGAAATAGCACAGAAGTGAGAAGTGATTCTGTGCTCTTCCAAATGAGGCATTAGGTAGCATGGTGATTTGTTTGCCTTGTTTATTTTGTTACTGAATATTTAACTAAAATAATTTGATCAAAGAGGTTTCTTTCAGGTTTCTCGTTTGTAAATTTACTAATTCTTACTTGTAATTAATGCATATAGTGTGGGGAGGTACTTTGAGACTGTGTAAGTATTGATTTTCTCACTAAATTTTTACTTGCTGCTTTTAGTGTTCATTGACACACATTGGCTGAATGAAGTATTCCTGTGATTATTGGCAAATATGATTATCTGGTTTCATCATGACTTCTGTATTTATTAGTTGACATTCTGTTCTAATAGGAAGCTTTCTTATCTCACTCACTTAAAAATTAATGATTTCATTGGTTCATTAGTTAATAAAGTATGCGCAAAATAATTTCTATTTTATTCATTGGGTTGTGTTCTGTTATTTTGATGTTAAAATGGCATAAGGGTATTGGAGAAAAGGAATGTGACGTCTTTCTTTTGGCATATTAATAATATCAGTTGTTTACACACTTGGAAACTTAATAGCAAATATATTTATAATCTAAATAACTGATACATTCATTTAAAAGGCTAGAGGATAAGGAATTTCACAAGATGATTTGAATACATAAGATTCATATAGAAGTTTTGGAACTAAAAATTACAGTAACTAATATTAAAATTTAAATGAATTGTGTTAAAAGCGAATTAGCCAAAAAATAGAAATAACTAGTTAATTAGAAAACATGTCCATAGGAAATATTTAGAATGAAGAATAAGAAAAAGTAATAATTAAAGTTTGTGTTTAAAAAGAAAATGCAGAGCTGAAGGGAAAAGTAATGAGCTGGAAGATACCTTAAAAGCAAAGATATAAACTGAAGGCCAAATAGACAGAAGCGCAATTCAGAAAATAGCATGAGAGAAATGTGGGTGGGATATGGTGAAAAGTTTGCCTATCTGTATACCTATGTAGGCATATTAATATATCTCTCTCTATGTGACTGGCATGTAGGAGAGAGGAGAACAAGATGTACTTCAGACCTAAGCACGGTAAGTACAGAGAACATTAGACCAAGGCCTAGTCAAGACAATGAAACCCAGAAACATACAGAGCCTGTTAAAATAATACAGAGGAAAAGACAATATTATCTTCAAAGGAGCAGCAACATTGGCAGCTTACCTTTCAACAAAATGATTCAATCTAGAAGATGATCAAATGCTATATTTAATTGGCTGAAATGAGACAAAAATGGCACTGCAGAATTTTACTCTCAGCAAAATATTCTTCAAAATTAAAAGTGAACATTAATTCATACCAGATACATAATGGAATATTATTCAGCCTTTAAAAAGAACGAGATCTTGTCATTTGCCACAACATGGATGGAACTGGAGGACATTATGTTAAGTGAAATAAGCCAGGCACAGAAAAACAAATGCTGCATGTTTTCACTCATAAGTGGTGGCTAAAACAAATTTAATTCAGAGAGAGTAGAATGGTAGTTACCAGAGACTGAGAAGGGTAGTGATAAAGAGGGGATGATTAATAGGTACAAATACACAGTTAGATAGAAATAATGTGGTGTAGTGTTTGGCAGCACAACGGGGTGACTATAGTTAATATATTCTATATTTCAAAATAACTAAAAGAGTGGAATTGAAATATTCTTAACACCAAGAAACAATAAGTGCTTGAGGTAATGAATACCCCAATTACCTTGATTTGATCATTGCACATTATATGCTTGTATCAAAATATCGCATGTACTCCGGAAATATGTACAACTAATATGTATCCATAACAATTAAAAATTTTAAAAAGAATTTTAAGGAATCACATCTGCTAAATTTCAAAATAATACTAGGATATCTTCCTCTGTTTTTACTGTTTGTGTTACCCATCCAGCCCTCAAAAGAGGTAAAATTATCATATTTTCAGTGATATGATACTTTTTTGCTACCAGATATTCACTAAAAGAAATGCTAAAGAAAAATTTCAGGCAGAAAGAAAACAATTGTAAATAAAAATTTAGATGAATTACAAAAACAAATGAAGAAAAGAATGAATATAAGGGAGTAACTATACATTGATATTCTTTATTAAGCATAAATACTAACGCTATGTGACACTTATTATGCACAGGATTAAAGCACATGGCAAAGTAGCACAGGTTAGAGAGAGGGTAATTGCAGACAAAGTATTACAGAGCCTGTTATGGACTACATCACGTCTCCTTCTCTTCCCCTACAAATACATATGTTGAGGCCCTAAACCTAAATGTAGCAGAATTTGGAGACAGCCTTTTAAGGATGAGGCATGTAAGTGAGGTCATAAAGGTCTTACAGGAATGGTGTCCTTTTAAGAAAAGGAAGATACACCAGAACTGTCTCTTTACAGGCACAGAAGAGAGGTCATCTGCAACCAAAGGAGACAGACATCAACAGACTCTGACTGTACTGGCCATTGATCTTGCCTTCCAGTGCCCCACACGTGAGAAAATGCATTTCTTCCATTTAAGCCACTTCCTAGGTGGTATTCTTTTATGACAGCCCAAGCAGGCTAAAACAGAGTCCTTGCGTTATCTAGGAATGGGAAAAAGTATTAATTAAAGTAGATATTAATAGATTAATGGTATACAGTGTAGCAGGCTAACAATGAAAATAAATAAATAAGAATGTAATAACAGGTAAATATTGGGTAAAAATTGATATTAAAGCCTGATTACTCTCAAAGAAGACAAGCCAGTGTAAAAACAGATCAAAGAATAGATGAAGTAACTTGAAAAATACTGAGATAATGTATTTAAATCCAAATATATCACAATTTACATTGAAAACAATTGAATATGTCAACTAAAGACAACTACTGTTAATGACATTTTCTATCTTCTTAGGAAGGACACAGGAAAGTTAACACTAGTGTTATAGGAGAAGATACATCATAGAAACACTAACAGCAGTTAGAAAACTTTTTTTTTGTAATGGCCCAGATTGTAAATATTTTCAGCTTTGTGGTACACATATGGTCTTTGTTGCATGTTATTTTTGTGTGTTTTGTTATATCCCTTTAAGAATGTAGAAAACATTCCTAGCTTACAGGATGTACAAAATCAGGCTGTATACCAGCCCATCTGCTATGGACTCAATGTTTGTGTCCCCACAAAATTCATATGTGGAAATATAATCCTTATTATGATGGTATTCAAAAATAGGGCCTTTGGAAGGTAATTAGGTCATAAGGGTGGGACCCTCATGGATAGGATTGGTGCTCATAGAAGAAGAAGCAAGAAAGCTGGCTTATACTCTTTCTGCCATGTGAGAGTACAGCAAGAAGCTGACAGTCTGCACCCAGAAGAGAACCCTTATCAGAATCTGACCATGAACTTGGACCAGATGCCAGAAATGTGAGAACAAACTTCGGTTGTTTATAAGCTACACAGGCTATGGTATTTTGTTATGGCAGTCTGAACTAAGACACCATGCATTACTGATTCCTGATCTATAGACAAATTAGTGTAGCTATGTTAACAAATAAACAATATAGGCCCCAAGACACAAAGTATTACTGAATGCAATGGGAAACATTTTATAACAATATAGGTTAACTTAAAAAGAAGATATAGCAGTCTTAAGACTGACTATATGTAACTATTAGTATTGCCTCAAGATATATAAAGGAAAAATGGACCGAACTAAGGAAAAATGGAAAATTCTACATCTTAGACAAATATTCTTAGCAGCTGTTAGAACACAGAACAAAAATCAATAGAGATATAGAAGACATAAACAGAATGTCTAACACACTTGATCTAAAACACATTTATAAAACACTGATTCCAACAATTTCATTTCAAAAAGATTATGTCAATGGAATTATACAATATATAACCTCTGGGATTGAATTTTTTCATTCAGACTACTTCCCTAGATATTCATCTGAATTTCTGCCTGTGTTAATAATTTGTTCCTTTTTAATATGTAATTTTCAGTTACTTATATGTTTATTTTTATTGTGATAAAGAATACATAACATGAAATCTACCCTCCTAGCAAATTTTTAAGTATATAGCACATATTAACTCTAAGTACATTGTTGTACAGCAGCTCTCCAGAACTTTCTCATCTTGTGTGACTCAAACTCTATACCCATTGAACAACCACTCCTCGTTTCACACTGAAAACCATTTTATTTCCCGCTTCTCATTTTGACCATTATAGACACCTCATCTAAGTAAAATCATGCAATATGTGTCCTTTTGTGACTGATTTATTTCACTTAGTCCTCAAGGTTTATCCCTGTTGTCACATTTGTGTTTTCTTCTTTTATGGCTGAGTCATCTTCCATTGTATACATACACCACATTTGCTTTATCCATTCACCAATCAACGGATATTTAGGTTGTTTCCACCATTAGGTTACTGTAAATAGTGCTGGAAAGAACATGGGCGTGAAACACTGAAACGCTAGACAGAGGCTCCTCCTCTCTTTCCCTCCCAAGGGAGAGGCTGCCCAGCTATATGGACCTCTAGTTGCTGCACCTCCTGTCCTCTGGAACAGCAGCAAGCCACAAGCCACCCAGCTCTCTTGTGTTCTCAGTGCTCTCCAGAAACCCAGAGCAAGCTGATCCCCAGCAGGGGAAGAAAGAAGGGAAGAAAGAAACCAGTCTCTTGGGCAGACCCAGGAAAAGTCCAGACTTTGCATACATGTTTCATTCTTCTCTTTTCCTCCCAGGGAGAAACCAGGAACTAAGAGTTTTCTCCTGATCACGACATGCTGAGCTGGGAGGAGGGTGTGTTAGGAGACAGTGTGGAGAGTGAGTGCGGGGAGTTTTCCTACTGCCTTTCATGTGGCTGCTTTCATGCTCCCCCGGGGTGCAGCTGCCTCCTAACTGTTCTCTGGATTTCTCAAAAAGGGAATTGGTCTATGTATTGTTGTTGATTCAGTGCCTTCTTGGTGGAAGGAGACTCGGAGCCTTTCTGCCATCTTTCTGATAACAACCCCAATTTTACCTGACTTTTGCCCTAAAATGTTAGTCTGCCATGATTTTAGGGATGCTGTCAAAAAAAGCCTGAGAATCCTAAAGCAGAGACAATAAACTCTATTACCCGCAGTAAAGCAAGCTGCACAAGCATCAGCTCCCCAAGCAGCAATTCCTAGAGGATGTCTTGAAGAGGGCCAGGTAGTGCTTGTACATTGGCTGAATTGTGTTACAAAAGAAGATGGATGAGCTTGGAAAACCAGAGTTGTTCACACTAGATACTAAGAATGCCTACTTGCTTTTCTAGATGGAAAGAGTCTTCCAAGACTTTCAGAAAACATGCCTTTTGTTCTGGAGGGAGACAGCGTCTCTATCTTCCAAAGCTATTTGCTTCACAAACATCCTTGAGAATATAGTCCGGAAATAAAAGGAGTCAATACTTCTGTTCTCAAGATGTGAAGAAACATGAGAGGCCCATGGAGAATCATCATCCAATAGTACTAGCCAAAATAGCAAATTGTAACACAATACAAAGGTGTGAAAATATTTAGAGAGTGTTATCTGGCCATAGAAGAAATAATCTAGAAATCAGTAACAACAGTACACGTAGATAATCCTTAAAATGTTTGGAAACTAAAATGTGCTTTTCTAAATTAGATATATGTCAAGGAGAAATCACAATATTAATTAAAATAACTTATTTTCATTTAGTTAAAATATTAAAAGTTGTGGAATGCAACTGCAGAAGGAAATTATAGCATTACATACCTATATTAAAAATAGTAATTGCTAACAGTTACTTCAGTTTTATTCTACAGGTCCAGCAGAAACCATGGCAAATTAAAGCCAAAAACCCTAAGATAATAGAAATGATAAGAAACAGAAACCAATAACAATCAGAAGTAAATAGCAAAACCCAATAAACCAAAATATTATTATTTGAAATGATTCATAAAATCGAAGAACTCCCTAGTGATATAAATTATGAAAAAGGAAACTCAAGTTACCAACATAAAGAATGCAAAGGTGATATCATTGTAGACCCACAGACTTTAAAAGATAATAAACAAATGTCTTTAAGTTTAAATGAAAACAATCTTGGAAAATACAACTTTCAAAAATAGACCTAAGACCAAACCGAAAACCTCAATAGTCCTTTATGGCCATCAGAGAAATGCAAATCAAAACCGCGATGAGATACCATCTCACACCAGTTAGAATGGCAATCATTAAAAAGTCAGGAAGCAACAGGTGCTGGAGAGGATGTGGAGAAATAGGAACACTTTTACACTGTTGGTGGGATTGTAAAGTAGTTCAACCATTATGGAAAACAGTATGGCGATTCCTCAAGGATCTAGAACTAGATGTACCATATGACCCAGCCGTCCCATTACTGAGTATATACCCAAAGGATTATAAATCGTGCTGCTATAAAGACACATGCACACGTATGTTTATTGCGGCACTATTCACCATAGCAAAGACTTGGAATCAACCCAAATGTCCATCAGTGACAGACTGGATTAAGAAAATATGGCACATATACACCATGGAATACTATGCAGCCATAAAAAAGGATGAGTTTGTGTCCTTTGTAGGGACATGGATGCAGCTGGAAACCATCATTCTTAGCAAACTATCACAAGAACAGAAAACCAAACACCGCATTTGGTTTTCTCACTCATAGGTGGGAACTGAACAATGAGATCACTTGGACTCGGAAGGGGGAACATCACACACTGGGGCCTATCATGGGGAGGGGGGAGGAGGGAGGGATTGCATTGGGAGTTATACCTGATGTAAATGACGAGTTGATGGGTGCAGCACAGCAACATGGCACAAGTATACATATGTAACAAACCTGCATGTTATGCACATGTACCCTAGAACTTAAAGTATAATAATAATAATAAATAAATAAATAAATAAATAGAAATGGAATTCACAATTAAGACCTTTCTACAATGCAGTACCACATAGCAACGAAAGAAAATAAACTACTGCTACACACAACAGGGATGAATCTCATAGACATAATGATGGGAAAGAAAATGAAGCTAAATATGTAAGAGTACAAAATGCATAGCATCGTTTATATAAAGTTCAAAAACAAGCAACACTAATCTCTAGTGATAAAATTAAATATGGTGGTTACTTTTGTGTATGTGGTAATGATTACATGGGGGCCTAAGAAAGGCTTCTGGAGAGCAGACAATGTTCTGTAGTTTGGCCTTTATCTTGGGTATGTGTGTGATAATTAGGCAAAAATTAATCAAATTCTGCCTTTAGGATTTGCATTCTTTCCTGTATATATGCTATAGCTCAATAAGCATTAAAGTCAAAATACAAACTGCCAAAAAAGTATAGAGAGGAAATGGCCTGATTTCTGAAAGTTAATGGCTAAGATTGCCAAAATGTTGTTCTCCCTTCCTCTTTCTGTACTTTTTATATCAACACTGCATTAACATTTTGGAGAAGATTATAAAATAGATAACCATTACTAAACTCCATTTGTGAGATTGGATTATGTCAGTAAAGAATTAAAACCCTAGTTTATTTTTAGTATTTAGGCCATCTAAATTCACTAGATGACTTCAAGGAAGGAAAAAAAAAATCAGGGTTTATGAGGAGTCTCAGCAGGGAGTGTTTATATTAGATACTTAGCACTGTAGGATGCTGTGAGTTGGAAAACATAGGCAGATCCAATTAACAGATTCTGCACTGTGGCAACTGAATGACATTACACGTTGGACAGCTTTATGTGTGAATGTGAGAACATATTCTTAAGAAATGTTGTAACCTTATCCTATATAACTTCATAAGAATTTCTCTGTAGGCTTGGGATTTGCAATAAAAATAGAGATATGTTGGCTTCTCGTTTGTGGAATTTTCTAATAAAATTTATTGAGAATCATTATTTAAGGGAATAACACTGATTTGTTCTTATCAGATTTGAAGAATGAGAAAGAGCCCATCTGCCTGTATAGGACAAAGGAATGGAACGTATTCTTTCACTGCTACTGTCTCTATCCTAATCATTTGGACCCCCATACAATTGAGGGGCTTGCACTTATATGTGTGACAAATTAACAGAGACTGCTGCATGTGGCCAGCTGCTTTTGGATGAACCGTTGGGCTACTCATCTGACTTTTCTAAGTAATCCATTGTGTTTGAAAGGACTCATTCATAATGGCAGACTATAGATTACTTCAGAAGTGTGTTTCAAAAGAAAATACAATCCACTTATGAGTCCCAGAGTTAAAATTTAACCAATGTTCTCTTTAGAGATTTGTGAAATTTGGATCAGAAACATTACTTCTAGAAACGTATCTTGATATTTCTGACTGTCTTCTTTATACGACATGTTTAGGAACAATGACTCTTAAATTGGTATTTGTAGGTCTCTAGAGAATCAGAGCAAATGCCAAGAAAGATTGCACAAACCAGAGGTATGGAAACCTCAAAACCTGTGTGATCCATTAATCTCAATGATTGAGATCCATTATCTGATCATAAAATCTCCTCCCACTACATTTGGTAGTTTTTTCATTGGCTAACACATATTCAACAATTTTTGCTAATGTGTATTTTGGGGATTGAAATACAGCATTCCCTGCTTTTTTGTTTTATATATTATCATCTTCTCCAAAGGTTGTTGGTGAGGAAATCAAGATTGTGTGTGTGTGTGTGTGTGTGTGTGTATACACACAAATATGCTTGTGGGTATACGTATATTTCTTCTAAGTTTTGCCTTGCAAATGGGTTGAGGATAAAAAGAGGGTGCAATTAGGAAAAAGATTAAAGAATAATTGGAAAAGTTGCTGGAGAGTATGGTATACAAAATGGAAGAACAATTTTTCTAGAGTAGTGATCCTTAGTAAATATATCTTGTGAAAATTCAAAATGTCAGAGCTTATGCAAAGGAAGAAAAACCTCTTAATTATTATTTCTGGATCAATCACATTTAAAGTAAAGTATTTCAATGGAAATTCTTTGTGTTGTGACAGTCGTTTTTTAACTCATATAATTTTGCAGAAAATAACCTGTATTTAAATTACAAATAAAAATACAACAAAAATTATGAATAAGGCATTTAAGAACAAAAGGTAAAACAATTGCTAGAGGGTAGTCACTGATGTTGAATTTGGGTATCAGCTTTCTAAAACATTTGCTTTGATGAGAGAAGCTAATGTTTCTAGTGAAAAGTAATTTAAATTTTATTCCCCAGAACCACTAGTGCTTTCTGTAGGAGGCATGATAGGGGGTGAGTGATTAAGCAAAAGAAGAAGAAAAATACAGTGAATATATGCATCTTTTTGGCTTCTAAAATGGTAATTATATAGTTGTCAGGGTTTTTCCATACTCATTTGAAGCAGGTATCCATTTTCAAAATAATATTACTTAATATTAATATGATTCTTTGTGATTGGTTTAATTTCAGAATCTTAAAAGTAGGTTGTATTACCTAAGGAATCCTCATCTCTCAAAAAATGTTATTTTAAAAACTGTCAGTAATTCTTCCTCAAGTTTTTTTTTAAATTTATTCCAGAGCAGGGCTATGAACCAATTAAAAGTTTAAAAAGCTGTCAAAAGTACAATATCCCAAACAGCTCAGATTCAACCTGCAGAAAGTAATGCATTTGAGGGGAAATAATTGGAAAAATATTTCATATGCTACTGCATGGTTTTCATTGGTTTACCATGTAAATTTCCATAGACGTTTTGGAACACAGAGTGGTATTTTTAATGTGAAAGCAGGAGGGCTTTGTCTGCCAGGTGAATATTTCAGAGCTCTGAAAGCTCTGATAGAAAACAGCTTTAGATTTGGATAGAGGCAGTATGTGTGAAAAGTTATGATGAAATCAGAGAGGGGCTTTCAGTGATAGCGCTGATTTATACATAATGTTAGAGATGATTATACAACCTGTTGTTAACAATTGATCCCACAGTTGTCAACTCAGTAATTTTTAACGAGGCGGGATGATGAAATATGAGCCTTCTGATTTTGAACAATAAATACTGTTAAATAACCTGGAAAAAGGGATTTTTATTTTAATGAAAAAAAAAAGAGTAGAACTGCAACAGTGCTTAAACTCTCTGAGGATGTCAACAAACGAAATCCTACATTGTAGGCTCACCCTGGCCTCCCTACTTACAACGAGTCTCACCATCCACTCGTAGGCATCCTTCCTCTACTCTACTTTTCTTTGTGCTATTCACCCTTTAACATGTTCCAAAATTTAGTATATTTCTTATAGTCACTGTGGTTTTTTTGCAGCCTTTCTTCACTAGAAAGGGCAGGGATCTCTGCTATGTTCACTAACGTGTCTTACACTTAGGATGATGTCCATGACACAGTTGATTCTCAGTAAATAGTTTTTGAAATTAAAGTGATTTTTGTACGCCCGTTGGGAGAGATGAAAATAATAGGTAACATTTGTTGAGCCATTTCTGTGGGCCAGGTACCATGTGCCTTAACGAGGTATATGTTAAGTCTTTTCTTTTGTTCCGTTTTCTCATTTAATCCTCACAAATAACCTTATGAATTGAATTTTAGACAGGGGGCTGAGGCTCAGTGAAGTTGAGATCAAATGGCCAGTAGGAAGCAGAATTTGGGATTGAACTCATTTGTCCAACCCCAGAACTTTTCTCTTCATCACAAAGCGTATTTCTTTAGATCATATTTCACTCTTTCCAATGTTTGAATTTAAATATGTATGTGTCAATTCTACTTCGACTTCAAGGACTTCCAAATCATAATGAACAATTCTAGCAATAATTGACAAATTTGTCTGTGGAAAATTGGCATTCCATGGTAATTGAGTTGTACCACTGACTTTTGTTTGCTAGTTCTCAGAGTACGGAATTTTGGCAATTTTTTACTTGGTGAGCACACACAGAGCCAGAATGTTGTCACCAACTGTTTTGTCTTGGCCAGGAGTGACTCTTCCAAAGACAGAACTTCAGAAAAATGCAGGCCTGTAATTGCTACTGGAGTCACGGTCCTCTTCTGGGGACATATGTATGTCTGTTTGTGTGGATGACATAAAATCCTGTAAATTGGCTAAGAGTGGTCATTTTTTTTTTTTTTTCATTTTCACAGTTATTTCAACTAGGTAGTAAAGAAAGCCACAAGATTAAAGAATTAGATTTGCTTGGGATCTAAAATAATCTCTGAGTGTAGTTGCCAATGTTTGCTTATTTTATGTTATAGGAAATGTAGCATTAAGGGCAAGTAAAAAAGAGAAAATCATTGCTAGTTTCAATATTGATTCACCACCAAAAGCTGTTGGCTCTAGATTTTGTTAATATTTATATTGAAAATTGAAGCACAGATGTGTTATTTACTTATTAATTTGGTCAGTGTCAAGATCAAAAGCCAAGTAATTGATGTATTGCAATCACTATAAAACAGAGAATCCAAGTCGGATTCTGAATCAACTGGTTTTAGACCTTGATCTTCAGTAACTCGAAGACATTTACTTTCATTTCTAATGTGCACTCAGCACTTAACTTTACCAATATATTTAATTGACAATATGTATATTACACTGATATGTTTAAAAGACTGACTGATGCATAATTGTAAAAATATGACATATATGCTAATTGGCCATGATTTGATGTCATAAACTGTGGGATGATCTATATTAGAGAATGTTTTGTCCTTTTTGATGAAAAGATACTGATACATTTATAATATCACAACATGTGAAATTAAATAAGCAAGGGGCCATTGGCCTAAGACTGTCTCCATGCTTTGAGTCTCTATCTAACAAACTGCAATCTAACTTAGTGTGTAAACAGACTGAAACCTAACTAGGAGTATATTTTTATAAGAACTAGCTGATTGCAGCCAATATAAACAGCTGAGCTATAGCCAGTCACAACAACGAATTGATCAGACCATGCCCAAATAAGACAAATGCCTCATCATCCCATACCCAAATAAATCAAATGCTTGGCTGTAGCCAATCAGGTGATTTCTCTGCTTTGCTTCCCTGTTTCACCTGTCAAAGACTGCTGCTCACACTGCTGGGCAGAGATCTTTGAACCACTTCTCGTTCTGAGTGCTGCCCAATTGGTCAATCATCCTTTGCTCAAATAAGCTCTGTTAAATTTAATTTGCCTAAAGTTCTTCTTTTAACAAATACAATTATTTTTCACAGGAATATTTTTGAATATACCACTAAGTTCTTATGAATGACTAATAACTCTCTTATTAAATGAACATAAATTTTTAAAAGTTCTTAATAACATGAATAGCAACTAAGACAAAATTGGTTCCTGTCTAAGAAAGGCATGTATGACAGTTATTTTTAAGAAAGGCAGTAATTGGCATTATATTGCATCTTAGTTATTTCATTATGTAACATTTGAATATATTTTAATAATGGGAGTATATTTATGTAGACTTTATTTACTGTAGTCTGTTATGCCATAATATAGTACCATCAAATGAATTATATTTTAACTTTCACTTGTGGCTTTTCCTTTCTATGTATGTGTGTGTGTGTGTGTGTGTGTGTGTGTGTGTGTGTGAGACAGTCTCATGCTCCCTCCGCCTCCCAGGTTCAAGCAATTCTCCTGTCTTGCCTCAGCCTCTGGAGTATCTGGGATTACAAGCATGTGCCACCATACCCAGCTAATTTTCATATTTTTAGTAGGGACGGGGTTGCTCCACGTTGGTCAAACTGGTCTTGAACTCCTGACCTCAAGTAATCCACCCACCTCGGCCTCCCAAAATGCTGTGGTTAGAGGTGTGAGCCACTGTGCCCAGCTAATGTATGTATTCTCTGAAACATATTTTTAAAAATTATTTTTAAAGATTAAAATATTTTAAAGATTAAAATAATTTTTAAAGATTTTAAACTGTGGTTGACCTTTTCACTTATCATTATTGATAGTTAAAATACACAAACTTTTCTATAACCATGTCAATTTCATTTATGTTTAAATTTGCTTCTTGGAGTAGGAAAGATGTATAGTTTTAGATAAGTCACAGGAAATGGCCTAAAATCCTTCGAATGTCCAGGAAATTTGTCATTGCTCATGAATGTTAAATAATAATCAGAAGCCATGGTCTTAACTATGCAAAGTTTGTGTAATTACTCTTTTTGACTGTCCTCTAGGATTTCTCATAGCTGTGTTACTTTCTGGTCAAACACATCTGATATTTTTCTAGAACATTTTGAGTTTGTTGTGAATATGCAATGAGATGCCTATAAAATGCCTAACCTAAACTAAAGCAAATTCAAAATTTTAGTACATGGTTGGCAGGTTTAGGGTAGTAGAAATGGCAAGGGCTTGGAAATTGGCAAGGTGTAGGTGTATACTCTAACTTAGCTACTTACTAGCCATGTGACTGAGGGGAAGTAACCTTACTCTCTGTGAGCCTCATTTTCCTGATTTGTAAAAATGAGAATTACAGCACTTATTGTCTTATGTTGTAAAGATGAAGATGAACTGTTGACTTCATTTATTCATTCAATACTATAATTGAGGGCCTACCTGGAGCCCAGCGATGTTCTAGGTTCTTGGGATGGATGTAGAAGATAACTTGTTGCCATAGAGCTTCAAGTTTAGTTTATTAAAGTACCTATTACATAAAATTCTATTTGAATATCTTATTCATTCACTGGCTTGTCCTGGCATTCTTTCTTTTCTTCCTGTTTCTTAGACATATGCTTTTTTTCAAGTAATAAGAAATCATCCGTAGTCTTTTTTTTCCCTCAACCTCCAGGGGTTGGAGGTTCCAACACCTAAGACTCCCTGAAACTCATAGTTTGGTTTTGTGGCTTCTTTTTATACTGTTTTTTTTTTTTTTAAATCAAAAATAGCCAAAGTAAGCATCTGCATTTGTGTTCTTTCAAAACATTTATTGTTAATAATCTCATTTTAAATTTTGTATACACTTCCCATATATATGATTCCCATAATATCTCATAGGTGACCATTAAATGCTAGACATGGTTAGTACTTTATGCCCTCAGAGAAATTGTTTTATGCACATCTGTGTGCCCAATGCTGCTATAACTTCTCTCAGAATGCAACAAAAAAAGTCCTGTAAGAAAGTAAACTTCAGTAGGTACATAGGAGAGCCAAACCACTTATCTATTCTACAGGATAAAAATAAATAAATAAATCACACAGAAGACACTCAATCTGAATCTGGTATTCTGAATATGTCATGAGAGTATATAAATTACATACTGTATAATATGATTAATTGTTAAGAGATTAGAGAAGTTAAAAGAAGAGAGAAAAGTGTAGTTAAATGTAGACTTATGACATATTTAGATCAACCCTTCTCTCGTCTCTTCCCTCCTCAGCCTCCCCATCTCCTACAGGCTTCCTTAACAAGAAATTTTACTTTTTGCTCTTATTCAATTCATGGCTGTTATGGTAGCCTGAAATTAGTTGAAATAATAATTTTGAACTAACTCTGATAAACGTATTTACTTATAAGGTCTATTACACTCAAATCATAACCATATGGTATTTCAAAATCTGACTGACTTGTTACATTGGCAGCAGGAGTGGAGTAATATATATCTGAAGCCTGGAGTCATCACAAGAGACTTAAGAGTGTCACCCTCACTAAAAAAGTGAGATGCCAAATGATATGAAATTCCAAAGAGAAATTTCACAGAAAGGGTGAGATATGGAGATTTTGGAAGACCACAAATGCAGATGCTCACTTTGGCTATTTTCCATAAAACAATACAAACAATAGCCACGAAACCAAAGTGTGAGTTTCAGGGATACTTACTCATTGGAACCCACAACCCCTGGAGTTTGAGGAAAAAAACACTACAGACGATTTCTCATTACTTGAAAAGGAAATGTATGTCTAAGAAATAGGAAGAAAAGAAAGAATTCCAGGACAAGTCAGTGAATGAATACAATATTGAACTACATTCTTCAACGTTTATTTTTTCTTTAAGCTATAGCATTTGAACTAATGGGAATGATATTAAGTGAGGGTATAAATGAGGGAACAAGCAAACAGAATAGATCTAAAATATGATGATTATATAAAATTGTGCTTACTGTTATATTTTTTTGCTATTCTACTCACATGCCTGCCTGTACATGGCTTAGCCTGTAGGAGAACCAAGAAATTTTTATTAAAAGAGACCCCAGTAATCACCACTGGCAAAGGTCTTATGGTGGAGAAGGGATGGTCAATGAAACTGAATTAATTTGCTCAAGGCCACTCAGCAGAAAATGACAGGGCAGGAGTGTCAAATTCTGGACATGTACTCTTGTGCTCTGTTGTAAAAATTGTTTTACTTCACATTGTTTACCCTGAGATTCAACCCCTGGACAACTCAAACATCTGATAATTTATCTTTTCTTAGAAAAACATACATTTTATTAAGAATTTTAAATAAACTAGCATAGAATTGCACCTCACTTAACATTTTAACATTAATCTATTGTTAATGATCTCATTTAAAATTTTGCATATGCTTCCCATAGTTTTTTTGAGTTGTTTGGCCTCAAGGCTTATAATATATTCTAATATCCTCAAATTCATTTTATCTTTCTTCATCTTTACCATTTTCTCTTGTCTACTTTAACCTTTTTCTTAATGTTTATTTCATTTATTTTTATCCTTTTTTTTTTTGTAAGATGAAGAAAGCGTTTCAAGGAATTCATTTGCCACTGACTACAACTTTGGTCATCTTCTATATGTTGAAATAAGCATGTTTTCATTGTTACTTTCTAAATAACCTACATTTGGAGTTCTGGTTGCTTCTGATTCAATTCTTCCACAGGATTGAATTGAAGAGAAACAAAAGCAGTTAATGGTTAGAAATATGGGCTATATAATTTGTGCTTTATGTAATTTTTTTGAGATGGTCTTTATGGACCAATATTTATTTAGGTAATTGTATTTATACAGACATTTTGAAAAGTTGAAATTACTTACAAAATGTGCATCTTTATAAATGTGTTCTTTTATTGTTAATATTACTTTGCATTTTTCAACATTATAATATTCTGTGTTTAAAGCTCACTAAATCATATTTTAAAGTAAATTAACCTGCTTTAATAAAAAAAAAAACCAGCAAAGGTACAGTAAAAATATGGAATCTTACACATCTCACGGGTCCACTGTCATATATGTGGCCCATCGTTGACCTAAAGGTTGTTACGCTGTGCGTAGCTGAACTTGCTCTCTAGTACACAGTGTCTTCCCCACCACTCCCTGTTCATTAAGGCTGGCCCTCTTTATAGATCTGCCTTATTCCCCAGTCCCTGTGGTCACTTGGAATTGTGATCATTAATCTAGAGATTTTCACCTATATTATTATTATTTATATATGTTACTTTTAGATAAAGTTTCACCATTTACTTCATATTTACATGTCATTGAACTAATTTAACATTTACTGTAAGTCTTTTTACATGACGAACTATCTTTTAAAAAAATTACTTTTTATCAATTTTTAGCTGTTAGAATAGTTTTGTATTGATTTTTGTAAGCTATATGTGTTAGCATAATCTCTTTTGAGCTCTTGCGTATTTGTAAATATCTTTTTTTTCCTGTGGGCTGTACACATAACAACCACTTGGTAGAATATCCAAGTTGTGGGTTTTTTGTTTGTTTGTTTTACCATTTGAAAGAAGTGTTACCTGATTTTTATTAAATTTAAAAATGTTTGGGTGATTTTAGTATATTTTCTTTATCATTCTAACTTCATTTTTTATTTTGGGTATGCTAAGATATAAGTCTCTCTAATTTTTATGTTCAAAGATTATTGAGCCTTTTTGATCTATAGATTGGTAATTTATTTAGCATAGGAACTTTTTCTTTCATAAATCTTTCATTATTCCTTCTGTTTTAGACATTGTGGTTTCTTTCACAGTAACTTCTACTATTGTCTGGTTGTATTTGTATTGTATGTCTTTCAAAATTATAAATTCTTATGTAATATTTTCCTTTCTTTACACTGATTTTCCTCTGTGTTATTAGGAAATTTATCTAGCTGGTTCTCTAAATTAGGATTTTATTTTTATTCTATGTCAATTTTAATTTTTATCACCTCTAATATGTATTTTATTATTGCTATTAGTTTTCCTCATCTAACTCATCTTATTTTAAAAATTATTTTCTCCAGCCTAAAAAAGATGGTATAATCAATAAACCAAAAACTGCACCTCATTAAGGTATACAATTTGGTGAGTTTGGACATACCTGCAACACAGGTAACTATCACCACAGTCAAAGTAATAAACATATCTATCACATTCAAAAGTTTCCTTGTGTTCTCTTTTTTGCAGTAAAAACACTTAACATGAGATCTACAGTCTTAACAAAATTTTAAGTGGGCTATATCTTATTGTTAACTGTGAGTACTATGTTGTAACAGCAGATCTTTGGGACTCATTCATCTTGTAGAAAGGTAACTTTATTTCTCTTGAACAACCATTCTTCATCGCTACCTCCCTCATGCCCTGGTAATCACCATTCTGTTGTCTACTTCTGTAGAGCAATATTTTCAATGTCACATGTAAGAGGAATCAAGCAGCATGTGTTCTTCTGTGGCTGACATTTCACTTAGCATTGTGTCTTCCAGGTCCATTTGTGTTGTCACAGATGGTAGCATTTTCTTCTCATTTTTAGGGCTGAATAATATTCCATTGAATGTACTTACCACATTTTAAAACTCTACTCATATGTCTTTGGACATTTGGGTTGTTTGACATTTTGGCTATTATGAATACCTGCTGCCATGAACATGGGAGTGCTGATATGTCTTCAGGTTCCTAAGTTCAATTAATTAGGATATATACCCAGAAGTGAAATGTTGGATCATACGGAATTCTATGTCTACTTTTTTAAGGAAACTCCATCCTGTTTTGTATGGTGGCTGCATCATTTTAGATTCTTACTAACAGTGTACAAGAATTTCCTTTTCTCCACATCATCATCAACATTTGTTTTTGTGTCTGTATTTGTGTGGGTATGTGTGTTTTGACAGTGTCCATCCTAATAGGTGTAAGGTAATATCTCATTGCAGTTTCAATTTGCATTTCCCTGGTGAAGAGCAATGTTAAACATTTTTATTTTTATTTTAAATTGTTTAAAATTTTACTTTAAGTTCCAGAATACATGTGCAGAATGTGCAGATTTGTTACATAGGTATACACGTGCCATGGTGGTTTGCTGCACTTATTAACCCTTACTCTAGGCTCCCTCCCCTCGCCCCCTACCCCACACGGGTGATGGTGTGTTTTGTTCCCCTACCTGTGTCCATGTGTTCTCATTTTTCAACTCCCATTTATGAGTGAGAACTTGCGGTTTTTGGTTTTCTCTTCCTGGGTTATTTTGCTGAGGATAAGGGCTTTCATCTTCATCCATGTCACTGCAAAGGACATAATCTCATTCCTTTTTACAGCTGCATAGTATTCCATGGTGTATATGTGCCACATTTTCTTTATCCAGTCTATCATTGATGGGCATTTGGGTTGGTTCCATGTCTTTGCTATTGTAAATAGTGCTGCAATAATCATATGTCTTTGTAGTAGAATGATTTATATTCCTTTGGGATATATACTCAATAATGAGATTGCTGGATCAAATGGTGTTTCTGGTTCTAGATCCCTCAGGAATCACCACACTGTCTCCCACAGTGGTTGAACTAATTTACATTCCCACCAACAGTGTAACAGGGTTCCTATTTCTTCATGGCCTCGCAAGCATCCATTGTTTCTTCACTTTTTAATAATTGCCATTCTGACTGGTGTAATATGGTATCTCCTTGTGGTTTTTATTTGCATTTCACTAATGATAAGTGATGTTGAGTTTTTTATCATATGTTTGTTGGCTCATAAATGTCTTCTTTTGAGAAGTGTCTGTTCATATTCTTTGCCCATTTTTTGATGAGGTTGTTTGTTTTTTCTTGTAAATTTGTTTAAGTTTCTTGTAGATTCTGGATATTAGCCCTTTGTCAGATGGATAGATTGCAAAAATTTTCTCCCATTCTGTAGGTTGCCTGTTCACTCTGATGATAGCTTCTTTTGCTGTGCAGAAGCTCTTTAGTTTAATTAGATCCCATTTGTCTATTTTGGCTTCTGTTGCCATTGCTTTTGCTGTTTTAGTCATGAAGTCTTTGCCCATGCCTATGTCCAGAATAGTATTGCCTAGGTTTTCTTCTAGGGCTTTTGTTGTTTTGGGTTTTACATTTCAGTCTTTAATCCATCTTGAGTTAATTTTTGTGTAAGGTGTAAGGAAGGGAGGTCCAGTTTCAGTTTTCTGCATGTGGCTAGCTAGTTTTCCAAGCACCATTTATTGAATAGGAAATCCTTTCCCCCATTGCTTGTTTTATCATGCTTGTTTTGTCATGCTTGTCAGGTTTGTTGAAGATCACATGGTTGTATATGTGTGGTGCTATTTCTGAGGTCTCTGTTCTGTTCCATTGATCTATATGTCTGATTTGGTATCAGTACCATGATGTTTTGGTTACTATAACCTTGTAGTATAGCTTGAAGGTAGGTTGCATGATGCCTCCAGCTTTGTTCTTTTTCCTTAGGATTGTGTTGGCTATACGGGCTCTTCTTGGGATCTGTATGAAATTTAAAGTAGTTTTTTTCTAATTCTGTGAAGACAGTTTGATAGGAACAGCATTGAATCTATAAATTACTTTGGAAAGTATGGCCATTTTCATGATATTGATTCTTCTTATCCATGAGCATGGAATGTTTTTCTGTTTGTTTGTGTCCTCCCTTATTTCCTTGAGCAGGAATTTGTAGTTCTCCTTGAAGAGGCCCTTCACATTTCTTGTTAGCTGTATTCCTAAGTATTTTATTATCTTTTTAAGCAATTGCTAATGAGAGTTCATTCATGATTTGGTTCTCTGCTGGTTTATTGTTGGTGTATAGGAATACTTATGATTTTTGCACATTGATTTTGTATCCTGAGACTTTGCTGAAGTTGCATATCAACTTAATGAGTTTTTGGGCTGAGACGATGGGGTTTTCTAAGCATAGTATTATGTCATCTGCAAACAGACAAAATTTGACTTCCTCTCATTCTATTTGAATACTCTTTATTTCTTTCTCTTGCCTGATTGCCCTGGCCAGAACCTCCAATACTATGTTGAATAGGAGTGATGAGAGAGGGCATCCTTGTACCGGTTTTCAAAGAGAATGCTTCCAGCTTTTGCCCATTCAATCTGATATTGGCTGTGGCTTTGTCATAAATAGCTCTTGTTATTTTGAGATACGTTCCATTAATACCTGGTTTATTGAGAGTTTTTAACATGAAGGAATATCGAATTTTATCAAAGGTCTTTTCTGCATCTACTGAGGTAATCATGTGATTTTGGTCTTTGATTCTGTTTATGTGATTGATTACGTTTATTGATTTGTGTATGTTGAACCCATTTTGCATCCCAGGGATGAAGCTGACTTGATCATGGTGGATAAGTTTTTTGATGTGCTCCTAGATTCGGTGTGCCAGTATTTTATTGAGGATTTTCACATCGATGTTCATCAGGGATATTGGCCTGAAGTTTTTGTTGTTGTTGTTGTGTCTCTGCCACATTTTGGTATCAGGATAATGCTGGTTTAACAACATGACTTAGGTAGGACACCCTCCTTTGTAACTGTTTGGAATAGTTTCAGAAGGAATGGTACCAGCTCCTTTTTGTACCTCTGGCAGAATTTGACTGTGATTCTATCTGATTCTGGGCTTTTTTTGGTTGGTAGTCTATTAATTGCTGCCTCAATTTCAGAACTTGTTATTGGCCTACTCGGGGTTTCATCTTCTTCTTGGCTTAGTATTGGGAGGATGCATGTGTCCAGGAATTTATCCATTTCTTATAGATTTTCTAGTTTATTTGTGTGGATGTCTTAATAGTATTCTCTGAAGGTAGTTTGTATTTCTGTGGGGTCAGTAGTGATATCCCCTTTATCATTTTTATTGTGTCTATTTGATTTTCCCTCTTTTCTTCTTTGTTAGTCTAGCTAGTGGTCTATTTTTTTGTTTTTTCCCAAAAAACCAGCTCCTGGA
This sequence comes from Macaca mulatta, assembly GCF_049350105.2. Classification (NCBI taxonomy): domain Eukaryota; kingdom Metazoa; phylum Chordata; class Mammalia; order Primates; family Cercopithecidae; genus Macaca; species Macaca mulatta. The sequence goes on along the minus strand of NC_133410.1, from coordinate 165,261,877 downwards.
TTCATTGATTTATTTTGGAAGATTTGTTGTGTCTCTTATCTCCTTCAATTCTGCTCTGATCTTAGTTATTTCTTGTCTTCTGCTAACTTTTGGAATAGTTTGCACTTGCTTCTCTAGCTCTTTTAATTGTGATTTTATGTTGTCTATTTGAGATCTTTCAAGCTTTCTGATGTGGGCATTTAGTGCTATAAATTTCCCTATTAACACAGCTTTAGCTGTGTCCCAGAGATTCTGGTACATTGTCTCTTTGTCCTCATTGGTTTCAAATAACTTCTTGATTTCTGCTTTAATTTCATTATTTACCTAGGAGTCATTCAGGAGCAAGTTGTTCAATTTCCATGTAATTGTGTCGTTTTGAGTGAGTTTCTTAATCCTGAGTTCTAATTTGATTGCACTGTAATCTGAGAGACTTATTATTTCAGTTCTCTTGCATTTGCTGAGGAGCGTTTTACTTCCAATTATGTGATTGATTTTAGAATAAGTGTCATGTGACACTGAGAAGAATGTATATTCTGTTGATTTGGGGTGGAGAGTTCTGTAATGTCTATTAGGCCCACTTGATCCAGAGCTCCTTCAAGTCCTGAATATCCTTGTTACTGTTCTCTCTCATTGATCTGTCTAATATTGACAGTGGGGTGTTAAAGTCTTCCAATATTATTGTGTGAGAGTCTCAGTCTCTTTGTAGGTCTCTGAGAATTTATTTTTATGAATATGGGTGCTTCTGTATTGAGTACATATATATTTAGAATAGTTAGATTTTTGTTAAACTGATCCCTTTACCGATATGTAATGCCCTTCTTTGTCTTTTTTTCGATCTTTGTTGGTTTAAATTCTCTTTTGTCAGAGACTTGGATTGCAACACCTGCTTTTTTTTTGCTTTCCATTTGCTTCGTAAATTTTCCTGCTTTTTTTTTTTTTAATTTTGAGCCTATGTGTGTCTTTGCATATGAGATTGGTCTCCTGAATACAGAACACTGATGGGTCTTGATTTTATCCAGTTTGCAGTCTGTGTCTTTTAATTAGGACCTTTAGCCCATTTATATTTAAAGTTTGTATTGATATGTATGAATTTGATCCTATCATTATAATGCTATCTGGTTATTTTGCACACTAGTTGGTGCAATTTCTACATAGTGTCATTGGTCTTTATATTGTGGTGTGTTTTTACAGTGGCTGGTACCAGTTTTTCTTTTCCATATTTAGTGCTTCTTTCAAGAGCGCTTTTAATGCAGGCCTGGTGGTGATAAAATCCCTCAGCCTTTGCTTGTCTGGAAAGGATTTTATTTTTCCTTCCCTTATGAAGCTTAGTTTTGCTGGATATGAAAAATTCTTTTCTTTAAAAGTGTTGAATATTGGCACCCACTCTCTTCTGGCTTGTAAGGTTTCTGCTGAGAGGTCTGCTATTAGTCTGGTGGGTTTCCCTTTGTAGGTGACCTGGCCTTTCTCTCTGGCTGCCCTTAACAAATTTTCCTTCATTTCAACCTTGGAGATTATGATGATTATGTGTCTTGGGGTTGATCTTCTCATGGAAAATCTTAGTGGTGTTCTCTGTATTTTCTGAATTTTAATGTTGGCCTGTCTTGCTAGGTGGGGAACGTCTCCTGGATAATATCCTGAAGTGTGTTTTCCAACTTGTTTCCATTCTCTTCTTCTCCTTCAGGTACTCTAATCAATCATAGGTTTGCTCTTTTTACACAGCCCCATATTTCTCAGAGGCTTTGTTCATTGCTTTTCATTCTTTTTTTCTCTAATCTTGTCTACATGCCTTATTTCAGCTAGGAGGTCTTTAAACTCTGATATCCTTTCTTCCTCTTTGTTGATTCTGCTATTGCTACTTGTGTATGCTTCACAAAGTTTTCATGCTATGTTTCTCAGCTCCATCAGGTCATTTATGTTCCTCTCTAAACTGGCTATTCTAGTTATCCGCTCCTCTAACATTTTATCTAGGTTCTTAGCTTCTTTGCATTGGATCAGAACATGCTCCTTCAGCTTAGCCAGTTTGTTATTACCCATCTTCTGAAGCTTACTTCTGCCAGTTTGTCCATCTCATCCTCATCCAGTTCTGCACCCTTGCTGGAGAGGCATTGCACTCATTTTGAGGATAAGAGGCACAAACCCCTGAAAACTTTGGGGTTTTCAGCATTTTTTTGTTGATTCTTTCTCATCCTTATGACTTGTCTTCGATCTTTGAGGCAGCTGATTCTTGGAGAGGGTTTTTGTGAGGACCTTTTTTGTTGTTGGTGCTGTGAACATCTTTTCATTTTCTTGGCCATTTGTGTGTTTTCATTGGAGAAGTATATATTTCGGTGTCTTTCCCATTTTATAATAGGGTGATTTGATTTTCTTTTGTTTTCAAGTTGTGGAAGTTCATGATATCTTTTGGATATTAATCTCTTACTAGATATATGACTTCCAAATATTATCTCCCATTCTGGAAGCTGCATTTTCACTCTGTTGATTGTTTTCTTTGCTGTGCAGAAGGTGTTTATTTTAATACAGTCTCATTTGTCTATTTTTTATTTTGTTGTCTGTGCTTTTGATGTCATATCCAAGAAGTAATTTCCAAGATTACTCATAAAGCTCTTCTCCAACATGTTCTCTTCTAGGATATTTACTATTTCAAATTTTATATTTAAATTTTTATTACATGTTAACTTGGTTCCTGTGTGTGGTGTGAAATAAGGATTCAATTCTGTTCTTTGATGTGTATACACAACTTTCTGAATGCTTCTTATAGAAGAGGCTATCTTTTCCCCATTGTGTATTCTTGCCACCCTTGTAAGCAATCAGTTGATCATACATGGATAGGTTTATTTCTAATCCCTATTCTGTTCCATTAGTCCATATAGCTATTTTATGTCAGTACCATACTAGTTTCATTACTGTAGGTTTGTAATATGTTTTTAAATCAGAAAGTGTAATGCCTCTAGCTAATCTATCTCACTTTTAAATATTTTGGACCTTTTAAAATATGAATCTTTTAAAGGCTTTTGCACTTGTTTTACATGAAATTCTTCTTAGTCTTTTTGAGCTTTTCTGCAAATGCCCTGCTTTTTGAACAATGTTTCTGGTTGCTTGGTGGCTTGCACAGGTTTTTAATCTACAGAATGAGCTTCCCTTTTCCTTGTTCTGCAACGTTTTCTAAGATCCTTTAGCTTCATTTTTTTTTTTTTTTTTAATTCTTATTTGAAATAGTAGAGATGTCACCAGGTCTGGTGTTTCTTTTAAACAGGCCATGTTGACTGCCCTATCCTTAATTCACTGATGTCATGTAGATTTTTCTAGCACAACTAAATCAACTAGGTCATTCTACTATCTGATATTATTATGCGCAACTCCTAGCTCAATTCTGAATAAAATCTTATCTTTAGAATAAATATTAGATTGCAAAGCAATGGAATATATAAAAATTGTAACCACTTAAAAAAATTTATTAAGACTTTTCATGCCTTCTACAAATCTTAGTTTGGAGGGTTACATTTTCTAAAATGTCATAAAAGCACTCCAATCTTTTTTTTTTAAACACAGTGTATTCTCTTCCTTCTTACTTTCTTTCTTTAGGCTTTATTTTCTAAAAGGATGAAAAAGTATGTGTGTGTGTGTGTGTGTGTGTGTGTGTGTGTGTGTGTGTGTGTTGAGGTTTGGGGTGGAAGATGGGATTAGATTTAGATTAAGAAAGAGGGGTGCTTTGGATCAATCAAATTCAATCTATTAAGTAGTGGGGGAACTCGTTTGTTTTCTTGTTGGTATGTATCTTGCACAGCTGACCCAATGGACAGAGATTAAAGGAAGTTACCAGGTCTTTCCATTTTTCTTACAGTGGGCAGGTTCTCAACACTTAGACCATCAATTGTACTTTTTGATTTAATCCAATATGCTTGGTTGTATATAGAATCTCTTCTGAATTGGCTTTCCTAGTTTTCATTTTGGGTTTTATCATTTTTCTGGCTTTTTTGGGCAGTGTGTAGGAAAGTTGTGTGAAACTGCTTTAGGGACAGTTATCCTGGTATTTCTTAATTTGATGTTTTGTTTTATTATTTTAATTTGGAAAAGACACTTTTAACAAGCTTGGCAACTTTGTTAATCATCCAAACTAGTAACAGGAAGTCAAATGGAAGGAGGTATAGGGAGTTTGGCTAGCAGACAGAGTGATAGTAATGAAAATTTTGATGTTACAGCAAGTTAAATAATTATGAGTAGCAGTAGAAAACATAAAAGCACATTGAAAATTATTTCCAGAGTTCTAAATAGGTTTTATAACCAATCTATCATTAAGAATATTTTAAACTATATTAAAAATTATTTCAAATGTGATTTTGTGACTAATCGTTTGGTTGTAGAAGGATAAACATTTGAAAATTCCTTTTTAAGGAAATCACTTTTCAAAAAATGTTGTAGATACACAGTAGGTATATCTATGGGGCACCTGAGATGTTTTGATACAGGTATGCAATGTGAAATAAGCGCATCATGAGGAATGGGGTATCCATCCCCTTAAACATTTATCTTTTGAGTTACAAACTATCCAATTACATTCTTTAAGTTATTTCAAAATTTGATACTTGATGGGGCTTCATTTTATCATCTAAAATTTTCACAAAAGGAGAATATCCAGTTCTTATGTATTTTTTACTGTATTAATCATGTATATGTGTGTATACATGCATTATCCATGCACACATGCACACACATATTTACATATATATGTATATATATACATACACACATATTTGCCTTTGACTATTTCTTGTTGCACTTTAATTTAGAAGTAAATACGACTGGTATTTAGATCCATGAGTATAGGTAAAAACATGACACCCCACAATAAAATGTGGAAACATATGGTAGGATTCGTATTTGATATTTTCCTCTACCATCTGGAAAGTATGCTGAAATTTTTCTTTTTGGGATTTCCAGATAGTCTGGCCTTTCTGACATTTTTGTTCAAAAAAGATAAAAAGTTCCCTTAAAGCTATGTGGAGTTGTCTCAGCAGTTGCTGTGGTTGCCATCCACCTACTTTTATGCTTCATTGTTTGGGGCTATGTCCCAGTGACTCTAAAAGTTATAACCTGCCTTATTCCAACTTGCTTAACAAAAGCTGCAAGGGCATCTTGCTTTTATCCACACCATGCACATGCTCACATTTTTAAATGGAAAATCCAGGGCTGAACGCTGCCATGGCATTCTTTTACCTCAGTACGTGGACAACAATGCAGAGAATGAAATACTAAGGTTACAACATAATCATAGAAAGTTTCATACAGAGTTTTGAACTGATGTCTATGAACCAATGTGTTATCAACATCCAGATCAAAGTCTGCTTAAGTCTTATATAGTCTGAAGAGATTTTCCACTACGTACAATGAAAATCCATAATGGGAAGAACATATTTTTGAATTTGCAAGTTGTGTGTGTGTGAGAGAGAGAGACTTCACATACATCCATGTGTGTATGTTTGAGGTGAGAGAGGAAGGTAAAGGGAGACAGAGATAGAGAAAGATGTGTGTCTGGATGGATTAAGAAGTGTCACCACAGCTTTGAAATAATAATTGGACAATTTAACAGTACATAGGATTTGCAAAGCACTGAGAAGTTTTGGCATTTGATATTAATTCAAGTTACAAATATGATCATCTATTCTGTTGAAATGTTTTAGCTATGTTGCCTCATAGTAAATTCTTAATACTACATTCCAGTGCTATGTAATGGTGGAACATCATTGTCAGCATCATTTAATGATGCTCCAGCTTTAAACTATTAATACTTTAGCCCACAACATCCTTGAATCCAAGCTTAACATATGTGCTTAATGTACAAATTTATTGATGAGTAGTATTTATTTAAAAATTATAATCTAAGATCCTAAATAGTTTCATGCCAGATTTTATAGTTATTTAGAAAAAGTGGGCAAGATTTTACATGACGTCAAATATCTAAAAGCTCTGACTTTTTGTCAGGAAATCATTATCTTTAGAGAAGAAGTAGGTTCCAAATGAATAAATATAATCTAAACTATGTCAGGTTCAAAGAGGCTGTCAGGGTAGTTTTGTGTGAGGTAATTCCAAGATTCTGCCTAATTTATAATAAAATAAGTAAAGACAATCTTTCATCAGGGGTATGAGATTGAGGTTGAAGAACTGTATTTTGGAAAAATAATATGTACCCTACCATATTTCTTTTCCTTTTTACTTGATTTACTTCAACAATAATGAGATGATGTATTTACTGAGAATGATTTTTTATAGCCATGCTTTAGAAAGGAACTGGAAACCAACTTCTCAGTAAATGTGTCTGTATGACTACAATGGAGATGAGAAGTATGTGTGTATTTTGCTTCTTTGACTCTTGATTTGTTTCTTAAGTGTCTTTTGAAAACCGATAAATCCACTTATATTTTCAGAGAGCAGCAAACCTTGGAATTAACTCATCATGGAAATAAAACAAAAAGCAAAAGAAGATGAGCCATCCTTAAGGGAATTCTGGAAGGGTCCACTGGTAAAATAATATTTTCAATATCCCAGTGACATTACCAGCAACCTCACTCAGTGGAAAATAATTGTAGTATCAAACTTTCTCAAAGAATGAAAACATCTCTAATATAGTGAACAGGTCAGTTGATCCACAGAGGGAGCATAGGAAAATGGCCCTTCTTTTCTTTTTGTGAGCTTCCCCTTTCCTAAATGGTAGTTTATCAATCACAACACCTACTTGCTTGCCACAGAAATGGAAAATTGATCTCTGCTAACTAATCACTGATCCCATCTCACTGGCCTTGGTGATTGTCCAGCTTTGCCATATAATCCAGGCGGAGCCAATCAAGGCACTTTTGGGGGAAATTATATGTATACCCGAGGAGAAAGGATCTCCCTTCCTCTGAGATTGCAAATACTAAGTGTCACGTAAAGCTACAGCATTCCAGAGCTACTTTTACTGTTCATGCACAGAACCTGGCTAAAAATAAATGATTTCAATGAAAAACAGAGGAGTGAGAGATTCTTAATGACATTATTCACAATTCTGGATCTAGTTGTGCATAAAGGTCATCTAATTACTTTGATTTCCAAATTAAAGCAGCCAATAAATTATCCTTTTGCTTAAAAAGAAAACACCTCTTTTTCCGCTTAAAAAGAAACCAAAGTTTACCAATACAGATATTTTATTCCAAATTTCTAGCTACATGCTGGCTCAGATTCAAAGAGTATAGATTATTGGAAAGATAAAAAGAGTTAGAGGGAGTTTATTTTGGAACATACATTATTGTCAGGGAAGATATTTCTAACAGACCATTGAATTGTGAAGCTTTAAAGAGCCCAGGGCAGAATGTGGAGACACTTACTGGATTTGGGGTGTGAGAAGGCAGAGGAGATGTGCAGAAAGAGTGAGCAGCATGAAAATCAATCATTGCTATTACTAATGTGTTGCTAGTTAAAGCTCCAAGGAGTTTCTGTTCAGCTTTCACTACATTTTAGATACTTTTCAAATAGTAAATAATGAGCCTTCAGGGTTTGTTCACTTAGAGTTGTAAACTTTGGATTTTAGCAATAGAAAAATCAGGAGTTAAAGGAATCTGGGTTATAACACTGTACTCCAGAATTTTTGTTGTTTTAACTTCCCTTTCAAGTGTAAACCGTGTTGACAAAGTAATTGGGTAAACTCCATTGGCATCTCTGTTTAATAAAATGGAGACTGTAGTGTTGCAATCAAGCCTTACTGATAGATTTATTACATTTGAAGGTATATTTAAAAGATAAAAATCCTTTAGCAGAAGGTATTGTCTGTACTTTCTACATACTTTATATATAATCTAATGTTAGCAATGAGGGGATTTAATGTTACACTCATACAAATAGTCACCTTTATCATGTAATAAATATTCTGAAGTCAATTTTAAATTGATGGCATCAGCTAAGGATAAGCTACTTAGTTTCTTCTGCCCAAAATAATTTGGAGAAAATTATAATAGTTTTTTATGTAATTATAATAAATTCAAATTAAAGGTTGTAGTTGTCCAAAATTGACCCTTTGTCACTATGCTCTATGTGTGATATCTTAACTGGCTAGATGTTGAGCAGAATACATAACTTAGACCACTGACAAATGGCCCAACTGAAGTAAGGGCTGAGATTTCATAGGGAGTATTAACATTTATGGGAAAACTAACTGTGAGGGAGTAGAAGATAATTAAACCAGGGCTAATAGCAACAGACTTGAATTTCAGAGGACCACCTGGATATCTTGTTCTCAGTCCCTTTCTCTCATGTTTCATTTTCCTCATTTGAACAGGTCGACAGTCATAAAAATTTTTTGTAACATCTGAAGCAAATCATTGCATTCATTTCTTTGTAAGGTTTAAAAATCCACATATTTTATTGTTAGCATTCAAAACATTTACTTTTCACCTTTTTTTTCTTTTTCTTTTTTATAAAGTTGAAATAGTCTGGGAATCATTAAGTGCCAAATGCTTTCATCAGGCCCATAAACAATGGAAGATTCCATAGGAAATGCACTTACTTCTTGGGAAGTTTCAACAAAACACATTTTCACTCATTTAAAGCTCAGGAAAATAAATCTTGAGGTCCTTTAAGAAAGGTACACTTTAGACCCTATGAAACTGACACAGTACTGGATTTCACAGAAAAGGAATACAAAAGTTATGTTACAGGCTCAGTAAATTCTGGAGGTTCTTGGAAGAGATGACATGCATCACAGTATTTGAGCAATTCCTCTTTGTCTCACTATTTACCTTTGACCTAGAAGGTTAGATAAAATATGAGAACAGAAAATAAGCTTTCAAGAAACTATCTAGTTTTAATCAATGAGAAGAACCATTGAGTTCAGGTTATTATCCAAGATAAAGGCCAAACTGTTGTATCATCGTTTCTCAATATCTTACAACTGTAGACTTATTTTTCTTCCCCTAAAACATATTTCTATCATATATTTATATTTGTGACATTTGCTATAATGTGATAATTCCTTGGGTTTTAATAAGCAAGCTAATAGTCTTTAAAAAATTACCTGATATGTATGACTTAATTGTTGGCGCAATTAAGCAGTAACTGTAAAATTAGTGAGTAAATACCATTCAACCACAAGTATATATGCTAATATGACAGACGGCAGAGAATTATACCCCGAAAATGAGCTTTCCTCAACATTCCCTTCTAGCTACCTGAAAAAGGAAGGTCTACTGAATCTCTACTAGTAGACACCATTGATCTCCACTGATTTACAAGAATAATAATGTGAAACTAATGAAAACATGATGGCATGCAGCACAGACGGAAGGTTAGTAGTTTTCACAGTATTATAGTCTGAAATCTACCTGTCTCAAAACAACTTGTCAAAGTGTTAGATCTCTTGTCATCATTTCAAACCACTTGATTTGATGTCTCTAGTAGTGTGTGCCAGGAATCTGCACTTAACAAGTTGCCTCATGCCATTCTGATCATTTTTAAGGCTTAAAAGCTACTGCTACGGATTGGGATAAGTGATCAAGTTTGGCTGGAGCTGTCTTTAACCTGAGGAATGAGTGGATCAGAGAGCAGCTGACCTCACAGAACCATGGTTCAGTGACTCAGACGTGTCCTTGAGTAATTGTTCTGGATTTCCTCAGTGGTAGCAAAGTGAACTCATGAGGTACTGGTCCAGAAAAGAACAGTAGTGACTATGCCCATTGTCTCTACTTAGAAGTATTTTGGAACCTTGTTTCCCACCCCAGAATAAGTTGATGGCAGTTATGGCATGGGCTGATCTACCCAGTCAGCAAGGCCATACTGCAGAGAAACTCAGAGTCTAAGAAAATGAAGAATATATCATTGAGATTAATGGCCCTGGGTTGCAGTCAAAAGCATCTCAGAGGTTAGTTGAGGACAAAAATAAGTTTGTCTTTCAATCCATCACCAGCAGACTAGACACATTGAAGCAAGAAGTGTTCCAGAAGTGATAGGGCATTGAACTAATGCTTAAATTTAATTTAGCCTGTAACTATTTATAAAACATGTCTAGCCTCTCTCAGACAAAGAATTGGTGTCGAGGGCAATGAAAGTTAAAACCAAATTAATCAAAATGCAAGTGAAGAAATTTCACCAAATATATATGGCAATGTGTGTTGGGTGGGTGGGGAGCAAAGGGGCAGAGGTCTCAGGAAAATTTGGGCTTGAGGAGGGAGTAGAGGTTGGCAAAAGGGTCCCTAACTTGTTAGATAGGTCTCTTCCAATAATTTGCCAGAACTTGACACTCTGTATTGGAAAAACTATCATACTTGAGAATCTACAGCAGGTAAACTGGTCATTGCTTGATTTTATTATTATTAATTTTTGTGGTATATATCTACTTCACTGGTTGATGATTCCATTCTTGGCTATAGAGAGATTTGGTTCTGCTTTTCTAATGTGTCAACCACAGATGAAGTGCTTGCCAAATATTTAATAATGGGTTATAAAGTCATTTATGTTGGAGATTATTACTGCCACAGTCTAGGAAATGGAAATTCAATGAAATACAAATGACTCTACCGTCTCAATACAATGCCAGACTTGAATGAAATAATTTATGAACAAGAAAATGGCTATATTAAAAAGCATTATTAGATGAGACTGATGTCCACACAGTAGCTGACAGATACTTTGCAATATCAGTAAGAAGGAATTTTTCCACTAAATAGGATTTGTAACTGAACCTGCCTCTGGAGTTTGTTGTATTGAGTAAAGAAAATAAATTATTTCCTGCCTCCTTCCTTCCATCCTTCCCCTTTCTTCCTTCCCATCTTTTTTTTTTCCTAATCCCCTTCCTTTCTTTCTTCTTGAATCCTAGTTTTCTTGTAGGTGACTCTGTTTTATGGTTCTAAATGTGGTGGGAGATAGAAAGCATTACAACAGGAGTCCAGGGACCAGGCATCTTTTGGCTAAAAATCACCTATATGATGGGATTGAGTAATCTAATCTCTTCAGGTTTGAGTCGATGTACCCATAAAAGGAGCAAGATTTAAATGACTATTCCATGAAGTTAAACAAGAACTTGCTGAGTAGTGGGATGAAAAATGGAAAAGGCAGAGGGCTTATTTCAAGGAAGCTTCTATTTGTTAGAAGAGGTGAACCTAAAAATAAATGTAGCTCACATGTCTCTTCAGGCCATCCTATCTTTAGGAAATGAAATTAAATGGATTCGTCTGTCTTATATATTATCCCATGAAAAATATCTTGCCTTGCATGTTTTTGAAAATTCCTGGAAGTTATATGTCAACATGGTCAGTTTTGTCTTAGGCTTTCGGTGTTTCTATTCTTACTGAACACTTGATTTAACTTAAATATAATTTTCTGTGCCTATTATCTTTCATCTGTACTAGGACTAGACATAGAACTCAACCCTCTTCTTTTGAGGGCAGCAGGGCATAGAGGTTGTTTGATGACAGTCTTTGTGCTTAGGATTGAATTCTCACTCTGACAGTACCTGTATAAGCTGGGCAAGCAGCCTATCCTCTGTTTACTCCCTCGTAAAATGGGCTAAAAATTGTTCTTGTTCATACAGTGTTTTGTGAAAGCAAATGTGATCATTTAGACAAATACTTAACATAAAGAGTGGTATAACGTAAAATTTCAATACACTCTTTGTTATCATTTTTAAAAGTCACATATACTAGTACTTATGCATATAGCATATGCCCTAGAGGCCTAAGAGTGCTGAGGCCAGTTTATTGCATTGCAGCAACATAAACCATTGACTATTAGATACAATTGTTTGCTAAGAGCACATCTGTTAATTTTTTTAACCACACTACAGATGTAAATTGCAATACATGGCAATAGATGCAGTATTACAAGGCTCAAAAACCAGAGGGTTAGGGATTCACTTTGTCTTGGGAGAAGGGGAAATGGAAGGCTTCAGGAGAAGGTGATAACTGGCAGATGAATAGGGGTTTATCAAGTCAATAAATTACAGAGGGCATTACAAGTTGAGGTGAAGAAATGCATAAACCCTCTAATTTGTCATTCAAGGAATCGTTTCATAGAATGTTTATTAGACATCTAACATGTAAAGCATTGCTTTGGGAGCTGGGGTTACAAGAGAAGATAAAACTGGCAAAAAGACTGTAAGGATGAAACATGTTATGAGAATAGATGTCAGGTCCTTTGGGTGTTTATAAAAGGAAGCCTTAACCTGGTCTGAAACCGGGTTTCCCTGAGCATGTCACATTGAAGTTTACACAGTCAATTCTTCAGTCGATGCTATCAGTCCTACTTTTTGAAAGAATCCTGCAGAATTCTGCATTGTCTTATCACCATCGATGCCGCCACATTGCTCCAGGAGACCATTGTCTGTTACATAGGCTACTGCAAAGACTCATAACTGCTCTCTCTGCTTCTCCCCTTCCTTCTAACAATCCATTCTCAACATGGGCACCCCAGTGATCCTGGTGAAACCTAGTGTCAGTCTATGCACTTCTTAGCTCAAAACCCTCTGATGATTCCTATTTTGCTCAAGGTAGAGTGGGAGCCCCCCATAGATCATCTGATCCTGCTACCTCTCAGTTGCCCCTGACGCTCTCTCCCTTGCTCACTGGCCCTAGCCACGCTGGCCTCCTGCTAATCCTCAAACACGTCAAGCATGCTTCTTCCTCAGAATCTTTGTGATTGCTGTTCTCTCAGCCTAGAATGCTCTTCCCCCAGATATAAGTATGACTTACCCCATAATTTCCTTCAGATTCTTTCTCTAATGCCACTTTCAAAAACTATACAGCAACTACACGGTAAAAAAGCCATCTCTGCCATCTCAGTATCCCATTTCCCCTCACCCTGAATTATTGCTGCCCATGATACTTATTCCATCTGACATACTTCATACGATTTGTTTATTTATTCATTGCCTCTCTTCCCTTCCTAGAATGTGAGCCCAGTGAGTTCACTGATGTAACACCTGTGTCTAGAATAGTGTTGGGTACATAGCAGGTTCTTTATAAGTGGTTGCTGAGAGAATGAATGAACATAGGAGATGTGTTTGATAAAGAAGCTTGTGACAAGTGAGGTGGAGGGATGGTTGGGGCAGGCTTCCAGCAGAGGGAACAGCAAATTCATTGGCTTTGAGCCGAAAAATGCAGTGAGTTGGAAGGCATACAAGACATGCAATGTGGATGGAGTAGAGAAAGCAGAGGAAACTGGAACTAGATAATATTTTTCCCTCTATAGTCCTACTGTGATGATTAGAAATGAGATTCATTTATTATATTTTAGACTTTGTGGTGGAAAGTAGAAAGTACCTCAGGAATATAAAACGACCAGACTATAGCTGTACAATAGAATATTTTGTCTGTAAAGAATATTTGCCTTACTGTTCTGAAATTGTAAATTTGATAAGCTTTCTGGAATTATTTGATGTTTTTATTTGATTTAAAAAACTTGGGGACAAATCTATTCAGATGCTAAAAAATAAAATACAGTTTTTCTTAATCTGCATTTTTTCTGTCCAATTTTAGCGACTGCCCTTTCTTTTTATTTTGTATTAAATATTCAGCAAGGCATTTTTGAAATGCTTTAAATTATTGTCCCCTCTTTCCTTGGCTGTGAGGTTCTTTCCTTGGCTGCGAGGTTCTTTCCTTGGCTGTTTTTTTTTTTTAAAAGCAATCCGAGCAGTTTTCTTCTGACTGATAACCCTGGTGGTTGAGTGATGAGTACATCTCATCTGGTTTGGGGACCAGTATACAAAGCCATGCCTGAGGATCATGGAACATGAACTGGTTACTGCCATCCACAATATGAAATGAAATGTTCACTTTTGAAAAATACACGTGATGAAAGAAAATGTTCTTTTTACTTCAACATGAGAATAAAACATAAAATAAAATATATTCCCCCAAATGAGAACTCTGCTGAAATGGTTGAAGTAGGGGAAAAAGAAATGCATAAATTTGCTTCTGAAACTTGAGAGTGTTGCTAGAAGAATGTTGAAAACTTTGGAGTTCCATCGTATTATTTCTTGTAAAATGTTTATTGATTTTCTTACTGAAGCTTAAATCATGTCTACATGAAGCAGAAAATTTACTTTGACTTGGAGTTTCTTACAGTCTAGCCAAGAAGAGTTGGAAGACACAAAAAATTGAACATTAAGCCTTAATTTGTGTAAGTGTGTCACTGAAGCCTGCTGGGGCCTTACTAGCATGGCTGCTGCTGTAGCGGCTGCTGGTGGGGAGGTATCAGTAAAAGAGAATGTGGCTGGAGGAAAAGGGGTGGGGTAAGTCACCTGTCATTTGGCTTTAGAGAGGGGGTTGAACTTTTGCTTAATGTGCCTTAACTCAAGGATGTGGGAGAACCTGATCTTTCATCTGACAGATTGGCCATGATAAGAGATCAAGAATTGCATATGGGATGCCTTATCATATTTTATCGGATTTGTGGACTCTTAGTTCGAGTTTGCAGCTGTGAAATTCATTTATTTGGTGAATAATGCCTGTCTACAGTACTGAGGGCATAGTTCTGGATAAGTCAGCCAGGTCTTGGGATGAGCTCTAAGACTAGCAGGGAATAGTATTTTAAAGCAGGAAAATCAATTTGGTGCTGAGCACCAGGGTGGAGGTGGTTTATAAAAACTGCAAAATTATGGGAGTATGAAAAACTAATATTTGAGAAAAAGGGCCATCATTGAATGTGAATGTCATAATCAGATCTTTGTTTATTTTCTTTCAAGCAATTCAAGTACAGGTAACTCAGACAGTACAGAGAGGTACAGAATGAAAAGTGAATGTCTCATAAACTTGTTCCATTCTTTAGAAGCAATAATTTCACATTTCTCTTCTTACATAACAAAGGTTTAAGAAATACCTTCTAAAGCTGCTTAATATAGAGAGACTTAAGTGTTGTATATAACGTTTAAAAATAGCCAAGAGAAAAATCATAATATGATATTAATAACAAAATGTAGCTGGCTATGGGAGAAAAGTGTTTGTTACCTTTCAAGGCAGTAAGTCAGTAGATAAAATTTGGAGTTCACAGACTAATATTAGAGTTAAAAAGGAACTATGTGGGAAGATCGAAGTCACAAACTAAAACACTACAAATAAAAATGTTTTCAGGCCGGGCGCGGTGGCTCAAGCCTGTAATCCCAGCACTTTGGGAGGCCGAGACGGGCGGATCACGAGGTCAGCAGATCGAGACCATCCTGGCTAACACGGTGAAACCCCGTCTCTACTAAAAAAAAAAATACAAAAAACTAGCCGGGTGAGGTGGCGGGCGTCTGTAGTCCCAGCTACTCGGGAGGCTGAGGCAGGAGAATGGCGTAAACCCGGGAGGCGGAGCTTGCAGTGAGCTCAGATGCAGCCATTGCACTCCAGCCTGGGCGACAGAGCGAGACTCCGTCTCAAAAAAAAAAAAAAAAAAAAAAAAAAAAAAAAAAAATGTTTTCAGATGGCTAATCTTGTATTTGGAAATCAGGGTGGAGAATGGATTGGGGAAAGGAAAAGGAATCCCGAAACAGGGAGTTAATTTTGAGGCAGTGCCACTAAGGCAAGCTGAAAATGGAGAGACCCTGGCCTGTTGCAGTGTAACGTGGACCCAAAAGTGGAGAAAGGCAATGGTGAAATCATGGAAGTAAAATTTCATGGAAGTATTGGAAGCAGGAAAACCACAGCATTGAGATGGTCATGTATACAAATGATGATGTGGCTCAAGATGTTAGAGAAACATAGTGTGGGGAAAAGAAAAAAACAGTTAAACCCCATTCCAAATATGTAAAGGAATATGAAAAACTGAACTATAATCAAAAGAATTCAAAAGTATGTCCTCGGAGAATTCAAAACTAGCATCACAGTGCTAAAAACAGTCACTGGAGACTAAAAAAAGTGCTGACAGTTTTCCTTATATTTCAGGTAGAACACAGTTACAGATGGTGATGTTGCCATTTGAAAGTAAGAAGAAAACTGGTATCTCTTGGGTTACCAAGAGTAAAAATATAGAAGATGCTTATAAACTGCGACCCATAGAGTTTCTTGAAATCACAGTTTGGGAATGGAGGAAAAGGCTGCTTGAGTGTTTGGAAATGGAGACTAAGGATGAGATAGAGTGGGGTAAGCCTGAATTAACCTGGAGTGAGAGCAGAACGTAGAATATATGTATTAATAATATGTATAAACTAGGAAATAACTTGACCTGTAATTCAAACATAATCTTAGTGTATTTTTTTAATTTACACATAAACACAACCCATACTTATGTTGTTCAAGAAATACTTATTTAGTAACTTATTGAGTTGTAATTTCTTAATGTTTACCTTCAGTATTAAGAGGGAGTAGACCACATGCAGGTATGCATTGTCGCCGCCCTCAGGCATAAATTGTGTGACCTTTTGTACAGGTAAATAGACATGTATTACTAGGTATGCTCGAACCACTTTTCTTTGATTTCTATAAATTAATGAATAAAAGCACTTAGAATATTTTCATTGAGTTTAGCTACATTCTCTTTCCTCAATGGGATTCTAATCTTTCTAAGTTGAAAGTTTATAGCTTTGGCTCTGTTTGATTTATACGAGCAAAAAGAAAAATCTTAACAGTACTTTTTTTATAATGGAGAAGCATATTTCTTCTATTTTCATATAACACACAAATAGCTAGACAGATCTTGCTTAAGCCTTCAAAAGAAATTCCATTTTAGACTAGACACTAATGTGGAAAATTTGAGGCCAAATGATTTAACTTTTTAAAGTCTTATAACTAGGAGAGAGAGACAGAGAGTGAGAGAGAGACAGAAAGTGAGAGAGAGACAGAGAGAGAGAAAAAAGACAAGAGTAAGAGAAGAGGCAGAAACAGACACACACACACAGAGAAGTAATTTACAAATTAATTGGAATATTTGTCTGCATCATTAAACTTTATATATATGCACATTTCACAATTTAATTTCTAGTTCTCTATAGTGCTTGTTAATTTGATAATGTATGTTTTAAGTTTGAGTTAATAATTATTTTTGTTTCTGGAAAGTATACAGGTTAATATTTTCTCTGGATTGTATAATTTAAATGCATTTTTTTATACTATGATGAAGAAAAGCAGAAGATGCAGCATGAATATAGTTAGTTAAGCACTAAACATTTACAAAATGTCTGGAGAAAGCAAAAAAGTAAAGACCTGATTCACCAGACACAATTTCTTCTGTGTGGAGAACACCCATGGACTTCAAAGGGTTTACTACACAAAAACCAGACTCACAAGATGGGGGAGGGAATGAAAATCTGCCAACAATTGGTAGTTGTAGAGTCTCCGCCAAGTTTTACAAACTTAGAAGTTGTCCCTTTTGATTTTTATCAGTGAAAAATGTCTGGAATGACCAGAGTCATTTCTAAAGTTTTTCGTGTCTTTATATTTGTATGGACTAAAATAAGTTAAAAAAAACCTTTTTATTTTCAATAAACATTTACAAATTATAATGAATAGACATGAAGTGTTAATACTTACATTTCCTTCAGGGACAATAAAATGTTTTTTATTTTTATATATTTATTGGCATGTTTTGGGCTTGGAAAGACTTTTGAAATTATAGTGTAATTTATTTTATTAATATAATTTAAGATGTATTTCTACTTGAGTTTTTCACTTGTTGTGCCTTCTGCCTCAGGTATGATGCATTTCCTGACTGTATGTAGTTGGCTTTCCATGAGTGAAACAGAAAAGTCTTCAAATATCCTCACCAACTGCTTTCCTAGATTTTTCAGTCAGTTACTTGACCATATTAGGAAAAGAAAGGTGATCTTGGGCTTCAGGACATAGAAAACAACATTAGTTATGCTGGAAAGTATCACCAAAGAAGTACAGCTCAGACAAGCTGTATTCTATTTTGTTCTTTTGGACATAAACACCTATAAAAGGACCAAAAGAAATCTAAATGATCAACCCAAGCAATCCTGAATAGGCAGCAACAATCGTTATCACCAAGCAACTGTTTTATCATTTGTCATCAGTTTTTTTTCAGAGTAATTACAGTTAACTGTAAATGTGTCTTATTGTCTTCTATGTACAGTGTTGCTGCAAGAGTGTTTGCAGGTGTGTGTTTGTGTGCAAGGTTTAGGATAACTTAGAGGTAGATCAGTGGTGGTAGCTTTTACAGAAGCAATTGATCTCTCATCCCTGTGAACTTGGAGCCCAGTATCATGTAAAGCCAATTGGCAGAAATGGGGAGGAGATATGCATCTTTTTTATGATGGGAGATAAATTATTTGGAACACAACAATGAACTATTCATTGGTTTAGTCCACACTTTGTAAAAACGACCAGCTTATTTCATTTATGTGCCTGAATTTAGGATTTCTTTTTCTAATCTGTGTACAACGGGAAAATACTTTTGGTTTCTCATAGACATAGCTTTGGTAGAATTCTGCTGCTCTTTCTACTATAGTTTGACAGCTGCAGTAAGCACACACATCTGCCATATTGAGGTCAAGTGGTACACTGTCATCTATCGTAACAGCTGTTGTTGGGGGATCGTTTCAAGTATCCAAGGGATGAATGGAATATAAATGATCATTGCATAAAGTATATAAAGTTGGGTTTATTGGTTTTGAAACTGATTTCTTATCAACATACTCTGTAGTTTTTTTTTTTTTTCCCTAGTACTCCCATGAGGCTCAGCATGAGGTTACAAAGAAAAAAAAAATCCTTATCTAATTATCTAAATATTAAAGAATGCTGAAATCTTGCTGGCGTAACAAATCAGTGCCAGAAAAAAAGTCTTGTTAAATGAACAGTTTCATGTATGGATCCTACTTAAAATATATCACAATCTGAACTTAAAATGCACATATAAAACTATAATATATAGTATGTCATATATGTAATACAACATATGAAATATGTAAAACAGTATATTAAGTAATGGGTCAAATTTCAGTGTTATACGATAGGTCTAATATTGCTTTAATATCATTTGTTAAGTCTTTCTAGATCTATGTTTTTCTCTCTCTATCTCTTTTGGATCTCTGTCTCTAGGATAGACTAATACTACCACTCCTAAACATCTATCCTGGAATATCAGGTCATCTACATCTGTGTACTGTGTGTGTTTTGTCACCATTTTGTTTCTACAAAAACAATGCTTTTGATCAAAGTAAAGAAAAAGTTTGAGGAGTTCATATTAAAATGGAAATATATAAACACACATACACAGTCCAGTAGAGCTCGTAAGTGGGGTTGTCCAATGCAGTTAGGAATAAAGAACATATTTTAAGTGAAAGGAAAGTATTGGTTATGTGGAAGAGTTACAAAGATAAAGAGATGTTTTGAGGGCAGCTATCAATAAGGGAAGGATTTTTGGAGGTAATCATACTGTTTGGCATTGTATAATTTTTTCACCATTCATCATTCTTTGCTTGTCTGACGTCATCACAATCAACCATTAATTTGTGAAGAAAGCTTCCATGAACAGAAATCCTCAACACTTACAATTTTTATAATCTGCATTTTAGTCACATGTCTGGAGAAGAGAAATTTTATGACAGGATGATGCCATGTTTGATTCATTTTATACAAATTCTAAAAGAATAGATCATTTGAATCTATCTCACATTTGTGGAGCTCTTGAGAATATGCAAATTAATAAAGGCCATGCTATTGAAAGTTGCCTTTTGTTTCTGCTGTCCATCCTCACTCTTCAGTGATCTTATCCAGTTCCCTACCTTGAAATGCTACCTATACACTGATGACACAAATGTATATCACTGGCCCAGACTTTCCCTTAAATTCCAGGCTTCTTCATCCAACTGCCGTGAGATATTTCCTCAGTCATCTAAATGTAGAGAATCAAGTTGTTGATTTCTTTACCTATCTCCCTGTTTTTATGCTTTTTCCTATCCTAAAAATAAATAGATAAATAAATAAAATGTTTTGTTAAGTTCTAGCATTTTTAATAGGCCTCACATTGCCATAGTTTTATTGTAAAGTCTCAGCCAGGACTAAATTTATTCAAGAGAGTGTTATTAGAACAAGAGAAAATGAATAGCGTTTTTGTCTTCTCTTTTACAATAGAGCAGATGTTAACTTTTTTTTGTTACAATGGTGGTATTAATTCAATCAACACTGTTGCTGTTGATAAAGAAAAACTTTCTGTGCAGACAGACTAGGCAATATGACCTCTAAACAAATTCTCCCCACTCCTCTGCTGGCAAAAAGGAAATTATCAAAAAACTACATTTTTGAATATGCACAACTGAATTAAAATCTCCAATGGGTAATTGAGTTAAAAATGTTCTGAAATACTGAGAAGAGTCAATATATATTCCTACATGATCTTGGGTTATTTTCTATTAATATAGGGTAACTTATAATTGTTTTACCAAATTCATTATTTTAAATTAGGATTATGAAGACACATCTTTGTATAAAGAATGAGAAAAAGGAATAAACATGCCAGATTAGTAGAGAGCCAAGATAACAGTATTTTATAGCTAAGAACATATAGATTATTTTTCTTATTTCCCCACCCTGGGCAATTTCTGAGAAAAAATCCAGAAATAGAAGAACTCTGAAGTGTGAGGTTATGATAACCTGATTTATTGAAGAAGGTGAGCAGTCCAACAGAAGACATTCTTTGGAAGATACAAATTTTGTTTTTCAGACCAAAAAGACAATTTCACTTGCAGACACCTTCATATGCATACTGTGAGATGTTTTGGATTTTGCTTTGCAGACTGATGAACCATTGTGGGGCAAGTTACTCATGACTTCATCCCTATTACAAATGACAGTTAAGAGATTTAGTATGCATATGTAATGATTTGCCACATATGCATAGAATTAAATGTCCCAGGCTTCTCTAATGTTTCATGCAGGATCTGCTGTTTTGCTTGGTATATGATTGTAAACGTGGCAAGTTCAGATATTTTAAGAACACGTAAAAACAACCTTAGTGATTGCGAGTATGTGAAGACTGATTCTCGAGAAGTGATTGATAGATGTGGGAATGAGCACCATTCTAGGAATCAGGAGACCTGAATTCCTGGGCTTAGCTCTAGTTCATCCAAATGACATGCCTGGGTGGCCTCCCTCTGAGCCCAAGATGGTCTGTCTCATTTTTGAATTGAGAATAATAATTGTCTTGCTGAAGTGCAGGTTGTTGCAAATGATAAAAGGCATAATAAAACTGTTGATAAAAGCCTGAGGAGAGTTTATACACTTTTCCATGGATAAAATGACTGTTCACTCCAGACAGTACAGGGGCAGATTCAAGGAGAAAAAACCAAAACACCAAGTTCAATTATAAAGTCAACACACAACTGATAAAAATAGACATGTGCAAAAGGTAACATAAACATGAAATACTTTTGTTGCTGGGATCAAAACAAGCCTGGCCAAAATAGCATGTTTAAAGCTAATCAAGAATGGTTAGTTTTAGAATGTTTAAAGAGAAATTGTGTTCTGTTGAAGAGAGGTGGCATCTTGAGGTGAGTTTCTTAAAAGCAGACCCTACTAGGAGAAGTTCCCTGAGAAATGTAAAGTTTTGAGTAGAGAAGCAAGGAGTAAGGGAAAGAGATCAAGCAAAGGTGTGCTATCAAATCGAGACCTGCAAAAGGTAAATTTGGTTCGGTCCCACAGGGGAGATCTTGAGATCCTGTTGGTCACATCTAGAACTTAGGAGGAAAACAGTATAAGAGAAAATAGTTGTAACTGCAAATTAGGAATACATCCTGAGGGGACACACTGACATACAAATCCGATAAATTGAATTCACCCCATATTTGCAGTATGGTTCTAGAGATGAATGGATGTGTTTGAATATTCATTCATGTAGTCATCCATGCATTCTATGGATTATATACAGACATCTACTATGTGGCGCATTCTGAGTGTGGCAGTAAGGTATACCCTCAGAAGTTTACCATATACTGGGGAAGACAGAATCAGAGGAGAATTTATAATAAACAAGGACAAGTGTTATGGTACACTCAGGGCTTCATCCAGTTTTTGTCACATATTAGTAAACAGGCAGGAAAGCCCAATGAACACTCATCACTGTGTGATCCTGGGCAAATTACTCAACACTTTTTCAGCATGCTATGGATCTGTGCTATGGAGATAACATCTGTGCCATGGAGATAACAACTCTACATAAATGATAGTTCGTTTTTGTAAAGACTAAATGAGATAATACTGTTAGGAATTTTATATCTATTTCTATTGAATATTAAACTCAAACAAGTAATCTCAATTTTTCTGATTCTACTTCTACCAAAAAACCTGAATATACTTTCGCTTTCATTTAGATCTGCATCGAGATGGAAAAGTACTGGTAAAGAATATGAATGGCTTAGTCTTCTGGCAGTTACATTTCACACTGTAAATTGAACTTTAGCTTTATAGACTCATAGTACAGTAACAATAAAAAGTTGTTTAACTTCACTGGAATATAAGGCAGGGTGGATTCTGGTGGCTGCAGGAATCTTTCGTTTTTATTCTCCCAGAATATTCTCCACCATAGAGGCTTTTCTCACTCCTGAAATGGTACACTGATGGAATGAAGATTTGGAAGTCGGAGACAGGAGACTGCTAGTTTGCTTAGAAATGCTGGAATTAAGAATACTTGAGGCAGATGGACTGAAGGGATGGTACTTTAATCACCTTTTACATTCCCTTCTTAGAGTTATGGGGATAGCCCAACAAACAACATCTGTTAGCAAGCAGATGAAATTGGCGGCAATTTACAAGTTGTATATACTCACAGCCCGGGAGGAAGACATAGCATGATGTGCAGGGTCCCATGAGGGTTGCACTTGGGAATAGAGTGAACAACCAGAAGTTGTGGGAGACAGGCATTGTGGTATTGTAGTATCCAGAGGCTGGAGTACCCCCTGGTTCCAGAAGGATGTGACTAGCTTGTTTGAACAATTTCGCTGGCAGGAAATTGAAACCTGCTACTGAGGGATAAGTAAGGAGTGCACCTGGTCCTTTTGATAGGGAGGGTTTTTTTGGCTAGGAGACTTTGTCCATAGAGTTGGGAGGGGAACTCCTAGTTAGGCCCTTGGAAGGGCTTTCGATAGATGTCAAGATGGCACACATCTGAGCCTTATTTTTGGGCTTTATGGCACAGATGGCCAGAGGGGAGGAGTCAAAGAGAAGAAGAGCCTCCTTGACCAGTTATGATGAAGAGATATTTTATGGAAATTACATGTTTTCAAGATGTTTTGCTCAAATTATTGGAAGTGTGCGAAGTAAAACCTCTTCCTCCATCTCTTCTTTAACATATCCAATAACATCAACTTCAATAATACAGAATTTGGTGCAAGTAGAGCTTTAATGCGAAAGCAAAGAAGTGCTGAGTCTAGCTCTAAATTTGGCATGGGGTTAGAGCAGAGACTGTCTTTGGGGACAGTAGTCATGAGTCGTATTGATCAGTATTTTATGAGCTTGGTTTTCTGAGTCTATTAGCTGCTTTCCAATTTTGTCAGCACCCTGAAGGTCAGATCCTGGCTGGCAGTCATTTGACAAAGAAAATGCCAACTATTGGGCTTTCTCAGCTGATACCTTCTACCAGGCCATGTACTTTCTGTGTCTGACATATGACGATTCTAAATTAAGTTTGCTAATATTGAAGTCTGTCAGCTCCCTTTCTTCTCTGGTACATTTTCCAGGTTCAGGTTCAGGTTTTTGGTTTTTTTTCTTTTTCTATTTTTTTTCTTTGTTGGTAACCTCTTTACAGATTACACAGCAGAAAACAAATCTTTTAGAAAATAAACTGTCTGAATTTTTCCTTAAATATTTTCACAGAATTTACTTTGAGCAAAGTTTTATCCTTGAACAACAGATTTTTATCTTTC
This sequence comes from Macaca mulatta, assembly GCF_049350105.2. Lineage (NCBI taxonomy): Eukaryota > Metazoa > Chordata > Mammalia > Primates > Cercopithecidae > Macaca > Macaca mulatta. The sequence continues at coordinate 165,238,089 of NC_133410.1, read as the reverse complement.
AAATGTCTATCTTTAACCTTGTGCTGGAAAATTCACTTAAAATAGCATGACTAACATTTCCAAGAAATGCATCCATGATTACATTGAAGTAAACAAAGAAATAAAATGAAAAGAGAAATATTATTGCTCTTCTTATTCTTATTAAAAATATTCAGAGATAGGGAGACAGAAGGTACATAGATTTAAGGTAAAGTTAATGATGTAATACATATGATATAGTTTGGCTGTGTCCCCAATCAAATATCATCTTGATTTCAGTTCCCACAATTCCCACATGTTGTGGGAGGTACCCAGTCTGAGATAACTGAATCATGGGGGTAGTTCTTTCCCATGCTGTTCTTGTGACAGTAAATGAGTCTCAAGAGATCTGAGGTTTTAAAAATGGGAGTTTCCCTGCACAAGGTCTCTCTTTTCCTCCTGCCATCTATGTAAGATGTGACTTGCTCCTCCTTGCCTTCTGCCATGATTGTGAGGCCTCCCCAGACACATGGAACTGTAAGCCTATTAAACCTCTTTCTTTTGTAAATTGCCCAGTCTCTGATATGTCTTTATCAGCAGCGTGAAAACAGTATGATATGTAAATACAATGTATTTACATATTTATTTAAAAAGTCCTCCTGGAAAGTCTGCAGGTATTTCTGGACTGCCTTCAAAACATAGTAAGTAGTAGCTAAAGGAGCAGGAAGAGATGGGAAAAAAAAGAAGTAGAAATTCTATTTTTTTTCTTTTTTTGTTGAAACAGGGTCCAGCTCTATTGCCCAGGCTGGAATACGGTGGTGCAATCTCAGCTCACCGCAGCCTCGATCTCCAATGCTCATGCCATCCTCCCACTTCAACCTCCCAAGCAGCTGGGACTACAGGCATGTACCACCATGCCGGGATAATTTTGTTTACTTCTTGGAGAGATGAAATCTCACCATGTTGCCCAGGCTGGTCTCTAACTTGGTCTCATGCAATCCTCCCACCTCGGCCTTCCAAAGTGCTGGGATTACAGGTGTGAGCCACTGCACCCAGTGTGAAGTAGAAATTCTAAAGCACAGATGTTGCAGGAAGTTCAGGGCAGGGTTTCAGAAAACTGTGGGTTTCCTAGTTGCCTCTTTTTATTACCTTTACCTTTCTGTCAAATTGTCAAAGATAATTTTTTTACATTTATTTGACTCATCAGCAGTTTTTTAACCTCTCCCCAATTCAATATATTTTAAACTCTGTGGTATACAGTAAACCCATAGTGTAATTTTAAAACTTGTTTAACTTTGATCTACTTTGACCTTTCCTCCAATTCTTGTCTGAGGATGTGGCAGGCATTTGTTGTTTTCAGATTGCAACCTCTCCTTCATCTTTCTATGGCAACAGTATCTCATCTGCCTAGAATGAATGGTTCCATGGTTCCTCACCATGTTCTTTCCATGTACTGCACCCTCCCTGCACTTCAGGAACTGAAAGGAAGGGTCAGGATAGCCAGTCCCACTGGCCACAGTTACTAGTTCAGGAATGAGCTCATGACCCAAGTCAACCATTGCAGTCAACTAAATACAGTTCTAGGCCTTTGATTTGAGCTAGTTGGGAAGCAGGTTCTTTCTTTCTGCTAGATTAAGTCTTCTGGTCTGGCTGTAAACCTGCAACTTACAGGGACTGCTGCATGGACTCAAATAATTGAGCCAACTCAAAGAGATAGGGCAGAAAAATGAATCTTGGAATATTACTTAAAACCTTTAAGGAATATGAGCCAATATATAACTGTTTTTCCTTATTTTACTTGAGAACCTAGTTTTAATTTTAAAATGGGGACTTCTAATCATGTTATGAGTCATTCACCTAATCCCCCTGATTTTTTATTTTCGTTGCATTAAACTAGTTTGTAAATTGTACCCTACAGGTAAACTAACACTTTATTTCCCCCCAGTAGTGAATTCTGGCATTAAACAACTGAGAGGAAGGTGCTAAAGTGGATGGCTCCCTTTATGGAAGAATGATGGATGGTAGAAACTCTATTGGGGGAAGGAAAAGAAGGTAGGTAACTCCTTATAATCTCCCTGTCAACTTAACTGCTGACTAAAAAACTAACGTTATTTGCTAGTAAGAAACACCTTAACTCTTAACTGCCTTTACTAGGATGCCCCAAGCTAGGGATTGCCTAGGAAAATAGAACCCGGGATTTATCAGGTATGGCTTCGGGGGGATGGGAGGGTCATGTCATGAAAGCTATGCCATTCCCTCAAATTGTTTAGTATTTTAAAAGTTCTGAATTTATTAATCTGAATCAGAATCTGTGAGCTGCCATTGATGATCCAGATAGGTCTTTGCATTGTCTAAGCCTTTTCCTTGACTACATCCTTGAAATTATTTAGTAAAGTTTGATAGGTAAAATCTCTGATTCCCGAGAGTCTGATTTGACAATTGGGTCCTGTAAATTAGCTCAATGACCTAAGTGGATAGAGGTTTTACGCGTTACTAAAGCTACTAGCTAAGCCTGGCCTTTAAGGGAGATCAGTGAGGGTCTCTCTAAGTGTCTTGCATAAGCATCAAAATATATTTAATTTGTGTCACACAAGAGCCTGGGTGATTAATATGTGTGGCTTCTGCATCTACCATTTGAATAATGTTAGAAATAATTTGTTGAAATGGGAATTTTATGGCCTCATTGTTAAACGAGTCCTAAAGATTACCAACAAAATCATCATGGCAAGTATGACCACATTCCAGCAGGATATGCCTCATCATCAGTGCAAGCCTTGAAAAAGAGGTGAAGAAAACAGATATGGAAACTTTGACCTTTCACTGATTTCTAGAGTACAACAGTTGGAGTTGAAAGGGCCAAGGATATCGAGAATTAATTCTTTCTTTGAAGAATATGAATCTTTGATTTGCTATAATTCCTATAATAAAGGAAGAATGTCCTTTTCACCTGAAGCCTAGTGGGAATGGCTTCACAAAGATCAGTCAGATTTTGGGAATCAATGAAACAGATACATTCCTCCTTCTTAACTAAACTGCTTCTCAATGCATCCCCCTCTCACTCCATCAATAACGGGGAACAAGAAATCTCAAACAGCCGGTAGTTGGGGAGAAGTCAGTCGAGTGAAAAAATAAAGCCCACCAAGGAGGCCACTAATCTGAAGGAGATAAAATCCTGGAAAAGAAGAGGTTCAACCCTAAACTAAATTATAGGTTTTTTTTTTTTTAAATTCCTTGGATCTTAATACATTGATTAGCAAAAAAAAAAAAAATTGATCTGTAACAGTGGCTGTAAGTGATCAGAGGACATTTAATTTTATGAGGGAGAGTGAATAGTTACGAAGATTGTCCATATTTTCACCCATGGTTGAAGGAAGAGCCAGCATTTAGAAGGGATTTGAATGATCAGTGGGGATGGGAGGATAGGCAGTTAGAAGGCAGAATAAGATACTTATCTGACTTGAATATTTTTTTTCTTAATATCACCAAAAAACATATACTTGTCATATTCCTTTTCTATAATTTTTGGTGATGTAACTGTGATAAAAGACAAATCTCAAATATAAGTATAAAAATTGGGCTAGGAGATGTAGATGTATTTAAATAACTCCTTCTGTTGGAAGGGCCCAAGATCATAGGCCCTTCCCAGGGTGATCTATGCCCAGTGTCGGTAGACATGGGATATAAACACTTGGGCCTCTTTCCCCAGCTAGGAGAATCTGGAGGTTCCTCTCAGCCTTAGAGCTCCGCATAGGGTTGACTGAGGTCAATGTTGAGACTGCATCACAGCCATCATCTTGCTTTGTCCACTTCTCCTTCCTCCCTTTCCCTTTCCTTCACTGGTGCTGATTCTACAATTTCTCATAAATCTTCAGCATACTACACCCATCTCAGAGCTGGCCTCATGAGGAAGTCGCGCTGCCACAGGAACCATTGTCATCTCTGTGTCAAGTTCACGAAGTTCACAAATAAGCAAAGAGGTGTGCACTACTATTTGACACTTAGGTATATTGGAGCACAATTTGACATGAATAATTATTAGGGTTTACATTTATTTTCTTAATTGTGTTCAAATGTACTTCCTTTAAGTTCCTAGAAGAAATACATTTTATTATATTGGTATAAATTATGTGGAAGTTTTTAGAGGAAATGTAATGCTGTGTAAAGTGAAATAAAATAGTTTCTATCTTCACTGCCTTAAAAGAGACATAAAAATATAAATCTAATTTAGAAGTTTCAATAGTTTATTAGTTTTACCTATTTAAGCTAATTTGAACTCCCTAAATGTAGTTTTTCATTTGGGAGGAAACATTGTTTTGTGTGTGATGAACACTTAGATAACTTTCAAGAAGGATATAAAACTGATATATATCTTCACTCACTTGCAAGATAAAATAAGACATTTCTATTCATGTTCATTGATTCATTTATTTTTTTGGTTAAATATACTTCTGTTTATTTAAGTCACTTGTTTTAAGTTTTTATTAAGATGACAACACATTTCAAACTGAGAGCATTTTAAATAAATATTCACCATTGCCAATATAGTTTTTTAAGAGTCTGCAAATAGAAAGCAAGGTAATTTTTTTCTGTGTTTTCCAGACTTGTGACAAAGAGCTAGGTGAAAAGCGGGGAAAAAGGAAGAAAATAGGGAAGCACCAGACTAAACCGGAGGAAAGAGGACATTTAAAACTTCTTCCTTTTGTGTTCAGAGCTCACAATATAAAAAAAGATACGGTTAAAAAAAGTTGTGATGCTCATAAAAAGCAACATTTTATTTTCAAATCAATTACATTAATCATACAATTACCCCATAGCCAGTAAGAATCACATATACATGAAAGCAAAATGCTGTTTAATTGAATAAAACAATGTCACACATATGCCCAAAAACAATAGAGTAAATAAGAGTTTCCCCAACAATGGCAGAGAGAATAATTTTCATGTTGAGCTTTATTGCTCTCTGGAACAGTAGCTCCCCCGAGCAGAGAACCATAACAGAATTAAGGAAAGATATTTCCATTCCAGAGACCAGACATTTGGAGGACAGTGAGTATAAATCATGAACCTGGCCAAGTATTTTATTTCTTATTGGATTCTTGACTGTTTCTTACTTTCATCATTTTGTGAGTCATGACTAACGGTGCTTATGCTCATCTACAGTAATTGATTCTGAGAGAAATTTCTCCAAGGATTCCTGCAGCTCTCCTTTGAACATACGAAGAGGGAACATTCTTTCAGTCCCACAAACTACTGAGGTAGAGACAGAGAACCCCAGACTGGAGGGCTTTGATTTCACCCTGCACATCTAAGGGCACAAATTGGTTCCAGGTCAGGATCATATGAACATAATCTGACTTGAGTGTCTCTGATCATTCCAGAATTGCATTGGAATGCAGACTTATATTCCTGAGAAACAGGAATGAGAAGCACAGTGGAATTTTGCAAAGGAAAGAAACAGAACTTGAACTCAGTAGTCATAGGTCCCAGTCCTTGCCTAGCTGTAATATTGGGCAAGTCATGTAAATTCTCAAGGCAGAGTTTTCCTTTTGGCAAACAACAGATAGAATATAAATATGTGTTGCCAGGTCAGTGGACATTTCAAGGACAGTTTCATTTTTATGCAAAGTCATCTAATTTTAAATGCTCTATTATTTTTTTTTAATTGTATAAGCTTAAGAAAAGGTATTGGACAAGACTTATTTAGGACAGACAAAGCACTATTTCATTTTTTTTTCCCTCTGGCCTTCCCAGCTCCGATTCTCAAAAAATAAAAAAATAAAAAAAAGTCAGCTTTCAATCCCTATTTTTCTCTATTTTTTAATTATCACACCATACACTTCAATCGGTCTTCTGCTCCATCACCTCATGAAAAGGATCTCTATTAAAAACTCTCAAGACTTCACGTCACTAATGAAAATGGACATTGTTTTTTTCTGTATTTTACCTGACCTGTAAGTAGCATTTGAACATCTCAAGGAACCTTTCCTTCTTGAAATCATCATTTTATTCGGCTTCATTGACACATAATCTGCTTTCCTCTGATCTCTCTGGATGCTCCTTCTCAGTAGCCTTTTGAAAATGTTTCTTCCTCCTCCCTCTGTCCTTTAAATATTGTATTTTTAAAACTTTCTCTAGCCATTTTCTTTTTTCAATCCATATTATCCATGCTAATGTCTTCAAGTACTCTTTGTACAACAAATGAATCCCAAATGTGTACCTCTATGAACTATTAGAATCAACTGCTTTCAAAACATCTTGTTTTTAGGCCATTCAAACTCAACATGCTCAAAACTCAACTAGTGATCTTTTCCTTAAAACTTGGTCCTCTTTCAGGATTTTATATCTCCACACCTGTTATTCATATTATCAGTTGGTCAAGTTAGAACCCTAGGACTTAATTGCTGTTGTGATTGCTTTTGTACCTAGAATTTCTAATCCATTTGCTTCTATATTTCTTACACATTCTGTTTCTCTCCATCTGCACTGCTGTCACCTTGGTCCAAGCAACAATCTTTGCTCTTGAAATCACCCCCACTCTTTCCTTTTTTTTTGAGACAGAGTCTTGCTCTGTCTCCAGGCTGGAGTACAGTGTTGCAATCTCAGCTCACTGCAACCTCTGCCTCCCAGGTTCAAGCGATTCTCCTGACTCAGCCTCCCGAGTAGCTGGGACTACAGGCATGTGCCACCATGCCCAACTAATTTTTGTATTTTTAGTAGAGACCATGTTGGTCACGATGGTCTCGATCTCTTGACCTCGTGATCCACCTGCCTTGGCCTCCCAAAGTGTTGGGATTACAGATGTGAGTCACCACGCCAGGCCCACTCTTTCCTTTTTAACGTATTCAATAGAAATAGTGATTTGTTAAACAAAAAACTGATTATGTCTCTTTCCCATTCAAAATCATTTATGGTTTGCTAGCTTTTTTGGAGCAAAATATTTTTTCAATTTAATGGTTATAGAACCTGTCTGATGTGACCTCCCTTTCTCTCACTAGCTTTGCCTTGAATTGTTTTTCACCTTGCATACTGCCCTGTGGCTTTTCTATCAGCTCCTAGATTTACTAGGGTTCTTTCTGCCTCAGGTCTTTGACTTGGACTACACGTTCTTTTCTTGACACCCTTCCACATTTTCACTCACTTGTACTCATCATTATCTCAACTGCAAAGACTTTATTGACCCTCCAGACATGGTCAAGTCTCCTTTGTTTGCACTCTTGTAGCCTTGTATATCTCTCCTCTTGGCACTTAACCACAGCATATAATCATACCTGTGTCCTGGTTTGGTTACTGTGGGTTCCCAACTGGTCTGTAAGCTCCATAAGAAATGGTACTACAATTTTTGTTTATCATTATATTCCAAATGTCTAGCATAGTTCCCGGTATTTAGAAAAGGTTCAGTCAATACTAATTGAACGAATGAATGATTTTGAATAGGTTTTTCTTTCAGATTTTAATATTTTTACATAATTAGAAATTGCAAAAGTATGTTTTGTGATTCATAGAATAGCAACCTGTTCTTTCTCCCATCCAGGTCTTGGAATGTGGCATCATGAATTCTATTCTGCTGTCTACAGGAGACATATGTCTGGATAGATGTTTATTTTAATACCACTTTTAAGGAAGTTAGAGAAACATTTATTTCTTTTTCCTTGAGGCACTGACTTTGGAACAAGTGTTTAAATCTGTAACTTTAGTGCCTGGTATCTTGCCCCTGTTTAAGGCAATGATCAGGAATGGGGTTGGGGAGGCTACATACTTCCATCATCTCCTTATCTAATAAGCCACTTTTATTCCAATTTCAATGGTAATCTGAACTACCTTTCTTCCCTCTTTTCTATTCCCCCATTGCTACCTGTCCTCCAAATGCTTTTCACTCAATCCTCTTCAACTGCTCTATTGATGAAGAACTTTCACTTACACACACAAAATTTTCTATAGAAACTTCTGGGCTCTTGAAAACCCCTTGTGATGTAGCAACCATCTCAGATCACTTTCTTATAAACCCAGAATAGATTATTGGTTCATTACTTAGAAGACCCTGTGACCACCACTTCCAAGTTCTTTGCTTCCTTATCTTTATGCCATTTCCTCAGTGTAGTCCCATGTCTTTTTTCCTATCATTACCTTGGAGTATATAGCAAGACACCTGAAAGCATTCAGACTCACAGACATGAGCCTTAGCTGGGATTTTAGTTGGGCTAGAAACTGTGAGAGCATAGCTCTGGTTAGTGTCCTTCTGATTGCTCCCTGGAGTATCTTTGTAAAACTTCCTGTCACTCCTTGGAGACTTTTACTCACTCCACTGCTGTCACTTTGTCCTCTTTTTCACAAGGAAACTGACATATAAACTTGGTTAAGTTTCTTCCATTTGAAAAACAATTAGGCAATGCTTCCTGGAGTCTCTGTCCATCTCGAAACATTGTTCTTTATAATTGCTTTACCCCTTGGTAGGGAAGTGTGAAATTATTTGACTAGACTTATTCATTTCACATTCTTTTCCCAACCAACTGAATCTGGCTGTCCTTATGACTTCAATTTATGGTGGAGGTTGTCTATATTCCCTTAACTGCTGACTCCTAAAGATGGTTGGAGATACATAGATATTCTCTTCTCCTTTGACTTCTGAACTACTGTTAATGTCCCTTGCAAATTTCTTTTTGAATTTCTTCCTTCACTTCAGATCTTTGACCCTCATTCTTTCCCAGCTACTTTTTCTATGTTCTTCCCCATCTTAGTCTGCTTTAATAGTGTCTCTTCTCCCACATTTTAAAATATGAGATTGCTAATGACTCATTGTCAGTTGTTTTGTTTTAAACAGCATCCTAGCAATTTTATCTGCATTCCTGTGTTTGATTACTGTCTACACACTTTGGCTGTCTTCTGTGGTGGTGAATAGCTTGCACTCAGGGAGCAAATAACTTAATTGGAATTGTGATGTTGCTACTTCTTTCCTGAATGTGCATGAACAAGTCACTTCACATCTTGTAACTTGGTTATATTATTTGCTATTCCCCAATACTATTGAACAGCTTGAATTTGTTCCACAGAATAAAAACCAGAAAACAACTTTTCTAATATTCTTTGTTATAACTGGGACTGTAAGACACACCCAAGACTCTGTCAATCTGACTACTTGTGCAAGCTCGGGATTTTGGAACTAGTGACACAGAAAAGCAGGAGCATCTGGTATGAGTGGGGTTAGGGACATCCAGTTTCAGATGCTTTAGGGGCAGAAGTTCTAGTAGTAGAATCTGTGGTCTGGCTTTGGGGAGGAGATTTTGGGTGCTTGGACATCAGTGTGCAGTGGTGGTAACAGGGCCATCTCAAGGGGAGCAGGGTCTCCAGTGAATTTGCAGCCTTTGTACCTTGTGGTTTGCTGTGTAGATTCTAAGACCTCCTGTGACAGCAAGAAGCTGACTAACTACCCTTAATAGATTTATTTTCTGCTAAAATAACTAACATGGCTTTTCCACAACAAGATGCCATTTCTTCCGTCTAATGAGACTGTTTTTGCCCTGTTTGACGAACCTAGAATGGCTTTGCCAGGTGCAAATACCTTGTAAGGGTAAAGAGGATTCTCCTGATGACGTCACATCATGGCATCTCATAACCGTTAATCAGTAATGGCTAGATCTTGTTAGTGACCTGTTTTTTTTTTTTGTTGTTGTTCTGTTTTGTTTTGTTATGGTTCATGAGCTGAGGTTCGCTTTTATGTTTCTAAATTATATCAATTTAAATGGTTTTTATAAGTGCCCACATTATATCTTAGATTTCATCTCAGCTTAAAATATTGACTGTTTTGCTCTTTAAGAAAAAGTTCGCTGGTCCTTGATCCAGGTTCTGAGGAAAGAAGTCCTAAATTTCTGGAGGTAGAAATGATGGATTGGCTTTGTTCTTTACTACCTAATTACTTTCGGCTAAACTTGTCCCGCAAAAGGGACTTCTTTCATGCATTATTAATGTAGCTGTTATCCTAAAGGCAGGGAGAGGGTAGTATGTTTGGAACACAGGCACCCCATGAGACTGTCATGTTCAATGATAAAAATTTGTGGAAGATTGTAAGCCAGTCATTACAGGGGTGTGCAAACATGTTAAAAAAAATTGTCGCCTAAAAAGTAGACCCTCTGGCCTCTGACCTCTGAGGAATACGTTTGGGTTACGTCAACTGATAAAGAACCCTAACCAAATGAGCAGTTGGCTGAGGGTAAAACAAACAAACAAAACAAAAACATGGTTTACATGAAGGAGGAGAAATGTTATAAATTCTAAATGCACCCTTGTGACTACTTATAGTATTTACATGTTTTTTTTTTTCTTTCATCTGTTATGTATGCATTTGACGATTCTAGTATATCTCCCCCTTTTGCTTTTTCTCTTTTATATAGAATATCTTCAGGTGGGAAACTTGATCTCTTAACTCATAGTTTACAGAATATCCAGCAACTAGAGACACGTATTGATAGGTGACAAAGTGCTAGCAGCCCTCACTCTCAGCGCCTTCTCGGCCTCAGTGTCCAGTCTGGCGGCGCTTGAGGGGCACTTCAGCCTGCCGCGGCACCATGGGAGCCCCTCTGTGGGCCGGAGCCCCCTCCCTCTGCTTGCCGGGAGGTGTGGAGGTAGAGGCGCCGGCGGGAAACGGGGGTTGCGCGCTGTGCTCGCGGGCCAGTGTGAGTTCCGGCGAGCACGGGCTCGGGCTCTGCGGGCCCAGCACACGGAGCGGCCGGCCCCGCCTGCCCAGGGCGGTGAGGGGCTTAGCACCCGGGCCACCAGCTGCGGCGGTTGTGCTAGGGCCCCCAGCAGTGCCGGCCTGCTGGAGCTGCACTCAAATTCTCGCCAGGTTTGGCTGCCTCCTGGCCGGGCAGGGCGCGGGACCTGCAGCCCGCCCTGTCTGAGCTCCTCCCCTTGTGGTGGGCTCCCGCGCGGCCTGAGCCTCCCCGAGGGGCGCCGTCCCCTGCTCCTGCTCTGTGGCGCCTGGTCCCATCGACAGCCCAAGGGCTGAAGAGTGCAGGAGTGACTCGGGACTGGCGGGCAGCTCCGCCTGCAACCCTGTTGCAGGATCCACTGGGTGAAACCCTTTGGGCTCCTGAACTGGATGGGGACTTGGAGAACTTTTATATCTGTATGTGCACCAATCAGCACTCTGTGTCTAGCTCAGGGTTTGTAAATACACCAGTCAGCACTCTGTGTCTAACTCAGCCTTTGTGAATACACCAACTGGTACTCTGTATCTAGCTAACCTAGTGGAGACTTGGAGGACTAGCACTCTGTGACTCTCTCTAGCTCAAGGATTGTAAATGCACCAATCAGTACTCTGTGTCTAGCTCAAGGTTTGTAAATACACCAATCAGCACTCTGTGTCTGCACCAATTGGTACTCTGTATCTAGCTAACTCTGTATCTAGCTAACTAGCACTCTGTGACTCTGTATCTAGCTCCAGGATTGTAAACGTACCAATCAGCACTCTGTCAAATCAGACCAATCAGCTCTCTGTAAAGTGGACCAATCAACGCTCTGTAAAATGGACCAATGAGCAGGATGTGGGTGGGGCCAGAAAAGGGAATAAAAGCAGGCTGCTGGAGTCAGCAGTGGCAATCCTCTCTGGTCACCTTCCACGCTGTGTGGAGTTTGTTCTTTGGCTCTTTGCAATAAATCTTGTCGCTGCTAGCTCTTTGGGTCCACGGTGCCATTATGAGCTGTAACACTCACTGTGAAGGTCTGCAGCTTCACTCCTAAAGTCAGCCAGACCGTGAACCCACCAGAAGGAAAAAGCTCCAGACACATATGAACTTCTGAAGGAGCAAGCTCCCGACACACCATCTTTTAGAACTGTAACACTCACCGCGAGGGTCCGGGGCTTCATTCTTGAAGTCAGTGAGGCCAAGAACCCACCAATTCCGGACACAGTATGACAAAACTAGATTAGTAATGATCTTGGATGGAATGATCTTGGGGTAATGATTATTCACAAGTCCTGCATTTGGCTTTTTGATGGAAGACTGTAATGCCTCCCTCTGAGGACAGCATAAAGAAATTTTTATTAGGGGAGTGATAATTGAATCATATTTGGAAGAATATATTCTTGCCATTTGCACATTTAAATAATAAAGCAGGGTGTAAATATAAATAAGTACACTTTAATGGACATTTACAAATTATCGATTGCTACCTGCTACCTATAAACACTGTTTCTATTCCTAGAGTATTTTTCTTTCTTTATGAGCTCATTATTTCGTAGAATTAAAGTCACAAATCCACTCCCTCAATACCTTGCTTCATTACTGGAGGGTAATCATGCCAACCTGCCAGGGACTTTAATTTGAAAGCCAGTCATGCAAATAAGGAGGTGGCATATGGGATCTATCTTGAGGGGGACAGCAGTTACACTGTGTCTCTAGAAGTTGGAGGGGTTCTACGAAGAGGATCCAGCGTTCAGTGACCGAAGTGAGAGAGGCAATTTTGTGTGGCTGGACCCTGTGGAGGAGTCAGTGGTGTAGCCAGGAAAAGATTTCTGCTAGTCGTTTGGACTTTGTTTCCGGCTGCATGCACTCCACATCTAATCATCTGGCCCTCTTGAGGGTCTACAAACTGTCTAATATTTTATTTAATAGGATCATTTATTATTAAATTAGCTAAAGTCACTTACATATGTATTTTCATTCAAGAACCCTGATTAATACACTGTTCTGTAGCATCACAACCATGTTAGCTTTTGCATTGTAACCATCCAAATCCAAGACTTACTGTCTTCAGAAAATAATAACTTCTTAGCTAATTATTCGGTGAATCATATTTTTTGTTGTTGTTGTTGTTACTGCTAGTTTTACTTAGGCTCATTGGTGTGGGAGCAGTCACCTGGCTGATCTACCGGGAAATGGGTGGTCTCTGCTGGCCTCACTCCCATGAGTAGAGGTTGGTGTTGGCTATCAGCAAATGTGAAAGTGGTGGGTTAAGCATATGCTCCCCGCAGGCTTTCCTAAGCTTATTATTGTGTGAAAAGTGCAAATACTTTTGAAACTTCTGCTTGTACCACATTTGATAATGCTTGTGCCTCATTGAACAAAACAAATCACACAGCCACACCCAGATTTAATAAGTGAAGAAATAGAATCTATCCTTTACGAAGTTACATTACAAACAGGTGTGCAAATATGTGGCCTGTTTTGCAGTCTCTTTACCAAAATATATTTTGTATGTTTGTTTCATTTGATTCTTGGATTCTTTAATGTACTGTCTTTGAAGCTTCTACACCTTTGAATATGCTATTCTCTCTTCTAGGTTACTACAGGTTGAGCATCCCTAATCTGAAAATCTAAAATCCAAAATGCCTTCAAAACTAAAAATTTTTGAGCACAGACATGATGCCATAAGCAGAAAATTCCGCACCTGATCTTGTTACTGGCTACAGTCAAATGCATTCAAAACTTTGTTTAATTCACAAAATTATGAAAAATAATGTATAAAATTGCTTTCAGGCTATGTGTATAAGATACCTCATTATGCATATGCAAATATTCCAAAATCTGAAAAAAATTCGAAATCTGAAACATTTTTCTTCCCAAGCATTTCAGATGAGGAATAATCAACCTGCATTTACCCTTAGTCTTTCTGGGTAAATCACTGGGATTTACCCAAATCCATAGTTCAAGACTCTATTTCTTCCAGATATTGTGAATTGTGAATTCTTATCTGAATTCTACAAAATGTGGATGTATCACTTATGGTACTTTTTACATTGCACTTCATCATTAAAGGTCCATTGAACAATTTCCCAGAGGGTGGGGATTTCTCTAGCACAATGTTCAGCAAATGGGAACTGGTGGATAAACTGCTACTGAATGAGGTTTACATTCACATTACTGTGCTGCTTTTTCTTCTGGGGCTCGTTAGCAACGACTTGTGTCCTGGCAGTACCTTTCTGCAGCGCTGAGGGATTTCCAGTTTTCGAAGACGTCTTTATAAGAATAATCTACCATACCTATGTGAGGCCTAGACCGTTATTGTGTTGATCACAACGTTAATCCATGGGTGAGCTATAGCTGGACCCATGACCTGGAGACTTTGACTCTAGAACATTTCTGTAGAATGTTCTGATGACCATAATCCCTGTGTCTCCTTTTAAATAACTATACAACAGACTATAAAATGCAATCTTGATAGCATAACTCTATTCTGGATTATTTGGATAGTCATGGCTTACGTTTAGTCTGTTTTTTGCCTCAATGGATTTCAATGATATGTGCTTTCCTTTTAGTTTCGGAAAAGTGGGAGATAGTCATCCATTTCACCCAGCTCACTTCTTCTAATAAGCAGAACAGCATGCTCATCAGCCATGTATTTACCCTTTACCCTTTCAGTGAACTTGGTGAAGTTGAGGAAATACAATTCTTTCCAAAGAATGAGACTAAAAATAAGATTGCATACATTCTGGCAGCTCTCTTAGTTCTAGACAAAGATGAGAAATCTTTTAGAACTCAGAGGACTATTCAGGGACTTTCCCATTACCCTAGACTGGCCAAAATATTTTGTTATTTTCCCTTTCCCCTTCCCCCAACTTTCCTCCAAATCTGAGCCAAATCAGATAGTCCTGGAGAGGGAGGATCTCCTTTCCTCACCCTCTTTGTGGTAGGATAATGGAAAATGCTCTGTTGGTCAGATCTGGGCTCCTGGCAGCTGCTGTGTTGGCAACAATTAGGGAAGATTTTGAACTAAATGTCTGGCTGCTGAAAGTTTTTGGATTTGGGGTTTGATGTTATCGAAAAAATTCATCTGGTCAGATGCAGAAACATATTGTTTAATCTAGCAGGAATGCAAGCAGGTTGTCCTTCACAGTGCATTTCAGAGCGCTCTGTCTTTTTTTGTGGTGAAGTCTACAGCAGTTGCTCTGTGTAATTCGAGACGGGTATGTCTGGGGATGGAGTACTCCACCACATTTCAGTTTAGTCTGTTTCAACCCTTAGGCATTCTGAAGAGATTTCTCAAATGAATGAAACAGTGGTTAAATTTCCTGGTCTGTATTGCAAAGTTTAAATTGTTATACTGATCTTAAGTTAATTCTCACTCCACGATAAGATTCCAGATATTTAGTGCAGGCATCATTTTTATACACACACACAAAATGACCTTAGTATGAGGATCTATTGCTATTACTCATTCAAAGTACTTTAATTGCATGACAAAATATTATTTCTAATAATAAGCTATTTTGGCCCAAATTGACCAATCTATTTATGTCTGTTTTGTTATGATTTTAATTGTTAAGAAATATATAAATATGGAAGTCATCAATTTAATGCACAGTCTTTACTTTTTAAAATATAAAGATTGTAGTGAATTGGACATATATCTCTTCTAAAACACAGAAACACAGCTTAATTTTAGAATCCTTGTTAAGGAGGGAAACATGGGTAACCTTGTCTACATGCTGTCTTAATCAGTTCAGGCTGCTATAAAAGAATATACAATTGCCTGGGTGGCTTAAACAATGAAAATTTATTGCTCACAGTTATGGAGGCTGGGAAGTTCAAGATCAAGGTGCTGGCAGATTTGGAGTCTGGCGAGGACCTGCCTCCTGCTTCACACATAGCAATCATACTGTGTCCTCACATGATGGAAAAAAGAGAGCTGTTTTGACGTCTTTTAAAATGGCACTAATCTTCCTCTTGAGGACTCCACCCTCATGACCTGATCACCTCCCAAAGGCCCCATCTCCTAAGACAATCACATTGGGGGTTTGAATTTTCATTAATGAATTTCCAGCAGGCTCTGAAATTGAGGTAACAATTAATAGCCTACCAACCAAAAAAAGTCCAAGACCAGATGGATTCACAGCTGAATTCTACCAGAGGTACAAGGAGGAGCTGGTACCATTCCTTCTGAGACTATTCCAATCAATAGAAAAAGAGGAAATCATCCCTAACTCATTTTATGAGGCCAACATCATTCTGATACTAAAGCCTGGCAGAGACACAACAAAAAAAGAGAATTTTAGACCAATATCCCTGATCAACATCCATGCAAAAATCCTCAATAAAATACTGGCAAATCGAATCCAGCAGCACATCAAAAAGCTTATACACCATGATCAAGTGGGCTTCATCCCTGGGATGCAGGGCTGGTTCAACATATGCAAATCAATAAACGTAATCCAGCATATAAACAGAATCAAAGACAGAAACCACATGATTATCTCAATAGATGCAGAAAAGATGCTTTGACAAAATTCAACAGCCCTTTATGTTAAAAACGCTCAATAAATTCGGTATTGATGGAACGTATTTCAAAATAATAAGAGCTATTTATGACAAACCCACAGCCAATATCATACTGAATGGGCAAAAACTGGAAGCATTCCCTTTGAAAACTGGCACAAGACAGGGATGCCCTCTCTCACCACTCCTATTCAACATAGTGTTGGAAGTTCTGGCTAGGGCAATCAGGTAAAAGAAAGAAATAAAGGGTGTTCAGTTAGGAAAAGAAGAAGTCAAATTGTCCCTGTCTGCAGATGACGTGATTGTGTATTTAGAAAACCCCATCATCTCAGCCCAAAATCTCCTTAAGCTGATAAGCAGCTTCAGCAAAGTCTCAGGATAAAAAATTAATGTGCAAAAATCACAAGCATTCTTATACACCAGTAACAGACAAACAGAGAGCCAAATCAGGAATGAACTTCCATTCACAATTGCTTCAAAGAGAATCAAATACCTAGGAATCCAACTTACAAGGGATGTAAAGGACCTCTTCAAGGAGAACTACAAACCACTGCTCAGTGAAATAGAAGAGAACAAAAACAAATGGAAGAACATACCATGTTCATGGATAGGAAGAATCAATATCGTGAAAATGGCCATACTGCCCAAGGTAATTTATAGATTCAATGCCATCCCCATCAAGCTACCAATGAGTTTCTTCACAGAATTGGAAAAAAACTGCTTTAAAGTTCATATGGAACCAAAAAAGACCCTGCATTGCCAAGACAATCCTAAGTCAAAAGAACAAAGCTGGAGGCATCACACTACCTGACTTCAAACTATACTACAAGGCTACAGTAACCAAAACAGCATGGTACTGGTACCAAAACAGAGATATAGACCAATGGAACAGAACAGAGTCCTCAGAAATAATACCACACATCTACAGCCATCTGATCTTTGACAAACCTGAGAGAAACAAGAAATGGGGAAAGGATTCCCTATTTAATAAATGGTGCTGGGAAAATTGGCTAGCCATAAGTAGAAAGCTGAAACTGGATCCTTTCCTTACTCCTTATATGAAAATTAATTCAAGATGGATTAAAGACTTAAATGTTAGACCTAAAACCATGAAAACCCTAGAAGAAAACCTAGGCAATACCATTCAGGACATAGGCATGGGCAAGGGCTTCCTGTCTAAAACACCAAAAGCAACGACAACAAAAGCCAAAATTGACAAATGGGATCTCATTAAACTAAAGAGCTTCTGCACAGCAAAAGAAACTATCATCAGAGTGAACAGGCAACCTACAGAATGGGAGAAAATTTTTACAATCTACTCATCTGACAAAGGGCTAATATCCAGAACCTACAAAGAACTCAAACAAATATGCAAGAAAAAAACAAACAACCCCATCAAAAAGTGGGCAAAGTATATGAACAGACATTTCTCAAAAGAAGACATGCATACAGCCTACAGACACATGAAAAAATGCTCGTCATCACTGGCCATCAGGGAAGTGCAACTCAAAACCACAATGAGATACCATCTCACACCAGTTAGAATGGCAATCATTAAAAAGTCAGGAAACAACAGGTGCTGGAGAGGATGTGGAGAAATAGGAACACTTTTACACTGTTGGTGGGATTATAAACTAGTCCAACCATTATGGAAAAACAGTATGGCAATTCCTCAAGGATCTAGAACTAGAAGTACCATATGACCCAGCCATCTCATTACTGGGTATATACCCAAAGGATTATAAATCATGCTGCTATCAAGACACATGAGCACTTATGTTCACTGCGGCACTATTCACAATAGCAAAGACTTGGAATCAACCCAAATGTCCATCAGTGACAGACTGGATTAAGAAAATGTGGCACATATACACCATGGAATACTATGCAGCCATAAAAAAGGATGAGTTTGTGTCCTTTGTAGGGACATGGATGCAGCTGGAAACCATCATTCTCAGCAAACTATCGCAATACCAGAAAACCAAACACCACACGTTCTCACTCATAGGTGGGAACTAAACAATGAGATCACTTGGACTTGGGAAGGGGAACATCACACACCGGGGCCTATTATGGGGAGGGGGGAGGGGGGAGGGATTGCATTGGGAGTTATACCTGATGTAAATGACGAGTTGATGGGTGCTGACGAGTTGATGGATGCAGCACAGCAACATGGCACAAGTATACATATATAACAAACCTGCACATTATGCACCTGTACCCTAGAACTTAAAGTATAATAATAATAATAATGAATTTCCATGAACACAGACATTCAGTCCATAAATGTCTGTGTACATGAGATGTGATTATAAGGCTACCAGAGAACTTATTATAATGTGAGAGAATGTCTATAGAACAGAAATATATTTATTTCTTAATTTTCGGAACATAGATGGTATATCTACTTTCTCTGTTACCTATGTTACTTTATTTACTATTAATGTCATAACATCACTGGAAAAACGGTTTTTTATAATTTCTATGAGCAAGTTATTTTGTTGGACAACATTAGCCTTCATGAGTTTGCATATGGTTTCTTTTAGAGGTTAGGACAAGACTAGATACATCTTAAAGCTTTTCGAGGCCATTTAATGATGGCTCAATAATTGGATTTGCCTAATTTAAAAAATTACTCATGAGAAATTTTTCCTACATATATTTAACTCTCTTATTTTCTCTAACTATTTTTATGATTATCTGGAATTTGGTAGTTTTATTTGGCTTGTTTCTTACACAACCTAAGTTAATCTACCCTTTCTATGACTGTGTTGGTTCATATTACTGAAACAGTAAGTTCACAACCAGTAATCTGACGACTTTTTTTCATATCAATAAGTAACTTTTATATGACCAAATATATTTTTAGATTTGTTATTGCTGGGTCTTCATACCAATAGCCAAATGGAGCATTGTGGAATGACTTGAGGATCAATTTCAGCTGCATGTAATGTATACATTATATTATTATAGTTATAGTTATAATAATATAATTTCTGGTTTCTGTATACTTTAGAGTTAAAGCATAGAAAAATTAGACCAATGCTATTCTTTGGTGTCTCTAGCAGTGCTGCTATAGTTTTATGCAACAAGCCTAGAAACATAAGTCAGTAGTTGTTCGCAATATTTAGAACTATCAAATGTTAGGAAGGGTTCCAGGAACTGAAAGTCTGAAATAGAAGGCTCTATGTGTCTTATATAGAACAATCTTAAAAAAGCAAGTTCGTGAGTGGAAAAGTGACTTCAGAAATGTTTGACTGAGATTCTGAATTGTAGCTCCACTATGCAGCCTAACATGCCCAAATTTCAACCTGTTTTAAAGAGAACTCCCATTTTAAGGTGAACTTTTCCTCTTAAATTCTTAACTACTCTCAGTAGACTACAAATTTCTGAAGCTTAAAACTTCAGCGCTGACTTTGATTTATTTTAATCTTCTATGCCTTGTAATCAATATAACATTAATTGTCGATAATTCGTATTTTGATATATATTTTAGATGCTTCATTCTCTTCCTACTGCCACCCAACCCTTATCAAGTCATGCATTAGCATCTTTCCATTAATTCGTTTTGCTGTCTCCATTCTTAGTCTCTTTATGATCATTTTGTTTGGACACTTTCTCAGGTTTAAGTTTCCTAAGACATTATTTCATTAGACTACTCTGCTTGAAAGTTGGAGTAACTTTTGATTCTTTCATTCCCCTCTTTCTTGACAAATCCAGATAGTTGTTAAGCTCCATCAATTGTAATTTATACATGAACACCTTTCACCAAGTCATTAGGTTTCGATTTCACACCACACAGCACTCTCAGATCAGTCTTTTCAACTAGTTATAATAATGTAATTTTTCAGCTAATGAACATTTAGTGTATCCCAACATCTGATGTATAAAGGGCTTATGCAAAGGAGATGGAGGTCTGAACTTATCTTTTAGTGTGTACTTTTCGTTGCTCCCCATGCAGACTGGAAACTACACTCAAATAAAACTCTTATTTTTTTTTCCAGCTTTTTCATCTCAGCACTTTTTGCTTGGCTATTTTTTTCTCTTGGAATGAGCTTCCTTCTAATCTGGGATCTACTTTATTTTTTAATGTCTATAAAATGACATCCTTCATAAAGTGTCTTACTGTCATCTTTAAAACTTTTTTTCTGAAGTTCCATAAACTTTATTTTACCATGATATTTTATCTTCTATTATAAATATTTGCAATTAAGTTTTATCTTCATTATAAGTTATTAGTTGTTAAGGTTTCTGTATATTTTAATCTGCCCTCTTTTCATAATGCTTATTACAACACCTGAAACATTACAGATATAAGATGGATTTGACTTTTTGAATGAATATTTCATAATACTTCTCCACTGCCAATAAAGTTATTTCATTACTTGTAATCTCAAATCACCTCTTCAACTTTACCTTTTACTCTTCTAGAGAGGTCTTTGCTACAATTAATAAGCCCTACTTGTTGCTCCCTTTGTTCTACACTCTTAGTCCTACCTGAAGATTTGCATGTAACATATGTACAGTGCTAGCTTTACATCCTTTCTTGTCTCTAGAAGCATTTAATAAGTGGTGGTTAAGAGGAGGATTCATGGCAGTAAGGAACCCAATAGGATCAATCTCAGGCCTGCTGCCTGGGAACTGGCTAACAAGTATGTAACCTCCCCAAATCTTATAATCTCCTTTGTTAAAAGGGGAAATTAAGAGTATCCACGTTATAAAGGAAAATCATGTAGCACTGTGGTTGGCACATAAACATAGTAGATACATGTTAACTATTCTCCTGATTATTCTTTTCCTCTTCATCTCCGTTTTTACTCTTAGTGAGAAAGAAGAATTGAAAACATATTGATTAGTACTATGTTCCAAGCACTATTTTATCACTAAGCCTACAAACATAAATAAGTCATAGTTACCGCCCTCATTACCACTTTCGTTTTTAAAAGTTTTATTTTGTTTTTAATTGACACATTTGTAGATATTTGTGGGGTACAGTGTGATGTTTCATTAATGATAACATTGTACAATGATCAAATCAAGATAATTAGTGTATTTATCACCTCAAATATTTATTATTTATTTGGGGTGAAAGCATTCAAAATCCTCTTCTTTAGGAATTTTGAAATATACAGTACATTACTGTTAACTATAGTCACCCTGTTGTGCAATAGAACACCAGAACTTATTCCTTCTGTCTAATTGTCCTTCTGTCTAATTGTAACTTTGCACCCATCAACCAACCTCGTTCACTACCCCCACAACATAACTTCTGTAACCAGTTTTCTACTCTATGGTAGCCACTTAGAAAAATACTTTTTCTACCTCTATGATATCCGCTTTGAAAAATACTTTTTCTACCTCTATGATATCCACATTGAAAAATACTGTTTCTACCTCTATGATATCTGCTTTGAAATATTCCACATATGAATGAAATCATATGGCATTTGTCCTCCTGCTCTTGGTTTATTTCACTTAACATAATATCCTCTAGGTTCATCCATGCTGTCACAAATGATAAAATTTCATTTTTTTATGGCTGAATAATATTCCACGGTGCATATATATCATATTTTCTCTACCCATTCATTCACTGATGGACACCTAGGTTGATTCTGTGTGTTGGCTATTGTGAATAATGCTGCAATTAACTTGAGTATGTGATTTCTTCAACATACTGCTTTCATTTCCTTTGGATATATACCCAACAGAGGAATTGTTGGATTATATAGTAGTTGTATTTTTTTTTTTTTTTTTTTTGAGACAGAGTCTCGCTCTGTCACCTAGGCTGGAGTGCAGTGGCACAATCTCGGCTCACTGCAAGCACTGCCTCCTGGGTTCAAGCCATTCTCCTGCCTCAGTCTTCTGAGTAGCTAGGAATACAGGCATGTGCCATCATGCCTGGCTAATTTTTTGTATTTTTAGTAGGGACGGGGTTTCACAGTGTAAGCAAGGGTGATTTCTATCGCCTGACCTCATGATGCACCCGCTTAGGCCTCCGAAAGTGCTAGGATTACAGGCGTAAGCCACCGCACCTGGCTGGTAGTTGTATTTTTAAGAACTTCCAACCTCAATGAAAGACAGGCACTCAAACCATTTGTAAAGGATGGGCTTAATTGTAGAGACATTTGTAATTGAGGATTTATATGCAAAATATAGGAATTTTTTACAGGAAAGTCTATTTTCCTTGTGTTATAGAAGACTGAAAAAGTTTGTGTGTGAGCTGAAAGTAATAGACCTCATTTTGGATAAAGGCACTGAAGAAAGTAAAGATGAGTTGGATTAGCCTCTTAGAAAGTGGAGCATGATAAGACTAGTAACTAGGAAAGGATGACAAGCCAATGTGAAGGCTGCAGAGAAGTTGGAAATTACTACTCCAGCCCATATATGGCATGCCGTTGAAGGGAATAGAAAGGGAATGGGCAAATTCCCATAAATATGAGATATTAGTAAGGAAGATCACCAAAAGAAGACTCTAGACTTGATAAACAGTTCTGGAGGTCGACTACAGACCACATGGAAACACTGGAGGGTCAGACAGGGAAGAATAAATAGGTTTAGTTCAACAAACATGATGAGTCACAAGTATGTTCTAGATGCTGTGCATGACCACAGTGTGACACATGCTATGAGCACTTGTGGCTGTGGTGATGGGGGACATCAGAGTGGGAAACTCTCAGTGTATTCTGAGGGTTCAGGTAAGACATCCTAGAAGACATGAGTTTTGAGCTGGGTGTTAGACATGACTGTTGTGAGACAGAAGGATTGAATTCTTTGGTGTCAGAGCAACCCTGACAATGGTGATGTCGCAGGCATGGTTTTCACAGCAGGTTCTTTAACTGGAGCGGAAATTGCTGCAGTTAGGGAGCACTGCATGGCTCAGGGGGTGATAATCTGACTGCCTGGTGCTAGGGTTTTTTGGTTGTGGTAAAATTTATTTTGTGAGTCAGATGACTAATTTCCCTATAGGTGAGAAACTTAGAATCTGTGAGGGAAGAATGGTGAATATTAAAATACAGCCAAATGGCGTGAACCTCAGCAGGAGGACTGCTTGTGTTTCAGGGACTGTGGTAAATATGCATTGAGTTTTGGTGCTCAGATCCATTATTCTTCTTTTTGAAGACAGAATATATAATAGTATCTCAATTTTGCTGTGGGGAGCTATCTCCTCCCCTACACTCAGGCTTCATGCTTCTAGTGGAGTTTGTTGCAGGTCGTATTTTGAGGGTGGGTATGTGACTCAGGTCCAGGTAATGTTGTTTGGGACTATCTTCACTGATGATTCTCCTTCCCAAAATTGTTACCTTCACCAGGCTTTTGGGCATTTCATTGTGTTTAATTTTTTACTGCTCAGGCAAGTCTTGTACTTCTGCCTCCATAATGCCCCAGAGTTAAAATTGTGCGTGCTACGAAATGAGCAATCAGTTAAGTGTCAGTGGCAGAATGAAAGCTGCTGATGAGCAGAGAAAACGGAATTAGCTAGAAGTTAGGTAGGAGGAGTGTTAAAATGAAGAAGATGTTTAAGTTCAAGGCGAGATGTACAGAATTGCAAATACAAAGAAGCACCAGTAGGCTCTTCTGGGAAAGTTAATCAGTTCTAGGATCAAATTCAGGTCTTGCCTAGTAGAATATTCAGTTACGAAGGTGAAAAATGATAAAAAAAATATTTTGAGAATTTTGTCAGATATACTTGGCACTGAAATTTGCTAATAGAGAATTGTAAAATGACCTTTCAGAGATATATGGGGTTTTAAAAGATAACAATCAGAGTTAATTAGATATTCTTATCCAAGACAGTAAGAAATAAACTAGATGTTCTCTTGAGTCCATTAGCAATTATAGGATCTTATTGTGAATAAATATATGAAGAAAGGTTTCATAATTCATATTACTGTCTCCATGTTATCCAGAGAGTATTTGCCATCTTCCTTTTATTTTTCTGAGGTAATCCCATTAAAAAAACTGGATGAATTATTCAGATGACCTGCCCTTTTAAAATGGTAGCAGGTTGTTCTCTAAAATATGCCATTCCTCATAATTCCTTTTGAAAGTACAAATTAATTTACCTCCTTCCTTTGGCCACTAAAATGCTCCTGATTACATTGTCATGACCAATCCATGCACTTTATTTTTCAAAGGATACCTTTGATTCATTTTTCTTTCCCATTTGAACTTACTAGGCATCTCGTTTATTTAATCATCTGTCACTAATGAAAGGGAGGTTCTTAGTTTATTTTAACCTGAGCTCAGTAGTTGTGAGCTGCTCTAAGCAGGTCTTAGTATCTCACTTTCTCTCCAAGTCACATTTAACTCCAAATGTTTTAAAGAAGAATGTACAGTTTACTAAATGTTTCGCAGGGAGGAAAAGAGATATTTCACACTGCCTACTGGACTATCTTTCCCTCAAACCACCTGTAAGCATTGCTTCTCTTGTCCCAAAGCTTCTTTTCCAGTAAGAGTTACCTCGCCCCAGAGGCTTCTTCTCCCCATGAGTTTCTTCTACCATTTCAGCCACAATACACCATGGCAGTATTCAGAGTTCCTCAAGTTGACTCAACATTCAATAACAGCAAAACTAAACAAAGCCTTCAAAGCCTTCTTATTTTTCATTAAGTATGCTACTGAAGGCCTTCATTAGTGCAAAAAAAAACAAAAAAACAAAAAAAAGGAAAAGAGAACCTCAATAGATAATCCTTTCATTTTGTATTGGCTATCTATTACCAAACCACAAATCAAACGTAAATGTGGTGGCTTAAAACATTTCTTAGCTCACAGTGTCTGTGGCTTAGGCTGGTGGCTGCAGCTTAGGCTGGTGCCTGTGGCTCACAGTCTCACAAGGCTGAAACAAAGGTGTTGATAGGGGCTGCAGTAATCTCAAAGCTCCACTGGGAAAGGATCCACCTCCAACCTTGCTCATGGGTTTACTGACAGGATTCAATTCTTTCTCAACTCTTGGACTGAAGGTTTCAGATCCTTGCTGGCTGTTGGCCAAGAGCTACCATTGGTTCTTTTGCTAATTGAGCCTCCCCATTTGGCAGCTCACAACATGGCACTTTGTTTCATCAAAGCAAGCAAAGGAAAAGAGACAGACAGAGTATAAGTGAGACAGAAGTCACAGACTTTTATAACCTAATCTCAGAAGTGATAGTTCCTCACTTTTGTTGTATTCCATTTCTTAGAAGCAAGTCATTGGATCCAGCCACACACAAATAGAAGGAATTATAGGTGGGTATATGTACTAAGAGGCAGGGGTCTTTGGGATTATTTTGGAACACTCCAAACTCAGATATTTTCCCCTAGATATCTTGGTAACATGTGGCTGCTTATAATTAATGTATAGCATTCAAGTACCTAATACATGTTTAATTGCCATCATTCTTTAGTCATTATGTCTCATGTTGTAATATCCAAGATCAAACTAATAATGGCTGTTAGCTCACTTTGTGCAGCTTTCACCAAGACTTTGTCAATTCTATTAAAGGAGGAAGATGATGCTTTTGCCTCTTGTCACTATAGATACAGGCACTGAAAAACATAGGCATTGGAAAGACAGATGCTTACATACTTAATCAAAATAAAGCTCAGCTAAGGAGGAATGAAAATCCTGGGGCAGGGATGACGTATGGGTTAATGTACTTAGCTCCAAACAACAGAATCTATTCTGAATAATCTAAGTAAAAAAAAATGTCTTATCAGAGGTTATTGTCAGCACAAACAGCGTCAGGTTTCAGAGATACACTGACAGGTTCAGCACTCAGTTACAATATAGAGGCTTCTCTAATGAAAACACTACTGGTACATCTGTTAGAATTTTGCCTATACACCAGAAGATCTTTCCCTGTAGAGCTTGAAGAACTGGGTATCTCCAAAAACACTTGTGGAAGATCCCTATATACAGTTTCACTCTTAAATCTCTACATATTATAGGTTGGCACAAAAGCAGTTGCAGTTTTTGCCATTACCTTTCATCACAAAAAACCACAATTACTTTCACACCAATTTAAGATTATCTGGGCAAGTGTTATTGGTAGCATCTAGGCCATGTGCTGCCAAGGAGTCTGAAGATGCATGTGTTCTGTGTTTTCCTTGGGAAGGTGGGATTCATAATGTGCAAAATATCCACTATATAAGAATATTATATTAAAAGATGTTGGACAGCCTCAAATGAAGAATGTAATTCCTATCAGGTAAAACAGGAAGTGGTAAAATTGCTTCACATCTGCCTCTCACCATGTTAAAACATGTGCATGTGTAAATGTCATTACTTCGGTGTTCTGCAATCTTAAGGAAGTCTATCTTCTTCCATTGCTAGTGCTAACTTTCTTCGTTGAAGGTAACTTTATACCACAGAAACTCTTACTTGGTTCCTTTATTCTCTAACTGGAGCTGTCCTCCATTTGTATATGTTTGGTTTAAAATCTGATGAGGTTTTTTGTGGGAAGCAGTTCTGCTAAAATGAGATAAAACAAAAAAAGAGTACAGCATGCTTTCGATGAGTGAAAGCGTTCTTGCTCTCTTAATATTTTAAGTAGTCAAAATGTTTCCAGGAAGCACATAAATAAAGGAAAATATGTGTGAAGTGCAGTGGAACATTTCTACCCTGGCTATGAAAAAAGATTAGTGAAATTCAGGTTCTATTGTATTCCTTTTAGATTCCTACACTTAGAACCCAGGTCTTGGTACTTCCATAAGCGGATGGACTTAGGAGCAGCAGCCTACAAAGATGCTATCTCTCATAGCTTAGCTACTGTAGGGGAAAGGAACCAAGGGGCCTCTTTGTAGGACTTTTAAGCATCACATCACAGAACAAATGCATGCTTCCCTCCACTTCTTTCTTTCCTTTTCCTTTGCAGAGGTAGGTGAGGGCCTGTTAAACATCAGTCAGTATGTCTTGAGCTTTACAGAATTTCCATTGGGATGTTAAATTCTTCATCCAAGCACATTTTTTTTTCATTGAATTTTTCCCCCTTTCACTTTCATGATGAGCTAGGGAAAAGCCTGCTAATCATCTCTCACAGCCCTTAAATTTTCCAAAGTAGTATATCAAATATATCATTTTCTAAGCAGACAGTTTTCTAAGAAAGGAATGATTTAACCATAGAATAATTGTATTACATGAAAGATTTTACTATGTTCTTAATACAAGAAAAATGACTCTGCCATGACTACAGAGTCCAAATATGGACAGGAATGCTGGGAAGAGAAACAGTAATTCACTGAGATATCACATTATCAGGTGTTCTCTTTCCAGTAGAATTTTCCAAGGTGGACTTAGCTGAATCTTCTATGACTCATAAAGGGGCAAGAGAAGCAATTACAGTTGAGGGCAAGCAGTTCAGGCATAGAGATTGAAGAGGAAAAAGATAAACTGTAGAGAGAATTTAAGGAGCAGAAGAAATAATTTATCATTCCAGGCAGACTCTCTGCCCTACAACATTAACTATTTTGTCTGCAGCAGATTTAGCAGCTTCCTCTGCACCCTTTCAAGTCCATTCAGGATTTGTGTCTTTGAGTTTCCAACACAGCTGAGATTGGAGAGAGTTTTGGCTCTCTCCCGGAAAGAAAATAGATGTGGCCTGCTATTGAGTGACACAGTTTAATTTGCTGGAATTGTGGAAGGTTCACCAAAGAGAGAAATGAAAATAGATGGTTCTGAAGTGCTGATATTTCAAATGCTGTAGCAGATGGGTGGGTAGGTTATCTTGACACAGTGGCTCTCTTTTGACACGTACTCTCAATCACACCTCGTAGAATGGCTTGCTCTGTACGATGGGTAGAGATAACCATATTTCAGTGGAATGATTCAAAGAATAATGTGGCCAGAAATAGGTTAGGAAATCAGGAGAAATGGTTGAGTCTAAGACATTTAGTCACTTGAGGGAACGCTGTTGATGCTGCTATCAGTGGGAGAGTTGTTTACTGCTGACTAGCTTGATCAGCTGATACTTTGACAGTGAATATTTGTGACATCATCCCATAGCTTCTGTTATATATATTTTTTTCCAGTGGTAGTTTAATACAGCTATTTCTTAATAGGGAAAAAAAAGCTTTTTGAGTTGAAAAACTAAAATAGCCTGCTTTCATGAGCAATATGAATGTATGAATTTAAATATTCCATTCTTTCACAAATTCATTTAAAAAAATTTTTTGGAGGCCCATAAACAGCCAAGGGTGAGGTATTAGGTTGGTGCAAAAGTAATTGAGATTTTTCCCATTAAAAGTAATTGCAAAAACCACAATAACTTTTGCACCAATGTAATAATTTGGCTGTAGTAGGATTAATGTTTACATTTTAGTAACATAGTGATACAACTTGGTCTCTTAAGTGTCATCCTATGGTGTTCCTGTTTTGTCACATGTTTCATCATTTAGACCAGTTGGGGAAACCCAAACTCTGAAGACACGAGTAAGCACAACTGGGAAATGTACTCATTTTTTGGAAGGAGCTTCTGGTGAATATCCTCAAATTATGATAGGATAAAAAAAAGTAAAATAGTAAATACTTAAATATTTGACATTTTAACAGAAAATTATTTGTTGGAGAAATATGTTTGCCACAGTTAAATTCAGATAATTAAATGGTTAAATTAGGCTGTATTTGGTAGCTGAAGAATAGATTTATTATATAATGTCAACTAGCATTCAAACAACCCTGTGTAATGTGAACCAACTTCAACACATGGGAATGAGGTGAGGGAATCCTACCAACTGTTTTGGCATATCAACTTGCCCTGTATACTTTTGCCATCACAGGATGCATCAGCTCTACTTCTAGAACATTGATTTCCCTTCCTTCCCTCCTTCCTTCCTTCCTTCCTTCCTTCCTTCCTTCCTTCCTTCCTTCCTTCCTTCCTTCCTTCCTTCCCTTCTTCCTTCCTTCCCTTCTTTCCTTCTCTCTTTCTCTCTCTCTCTCTGTCTCTTGAATACTGCTTATGACCAAACTTAAAAGGATGTAGTTATTACATGTGTAACATTTGACAACATCTGTGTTTTCCCTTTTGGGACAACCTATAATATTGCTGATTCCTGGCTGGCATATTCAACTATAGAATAGAAACAGCCTTTCCTGCTTCATTTTGATAGTTTCTTTTCTGGTCACAAGTTGAGACAGGAAGTGCTGGAGCCCATGGAAAATTGCGAAAAAAATCCAAGCAAAGCAAGCAATGATGTTTTTGAATTTTAGAAACATTTGCAAATATCTAGTTTATGTCAAGTTTTGGTTATTGGAAAGACTGTTTATATGGACCCAACTTTCTTAAAAATAAGACAAAAATTGGAAGCCAACAATCTCTTTAACTTATATTTAATCTTAGATCAATTAAAGTATCAATTATTGGTGCATAAGGTTCATATGAGGAATTTTGTTTGAAAATTCAAGATAATAGTTTAACTGTACACAAAATAGTTTGTAGAAATAACTAGCTTAAAATGTAAGAACAAGTAATGATAATGGCACCTAAACATTTGGGTATTTATAACCTTTCTTGTTAAGTTCAGATACTTCTTTTATTGTTTTATTTTAAACTGGCATTACATTGTAGACATTCAGAAGAAAAAGATGAATATATTTCTTCCAGTTTCCCACTTCTGCCTAATAACCTCGACTGAACTGATCTCTTGCTTTGTTGTTAGAAGATGGTTCTTGGGCCCTGTATTTATTATAAAAGCTGAACAGTAAAATGGAAAACCTTAGACATAATTGCAGAAGCTACCAGAGACATCAGTGGATATTCAGTTTCACATGTCACATTTATTTTCAACTTGGGTCATTTTGTAAATATAATATGAATAACACAGATGAGTTTTCTCTTTAGGAATAAAAATTTTCCCTTTGAAGCTTTACTGTAGTTTGTCTGATCTGGAAAATTATCTGTCTATGTCTAAGGCTAAGACATTGCCTAGTTCAAATTAGCTTAAAACACTACACAAACCAATATGACAGAGTAGCTTGAAGCAAAGGATAATTTTTTGCTGAAAAATCGAACTAAGCAGCTTCCTAAGTGGAATCAGAGAGGGACAGGGAGGTCAAGGCAAGCACAAGTGCTACTTGAAACAAGGAGTGACCTTTTGAGGGTGGCTTGGGCACTTGTTGAGACTCCAGACACACTGCAATCAGAAAACCAACATTAGCCCAGACAGGATGTATGAGTCAAGGATATCTAAAGAAGATGGAAAACGTGGCATCCAGGCATTTGTAACTTTCCAATTGCTGGGCTCCACTTGCGGTCCACGCTGCTGGTTGGAGCCTACTGTAAAGCAAATATAAACAGTTTAAATTAAGTACCAGAGCTCAATCTCTCATGTGACTTTCTGAAAAGATGAGGGATGAAATTATCAGCACAATTAGAAGTCTTGAGTCTGCTGGGTCAGGAGACAGGAGAAGAATTCTTGGCACAAAGGAACAGGAAGCATAGCAACTCTGCCATATATGGAGGAGGGGTGAGCCTTTCAAGCAAAATTACTATGACCTCAAAACTTGTGCTACTCAGACAGCTGTATTGAATTCCATTCAATGCCAAAGTAGTACCTTAAGCCAGTTTATCTGGTTTGGCTTTGAAGTGGCAATAAAATCCAGGAAGCCTTCTGACCTGGGTCATTTCTAAAAAGAGTTGTTTTCTTTCAGCTTTTCCAATTTTAAAAGCAGTTACACTTACAGGTGTGCGTGTGAAAGAGTGATAAAGGGAACATTTGCTAACACGGGAAATGTGAAGGAAGTCTAGGAATCTTCCAAATGTATTGTAGATTTGGACTTTAAGCAATCACAATATGAACAGTGAATACAATGAAATAAAGCAAACATCATTTGCAATCAGATGCAATAGACTAGCATGTTTAGACAAACCTCGCTGATTTTATCCTTTAGTGACTTGTTTCATCCAAATGGACGTCTTGAACTGGAAACTCCACTCAAATGGAAAGAGAGTAAACAGTGCATGCAAAGTCCCATTTTGCAAGCAAATGTCTTTCAACGTTTTGGCAAGTAACTTTGCTTATTTGGATGCATTCTACTCCAGCGAGTCCTTCTGGGAAACCTAAGGCATCATACTTACCTACTGTTGAAAAGAAGGAAAGGCACCATTTCTGAGACGGTCCAAATCGACTTTGGAAAGAGTTATTCAACAGTAGTAGTTTTTGGAAAATGTAAAATAGCCATCAGTTGTCCTTGTAGGGAACAATGTTCCACTCCATATATTTTATAGGGTTTTCTTCAGCTCATTTTATTTCTGCTAAAAGTATATTGGCCAGTCCATTATGGATTATAGTGGGCAAAATAATAAGTGACATTAACATCAAGTTAGTTTCTAGGATTTTTTAAAATTAGCTTTATGAAAAAAAAAATCACAAAGTAAGAGGTTAAATTAATTAACTAAAATAAGTTCTTTGTATTTAACTGAGAAATTCAATGTCTAAGGAGTTCCAGAGCATTCTTCTGTATGGTCCACTTTACCTGGACAAGAAGGTCCTATGCATATGCAAACCAGACTGTCCTATCACTAATCCCATTTCTTTAAGACCCTTTATAAAAATAATGTACGCTTTGCTGCTTAAAGTCTAATTCTTTTAACTGAAGACAAGCTTGGATCGGGAGCATTTCCCATGCCCTGCCAATTGGTGGAGTATTATTTTATTGGCTAGCAGAACTCTGTAATGCATTTCAACTCACTCGATAAAGTCTATCCTGTTCTCTAAGAGAAGAGTCCATTGTTTTTGGTTATTTTCCTTCTTAATCATAAACAATGTAAAATTGCTTATAATGTATTGCTTTAAAGTTTGCATTACATTCATCAGCAATTGCTAATGTTCCCCTTTTTCCACTTCTCCCTCATCCTCATATTAATAGACAATATAAGCAATTTCCTACAAAAATACTCAGGATTTCTTCTAATACATTTATTTCCCATAAAAATTACTCCAAAAGCACATTAAAATAATCAGCACAGCTGACTGATTTTCATTAGGCTGCTTCTAGTTTTTTTTAGGTTTTGACGATGAGAGTCATTTACTGTCTTTGTGGCTTTAAGCACAGGTATGCCTAATGATAGACAGATGCTGGGACTTGGATGCTGATTTTCTCTGTATATGCAGAGAATCTCTTCTGACCTAGAAATGAGGTAGTTGTCACCTATATACTCTGTGGCAGACTCCTCGAGAAGTCACTCAATAGGAAATTAAAAAAACAAAAACAAAAACAAACAAACAAACAAAAAACCTTTACCCAGAAGGTATTTACTACAATAAGATTCAAATTGCCAAATGTTTTATCTTCTGGACCATTGTTTTTTGAACCTCATTTTGATTCTGCCCCTCGATATCATTGAGCAGAGAGGAGTTTTTTTTTTTTTCCCATATAAGTACTAAATTTATTTTTGAAACAAATTAGAATTCATTGCAGAAGGGATTACTGTGGGAGTTTGGAGTGTAGTGTTTTGGCAAGAAGCACATGAGAAACTTTCTCCCTGGGTATTTCTGGTCCCACTGGGGAGGAATACCAGGAATGCGGTGCCTCAATCTGTTCTCACAAGGCTTGTGGCTTGAAATTCACACACCCACAAGGTTTAGATAAGTGTCTACCCTGAGCTTGGTCCTTGTGGATGCTTCTCTAAGGCTTAAGAAGGATTTCCACCTTTCGATGGGTCTCCATCCCCATCTGGGCTGATGTCTGTGCAGTGCAATACTTGTTTTCTCATTAAGAAGTGAAAACAATGAGAGTGATGAAGAAAAAGTCAATGAAAAGCATGCCCTGCTTTGCATTAAAAAATTCAGTTAAAAATGTCAGTATACAACACATAAAAATTTCATTTACCTGATTCTACTCTTTCCCACTTTTGTTCCCACCCTACCAATAATCCTGCTTTGGAAGAAGGCTGCTTTATGTCAACTCTAAATCTTATTTTCTTATGAGTGTTTTCTCATGAGTCTTCTCACTCCTTTGTTTTGCTTCATTGGTTTTGTAGAAAGGCTGCTTCAAAAATCAGCCACCTGCTCAGAATGTCTAGATGATACAATTAAGCTCTCAACTGGTGTGAGCAGAAGTTTCAATAAAAAAATTCAGTTCAGAACTCTACTCAAAGGTATATTGAGTTTAGACCACGGGATATGCTTTAGCTTCAGAACTAATTGCTTCTCAGGGAATTAATCATGTTAGGTTGATCAAATGTGACTGGAGGGAGAGATATATGTTTATTGACCAAGAGTTATATGCCAGGCACAATACTAGCTGCCAAAATGACAGGAATGGCTCACATTTATATTGTGATTACAATGTACAGGTCATGTTCTAAGCACGTTGATCCTTACTACAAATCAGAGAAAATGTTGCTGTTACTTTTTCCATTTTGTAGATGAAGAAACAGAGGGGTTAAAACATTTTCACCAGGACACACAGCTGTAAGTGGCAGGACTAGGGTTTACACCTAGAATTTTGGCTCCAGAATTTATGGTCTTAATCACTCTATTGTGGTGTGTTTGTGTAAGTGTGTTTGTGTGTGTGTCTGTGCGTGTATGTGTATTTGTGTATGTGTATGTATTTTGCAAACAGTTTTATGAGTCATTGTTTGAAAGATGGTATTTATTTTTGCCCCTCTTCAGTTATTTTCTGTTACCAACTGTATTACAGTCAATACAGACTGTTTTGGTGTGCAACAAATTACATCAAATCTTACTGGTTTGAAAAAAATGAATATTTCTGATCTGATTATATCTGTGAGTTAAGAATCAGAGCACACCTACCTAGTCGGGTTTTCTGCCTCAGATTTTCTTATAGCACTGCAATTTAAGTGTTGGCAGGAGCTTCAGTCTTATCTGAAGACATAACTGGGAAAGGATCCTTCCAAACTCACTCATGGCTGTTGGCAGGCTTCAGTTCCTCACAGGCTGTTGTTCTGAGGGCCTTAGCCCCTTGCTGGCTGCTGACCAGGGTCCTCCTTCTGGTACTTGCCATGTGGTCTCCCCTTGGGCAGCTCACAACATGTCAGCTGGCATAAAGTATGATTTATTACAGCAGATTTAAAATGTTTGTGTAGAATAAACCTGTTTTCATAAAATTGTTCTTAATTCTGTGGCGTTTATTCGTTTGCACATAATTTGCTTATTTTAAAGGCCCAGGCAGTCATCTGTTTGGTAAAGGTGTTAGAAGGTGGTGTTTAGTGGCAACATGCATGTTTAGAAAGTCTCTTCTTTGTCTTCGAGTAGCATAGAGTCTACACTGTAGACCACACAACAGGTGTGAAATCAACCTTGGTTAACTAACTGAATTTATCAATCCAAACAAATCAATTCTAGTGTATTTTAGATTATAAGTGTATTATAGTAGGTAAGAATAAAGATTGTTTCATTTGTTTACATTGATATATAGGTTAAATACAAAATGAAAAGGAAATATTTAAAGTTCTGACTCAAGTATTCAAGCAAATAAGTATACAAATAAGTATAAAGCACACTGCTAATGTGCTTTAACCTTATTCATCCTGCACTCTAGATACCTTTAAAAAAAAAATTGTTGTGTGTGTGTGATCACAGCATAGCCATTTATAAAAATAACTTTCCAGAGAACACAGGTGACAAATGTTATTCGATGTATAAAGTAAGAGTATCGTCAAGATGTTTACCTTCTTTCATTTATTGAGAATTTCTGTGGATGAAGATTTATGCTCAGCTCTGCAGAGGATTCAAAAATGAATCTAATCTCTGCCTCATGGAAATACAGCATTGAAATCAGAGAAACACAAGGTAATGTACTGTAATTTCTCTGGGCTTCAGTTTTCTCATCTGTATCACAAAATAATGTTAATACTTATTTAATGTTTCATAAAACACTTGAGGTACATAATATATGTGATGTTTCTTGAACATAGTGAAAGTTTGACAAATACAACTGCTCACCTTGCATCTCTATGCGCATGTCTACTTGTCACTTTAGGAGTTAGTAGGAGAGAGAGGACAATGGCTCAGATAATTGAAGCACGAGGTAGAGAGTGGCAAATGCCATATGAAAAGTAGATAAATTACTATAGGAGTTTAGAAAATGAAAATATGTTTTTGGAATTGTTTCAAGATGATGGACTGAGCATATTATACAGACTCTGGCTCCCCCAATAGACCTTTAGAAAATATGGAAAATATATTGTTTGTGGAAAGTTAAGTTAAAAATAAGTTTAAAATAATTTGGATTGTTGTAAAGGATAGATTTTTTTTCTGCATCTTTTGTAAGGTTGAGTTTCTGTCTATCCTGTGGTAAGGAGTCTTCATATAGATGGTCACTCTAATTCTGTCTTGGATGACAATAACGTTTTCCTCCTAGCCCCAAAACAAGAATTAAGGACTGTCAATAATTATTACAAAAATGAGAAAAATTAAAATAAGACAGTAAACACCAAACAAGTAAAACAAATATACAATTTTGCATTTAGAAAATGTATAAAATCCATATAATTAGACATAAAAAATATTGACCTTTGAATAGGCAACCCAAGGATTGGGAGAAAATATTTTCAAAGCATACATCTGATAAGGGCTAATATCAAAAATATATAAGGAATTCAAACAACTGGATAGCAATGAAACAAAACCCAATCAAAAATGTGCAAAGAAACTAAATAGGCACCTTTCAAAAGAAGACATACAGATGGTCATCAGATGCAAGACAATACGCTTATCATCGCTAATCATCAGGAAAACGCAAATGAAAACCATAATGAAATATTATCACCACCTGTTAGAATGGGTGTTACCAAAAACAAGAGATGTTAAGTGTTGGTGAGGAAGTGGAGAAAAGGAAACCTTTGTACATCGTTGGTAGGAATGTAAATTAATACAGTTATGATGAAAACCGTTATGGAGGTTCCTTAGAAAATAGAACTATCATATGTTTCAGTAATCCCATTTCTAGGTATATTACCAAGGGAATTGAAATCAGTATGCTGAGGAGAGATTTGCACTCACATGTTTATTGCAGCATTATTCACAATAGCCAAGACATGGAAGTAACCTGTCCATCATCAGATGAATGAGTAAAGTTTGGTATACATACCTAATGGAATATTACTCAGCCTTGTAAAAGGAGGAAATCCTGTCATTTACAACAGCATGGATGAACCTGGAGGACATTATGCTAAGTGAAAAACGCCTGGCACACAAAGACAAATGCAGTATGACCTCATTTATATGTAGAATTGAAAAAAAAGTTGAACTCCTACAAGTAGAGGGTAGAGGTCTTACAAGAGACTGGTGGAGGGGAAGTTAATGGAGATAGGAGAGATGTTGATCAAAAGGTACAGTTTCCACTAGAGAGGAGGAAAAAGCTTTAGTGATCTATTACACAGAATGCTGACTATAAAATTTATAATGCGTTGTATATTTTTAAAAATTTATCTTTGAAGTATAACCCACAATCTTGTCCTTTTCAATTTTATAACAATTATAAACATATGTGCAGTATGAGAAATAATTTTTTGAATTACAGCTTAAAATCCATGTCCTGAGAATATAAGACAAAATATAAAAGACCCTTTGCCGATTTTTGTGTCCAATTCCTGTGCATTGCTGCAATATGAGTAGAGAGCTGAAAGAGTGTCTTTTTTGTCTTTGAAATAGATGTGAATGGCTTTCATATTTAAGTCTCTTTTCTCTATAGCTATCCTGTCTTAGGAATAGAAAAGCTGATTGTTCAAGCTGATTGTCAATAGTAAAGGCTGACTGAATATATAATACTGTGCTTATGGTTCCTTCCATGCATTGATGGTGGTACAATGACTATCTTTCTTACTGTTGTTGAGTGTCAACAATGAGGTGTAGTTTGAAATTTAGAAGCACTGCTGTTTGTAAACCTGAAACTTAACGAAACATGGATGTATACTTAGACAACGATGATGATGATGATGATGACGATGACAATAATAACCATTTTGAACAGTTGCTATATATGCTAGGCACTTTTCCAATTGCTTTAGATGCAGTTTAATCTCCACATTACCTTACAAAGTAGCTTCTGTTATTGTTTCTCACTTTACAGATGAGGACACTGAGTCAACAAAAATTTTAGGATTTGTCTTTAACTCATAGATTTGGTAAGTAGCATACCTAAGAGTCGGTTTCCATAGCCTAATCTCTGACCTGTAATAAACTCTTGACCTCTACACTATACTTCCTCTCAGGTAAGGGTTCTAGGTATTAGATTATGTGTGGAATTGATCTCACTAAAACTTATTTTGGGTTTGGATCTGTATTTCTCATATTTCTTTTTCTTACTGACACTGAATATTCCTGTGATGTAGTATATTTTTACACACTAGACTAGGGAAATAGGAAGGTATCATTTTGATGTGTCGATGTGGGTGATCATGCATCAAAACTATAATTTACCTCTCCCTAACATTTACAAGTTTCATCCAACTGGGGAAGGAGAGAAAGCAAACTAATAGCGGATCTTCTCAACCTTGAAACAAGACATGGAATGCTCTGCTTTTGTGAGACCTGGGTGATATTGAAATTTTTCTTTCCATTTGAGCCTAGCTCAAGTATTCTTATGAATTTGTAATATACAGTCAAAAGGTGCCTTCCTGAGCCTACTTAGAAAACAGTGTTTATGGCTGACTCTTTTTATATATAACTTCCTCTTCATACTTGCATATCTGTGGAAGATCTCTCTCTCTCTCTCTCTCTTACTCTGGGTTTAATCTTTTCTAGTAGAAGAGTTATGCCTCTAAATACTTAGACATGTATTCTGTACTATTGTTCTATGATCAGAATTCTTTATTTGAGATATGCTACATGTCAAAATTAAAGGCAACTACAAGTATATCAGTATTGATGTTACCTATGAATGAAATAAAACTCCAAGATAATTTTTGTCAAACTGGATTTAAAAAATAAAGCCCAACTATATGCTGCCTACACATACATACATATATTCCAATTATATACCTAAAATTGAGAGTAAAAAGATGGAGGTATATGCCATAAGAACGTTTAAAAAGACAGATGCTATAGCTATGCTAATACCAAACTCATTAGAGTTTAATGTAAGAAGTATTAATGGACATAAAGGGGGCCACTTCATAAACTCAAAATGATCAATTCCAAAGGAAGTTATCACAATCTTAAACTTGTTTGCATCAAGTAAAATGATTCAAAAGGAGAAATAAAACTATTGTTATTGCAGATGGCTTGATTATATGCATAGAAAATCCAAAGCCACCTATGTATAAACTATTAGAATAAATTAATGAATCAAGCAAAGGTCAGTGGATGTACTGTAAACACACAAGAATCAATTTTATGTGCGTGTGTATATGCCACAAACAAAAATTATTGAAAAATAGCATTATGAGACCATAAAAAATGCTGAACACCTAAGGAAATAACTACAAAAATTGTGCATGACTTCCAGATAGAAAAGTATGAACAATTACTGAAAAAAAAAACAAAACTAAGGAAGACCCAAATAAATGGAGCTATGTAACATGTTCATGGCCTGGAAGACAGAATATTTAAATCTGTCAGTTCTTCTCAAATTGATCTACGGCTTCAAAACAATTCCAATTTGTGTGTGTGTGCGTGTGTGTGTGTGAAAATCAACAGGCTGATTCTAAAATTTACATGATAATGAAAGGAATTCATTATTTTTCAGACCTTGAAAATCTTGAAGCTCAAAGCTTTGCTCAAAGCTTTACTCAAAGCTTTAGGGCTTATAATACTACATTTTTCAAATATTTCCCCACCCCCCAGCTTTATTGAGGTAATCAACATACAAAGTGGTATATATTTAAGGTGAATAATATGACCTGATATACATATATATTGTGAAATAATTACCAAAATCAAACTAGTTAACACATCCATCATCTTACATAGTAATCTAAGGTAATCATTTTTTTTGTATGTATTTGTTGAGAACCCTTGAGATTTAATTTCAGCAAATTTCAAGTATACAATATACAAATATGGTATTATTAATGATAGTTACCATGCTATATATTAGATCTCCAGAACTTATTCATCTTGTAACTGAATGTTTGTCTCTTTGACCAACATCTCCCTTTTCCTTCTTTCAATTCTCTTCTTCCTGCTCCCAGCCCCTGGCAATTACTACTGAGTCTCTGCTTCTGAGTTCAACTTTTTCAGATTCTACATATAAGTGAGATTATATAGTATTTGTCTTTCTGTGTCTAGCTTATTTCTGTTTGCATAATTTCCTCCAGATTCATCCCTGACATCTGAGATTCCAGAATCTTCATCTTTTTATGACTGAACAATATTCCATTGTAATTGGTATCTTATCTTTATAGATAGAGAGATGTATAGATATCACATTTTCTTTATCAATTTGTCTTAGTCCATTTAGTGTTGCTGTAAAGGAATACATGAAGCTGAATAGTTTATAAAGAAAAGCAGTTTATTCGGTTCATGATTCTTCTTGCTGGAAGGTTCAAGATAGGGAATGTGGTGAAGGCCTTGGACTGCTTCTACTCATGACGGAAGGCAAAGGGGTGCTAGTGTGTGCAGATATCACCTGCTGTGAGAGGAAGCAAGAGAGAGATGGAGAGATGCCAGCTTTTTTTTAATAGCCAGCTGTCATGAGAACTAATAGAATAAGAACTCCCTCACCCCCAAAAGAAGTAATTAACATATTGATGAAGAATCTGCCCCATGATCCAAATACCTCCTATTAGGCCTGGTCCCCAACACAATGACACTGGGGTTCAAATTTCACCATGAGATTTGGTGGAGAAAAACAAACAAACCACATATAAATGATAACACTATTCATTTATTATGGAAACTGGTTTACTTCATATCCTGGCCATTGTGAATAATGTTATAATAAACATGGGAATGAAGCTCTCCCATTTCCTTTGGGTATATGCCTAGAAGCCTAGAAGTGATATTCCTGGACAATATGGTAGTTCTAGTTTTAAATTTTTGAGGCATCCAAATTCTGTGTTCCATAATATTTGTATGAATTAAATTTTCCACTATCAGTGTCCTAAGGTTCTCTTTTCTGTATCCCATCACCAACACTTGTTATCTTTTTTTTTATAATAGCCATCTTAACAGGCATGAATTAATATCTCATTGTGGTTTTAATTTGTATTTTGGTTATGATCAGTGATAACGAACAGATTTTCATACAGCTGTTGTCCAATTCATTGTCTCTTGAAAAATGCCACTTCAGATCCTTTGCCCATTTTTAAAATTGGGTGATTCAAGTTTTTTATTTATTTATTTTTTGACACTGTGCTGTTGGGGTATTTTTACATATATTTCAGTTTTAGCCTGTTATCAGATACAAGGTTTGCAAATATCTTCCACACCATAGGTTGGGATTTTGTTGACTTTTTCCTTCAGTGTGCAGAAGCTTTTTAGCTTGATTTAATCCTACTTGTCTATTTTTGCATTTATTACTTATGCTTTTGTTTCATATCCAAAAAAATCATTGCCAAGGTCAATGTCAAGGAGCTTTTTCCTATATTTTCTTCTAAGAGTTTTACAGTTTCAGGTCTCATATTCTGTACTTTATGCATTAGATATTCTACTTATTAACTTTGAATTTTAAAGGTGCAAGATAAATATTTCAACTTCATTGAGATAGTAACATGTAAAATTTAGAAAACTGTATTTAAATTGGTTGCCCTGAGCACATAAGTAATGTCTTAACTTGGCAGTTATATCTTAGCAACCAAATTTTAGTTTGACACATTCTTCTTGAAAATGTACTGGAAAAGGAACTGAAGATATCTTAGCCCTTAATGAGTTAAGGTGTAAAAATGGAGACAAATATTAATAAATCGCACTGTTAGTTTATTATAATTTTTATAAGTGTTATATAGAACCCACACATAATTCTAAGAGGAAGTATAACAAAAATACATAAAGCAGTACCATGACTGACACATAGTATGCTCTCAACAAATGTTTACTAGTTTTTGACTACCTAGGTCTTGAGTTAATTCTCCCAGACAATAGAGTTGTAAATATTCAGTCATTTTACCTTGCTGCTATTTTATTTTAATAACCTGGCAAAATCTATTTGCTGTGATAACAGTTAATGTTATGAGAAGACCTACACTAATGAGTTAGAAAGAAAGGCTTTCTTGAAGAACTGATTTTTGAGTGAAATATGAAGAATTTAAAAAAGATTATAATCAGTCGCTCTTAGTTAGGGAAGGAGGTTTTAATTAGAGGGAAAAAGCAAAGAATCTGTGACAGAAAGGGGCATATCTATTCAGAGTGAGAAGAGAAATAGGCAGGTGGCACCTTTTAGACTCTGCTAATGATTTTTAGAGTAGAATAAGAAAAATGAATTAGAAAAGAAAACAGAATAAAAAATGAGAATAAGACAATTGAGAAGCTATTGAAAGTTTTTAAGCCAAGCTTGTCCAACCTGTGGTCCATGGGCCACATGTGGCACAGGATGGCTTTGAATGTGACCCAACACAAATTTGTGAATTCTCTTAAAACTTTTTGAGGTTTTTTTTGTGTGTGTGTGATTTTTAAAAAGCTCATTAGCTATTATCAGTGTTAGTGTATTTCATGTGTGGCCCGAGACAATTCTTCTTCCAATGTGGCCCAGGGAAGCCAAAAGATTGGTCACTCCTGTTTTAACCCAAGAATTAAAAAGATAAGATTTTACACTTTAAAAAAATCTTCTGGTTCAAGGCCAGAGAAAACTTTGGAGGGAGACAGAAGTAGAGCAAGGAACTGGATACAAGGTAAGAGTTTGAGGTATTTTGTCACAAGGTAGTTCAAACATTTGGAGTGAGATTTCATAATCAGTCCTGTTATCTGTTAGTTGTGTGATTGTTTATCTTTTCTCACCCTGTTTTCCAATATATATCCTGGGGACAGCCATTATAAGTATTCAGAAAAATAATCTATATAAAGCACGCACTTACACAGTGCTTGGCAAGTGTTGGAGATCTTTAATGTCATATTAGTGGGGATGGAGAAAGTGGACTGTGTTTAGACAAAATCAAGAGGATTTAGCAATTGATTGGCTTTACAGTATGGAAGGAGAAGTCAAGGGTGGCTCCCAGGTTTTAGGTTTAGTAAGCTGGGAGAGAGAGGGGACAAAGAAGGCCTAAAGTTGGAGGAAAGATGGTAAAGCCACTGTCATTTATTTTGATCTTCAGGTGCCTTCGTGTCCTCCACGTGGGAATGTCTACTAGGCAGTATACAAACTCATCTATAAGAGCCGTGGTTGGAGTTAAAAACTCGAGAATTGCCAGCTTATAGAGTACGGAGTGAGAAGAGAGGAGTGACTCCTCTGCCTTCTCCAGCCTATCATTACTGGCGATTTATACATGATTCGTTGTGCTGTAAGCACAGCTTTATTACAAATAATCAGGATTATTAGATTAGTACAAAAAGAATTTGATTTCACCTCTATTCTAAGGAGTTCTAACCAGATAAAATTGATGGTTTTCCTTGTCACTATATACGCCTAAAATTTTCTCAAGAAGTAAAAACAAACAAAGCATAAAATTAAGTAATGTTATAAAAGCAATTTTAAAAATTAATCAAGAATTACCTCAAAAATGCCAGAAGGAAATTTCTTCTCCTTTTGAATAAACAAACAATTCATTTTTTAATCTCAAAGACAATGTAGGGTGAATAAAACAAGCTGCAGAGGGATATATTTGATATAATACCAGTATAATAATAATAATAATATATAAATTAATAATATAATATATAAATTCCCCATATATACAAAACTTTAAAAATATGTTGTTTAGGCCAGGTGCAGTGACTCACGCCTGTAATCCCAACACTTTGGGAGGCTGAGGCGGGCAGATCACAAGGTCAGGAGATTGAGATCATCCTGGCTAACACCGTAAAACCCTGTCTCTACTAAAAATACAAAATATTAGCCAGGCGTGGTGGCGGGTGCCTGTAGTCCCAGCTACTCGGGAGGCTGAGGCAGGAGTATGGCGTGAACCCGGGAGGCGGAGCTTGCAGTGAGCCGAGACTGCACTACTGCACTCCAGCCTGAGTGACAGAGTGAGACAATGTCTCAAAAAAATAAAAATTATATATATATATATATATATATATATATATAGTTTATAGGTACATATATTTAGCCAGAAAATAACAAAGTGCAAAAACTTATCAACAAAAAAATGCATAGTCATGGTTACCATTTTATAGGAGGAAAAGATCTGTAATTATTGAAGGGCACAAAAAAATGTACAGGCTTTGGAAATGTTCAATTTCTGAAGTTGATGGTTGGTTCAAAAGTATGTGTTTTATTATTGATTACTCTTTATGTAAATTATAAAATAGGTTCTTAGTTTATCTCTTGAAATTCTATGAATATTGCCTCCATATAGGGGCAATAGAATATCGTAACTGTTTTTTTCATCTGAGGAACATGCTTTGAGAAGATAAGTAATTGGTTAAGGAATTATCATTGAATGGCAGAGTGTTATAACTCAAAGATCACAATATATATACTATACACAGTGCCTGTTTTTCCTCTGAAATTAGAATGAATGTAGACATATAAATATTTAGGATTTCTAAAATTAAGACAACTGAAAATCAAAGAAAATTTTAAACATATTTACAAGGGGGTTTAGGACTGAAATGGGACTCAGAGGTCATTTGGTCAATGGAAACACAAGAGACGCCATGTATCTTCCCCAAGGACAAATAGCCAAGGACACATGGTTCACTTGTGGCACAAAAGGGACTGAAAACAAAATCTCAAGACTCCTGGTCTACAACTCATTAATATACAATAGTCTGCGTTCTTTAATAATATTCTCTTCATTTTCTTTTTCTTATTTCATGGTTTTTTCTTCCCAAGGGGAGTGGAAAATTTGAAAAATGTAAAGAGCGTTGAACAAATTTTTTTTTCTTCAGAGATCTGTAAAACAAAGTGAAATTTACAGATGAACTTGATCACACTAACAGGCTTTAAATATCCTGTTTATCCCAGGTTTTAATACAATGGGTCTTTCATAATTTTTAAGAGGTATGTGGAAATCGTAAAGAGTTATTGCCAGCCTGTTACGGAGGAATGTTTTTTCTTAGACAGATAAGAATCAGGTTAGTATTTGCGGTGCCAGAAATGAGATAAAATTTCACTTCAGAACTTGAGCTGTGTTGATCTACCTATTCTCATTTTATGTAGCCATTTATAGCAGTCAGGGTCAGCAAACCGATCTGCTGCAATTATTTTTCTGCCATCTTAAAAACGTGATCGCTCCTAAGTGGTGCACATGACATTCAACAGCACCGCCAAATGAACTGGCCACACTAACGGCAACACAAATGTACCTGCTTGGCAAAATGCTGCATATTTTTCCAAGGAAATAAGGCAATTATAAGGCTTCTTTTATAAAGTCAGGTATTTTCAGTAAATGGTATTTGACCTAAGGTGAAAGCCCTATATTTGATTGGAGTATGGAAACTCTTCATTTTTTCCCTTTGCCCTACTTACATTTATTTTTCATAGAGTTTATGGCAGAAATGTTGTATTCCAAGCAGCAAAATAACACTTTCCTTTTGACCTCCTGCTTTTCCTACTGTTAACTTTTATAATAACTATTGCA
This sequence comes from Macaca mulatta, assembly GCF_049350105.2. Lineage (NCBI taxonomy): Eukaryota > Metazoa > Chordata > Mammalia > Primates > Cercopithecidae > Macaca > Macaca mulatta. The sequence goes on along the minus strand of NC_133410.1, from coordinate 165,193,364 downwards.
AGTTATGAAAAGTACCGTGTTTGTTCCTTGGCCAGCACTGACATTTATTTTGGGAAATTAAAGAAAGTGAATTCAATTTATGTATATACATACTTCAACTTCCATTTTGTTAAAACGTTTTCAAAGAAGACATTTTTCTTGAGACCAAACTTACCAACATCCTTCAAGTTATGTAAGTTCAGTTTTTGCATATTCGAAGTGAAAAACTGGATTTGCAGATAAAGGCTTTCACAGTAAGTCAGTACTCTGACCGTGTAATAAGATAGAAGTTCTTGGGTTGCATGCTATTCAACAATCTCACCAAACACATCTGAAACCTGAAACCTGGGACAGGTATGAATTTCTGGAAGACTTTGGCAAAGATAGACCACACCTGTTCCAGCTTCTAGTAAAATAAATCACAGTTGTAGAAAGAATTGACCATTAGCAGTAAGAATATCCTTTAGTGCACTTTCTCCTATTCAAAGTGAAAATCAAAACATCAGCTCTTTTCTGCATGTCTTCACTCATATGCAAGTTTTTCTCTGTTTTTATGAACGCTGTCTCTTATATATGACACATAGTTATACTTATTCTACATCCCTTAATTGTCTTACCAGTGTTAACTAAAGATATTTAAATTATATCGGTAAATTTCAAAGTGTTTAGATATGCTGAGACAAATGACAGTACTATATAGTTATTTGGGATTAGGGCTTGAGTAATGTAAATCTCTCACTCAGGTTTTTCGTGTTCATGATAAAAAGTTGAAGAATAAAATGACAGAATGAGAAATATACAAACATTTTTTATTTTAGTACTGCCACCTATTGTATCACAGTGATCACCAGTGGGGTTACACAGCTTGATTTCTATTTGACATTCCTTTACAAGAAGTGATGGTAGAGGCCAGAAATAATTCATAAACGGAACAGTTAATTTCACTCAAACGTTTCTTAGGGTACAAAATTAAACAGGATCATTCGGAAAATAAAACACATTATTCCAAGCAGCAATTTTGTTAAAAAGAAAAAGAAAAAAAGAAAGAAAAAAAAAGACTAAGTACTAAATCTTTAGCATAAATTTTATTTGTCACAGCAACCTTTTAGGATCTATGCCTCAAATACATCAAAGTTAATAAAGGCATATTATAAAACAAAATTGCAAAAAAATCATGACTCATTATATTCATGATTGAACATTTACATGATTACTATATAAATCATTCTTTTTAATGTATCTGCCTTTATAGCTGGTCCATTAAAATATCTATATAAGTAGTATTTTACTATATCACATACCTAGGTACTAACTCACACAAAATGAATGTCAAATGCAAACACTGTCAATAAGAAATACCCAGACGATTAATGTAACATATTTAGTTACAGATATCCCAATTACTCTGAATTAATAATTATACTTGTATACAGGTATCAAAATATTACATGTATCCCCAAAATGTGTACAACTATTATAAATAAACAGCAAATAAATTAAAAATGATTTTTAAAAAAGCTATCAGTACCTGTAGACAGTGATTAATGGGTGTAAGTGAAAGAAAATGTCTGAACAAGGTAGCCTAATTTTTTTAAAGTTTCTTCATTATACAATTTGTGTTTCTCTTTACTGACACCCATTCTGTTGAGTAGACTATTTCACTATGAAGGAAAGGTAATAGCCAACAATATCTATTTTCTTTTTTTATTATTTCTTATTTCTTAATTATAATAAACCAATACAAACTTTACTACAAGGATTAAAACATTTTAGTTGAATTGTTTAAGCATCATAGTTGGTTATGGAAACAGAGAAACTTCTTTAGATGCCTTGCTTAAGGGAATGTCCTTGCTTGTCTCCCTATAATTCCTTCTGCAAGTGCTCAGTCACAGAGCCTTTATTGTTGGCACTATTTCCTTCTTTTAAAAGCATTTGGCTCATCCTCAAACACGCAGCTTTTTATATAGCACGTTTGAAAGGTCAAATGAAAGTCAGAATGTCAATATATTTATTGGCAAAATGACAACAACCTATTACCTTTGCTGAAGCACTTTCATTTTCTATCGGGAATTCTGTGTGATTGTGTTTGTCTTGCAATTTGTTTTATAAGAGCCATTTAAAGAAAAAAATAATTGTGCACAACCTAAAATTCTCAAAGTTTCCCCAAAGCATTGGACCTTTATATACTTTCTGCCAGCCATAAGTGAACTACTGACTTACTCTTAGGAATTACTCTACTGAGTACCCCAGATTATTGGCCCCATTTAAACCATAGGCACTTCTGTTACACTTCCTCATGACCTAAGTTTTTAGGGAGATAATTGAAGACATATGAATTTGCTTTTGCCTGTATTTTCCTAAATGCCATTCTAAAACCGTCGTCTTCTTTTAAAAATTAAAAAAAAAAAAAAAGGCAGTATGCTAGACAGTGGCGGCAACGCAGCAATGCACAAGAGTCCTAGCTCATGACCTCAGTTTATACTGACTACTGGGGAACATAAAACATTTAACTAGTAAATTACAGTAAAGTGTGATTTTTTTTAAGACTGAAAGCACAGAATATTCTAAAAAGACAGATGGGGGAGGTGGTGGTGGTGAACTTGGTCTAAATGTGTTGGAAAGGTCCACCAAAGTAATTTTTAAATGTAATAATCTGAAGAGATCCATTGAGAGGAAGGCAACCAGGCAAAGAGGGAAAAGAGTTACTGAAAGAATGTTACAGGCAGAGAAGAGACCGTGTGTGCAAACCTAGAGTAGAGAGAGCCCGGAAGTCTCACAGAGCTGAAGTCCAGTATTTCTGGAGGGCAACCCAGGATGAGATGTTGGAGTAGAGAAACTTGTAAAACTATGTTAAAGATATCAGACAACCACTGAAGAGTTTAATGAGTGTTTCACAAGGTCACTCTCATTGAAGCATAGTCCAAACAGTGAAATGAATGGTGAAACATGTGGATAATTTATTTTTGTCAGGAAGAAAGTTTGAGTACCTATTCCAATTAATTTTAATGTATTTATTTATATATAAACTATATAGTTGCATTTTGTTGGCCAATATCTCAAGACACTACATGCATTTAGGCTAAGGTTCATTGTTTATAATAATATGATAATTTCAAACTTTTTGATGATTTCTTGTCAAATATGATTAGACCATTGTTGTGTTTACTTGGTAACACAGCAAAGAAAAAGCCAGATTTAGAATTTTCGGTCCTATTATTTTCTTACTGTTCACTTATAGTATAGTAATGATGTCAATTCAAAGTTTTATTGTAGGAATATTTTAACATCTAATTTTCAATTTTTTGAAGACTAAAATTTAGTGACATAAATTGTAAATCCACTTAACCAGGCATAGGTCAATTGTGGTAAAATGCAGCATGCTAAATGAAATGGACAAGAGTGGCTAGCATTGTTAACTGCCTGTTGAATTCCCAGTCTTTCCTCAGGATATCTTTAGTAACTTCTGTAACATTGAAATAAGTGACTTGGGGATTGATTATAATTACCTATATTAATTCCAGATCTTAAATAGTAGTAAGGCTTTATTATTTTTTTTCAGATAAGAATAATTATACATAAAAAGTTGTACTATTTTATTTGGAGGTGCCATGAATCATCTTGGGTTCCTGAGACTGCGTGTTCTTCACTTTAAAGATAATGATTGTGAAGGTTTGAATGGAGGAGAACAGTGCCTGAGGCAGAGAAACAGAAAGCGGCTGTCTAGGTACAGGAAGGTCTGATGGTTAGTGCTTGAATGATGACAGAGGGAACTGAGAGAATTGGAGAGGTTTGCAAAGCAGGAAACATTTGATGTATTCTGGAAAATGATTCCTTAGTGAGGCTCCAGATTCACCGTCCCACTCTTCATTGATTCCAATACTTCTGAGTAGACGTCAAAACACAGGCTTTTCAAAGTGTTCTTTCTGAACCAACTGTAACAGAATCACCAGATGTGATTTCAATGCAAATTTCTGGGTGCAACTTTAATTTTATTAACATAGAAATTTTTAGAACACTGTAAAAGAAGCTGAATTTTAAACAAACTTCCCAGGTGAAATTGACACACGTAGAGTTTAAAGGCCATTGATCTAGGCAGAACTTGGAGTACACTGCCCCAGAGCCAAGGTGGACTCACAGAATATTGGAGGCTTACCCACTTATTATATGCCTTTCAGAATAGGAGTTATCTGATTAAGTTATCAGCTAGTTATTTTGCCTACAGTTATTTTGTCTTTTAATCCTTCTTCTTGAAACTATAGAAAACTTGAGAAAGATTTGTCTTCTTATGTCGCCTTTTAATATCCAAGTAACATACAAGAAGAGGTAGAGTCTGAAGTGTTAGTTATTATTATTGTTGTTGTTATTATATTTGCAAGTTGTGGTGCAAAATTTTGTGTAAGGCAGGATTATCTTACTAATCATCCATAGATGTGTCATTGATAAAAAGTATTAGCAGGACTTGTTTGATAGACCATGTCCAGTGCAGCTACAACTGTGTATATTACAATTTAAAAACTAATTATTCAGATATATTTACATATTTTTTCTGATAAAGGAGATCCTGTTTTTGTCAGCTCTCCTTTGGTTTGAGATTTCTAAATTTTCTCAGTGACAGCGTATGCCCAACATTTAAAAATACAATAAAATAAAAATTAAAGTAAAAACATTGCCTTTCCCTGGCACACTGGAACTTTGCAGAGAAAATCTTTAGTAATAAAATTCATTTCCACTTATATTTGCCCACTTGCCCACCGCTCCATATTTAAAGAGTTGAAGATCGCAAACCCCGTGTACAGGGATGTGGATTTCTGAAGAAGGTAAAAAGGGCTTAGTCATATTTGAAAGTGCTGAGAGCAGCTTACCTTCACCTGATTTTCTTTGGAGAACAGTTTGATTGTTTGGGAATTAGTCATAAATGATTTAGTTGCAAATTCTCACAACACAAGTCCACTGGAGGTCCTTTGAAAATCCAGGATGAAATCTCCAAAGCCCTTAGCTCAGTTTTGCTCAGAGAAAAGTATCTGAAAACATTAGAACAATTTTCTCAAGTTGGCCTCTCAACCCATTCTTGCTGGGATTTAAGAGTTCCCAGTAAAAGCATGACTTACTTTTTGTTGTTAGAATAAGCAGCACTGGGCTTGGTGACTTTCATCATCACTTACTGCTTGTGAGCCTCTGCAAGTTAACTTATTTGCACTCTCTGTGCCTCAGTGTCACAGTTTCAAACATGGCTGTTGTGATTATTCTTTTTATTCTTTTTATTATTATCATTAACATTATTAAGTCTGACTCAACATGAGTTGTCAGATCTCGTGCAAATTGTTCAGGAAGGAGGAAGGGTAGTAAAGAAGCGAGGGGTTTGGGGAGGGGAAAATCTCCCCTTCCAGAAAGCTCCCTTCAGGAAAGAGCCCTTGTGCTGCTGGGGCAGCATCTGGCCGGGAGGCAGGTCTAGAAGAACAAAAGTCGGCCGTTTGTCTAGAGGATAAGAAGGAGGAAGTGATAGAAAAAAGGAAAAAAATTAAACGTGGGACAGGGTATAAGAAAAACAAAGTCAGTCTAGGGTATTTGTAGACAAGTTATCTAGGTCTGGTAATCAGTCATATTCTGGCAATGAGTCGTTTACAGGATGTGTTGTTCCTGAGACTCTAGACGCAGACCCGTTCCTACAAAACGTTAGTGTAGCATTTTCTGCCTTTGGCTCAAGACAGTCCTTAGCCAAGTTTACTTAAGTCAATCTCTCTCCTTCTAAATCTATCTACCTATTTGCTCATTCTTCTTTACATGCATCCTATTCCAGAGGAAAACAAAATGAGGATTATTTCTTTCCAGGATATAGCTCTCTTATATCCTTTCTTATATCTGTAATTATTCCTTCTTTATAGGCATACTCCACTCAGACAGCTATACTTTTGCTTTTCTATGTCTAAAAAACAAGTATTTCTCTTCTCTTTGTCTTCAAACTAATGCTTCAGATGTTTCTTCTCTTTCTTAAAAGGGATAGTACAACAACAGTTCTAGAGCTAATAGTACAGACTTGCGACTCCACTTTCTCACCTCTCTTCACTCCTAGACCCACTGATTCTGACTTACCCATCCCAGTCTATTAGCACCACTTCCTTTCTGCCAAATCCAAGGTCTTCTTCTCATAGCCCATCTTTCATGATTGACTTATGACATTTGACCCTGCTATTTACCTTCTTGTTGAAGTGTCTGCTTCCCTTAATTTTTGCATTAATACTCTGGGTTAGTCACTTGTTCTCCTTCTTCATTTGTTTTTCTCTCCCTGTCTCTGTCCCTGGCTTCCCTGTCTTTACAGGCTGCTGTTCTCCAGGGTCCCACCCTCTCTCCTCTCAGGATTATTTTATATGCCTGCTCTGGTGCTCCCTCATCTATCTTAACACTTCAAATTATGTTCCCAATCTGCACTTTCCAGCTTATGTCTGACAGCCCTTTACTTTACTCTCCCTCTACTACCAGGACTGAATTATGTTGCCTTACAATCTTCAACTATCCTCAGAATATCACAAGATTTCATCAGTCTGCAATTATGTTTTCCTCTTGACTGCCTTTCCTTGCCTCTTTTTCCCTGCCTCTGCTTGGTGAATTCTTAATACTTTACAGAACACTTCTCTGGAGCATCTAGTAGCGGAGCCTTTTCTCTGCCATTAAAGAAAGAACGTGAACCCTGTGTTCTCTCTGTTCCTGCATCTTCTTTTTTATTACTAGTATAGCACTCACATTATATTACAATTAATCATGTGAGTGTATTTTTCTGTGTTGAAATTTTAGTTCCTTGATGATAAGAACTGTGTTTTAATCACCTATTCCCACTAGTATGTGGAATAGTGCCTAACATATGGTGGCTTTATAAAAAAATATATTTGCCTGTAAATGTGTGTTAGAAATAATAAACAAATGAGTGTTTGCATATTATGGCTCCTAAATACAGGATAAATTATATAGATGAAATTTTTCTGCTGTCATTCTATTTTGGATGGATTTAATTCAGGTCAACAAATTTACTCTGTAGTAACATTTAGTTAGTAAGATCTCATTTATATTGGCTTTAGGGAGTGGGGAGGGAGAGCATTAGGAGGTATACCTAATGTAAATGACGAGTTAATGGGTGCAGCACACCAATATGGCACATGGATACATATGTAACAAACCTGCATATTGTGCACATGTACCCTAGAACTTAAAGTATAATAATAATAAAAAATAATAATTTGAGTAAGAAAAATAAAATTTGTTTAGGAAAAGATGAATATAGTATAAGAATGAAAAGTTTAGATTTTATAGACTATTTCTATATTTTGAAGTTCATTAAATTACAGATTTTAGTAGATGATAAACTTACCTCATTAGATTTATTTCTGACACTTTAATGATATCTAGATATTATAATAACTTATATTTTCAAGAGTATCTCGTCTTTCATTACAGTACATCAAAATCTGTTTTCTGTCATGCCTTTTCAAAAATAGTGTGTGTATATATGTACACACATATACATGTAAAATCTAAATTTTTATAAAATCTTCTAAATTTTTTCACTACTCACTTATTCTTCAGAACATCATCTGGTTTATATCCTCATTACTGGAAGTACTGAAAGTATTCTTCTTTTAATTAAATAAACATACAAACAAAAGGTGCACCAACCCTAAATATATAACCTGATGAAATATTATAAAATAAACACGCCTACATAACTTATACTTTGGTTAAGAAATAGAAGATTACCGGCACCACAGAAACCACTGTCATGACCCTTTCTACCACTAATGTCTTTCTGTTCCCTGAAGATAACCACCATCACGACAACTCATCCCATAGGGTAGTTTTGAAATTTACGTAATTTAAACCTTACAGGGTGAAAATCATGGAGATGTGTTGCTTAAATACCACTTCCAGAAAGAGCTCCATGCCAGCTGCAAGGAATGTGGTTAGTTGCCAGCCTCTAGTTGTGAGCTTCTGCATGGCCTGTCTCAGCTTTTCAGTCTAGGCCACACTGTATTTGGCAATCCCTAGTCAATGACTAAGTCAGGTGGCAGTAGCTTAAGGACATACTTTTCTTGGACTGTCCTTCAGGCAATTACCGAACAAGCTTATGGTACAAGAGCCAAGTGATTTCTACTCAAAATTAGGTTGCACTCATTGCCAGTCTTTGCTCCAGAGCACCCCATGGGGCTGGTCAAAACTTAGTCAGATTTGTATCATCCGCTGAGGACTCCCTTTGCTCAATCCTGCTTCCCCTCTTTTCCTTTTCCAGCTGATTTATCTTCATGTTTTTCTCTTTTTGTTCAAAATCATATTAGTGATATTTATATTCCTGGTGGTAGACATTGGGCTGTTTCAATTTTGGACTATCATGAATAAAGATGCTATGAACATATGTATAAGGATCTTGTGGGCATGTGTTTTCAGTTCTTTGGGTGAAAATTGTTGGCTCAAATAGATCTACAATGAACAATGTATGAGAGTTCTAGTTCCTTCATATCCTTACCAGCATTTTGTGCGGTCACTCTTTTAAATTTTATTTCTAGAGGAAATGAAGAGATATCTCCTGGTGGTACTGATTTGCATTTCCCTACTGACTAATGATGTTCAACATATTTAAATATGCTTACTTTCCAGTTTTAATCTTCTGTTTTTGAATTTTGACTATTTTTATTATATTGTCTTTATAGAGTTAAATATGTTATTTGTATATTCTGGGCATGAGTCTTTTGTCAAATCTAGTATATTGTGAATATTTTCAACAGATTATCTTGTCATTAACTTTCTAGTGATTTTTTAATACACAGAGGTTTACATTTTAAAGAAGTCTAAATTATCAATATTTTGTTGTTAGTATTTCTGTGTATTCTCTCTAAAAAAAATCTGTGACAACCTAAAGTAATAAAGATAGTCTCCTAGGTTTTCTTCTAGAGCATTTATGGCTTTAGTGATTATCTTTAGGCATATCATTTGTCTCAAATTAATATTTTGTGCATGGAATAAAGAGTCAAATATCTTTTTTTAAAATAAAAGACTATCTAAAGATCAAACTTTTTTAGCACTCTTTGTTAAAAAAATGTTTTTACCCCATTGGATTACTTTGATGCGATTGTTGAGACTCAATTATTTCTGTACTTTACTTGCTTCTGTGATCAATATATTTACATTAGTATTACACTGTCTTAATTTTTATGAAACTGTAGGAAGGCTTGAAATCAGGTCAGGGAAATTTCCAGATGTTTTTGTTTTCAAGACCTGTTTTGTTCACTTAAGTATTTAAAAAACATATATAAATATATAATTTCAATTTTTATTTTAGATTCAGGGGATGCATGTACAAATTTGTTACCTGAATTTACTGCATGACACTGAGGTTTGGGATACAAATGATCCCATCGCCCATGTAGTGAGTATAGTACCCTAATAGGCAGTTTTTCAGCTCTTGCCCCCCTCCCTCTAGTAGTTCCAAGTGACCATTTTTACGATATTTATATCTGTGTTTAACCAGTGTTTAGGTCCCATTTATGAGTGAGAACATGCAGATTTGGTTTTCTGTTCCTGTGTTAATTCACTTAGGATAATTGTTTCTGCTGCTTTCTTGTTGCTTCAAAGGACAGGATTTCGTTGTTTCTTATGACTGCATCATATTCCGTGCCACATTTTCTTGATTCAATCCACCCTTGATGGGCACCTAGCTTAATTTCAAGTCTGTTATTGTGAGTAGTGCTCTGAAGAACATATGACTGCATGTGTCTTTTTTATAGAACGATTTATTTTCCTTTGGATGTGTATCCAGTAATAGGTTTGCTGGGTCAAATGGTAGTTCTGTTTTAACTTCTTTGAGAAATCTCCAGTTGATCAGATAATCTTTATCTTTTAATTGGTATAATTAATTTATTTACATTTAATTTACATACTGATATATTTGAGTATAATTCTTCTGATTTATTCTTTGCTTTATTTTCCCTGCTGGTGTTTTGTTGTTTTCTTTCTTATCTTTATTTAGATTTATTAGTGAATTTTAAAAAATGTTATTGTTTGTTTATTTATTTTTTGAGACAGGGTCTCACTCTGTCACCAAGGCTGGAGTAAAATGGTGCAATCATGGCTCAATGTAACCTCAAACTCTTGGGCTCAAGTGATCCCCTGGCCTCACCCTTCCATAATAGTGACTTTTAAATTTCATTGTCTCCATTAATTTGTTAGCCAAACCTCCTTTTACTTATCCCCTGATAGTTATTACCTAAAAATCAAAATGTGTTTTGATTTATCAAAGATCAATATAGATTAGTACTTCTACCACATACTTAAAAATTCAATAACTTTAGAACACTGAAATTTTAAAACTGGCTTTTTGTGCTATCATTGCATATATAAAATTCTACATGTATTTAAAGTCTTGCAATGTAATTACATTTTAATTGTTTAATGCCCACATATTGTTAGCTGCTGCCATATTATATAGTACAGATATAAAACAGTTTAATCACAGAAAGCTCTATTGGACAGAAATGAAGTTTAAGTAAAAATTATCGTGCCAGTCACTACACTAGAGTTTATATGTATTAGAAAATTCTAGAACAATCACATGGAATAAATATTATTCCTGTTTTACTGATGAAACAAAATCAGGCTAATAAACATTTAATAACTTATGTGAGGTTATAAGTCAAATATTTCAGACCTAGAATTTGAAGCTAAGGTCATATCTCATTAGTGCCTCTATGTTTGCCACTGGGCTATGCTGCAAAAATATTTTTTCTCTTCTTCTTCTTTACTGACTACATTTTCTTAGTCCTGTTAATAGTAATGATTCATTTGTCAGCCTTTTATTTTGTGGATTTTTACTGTCTCCTCTTTAACCATAAATTTTATGAGCATGACTGAAATCTGTAAGCTCAAGGACATAACTCTCTTTTAACTTTCTAATTATTTCCAATATATTTCCATCTGAAATCTTAATATAAAATTCAGTATGAGCTCATTTATCAATTTCTTCAATAATGCAGTATGACTAATTACTCTAAAACAATGACTTATTAAAAAGAAACATTTATTTTCTTGCTTATTGGTCTGCAAGTGAACTTGGATAGCTGTCTTACATTTCATTTTGGAAGATTTAGATTTCCTCCAGTCTGCTTCATATGCCTCAATTTAGAGGCCATTCTACAAGTGTATGAGACCATGCTAAAATGGCATGCTCTTCTCGTGGTGATCACAGGAGCACTGCAGCATGCATGAACAGCACTTGACGCCTGTGAAGGCCTTATCTGAGAACTCTTGCTTGTTATTTTCCACCCACAATCTATTGCCAAAGCAGGTCACAAAGCCAAACCCCACTTTCACCTGGCTTGGAGGTGTCTCTACCCTCAGAAGGAGGTTCTGAAAAAAAATTAGTACAAATTCTAACACCTGGCCAGGCACGGCGGCTCAAGCCTGTAATCCCAGCACTTTGGGAGGTCAAGGCAGGCAGATCACCTGAGGCTGGGTGTTCAAGACCAGCCTGACCAACATGGAGAAATCTCTTCTCTACTAAAAATACAAAATTAGTCGGGCGTGGTGTGCATGCCTATAATCCCAGGTAATTAGGAGGATGAGGCAGGAGAATCACTTGAACCAGGGAGGCGGAGGTTGCAGTGAGCTGAGATCGTGCCATTGCACTCCAACCTGGCAACAAGAGTGAAACTCTGTCTTAAAAAAAAAAAAAAAAAAAAAAAAGGAAAGAAAAATCCAGCACCTGAAGGAAAAAAAAATTGAGAAGAGTGACACTATCTTCCATAGCTTACTTGTTCTTTTTGTTCTTTTCTGAAATTCTGTTACTGGGTCCACCATTATCCTGGTTTTCAGACTGAGAACTCCAAAGGCATAATTTTTCTTATTTTCCACCTGTTGTTCTTTTGATATTTACTTTGAAATATTTCTCAGGCCTTTTTTATATCCTTTTTCTACCATGGATCAGGCTGTTGTCATATCCTGCATAGATTATCATGACATTCTTTTTTCACTGTAGGCAGCCACTCAGACATGAGCAGAGCAGAAGAGGGCTCCCCACCACCCGCCAACACACACAACAGGACAGGAGTGGCCAACAGTCATCAGGTGATGTTCAGGTGGTTGCTAACTGTCTCTCTGAAATAATAACTGGTTGCAGCCAGCGCCAGGGAAAGGCAGTCTCCCAATAAACAGAAACACCTGAAACTGGTGGTTAGCAGCTTCCCAATAGGATCTCGGGAGCTGGGCAAGTGGGCTCACGCATGTTCACTAAGAGGTAAAATGGCAGAGTTTAACGGGTATGTGACCTTCTATGGATATTCTATTGGTCAAAGAAAAATGCCTCAAGTGAGCACGTGTACAACTTCAGTAAACACTGTGCCTGCAGCCCTTTCCAAGTGCTGGCAGGCCACTGCACATTCAGAGAACCCATACCAAGGGAAGGATCAGGGGACAAGGGACTCAACCCCCTGGAAGCATGCTGACATATACAACCCCAAGTCAAAGTCAAACAGTACATTTGATCTCTCAAGCCGCTGGCTTGGCTCTCTTCCAAATGTACTTACTTCATTTCATTCCTGCTCTATCTAAAACTCTTTAATAAACTTTCACTCCTCCTCTAAAACTTGCCTTGGTCTCTCTTTCTCTCTCTGCCTTATTCTCTTGGTTGAATTCTTTCTTCTGAGGATGCAAGAATTGAGGTTGATGCAGATCCATATGGATTCACTGCCAGTAACACTTGTATCTGGTTTCCTAGAATCTAATATTTTTTTCTCTTCATACGCTTATACTCTGAAATGAAAAGCCTCAAAGTGCTAAACTGAATAAGTGACACTTTTCATCATCATAAAACTCCCTATTCCTTAAGCTTAATCAACTTTATAAGTCTTTGCTTGGCAATCAAGGAACATCATGACCTGCTCAACTTAACTCCATAGCTATACTATACATATAGATGCAATATATTTAGCTATTTAAAAATACTCCCTATTTTTAAAACTCTCCCTTCTCTGCAGGTTGTTCATGGTATTTCTCCCACCTGTTGACCTACTTGTTATCTCCAAGATTTAAGAAAATATTTACTCCTCATTTAAACCCCTTCTGTATTTTATAGAACACCTATGATGCTTTTTATCCATTGCCTGGCTTTATAGTTTTATCTTGTAAGTCATATTTTCCTGAAGGAACCTTTTTGCCCAGAAATACATTATCCGTTTCATAATTGCTTCTGTAGGGTATTGCACAAAATAAATATTAAATGAATTATAAAATTAAAAATTTTTGTGCTTTTCAAAACTTCTCCTTGACATATAGAATAAAAGTTGTACTTAACCTTAAGAGTTTAAAACTGAGTTGAGAAGTAGAGTGAGCATTCACTAGGTAAGGGAGAGACCCACAAACACAGGCTCACACGTTCACCCACATATGCACACGTCAAGAAAAAGAAAAAGAAATTAATTGGGTACAAGGCAAAATGTGGTCTAAACTCAAGTCAGCTAACTGCAGAAATGAGTACAATGGTGAAAACTGAAGGTAACATGAAACAGACAAGAAGGCAGTGGAACAGACAATCCCTAGTTCAACCAGTGCTTCAAACTAAGTGAGAGGAAAGACAGAAGAAAAGGACATATAAGGGATCACTTTTTGAGGGATAGTAGTGAGTTTCAAGGATCTTACTTATTTTCAAGCTGAATATACAGTATAAGATGTCAAAGTGAGCAAAGGATCCCCAGTTTGGGATGTAGAGATACATACTCATCTAAAAGGGGAGAATTTTATTATTATTATTATTATTTAAAGATTTAAAAATTAATTTAAAAATCAAGGCCTATTCATTTTGGAATTGTGCTTTCAGAAACATTTAACTTTTCTCATTAAAGTGGTTTAGTTTTAGATAAGAGCATTATGAAATGTTTTAAGGTCTGTCTTCTCACCTTTCTGCCCCCAAAATTCTTTTTAGAGATCAAAAAAAGAATAATGCATTTCCTGCCTTTGATGAAAAATGTGCTATTGCTTTGTCATCACATAGACAAAGAACATTAGATCAAAATGATTGGGAGCAAATCCCTCTGGACAGCTGCCATGTCAAAACTGATATACTTTGGCTTTGATGACAGAGAGAGAAAGAGAATAAAAGAGAGAGAGAAGAAAAAGAGAGAGAGAAAGAAGAGAGAAGTAAAAAAAATCATCACTAAAAATTCTATATATATTTCTAGCTATCATTTAGATACATAATGACTAAGTATTATGAAGGAAAAATTTGCAAAATTAACTTTTATATATTGTGCATATGGAATAAAAGTACTTCAAGTCCTCAAAAAAAAAATCATACGCTTAGTTTTCAAAATGGAAAAAGGATATTATGACAGGTCATGTTATATACAAACTTATATCATCTTTATGCTTCCTAGATATTCAATCAATAGACCATTTATTTTTGATGGCATATTGTCCAAGAGTGCAAAGTAAGGATACAATGTAATAATAAAGTTGCGATACAACAGAGTAGCAAATGAGGTCCTGGTTTGAAACACAACAGTGTTTTTTGTTTGTTTGTTTGTTTGTTTTGCTTCTTTAACAAAGCTGAGGGGAATAAAACAAGTTAAAAAATAAAAGTTGTGGAGGTACTTAGGTTAGCCTGTAAGTAATCTTTAATATTTTATTTAATTATTTTCAAAGTAAAAGTTTTTTATAGGTCTAAGCTTCGGAGACAAGGAAGAAAGTGCTGGAATATGATGTTGCATGTAGAGGAATAAAATTTGTCTATTTAAAAGATTTGTTAGGATTTAAAGGAAGTCCACTTGATAATTTTCTACATGTAGGAAAATCACTTTTGAAATTGCTATTTTTTCATCTTTTTCCACTTTTTCCTAAAAGGAAGTCAAATTAAAACAAATAACAGAGCATGCACTTATGTTGTATTTTAAGAAAATAAAATCATAATTTGAGAAAAAAAACCCTCCAGTCTGAAGATGTGAAGATTCAAGGTGCAAGGAATTAGCAGGGCAAGTACAATGAAGTGGAATAATTAGAGAGAGCTAGTAATTAAACGCTTCTGAGGACTGAAGAGAAGAGAAAAGCCAGCTGGTAATGTATGCGTGGCCTCTCTGCAGCTACAGGGTACAGCACAGAATAGAAGGGCTTAAAATCAGAGCTGAAAGTCAAAGGGTTACTGTTTCTAAGAAGCATTCCTGTAAATAGGGCTTGGAACCCAGTTATAGGTGCAAAAGTAAAATACTTTGTTAACATCTAGTTTAAGTTACATATTGTGTAAAAGCTTTTGAGACTTATTACAAAGTTTATGTAGGCAAATACATTTCTTAAAATATATTCTCTAGATTATATTTGTATTAATATTTTAATGTACATATCACTCATATTTACCACATTGCTTTTGAGGATATTAAGCATAAGTAGAGTGCTACTCTCTCAATTTATTCATACTTACGTGAAGCTTAACTTGTCATCAGGGTGCCTTGACTCAGAGTATTCCATTCATGAAGGTAGTTTACTCAATTTGCAGGACTAGAGCTTAGAGGAGAAAGAGCCAGGCCTGCAGATCCAAACTTGTTAACTGTTGGCATGCATTCAGAGGAATTTGTGACATATTTGGAGAAGGAAATGAAAGAAGCTTGAAATACTTATCATATTAGCAAGAGAACTTATTGTCAGTTCCATTTATTTCTTCAAGAAATACTTACTGAGAGCATTTAATGTACCAGAAAGTGTTCAACTCTGTGGAGGCAGCACTGGAATGAAAGTTGACTAAAACCTGTGCCCTCAGGGGTCTTGCTTTCCACATGCTGAAGAGTGGAATTTAAACTTAATTTTGAATGTCAGAGAAGAGGGCAATCTGGCAGAACTACAAGAGCTAGATAAGGTTTTAGAAGATAAAGGAGAAGGCAATAAGCAAGGAACTCCAGAAACAAGAACGATAACTGAGATGACTAAGAAATGGTGCAAGTTGGAAATGAGGGAGTAACAGTGTCAGGTAGAAAACGTAGCAGATGAGGAAGTGCCTGGGAAATCAAGCCAAATGATGGCAATGCTGATGCAAAATAAACCAGAGTGCAATTTTGATATTAATTTCACACAATTATAAAATACTAGAATTAATATTTTTAAATGGCTTAGAATTAATGACATCAAATATTACAGTGAAAGTAAATGTACATATATTTTAAATGGAAAATAAACATATTCCAAACATTAAAACATACATTTGTAAGAAATTTAACAGTAAGTTTATACTATTATTTTAATACAAAGTATCAAAGAGTATCAATTTGTCTCAGTCAAAAATTAAAAGTAAAAAGTATACATGTGAATAATTTAAATAAACAGGCTGGTCTCGAAGTCCCAACCTCAGGTGATCCACCCACCTTGTCCTCCCAAAATGCTAGGATTACAGGCGTGAGCCACCGTGCCTGTCCTAAAAAATCATATTTTCAAATAACGATTTTGGTAGGCCTTTAAATATATAAAGCAAAGCAATCTCTCCAATTTTAAAAATGTTAAGAATTTTTGAAGTTTATCTTACTTTGATTCCTGAGAAATCTTTTGAGTAAGCAAATATTTTTTGTATTACTGCTTTTTGTATTGTCAAAGTATATACTCCCTACACATGTTTCATGGTTAAAATTAAAGGTTAAATTATTGGTTAGCTGAATAACTCAATCTTCAATGTATACATTGAATGTCTTAGGAGATAATTTACTCAGGTGTAAAACACATTGATTACAGTATTTGGTAAATTTCACATGTAAGAACTAGAGATGAAAGTTCAGGGCTTGTCTCTGAATTTTGAGGCTTGATCTTTTGTATGTGCTTCCTGTACTTTTTCAGCCTTTGCTTGCAAAACACAGAACACCTGGAAAAGCTCTCAATTAACTTTCTGTATTAATTGATTCAGGAAAACTCAGTGTTCAGTCCCTGAGTCTACTCTGAGGATTTATATTATTTCAATAGTTTTTATGCTTCTATTAAACTAGACGTTGGCTCTGGTAGAGATCTTCAAACTTTATTTTTGTTCGGAAGTCATCTAATACGATTTTGAAAATATATGTCTTCCTTTGCACACTTTTAAGTTGACCTCTAAAATTTATTATTAGATTTTAAAAATACAGAGCATATGATTTCAAGTGTATTATAAATATTGAGATTTTAATATAAAGCTGTAAAATCTCAATATTTATAATACATTTGAAATCATACCCTCTATATTTTAAGAATACAACTTTTAACAGGTTTTTTAAAAATAAATGCATACAATGAACCTAAGAATCATAATGATTTGGTATTCACCAACATCCACGTTAAAAATACATGAAATCTCTTCCTTAGCAGCTGGAAAATTTACTCGGCCCTTTGTGCACTCGAAGTCATAATTTGCATTCTACTTCCCTAGACTTCTGTATTAATATACTGTTTATTTTTATCATTGAAAGTTGTATTGACCATCTATAGAGTTCTCTGCAACAATAATAATGTCTATATTTTGAAATTTTAAAATAATTTACTTCTTATGATAATAAGACTCTATATAAACTTTTTCATGACTGAATTACAATAGTAGTTATTAGTAGTGCACAATATTTTGAATTCTGTAAAAATAAAAAGCAATATTATTGGAAAGACTTCTCTAATAAAATTGGTTGAAAAAATGTATGTTTCTTTGATTAAAGGAAGCTTTACAGACATTATTATTTAATTTTCTCTTTATTTGGTGATCTGGAGGTTTTTATAACTTTAGGGGATGCTACCTAGTGAGATCAGTAGGAAGCACACACCTCCTTTCTCTTATAAACTGAAAGAAAGGGTTGTTATCAGCAGTAAGATGGGAAAGGAGACCCATGGCAGAGATCTCAAGTAGATCGAGTTTAGTAAAATCCACCAAAAGAAGTTGGATTCTGTGAACCGAACTCTTAAATTCTCTTTTTTCCATTGGAAGTTTCCTGTCTATGGAGTATTTTACCCTCTAGTTACTGATTGATTAACCATTTAATTTTCACTTTCCCTGTTATCCATGTGGTTGTTAATCACAGGGAAGTGATTTTCAAAACTGCAGTTCCTGTGATGTTACAGAGAAAGACTATACCTATATTTAAATTTATTTTAAATGTTTAATTTTTATTTTTTTTAGCAAGGGGGTCTGGCTCTGTTGCCCAGGCTGGAGTGCAGTGGAGCAATCATAGTTCACTTCAGCCTTGAACTCCTAGACTCAAGTGATCCTCCTGCCTTAGTCTCCCAAGTAGCTGAAGCTACAGGTTCCATCATGCCCAGCTAATTTCTTTAATTTGTAGAGATGGGGTCTTGCTATGTTGCTTAGACTAGCCTTGAACTCCTGGCCTAAAGCAGTCCTCCCATCTCAAAAATACACCTATTTTAAAATGTGGTGGTTTTCATTCAACACGTTTGGTTCATATTTGAAGATTTAAAATAGATTAACTTTTTTTTTTAATATGACAGAAGAAATACATTTGTTTTAGTGGGAAACCTGAACATTTATTAAGCCACCTATAATTTTGGATGCAGAATTATTATGCTATTTCTTATGAGTAATGCTAAAATTTTAAATATTGTAAACAGCTGTTTAGCTGTAGCTATGGTTCTTGGATCCCTGTAG
This sequence comes from Macaca mulatta, assembly GCF_049350105.2. Taxonomy (NCBI): domain Eukaryota; kingdom Metazoa; phylum Chordata; class Mammalia; order Primates; family Cercopithecidae; genus Macaca; species Macaca mulatta. Next base: position 165,174,766 of record NC_133410.1, on the reverse strand, counting down.
GATATTTTCATTACCTACCTTTTTTACTGGCCTGTATTGCCGCTTAATCCCCCATCTCTGTTTTTCCATTGCTATAACATTATTAATAATGTCTCCTCACCTTACAGAAGCACTGTGAAGTCTCATTGATTCTTCTAAGTTCTAAAACACTTTCAGTGTCTTGGAAAGAGATTTCATTTAAATGTGGCTTGTTTTTCCTACTTGTGTCTTATTCCAAAGTTCAACCTGATCAATATGCCTCTAGAATCTGCACGAATTCCCAATGTATTAGTTGAAATGTCAAAGAAAGTTTGCACACTGACTATTGTTCCTGGTGGGGGTGGCGGGGAAATAATGTAGAAAACCCAATAGCTTTTAAATGTGTACAGGTATAGAAATTGCTAATGGTTCTGAAATTAGTATTGTTTCGAAAATAAAATATAAAACAGTTTAATGCTAACTAATTTAGTGTACAGTGAGCCTAACTTTTAAACCTTTCTTTCCTTTTATGTGGCTTTTACTCTATCCTGTTCCTCCCAATCCTGTCATGTAAAAGTCTATTAATAAGCAGATTGTAAAGCAGATAAAAGCTTCTTCACTTACCGACAATCATTGTTACTTTCCCTTGGGTTTATTAATTTGCTGAGCTAGAATGGAACAAGTTGTATCAAATACAACTTGATTTTATTTTGTTTAAAGAATGGCTGTATTTGCAAATTAGCATGTGGGCATCCTTGCCTATGGGTACAGCTCTTTAAAATTTAAAGTTAACTCTTAGAATATGTGTGCATGCTTTTAGGTTTACATATCGGAAACAAATAATAATTTTCTGCAGAACTCTCACTAAATGAGGAGGAAGGCAACCACAAAGGTAGATAAATAAAGCATAATTCTCTGCATTATTTACAAGACAGTGTGTCAATGTGTCACTGAAGATGCAGTCTAGATATGAGCTCTAGTGGTAATAGTCACTACACTCTGGGAACCAATCTCCTTATAAATAAGATAAAAATTGAACCAAGTGGATAACATTAAACACAAAGAAGACAAAGAGAGAGAAATAGACTAGTAATAAGCAGCTATTGGGCAATATGAAAACATTTTCTACTGAGGGATTTTTCACTTGTTAAAATACTGCACAACTAAATGTGCAGATAAAAAGAATGAGATAAGCAGTAATAACAGATGACAAGTTTTACATACATTATTATTAACTACACAACAATGACTGTTTTTCACCTTCTTTATCTCATCTTTTTAACTAGCTGATGCATTTTGTTTCTGTCTTCACTGGAAAGGATAAATGTTTATTACTGAGAGGAAGGATTTTCACTTTTGCTGTATTTTTAGCTCTGATCACTGTCAATGGCACCAGAAGCCTGCCGTGACAAATCCTGATATAATACATTTGGTACCATGATCTCTTGTTTTCCCACCAGGAAAAATTCACTAGCACTAATTACAGCCAAACACTGAGGTCTTCTTTGAAGTCTGTGAGATGAAGATGAATGGATTACAAGTATGACTTGTCTGTGACAATCCTGGGTGTGCTTGTTGAACAAACATAATAATAATAGATTCTCCTTTTACTCTTAGAAGTATCCTAATTTGGGTGATAAATGATATAATCATCCTACTTGTAAGTGTTAAAAGAATAACATCTGGCTTGAGAAATTTTTAATTATTTAGACATTAATTTTTCTCATATTATAAAATATGCATACTCGTTAAGCAATAAAAATACATACTATTTTCTAATTTGTTATCATGGTCTATTCTAATAATTTGAATAATCAGCTTTGATTTATTCACATATGCATATAAACTCTAAATGGTGAGTTACCTCAGATCACGAGGTAAGCCACTACACATTGGGAAACAAACTATTGTTATGTGTAGAGTGGAAATTTTTTCATTTTTTATATTCAAGAAAAGCCATAACCATGAAACTCATCTTGTTAATATGTGTATGACAGCTTTTTGAGATGTATAAATTTACGTTTCTTGTCTGCTAAAAATACCAAGCTCTGTGCTCATCTGTTAAAAAGAATTTCTATTATTTATATCTTTGATCCACAACTGCTGCTATATTTTTCTCCCAGAATATTATGCATTTTGTTGTATACTTGAGACAGTAGGAATTGAGTAGATCTTGCTAACCATTTCATATTTTGTTTGGAGAACAGTATCTGACAAAGAGATGTCCATTAGATGTTATTTAAATGAAGGTTGAAGGAAAGCATCATAAATATCACATTCTGATTGACCTGGGGTAAAATGCATCTGTATTTATACGTAAGAAGCTCTCAGGGACATTGAACTTTTATCTCTCTAGCATAGCACTTTGATAAGCCCATAGGCTCTTAGTAGTGTCAGCTTGGTTTGGAATCTTGTTTGTCTCACTTCTTTTTTTTTTTTTTTGAGATGGAGTTTCACTCTTCTTGCCCAGGTTGGAGTGCAATGGTGCGATCTCGGCTTACCGCAACCTCCACCTGCTGGGTTCAAACAATTCTCCTGCCTCAGCTTTCTGAGTAGCTGGGATTACAGGGATGCACCACCACACCAAGCTAATTTTGCATTTTTAGTAGAGACGAGGTTTCTCCATGTTGGTCAGGCTGGTCTCGAACTCCCAACCTCAGGTGATCCACCCGCCTCAGCCTCCCAAAGTGCTGGGATTATAGGCGTGAGCCACTGCTCCTGGCCTAGAATCTTGGTTGTCTCACTTCTTAGAGATGTAGCCAATAGCAAATTGTCCTCTTTAAGTCTTGATTTTCCTATCTTAAAGACAGAGTAGTTGGAAGAATTATGTACTGAAATGCCTGTTAAAAGCTAAGCATTGTGTCTGGCACATTGCAAGTTTTCAATGGTGCCTATTTTGTTATAAATGTTATTTTATCCTCTGATTTGATTCTAGTGGGAGTATCTCACGTCACTATTAAAAAATATCTGCGTTGATTTTAGTGTTTGTTTCTCTTAATTCCCATGGGATGAGCTAATGTCAGGAGTTTTCCAAAAGTAAAACCACCGTATTTGGCAATAAAAATAGAGTAGCAAGTTAAATTTAAATTTCAGATCAACAAAGAATTTTTTGGTATAAATGTGTTCTGTATTTTATTAGGCTACTTTCTTCTAAAGTCTACTTCAACATGCTATAAAATCCTTTAATTATAATCTCCGTGAAGAATTGGAACCATAATGAGTCAGAATGGGAGAAAAAAATTAGAAGAGAGCTTAGTTGCTTATTTAATTGAATATAACATTTTATGAAAATAAGAGATGTATTTATTTAACTCTTAAGATGGAATCACTGTAATAATAAATTGATTTAAATAGACAATATATTATGAAATGCAACAGTGCTATACAGCACAGCATTAGCAAATTGGAAAAATAGAAAAAGAAAAACCATGTCTGTGATTACCATATGTTGGTGGCTAAAGAGATAAGTGTTTCTAAAAAGTATTATAGAAGGTCTATGTGTATGATCAAGACTTAAAGAGATCCTTCAAAAATGAAGACTATATAAAGAATTATTAGAATAAACAAATGCTGAGGGAATTTATCAACTGTAGACCTGTCTTGAAAGAAATACTATAAAGCATCTTTCAAGTTGAAACAAAGTAAACTTCAGCATGAAAATATATGAAAGTATAAAACTTCTTAGTAAAGATAAATTTGTAGACAAATACACAATACTATAATAGTGTAATGGTCTTGAATAATCACCTATATTTTCGGTAGAAGTTAAAAAACAAAAGTATAAAAAATAAATATAAATATAAAAATATGTTAAGAAATGTATAATATAAAAAGATGCAATTTGTGACCTCAATAACATAAAGTGTGAGGGGAGAAATAAAAGTTCAGAGTTTTTGTATGCAGTCGAATTTAATTTTTCTCAGCTTAAAGTAAGTTGTTATAACTTTGAGTTGTTTTCTGTAAGCCCCACGGTAACTATAAAAAAAAAAACTATGAAAGACACACAAAAGAAAATGAGAAAGAAAGAAAGGCATATCACTAAAAAAAAAAAAAAAAAAAAAAAAAAAAAAAAAAAAAAACACTTAACAAACAGCAAAATAAATGATTTCCTATCTGATATGGTTTAGATTTGTGTCCCTGCCCAAATCTCATGTCAAATTGGATGAGAGGCCTCGTGGGAGATGACTGGATCATGGGGGCAGATTTCCATCTTGTTGTTCTCATGATAGAGAGTGAGTTCGCACAAGATCTGATGGTTTAAGAGTGTGTGGCAGTTCCCCCTTTGTGTTCTCTCTCTCTTGCTCTGCCATGATAAGATGTGCTTGCTTCCCCTTTACCTTCTGCCATGTTTGTAAGTTTCCCAAGGCCTCCCAGTCATGCTTCCTGTTAAGCCTCTGCAACTGTGAGTCAGCTAAACCTCTTTTCTTCATAACTTACCCAGTCTCTGGTAGTTCTTTCTAGTAGTGTGAGAACAGACTAATAGACTATCAGTATTACTCTAAATTTAAATGGATAAAAGTCTCCCAATCAAAAGACTTACAGTGGCCAAATAGATTTAAAAACAAAACAAAACAAAACAACAACAAAAAAGAAGATCCAATATATGTAATATACAATATATAAGAGACTCACTTTAGATAGGCTGAAAGTAAAAAAAAAAAAAAAAAAAACTGAGAAAGATAACCCGTGCAAATGATAACCAAAATAAAGCAAGGCAGCTATATCAGAAAAAAATAGATTTTAGGTTAAAACCTGTCAAAAGAGGCAAAGAAGGACATTATATCATGATAAAAGGGTCAGTTCACCAGGAAGGTATAAAAATTGTAAATATATGCACATCTAGTGTAAAAGCACTTAGTTATTATACAAAACAAATATTGACAGAATTGAAGGGAGAGATAGATAGCAACCTACTAATAATAGGATATTTCAATACCCTAATGTCAATAATGAATAGAACATCCATAGCAAGCAGCAGTAAGCAAACACAACACTTGAACAACACTTGAGACCAAATGTACCTAACACATTTACAGAATATTGCATCCAACAGCAATAGAATTCACATCCCTCTCAAGTACACACAGAATATTCTCCAGAACAGAGCACATGTTAAGTCACAAACCAAGTTTTATGAAATTTAAGAAGATTGAAATCATACCAAGTATCTATTTCTATGATGATGGAATGAAACTAAAATCAATAGCAAAAGGGAACTGGAAATTCATGAATATGTCCAAATTAAACAACAAACTATTGAACAATCAACAGGTCAAAGAGGAAATCAAAAGAAAAATTAGAAAATGCCCCCAGAGAAATGTAAATGAAAGCACAACATATTGAAGCCAATGGGATACAGCAAGAGCAATACTAGGAAGGCAGTTTATTGCAGTAAAAACTTAGATTTGAAAAGCAGAAAGATTTCACATAAACAATCTAACTTAGACTTCAAGAAACTAGAAAACTAAGAACAAACTAAGCTGAAAGTTAGCAGAGGGAAGGAAATAAGACGACTAGGGCAGAATAAATGAAATAGAGGATTGAAAAATAATAGAAATAATCTCTGAAACTAAAAATTTCTTTCTTAAAAGATCAACAAAATTGGAAAACCTATAGCTAGAGCAAAAAACGAAAAAGAAAGAAGACCCAATTTAAAAATCAGAAATAAAAAACAGACCTTACAATTCGTGACTCATTAAGAAACAATAAATCTGAACTCTTACAACTCATAAGGAGATTGAATCAGTAACCCAAAGCTTCCCAACAAACAAAGCCCGGGACCTGGCAGCTTCGCCAGATAATTCCACCTAACATTTAAAGAAGAATTAACATCAACACTTCTCAAACTCTTGCAAAACAATTGAAGAGGAAGGACTACTTCCAAAATAATTTTATGAGGATAGCATTACCCTGATACCAAATCCAGACAAGACATTACAAGAATAACAAAACAAAACTACACGCTAATATTCCTGATGAGTATAAATGGAAAAATTCTCAACAAAATAGTAGCAAACCAGAGGGGCTCCAAGATGACTAACTAGACATCTTCTTCTGTAAAAAGAAAACTGATTAGCGAGTAGATAATCACATTTTCAATAGATATTGAGAACACTGGAATTCAACAGGGATGTGACAGGAAACACCTAAAGTAAAAAAGGAGAGGGAAGTGAAGCAGCCTGCTTGGCGGGGATCTGCTGTGAGCCTGGAGAGACTCCCCATTGTGGGAAAAGGATAAGTGAGGTACTCCTCAGTGGTTCGAATTCCCACTGTGAGCTGCAATACTAGCCACTACAGAGCCCCTTAACCTTCACAGACTCTGAAACTAACATAGGAAGCTGCCTGGAGACTGGAGACTAATCAATGGCACTACTCCAGAGAGGGAGCTCATGCTGTGTCCTACTCACGCTGTGGCCAAAGTCTTATGCAGCTAGAGTAAAATACCATTTTGAAAGCCCAGCTCTCAACAGACTGCACTCTGCCCTGAAGCCCAACAGTGCTTGCATCTCCACATCCTTGGACCCCGACCAACATTCCCTACCTGGAGCTACACTGTGGCTGATTGCTGTCAGTGGGACCAAGTGCAGGACATTGCCTACAACCCTGCTGCCTCCAGCAGTGGAGCTACTACATTCTATATCCCCATAGCTGTGCTGCCAGGCCTAAAGCATGATAAATTGTGGGCTGCCACTGCCAGGTCAAAAGCACAAACAGAGTGTGGGCGGCCACTGCTGGAACTGAAGTGTGAGCTGAGCAAGAGCCACCACCACTGGGGCTAAAGCAGGAGTGAAGATCATGTTTCCCATCGATTTGCATATAGCTGTTGCCACTGAAAGAAACCGCACCCTCCCCAGACGCAGGGCCACAGCACAATTGCTGCAGCCCCCAGTCTAAGCATTTCACCAGGGGACTGCAGATCACTCTGCACCTTCCTACTGCAGTCACTGCCTATCACTTGGGGGAACTGAGTACAAGCCTGACTAGCCTGGCTTTGATTCCACAGCCAGTACCAGAGCACACAGTCTAGGGGTCAGGGGATTGCCTAGCGAGTCTACTGTTGTTAGCATTTGAGAACTTCTCCATGGGGCCTGAGGTTGGGCCTGCCCACTCCACTGCTACCACCACAGTTGGCACCTACCTGCATGTATCATTTGTGGGCCTGAGACTGACCCACTCAGCCCATTGCAGCAGTCACCAGCAGCAGTACTCACTGCTTCAGACCCAGAAGATTGTTTCCTACTGCTACTGTCATCATCCATTCCACACCTGCTGCACAGGGGCTCAAGAACTTGTCCACCCATCTGGTTTGCTGCTGCCACTACAGGCATCTAAGCAAGCCAACTGGAAGCTCAAAATCATGGTCCCACTAACCTGCCTGGTCCTACTAACACCAGTACAGTGTTTGCCACCCTGGAGCCCAAGGACAGGTAGGCATGCTCAGCCTACCACTGCCACCACTGGGCCCCAAGCACTGGCCAACCTTGTATCCTGGTCCCCAGAAAAACATCACCACAGCCTCTACTAATAATGATACCCTAAGACATCAAGGAAATTACAGACGCCACTGACTCTTTACAGCCAAAGGAATTATACAGAGACTACATTACTGCACGCACCTGGAATCAAAACCAAAGTGACATATTCAACTAACACGATAGATACATGTTCAGCAAAAAGTCCTCACCTAAGTATGCAAATTCAAAACATTGGAAGAATACACTAATACATCCATATGCAGATATCAACACAGGGCCACATGAAACACAAAAATTAAGGAAATATGACACCTTTAAAGGAAGACAATAGTTCTCCAAAAAAGATCCCAGCTAAAATTACTTGCAAAATCCTGGAAAAATCATTTAGTTTTTTCTTTTTCTTTTTCATTTCCCCTTCTTTTCAGAGGTGTTGAATGGAAAAACAATTTAAAATATTGATGCTAAAGAAGTTCAGTGGAATATAAGAGAATACTGGAAAACAATATTTTAAAAGTCAGGAAAACAATTCAGGATATAAATGAGAAACTCACCAAAGAGATAGAGATCATGAAAAAGAACCAACTAGAAATTCCGTAACTGAAGAATTCGTTTAAAAAATACAGAATATATTTTAAAGCTTCAGCAATAGACTAGATCAAGCAAAAGAAAGAACCTCAGAACTTGATGCCAAGTCTTTTAAAACAACCCAATCAGAAGAAAATAGAATAGAAAAAAATGAACAAAAGCTTCATGACATATGGGTTACAAAAAAGTGACCAAATATTTGAAATTTTGGTATCACAGAAAGCAAAAAGAAAATAAAAGGCTCAGAAAATCTATTTAACAAAATCATAGACAAAAATTCCCAAGTCTAGCAGGAGATTTGGACACATAGATATAGGAAGCACAGAGGTTCCCAAAAAGATAAAAGTCAAAAAGTGTCTTTTTCACAGCACATTATAGTTAAAATGTCAAAAGTCAAATAAAAAGAATTCTAAGAACAGCAAGAGAAAACATCTATTCAGTTGAAAAGAAACCCTCATCAGATTAACAGTAAATTTATCAGCAGGAATCTTATAGGACAGGAAAGAAGGAGATGATATATTCAAAATGCTGAAAGGAAAAAACAATCCTAGCCGGACGTACTGTACCCAGCAAAGTTATCCTTCCTAAATGAAGAAGAAATAAAGTCATTGCAGACAAGCAAAAGCTGAGGTAATTCATCATCAATAGATGGTGAATTCCTACAGAATTCATCATTCTCTACAAGAAGTGCTTAAGGGAATAAGGGAGTCCTATACCCAGAAGCAAAAGGATAATATCTATCACCATGAAAACACATGAAAAAATAAAACCCACTGGTAGAGCAAACACAGAATCAAGGAAGAGAAAAGACTCAAAAATTACCATACAGAAAGCCATCACACCACAATGATAAATAGGAAGATATACAGAAGGAAAAAATATAAAAATAATCAGAAACTAATTAATAAAATAACAGAAATAAATATGAATAAAAACTTTGATTGTAAATAGATTAAACTTTCCTCTTAAAAGTTATAGACTGGTTCGGTGGAATTTTTAAAGTGAGCCAGATATATGTTACCTACAATAAACTCATCACATCTGTAAAGATAGATAGAATAAAATAAAGGGATGGAAAAATATATTCCACACAAAGGGACACCAAAAGCAAGCATGAGTAGCTATATTTATAGCAAATAAAATAGGCCTTAAGTCATACACAGTAAAAAGGGAAAAGACCATCATTATATAACGATGAAGGGATCAGTTCAGCAAGAGGATATGACAATTCTCAACATATATGCACCCATCACTCCAGCTCCCAAATATATGTAGTAAATAGTATTAGATTTAAAAGGTGAGATCGATTATAAAACAATTGTAGTTGAGAACATCAACAACCCACTCTAAGCATTAGACAGATCATCAAGACAGGAAATTCACAAAGATACACTGGATTTAAACTGTGTTCAGACCAAATAGAACTAACAGACATTTACAGAACATTTCATCCAACAGCTACAGGATATACATTCTTCTCATCAGCACACAGAACATTCTCCAGGATAGATCATGTGATAGGACACAAAACAAGTCTCAACAAATAAAAAATTAATTGAAACATATCAAATACCTTTTCAAACCACAGTGAACTAAAACTAGAAGTCAATAACAAGAGGAATTTTCAAAACTGTATGAAGACATGAAAATTAAACAACATGCTCCTGAATAACCACTGGGTAAAGGAAGGAATTAAAAAGGAAATAAAACATTTCTTGAAACAACTGAAAATTAACACATACCAGACAGACGCGGTGGCTCATGCTTGTAGTCCCAGCACTTTGGGAGGCCGAAGTGGGTGGATTGCTTGAGGTCAGGAGCTCGAGACCCACCTGGTCAACATTGTGAAATGCCATCTCTTTTAAAAATACAAAAGAAAAAAAATTGCTGGGCATGGTGGTGGGCACCTGTAATCCCAGCTACTCGGGAGGTGGAGATTGTAGTGAGCTGAGATCGAGCCATTGTACTCCAGCGTGGGCAACAAGAGCGAAACTCCATCTCAAAAAACAAACAAACAAAAAACAAACAAACAATAAACTACAACATACCAAAACCTATGGGATACAGAAAAACCAGTGGTAAGCGGAAAGTTTATAACAACAAGATCTTCATCACAAAGTAGAAAGGCTTCAAATAAATGGTCTAACAATGCACCCAAGAAACTAGAAAGGCAAGAACAATACAAACCCAAAATGAAGAGAAGAAAAGAAATAGAAGAGGCTGAAGTAGAACTAATGAAACAGACTAAAAAACATTAAAAAGAATAATTGAAACCAAAAGCTGGTTTTCTGGAAAGATAAACAAAATGGATAAACTACAAATTAGACTAACCAAGAAAAAATAAAAAGACCCAAATAAAAAGAAAATCAGGAATGAAAAAGGAGGCAATATAACTGATACCCCAGAAATACAAAAGACCATCAGAGACTTTTATGAACAACTATACACTCATAAATTGGAAAACCTAGAGGAAAATAATACATTCCTAGATATAAACAAACTAGCAAGATTGAATCAGAAATAAATAGAAAACCTGAATATATCAATAAAAATCATGAGATTGAAGCAGTAAGAAAAAATCAAGTCTGGATGGCATCATTGCCAAATTTTACCAAACATTCAAAGAAAAACTAACATCAATTATTCTCAAACTCTAGCAAAAAATTGGAGTAGAGTGAATTCCAGACCAGAATTATCCTAATATCAAAAAATGGCAAAGATGCAACAAGAAAATAAAACCACAGGCAATATGCCCAATAAACATAGATGTAAAAAATCTCAACAAAATACTAGCAAACTAAATCCAACAGCACAACAACAACAACAACAACAACAAACTACAGTGTGGTCAAATGGGATTTATCCCCATGATACAAGAATGGTTCATGATAGGCAAATTTATAAACATGATGCATGACATCAACAGAATGAAGAACAAAAAACTATACAATCATCACAATAGACAGAAAAAAAATGATAAAATTTACCATCCCTTTATGATAAAAATTCTCAGCAAACAAGGCATAGAAAAAATGTACCTCAATATTTTTTTTAAAAGCTATATGTGATAAGCTCACAGCTAACATTACACTGAATGGGAAATAGGTGACAGTCCTTCCTCTTAGACCTGGAACAAGACAAAGGTGCTCACTTTCACTACTCTTATTCAATATTATACTTAAAGCCCTATCCAGAGCATTCAGGCAGGAGAAAGAAGTAAAAAAATTCAAGTCAGAAAAGAGGAAGTGAAATTGGCTCTCTTTGCTGATGATATGATCTATTCAGGAAAACCTAAAGACTCCACCAAAAACTTTGACCAGATAAATAAATTGATTAAAGTCACAGGATATATAATCAACATAGAATAATCATTAGTGTTTTATACATTACAATGAGCTAGTTGAGAAAAAAATCAGGAAAATAATTCATTTACGATAGCTACAGAAAATGAAATTTCTAGTAATAACTTTAATCAAGGAATTGAAAATCTCTACCATAAAAATATAATCCAGTAATAAAAAGAAATTAAAGAGCATAGAAAAATTGGAAACATACTCAATATTCATGGATTGGAAAAATTTATATCATTAAAATGAACATACTGCCCAAAGCAATTTACAGATTCAATGCAATTTTTATCCAACTACCAATGCCATTATTCACAGTATTAAAAAGAAATCCTAAAATTTGTATGAAACCAAAAACAGCCTTAGTAGCCAAAACAAGCTGGGCAAAAAGAACAAAGCTGGAGACATCACATTACCTGATGTTAAAATTTATTATATGGCTAGAGTAACAAAACAGTATGTTATGGTTATGTAAACAGACACATAGATCAAAGAAAGAGAATAGAGAGTTCAGATATAAATCCATGTATTTACAGCCAAATTGTTTTTGATAAATATACCAACTACATACATTGGTGAAACCATACTCTCTTCAATAAATATTGCTGGGTATATTGTATAGCCACATACAAAATAATGAAACTGGGCCTGTATCTCTCACCATATGCAAAAATCAAATCAAAATGAATTAAAGTCTTCAACATAAAACTCAATACTATAAAACAACCAAAAGAAAACATAGGTAAAACACTTCAGGACTTTGGTCTAGGCAAAGATTTTGTGGCCTCCTCTAAACAATGGACAAGAAAAATAAAAGTCCAGGACCTGATGGATTCGCAGCTGAATTCTTCCAGATATTCAAAGAAGAATTGGCACCAATCCTCTTGACAGTATTGCACAAGATGGAGAAAGAGGGAATCCTGCCTAAATCATTCTATGAAGCCTGTATCACCATAATACCAAAACCAGGAAAGGACATAACCAAAAAAGAAAACTATAGACCAATATCCCTGATGAACATAGATGCAAAATTCCTCAACAAAATACTAGCATATCAAAAAGATAATCTATCATTATCAAGTGGGTTTCATACGAGGGATACAGAGATGGTTTAACATCTGCAAGTCAATAAATGTCATATAACACATAAACAGAATTTAAAATGACAATCACAAGATCATCACAATAGATGCAGAAAAAGCATTCAACAAAATCCAGCATCCACTTATGATTAAAACTCTCAGCAAAATCAGCATACAAGGGACATACCTCAATGTAATAAAAGCCATCTATGACAAACTCACAGCCAACATAATACTGAATGGGGAAAAGTTGAAAGCATTCCCTCTGAGAACTGGAACAAAACACGGATGCCCACTTTCACCACCTATATTCAACATAATACTGGAAGTCCTAGCCAGACCAATCAAACAAGAGAAATAAATACAGGGCATCCAAATCAGTAAAGAAGAAGTCAAACTGTCACTGTTTGCTGATGATATGATTGTATACCTAGAAAACCACAAAGACTCCTCCAAAAAGCTCTTAGAACTGACAAAATAATTCAGCAAAGTTCCCAGACACAAAATTAATGTACACAAATCAGTAGCTCTCTTATACACCAACAGTGACCAATCTGAGAATCAAATCAAGAACTCAACCCCTTTTACAACAGCTGCAAGCAACAACAACAACAAAAACAAAAACAAAAATCAAAAACTTATGAATATACTTAACCAAGGAGGTGAAAGACCTCTACAAGGAAAACTACAAAACTCTGCTGAAAAAATTCATAGACAACACAAACAAATGGAAACAGATCCCATACTCATGAATGGGTAGAATCAATATTGTGAAAATGACCTTACTGCTAAAAGCAATCTACAAATTCAATGCAATTCCCATCAAAATACCACCATCATTCTTCAGAGAACTAGAAAAAAATCCTAAAATTCATATGGAACCAAAAAAGAGCCCACGGATCCAAAGAAAGACTAAACAAAAAGAACAAATCTGGAGTCATCACATTACCTGATTTCAAACTAAACTATAAGGCCATAGTCACCAAAACAGCATGGCACTGGTTTTAAAATAGACACAGATCAATGGAACACAATAGAGAAACTAGAAATAAACCTAGATACTTACAGCCAACTGATCTTTGACAAAGCAAACAAAAACATAAAGTGGGAAAAGGACACTTTATTCAGCGAATGGTGCTAGGATAATTGGCAAGCCACATTTAAGAGAAAGAAACCGGATCCTCATCTCTCAACTTATACAAAAATCAACTCAAATATGAGACTTGAACCTATGAAAATTCTAGAAGATGAAATCAGAAAAGCCTGATGAAATCAGAAAAACCCTTCTGGAAATTGGCACAGGCAAGAATATCATGATGAAGAACCCAAAAACAAATGCAATGAAAACAAAGATAAATAGCAGGGATTTAATCAAACTAAAGAGCTTTTGCACAGCAAAAGCAACAGTCAGTATAGTAAACAGAAAACCCAGAAAGTGGGACAAAATCTTCACAATCTATACATCTGACAAAAGACTAATATCCTGAATCTACAACGAACTCAAGTGAATTAGCAAGAAAAAAACAAACAATCCCATCAAAAAGTGGGCTAAGGACATGAATAGACAATTCTCAAAAGAAGTTATACAAATGGCCAACAAACATAAAAAAATTTCTCAACATCAATAATGATCAGGAAAATGCAAATCAAAACCACAATGTGATACCACCTTACTCCTGCAAGAATGACCATAATCTAAAAATCAAAAAATAATAGATTTTGGTGTGCATGCAGTGAAAACGGAACACGTCTACATTGCACTCTCTCTCCCTCACTGCCATGTCAGAAGGTGCTTGCTCCTCCTCTGCCTTCCTCCATTACTGTAAGTTTCCTGAGGCCTCCCAAGCTATGCAGAACTGTAAGTCAAACTTTTAAAAAATATATATGTATATATACACACACATATATATAATGTATATATTTTATTGTATATGCACAATGGGATATTATTCAACCTCAACAAAGAAGGAAATCCTGTCATATGCTGAAACATGGATGAACCTTCCGACATTATGCTAAGTGAAATAATCCAGTCATGGAAAGGAATACTATATGATTCCCCTTATATGAGGTATTAAGCATAGTCAAACTCATAGAAGCAAAAAGTAGAATGATGGGTGCCAGTGGCAGCAGGGAGTGGGAAATGGGTTATTGCTTTTCAATGGATATAAAGATTCAGTCATGCAAGGAGAAGAAGTTCTACAGATCTGATTTATAAAAATGTACCTATAATTAATTATATGTACTGTACACTAAAAAAATTGTTATGGGGTAGATTTCATGTTATGTGTTTTTATCACAATAATAACAATAAAGAGACTTACAGGTGACAAGCGAAAATGATTAGGTCCCTTATTGTATTCTGCTCTGCTGCCTCTTTTCTAGGTAGAAGTGTCCTCTATTTGGATTCAGTGTATTTCACAGATAGTATTGGTCGATTAAATCTGTTGATGCTTTAATAGTGAATAATCAAATATATATAACTACAGTACTTATACCATAAAAAATCATTTGCTACTAATGTAAAAGTCATGCTCTCGGGTTCCTACTACTCTTAGAACTGAGTAGTAGAAACTCCAGTTCCATACATAAAGAATATCAAAGCTGAAACCTTCATATCACCTAAAGATGGAATAAATTCATGATGACCCAAAATAATCAGTTTGGCTTTTATTGGCTTCATATTCTGGTCACATATGATAATAATAGGTGTTTAATTTTCTAGTTTGACTTTAGTCAGTATTGCAACTTGATGAACATAAGCGTAAATAGACTCTCACTATTTAATCTGCATGATCCTAAAGAATGTCAAAGAACCATTAATCTTGTTTAGAAAATAATAGGATGGTATAAAAGTGTGTACCAAGTTGTTTCAAAGACTTTGAAAATGACAATCCTAGTGGACCATCAATTTAATGCTCTTTTCTGAGCTTATAAACAATCACTATCTCCTAATATTCCAAAGACTATAAGGAGGACAATGTCATTAGTTGGTGTGACAAGAGTAATGTCTTTTTCTCCAAGAAACACTTCTTGGATTAGAACACTGCTATCTGTGTTACAAACACAAAATCCCTTTGATGGAAGGATTATGAATACTGGTCTTGAAATTTAGATATAAAATGGGACCTTAGGTTTATCTAGAGTTATTCTTAGAACTGACCTAGCAATGCATGAATAGGTTTTCTTCCTGTAATCTTAAAGAAAGGGTGGGAAGGGAAGAGAGGGAAGGTAGAAGGGGGAGGAGGTCATAGTAGAGAAAATTGAAAAAGAGGAAAGTAGCTTCAGTAACCAACCAATAAAGATTATTTCAGTCTTCGAGTTGCATGTTAGAGCATCTATGAGGTAATTAAAAAACAACAAAATTATGCTACTAGGAAATTCTCAGCAATTGTTGAAAGCACTGTCAAGTTAGAATATGATACTAGATCTGAATCCCAAAACTTCCCTCCACTAGCTGTGTGAGGTTAGGAATATTATTCACTTGTCTAAACCCGATTTTTTAAATCTAAAAAATGGAGTAATAAGAGTACTGACTCGTTGGGTTATTGTTGTCATTAAATAAGATAATGCATGCAAAGTACAAAGTAAAGGCTCAACAAATCTCAGCTCTTAGAAGGAAGGGATGCTGATGCTGATGATGATAATGATAACATTAGTGTCATCTTGGGCCTCCGGCTAAAAAGTAAAGATTAATATTAATACTTACTCTTCTACTCCACAGCATAATTAGTGGTATCTTGACATTATCTGTATATATATGTATATATACATGTTTTATTATTAGATTGTTGCAAATGTAATTGTGTTTTTTGTTATTACTTTTAATGGCAAAAGCCACAATTACTTTTGCACCAACCTGTATTTTCTCTGTCTATAAGATTAGGTGCTATTACTACAATTTTACAAAAGTGGGATATTTTTAAAAATACGGTGGCATATACCATGGGAACAGTAGAACAATAAAGATCTTGAGACACAACTTTATTTGTGATTATTTATTCACCACCTTATTCTGGAACACAAGAAGGACAAAACTAATTTCTCAGTTAATCACTAATCTGTAGGGTTAGGAACAAATGTAGCTGTGAAAATAAGCCTTTCCAATACCAGTAGAAACCATTCTGTCTTTTCTTCATTTGGATTTCTCTGTATTTGTTGAATCATTACAAAGTCCTTCTTTAAATGCAATCTATTTACTAGCCCTAGACTGAGTGAAGTAATCCTGTACTTAGGGCAGTCTTTTAAAATAGATCTGATCCTCCTTTCCTATCCTCCTGCTCTGAATCACTCCTGGAGGGAAACACACAGAGAAATCTTACTATGCTTCCTGTCTTACAAAAACTCCAGATTCTTAGCACTTGTCTATTTATCATTCTGTCATCTGCCAGCATGTATACCTATCTTGCTCTGTACAAATGAATTCCTGTGTTCTACTTCATTCAATTAAAAAATATTTAATGATTGGTCACTATGTGTCTATGGTTTGCATTAGAAGCTACAGATAACATGGTTAGACATTATATTGAGTTCCTGCTTATAATGAGTTTATAACATAAAAAGTACGTATTACAACCAAATATAATATTATAAATACAAGAAGTTTTTTTAGAAGCGTGCAGAAGCAAAACCCAGCTTCAATTTGGGAATGAATAAGGTAGTAATTGAAACACTGAGGAAGTAGTGTCTGAGCTTATATTGAAGGATGACTCCGCTTGACTCAGATGAACTATGTGTGTTTTAAGGACATTGGAGTTTGTGGCAGAAAGACTTCCAGGCCAAGGAAATAACACGCTTGGGGTTTCAGAGTTGAGAAAAACATGATATATTCAAGGAACCAAAAGAGCTACTTAGGCTGGAACAGAGAAAGGCAGAGGGAAAGAAAGAATAAGGAAAAGAATGGATGCTGAAGAGGACCAGTGTCAGGTCATGAAGGACCTTGTCTGCTATATAAAGGAATTTGTATTTTATCCTACAAACAAGGGGGATTGGCCTTACAAGATTTTATGTCCTGGAGTGAAATGATCAGACTTGTGTTTAGGAACCTTTTGGTGGCAGAATGAAAAAATTAACTTCAGGGGGTCACAACTGATGCCAGAAGACATGTGAGAAGATAGTGGTAATTGATCTGGATTAAAATAGTGGCCTGAATTAAGGGAAGTGCTGTAAGGTCTGGTAGCGGGAAGGAAATGAGACAGGTATTTAGAGTTAGAGAAAGAATCAATCAGATTTGGTAATTAATTACGTCTAACAGATAGAGAAAGGGAGGCCTTAAATTCTAGCATGAGCTAGACATAACAATGCTTTATGAGTAGGAATGTTCTTAGCATTCAGTGAATGCTTTTCTTATTCTGAAAAGTCTGTCGGTGAAGAGATAGATCTGCAATTTCTAGCTTGGCCTGACATTTTACAGTAGCCCTGGTATAGTGGTCAAATGTTTATTGAGGGACTGTTAAAAAAATAGATAAAGTCAGAATGATTGAGATCTCTTTCTCACAAAGGTAGCAGTCTTCTGAAAGACACTGACAAGTAAGTTAGAAATGGAGCAGGATGAGTGTACAAAGGAGATATTCATGGGACTCTGGATAGGCATTTGCACATGTAAGGAAGAGTGCCTTGTCCTAGCTATCTCAGGCAACTGCCACTCACCGTCAATCACATCTCCTGGAGCTGGAATTGGACTTGGCTGCCACGTCTATCTC
The DNA here is from genome assembly GCF_049350105.2 of Macaca mulatta. Classification (NCBI taxonomy): domain Eukaryota; kingdom Metazoa; phylum Chordata; class Mammalia; order Primates; family Cercopithecidae; genus Macaca; species Macaca mulatta. The sequence continues at coordinate 165,156,617 of NC_133410.1, read as the reverse complement.
CATCACTCCACTGTGAGCTCCGTTTAGTTTTAACCTTTTTTTTCTTTGTTTTTTTTTTTTTTTTTTTGAGACAGAGTCTCACTTTGTCACCCAGACTAGAGTGCAGTGACACAATCATGGTTCACTGCAGCCTTCACCTCCCCAGGCTCAGGTGATCTTCCCACCTCAGCCTCCTGAGCAGCTAAAACTACAGGCAGATGTCACCACAGTGACTTAATTTTTGCAGTTTTCATGGAGATGGGGTTTTGCCATGTTGGCCAGTCTGGTCTTGAAGTCCTGGACTCAAGTGATCCTCCAGCCTCTGCCTCCCAAACTACTGGGAGTACAGGCATAAGCCACTGCACCCGGACTCTTTTTGGTTCTTTCTGTACATCAGGTCCACTCTCTTCTCTCTCTGCAAATAAGCTTCTTCCCTATTTCTGTTTTTTCAAAACTTTGTCTTATCATGGTCCATCAAGGCCTTTCTGGCCCTTTTATTAATAACATAAAGTACCTCTTGAGTGAGCTTTGTCAGTCACCTCACCTCTCTGTATTTCTTTCATTAAAAATTGTAAAGAAGAACCTGATAGTCTCATTTAACATTTTACATTGGAACATCAAGGATCCTTGCAAAACTGATGTTTTGGCTGCCTTGGAGCCTTGTGCATACCCCTGGTCTAATTATATGGCTGGGTTGAAAAAAATAAAAACATATTATAGCTACATGGTCCAGAATTTGACCATGACTGACAAGGATCTGTGTACAGGAAGTGTAGATGAAGGCGTATGTGTAGCAGACTTTCTCAGGGTCAACTTTTCAGTACACAACATGTCAGATCGAGGCAGAGCAGTAAGACAAATGTCCCAGAGGAGATGAGACTTGAGTTGATGCTTGAACAAAAAGAAGGAAGTAGAGAGGTAAGAGTGAAGGATGCACCCTTAAGGATAACTTCAATTGCAAAAGCATGAAGGGTTGAGAAGCAAGGAACCTTCAGGAAACAGCAAAGTTGAAATGGCTTCATTTCAGTCAGCTAAGGACATTTAAACCATTGATTTTCACAGTGCTTCTCCAACAGGAGTCTGTGTTTCTCCAGAGAGTGATTCAGTTGTTACAACGGAGCCACAGAGATTAGCAAGTTATAACCTCCTTTTCTATTTCCAAGTGAAGAGAAAATAGAAGAGAAAATATTTTGCTTTCCTATTGTATGTGTGTTGATTTCCTCTGGCCGACAGACATGTTTTCATTTTGATGGTTGCAATGGGAATTAAAGTAGCAAGCCAGTCTGATGGTGGGTGTCTCATGTAGACTACCCTATTTTATTGAAAGCAGCTATGCCAACCAGGTCATTCATCTAAGAAACATGAGCAAAACCATAAGACACACATAACTGCACTGTGTCAAGTGGAAGGAGAAGATTTGTAAACAAGAAGGTGGGAGAATGTTTCAGCAGCATATTGCCTCGGGACCACTAGCTCTGACATGGTTGCTGACAGCAAGGCTACAAATGTTAAGACAAACCACAGCAGCGAGTAGCTCTAAGAGAAGTTGCTCAAGCCCTAAAATGGTCTCCAATTAAAACAAAGGCACTCCAAGAAACAGAAGTTTGAGAAACACAGGCACAGAAGTCACAGACCTTATCAACAGTTTCTGGAAAATACTCTCTTAGCCTAGCATAGGGGATTAGCAGGGAAACACAGGGCCTAACCCTATGTGAATTTTCAGGAAGTTTACAACACCAGAGCAGTAGATCTGTGACATTAAGAGTTTTCCCTGTGAGGGCTGCTCACAGAGCAAGTCTCAGAATAAATACCGAATTAAATGACAATAATCACTGTTGACAGGGAAAGTGTGCCAACCTTTCATCTGGCATTCAGTAACACAACAAAAATTCTCGTATCTGTGAAGAGGATTAATATGAAGTTCCAGTTCATAGAGATGTTTTTAGTTGATATTTTGGCTCTCAGAAAAGAGTTTGCCTCAAAAGCTTAGGCAACCAACTTCTGATAGAAAATCCTTTCCTAAAATGGAAGAGATGAAGACATTTCCATTCTAAACTTAGTTTAACATAAAATATTCTAATAACAGCTATTGAAAAATGGGCTTTCTGAACGAAGCTTAGTCTCATCAGTCACATATAATAATTTTGCATTAGGACACATGAGCTTAATTTTGGAAATAAATGAGGAGTTTAGTGGAGAGGCTTCTTGTATCCAACTCCCTCTTTGACATTCTCATTTGAATGCTTAATAGACTTCAGAAACTTAATAGTCCCAAACTTCAAAATTTCCTACAATTTGGTTTCATCCATAATATTGCAAATTCATTTTTCCTTTTTCTCAAGCCATAAACTTTTGGAGTCATCCTTGACTCCTCTGTTTCTGTCACAACTCATATATAATTCATCTACTCTTTTCAGCTCTCTGTGTTTTGTTTGTTTGGTTTTGGAAGTGTAAGCAAAAGCTAGCATAAACAACCCTGTTCTAGGCCACCATTATCTGTACCTAAACTACTGAAATCTTTTAACCTGTTTTTCTGCTTCTGCTCATGCTCTCTATGATCTTTTTGGTGCCTTAAAGGCAGAGACATTTTACAATATTTTTCAAGACATTCTATCTCATTCAAAGTAAAATCCCAGTCTGTACCATGACCTCTAGGGTCCTTCTACTGGTACTTCTCTGGTTTTATCATCCTGTACTCTCCCCTTGATTGCTCTACCCCATTTATCTCTGCCCTTCTGTTTTTGTTTTGTTCTGTTTTGTTTGTTTTGTTTTGTTTTCTGTTCCTTGCACACGCTAAGCATGTGCCTTCCTCAAGTCTTTTCTATTCTCACAGTTTGAAATACTCCTTTCCAGATATACACATGCCTTACCCCTTCACCTCCTTAGGTGTCTGTGCAAATGCCATCTCATCTAAGGCCTTCACCAAACACCCTCAATGAAATTGCAATGTCTTCCTTTCCCTTGATAATTTCAATTCTCTGCCTCTGTTTTCTTTTTGTGTGGCATTTATTATCAACCCCATGTTTTACATATGTATTTTTCTTTGCTTGATTATTTTCCATATACTCGCTAGAACATAAACATTAGCATAGCAGGAACATAATTTTGTTTGTTGCTGTATCTCATTCTTTAGTCACTACAATAGTACATGGCACAGAGTGGATATTCATGTTTGTTGATTAAATGAACATGTGAGTTATGGTTAAATAAATGAATACTGAAAAGGGAAATCCATACGTATGCTAAAATTTTACTAGAGTATTTTCTCCTCTAGTTCAGTGAAACAGAGACATCTAAAGGTATAAAGAATATTAAAAAGGCAAGTCTAACATGGGAATATACTAATGCTTACTGTAATATTTTCATCAGGAAATATCTACAAGTCTGGGAGCACAGTTCCAATAAGTCTAAGAAGTACATAGCCTAAAGTACAGCTCTACAAATAACTATGTACCTAATTGTTCAAGATAAATACAAATTAGATTATGGAAGTTTGAAAACAATTTTATTTTTATTTGAATAATTTTATAACTGATAGATGTTTGCCAAGGGGAAATGAAGTGCATGCGAAGTGCAGTGTGAAGCTACACATACAAAACGCAAAACAGGTCCTTGCCTTCAAAAAATTTTCATTTGTTGAGGTGACAAAACATACAGCACATAAAACTATTGAGAAGCAACATATCTGTGACAGTTACTATAGAGCGCCAACTTGATTGAATTGAAGGATGCAAAGTATTGTCCTTGGGTGTGTCTGTGAGGGTGCTGTCAAAGGAGATAAACATTTGAGTCAGTACACTGGGAGAGGCAGACCCACCCTCAGTCCGGGTGGGCACCATCTAACCAGCTGCCAGCACAGGTAGAATACAGCAAGCAGAAGATGCAAAGAGCAGACTGGCTGAGTCTTCTGGCTTTCCTCTTTCTCCCATGCTGGAGACTTCCTGCCCTTGAACATTGAACTCCTAGTTCTTCAGCTTTTGGACTCTTGGACTTACACCAGTGATTTGCCAGGGACTCTTGGGCCTTCGGCCACAGACTGAAGGCTGCACTTTTGGCTTCCCTACTTTTGAGGTTTTGGGACTCGGACTGGCTTCCTTATGCCTCAGCTTGCAGACAGCCCATTGTGGGATTTCACCTTGTGATCATGTAAGTCAATTCTCCTTAATAAACTCCTCTTCATTTATACATCTATCTTATTAGTCCTGCCCGTCTAGGTAACCCTGACTGATAGAGTATCTGAATATTATAAAGAAAACAGGATAAAGGAAACTAAACCAATACATTCTAATGAAGCATTAAATAAATTATCAGATTCATCAGATATATTTTGAGTCCATCAAATGATGATATACATAGTAGAGCAGCCTGTGAGAGTAAAGAGAGAATAGGAGAGGAAAACAGTGTATTCATTGAGTATTATGAATGCCCAAGCATTATTGAGCACTTACTGTATACCACACATTATGTTAGGCACTGTGGTCAACTTTGGCAGTGGCAATATAAAGGAAGGAAGGAAATGCATATGATTAGTCTTATTTAAGCTAGTATAGATGAAACCATATATTTAGAAATTACTTTAAAATTTATTTTTCTAAATATGATTCAACTATTGCTTTTAAAGCCATATTGCCATATTTTAAACTATTTTTGAGAGAAATTGTTAGCAAGTTTATTTTGAAACCTTATATTTCAATTCAATTGAAAAAACTGCCATTTCTAAGCTAGTATGAATGGAAAATTCATATGTAAAATCTTGCTTTTACAAAAGCATGTACATTCTCACTTAAAAAAATCTGCTGTTTTTAAAACTGAACTAGTTTAATAGAAAAGCATTTTTATAGGTTTTTGAAAACAAATTTATCCAATCTTATAATTAAAAGACTGCATTTATGCCACAATTCATTTGATATAAACTCATGTTTACAATTGGTTTCAATTAATATCTCAGCTGTACAGTTTTGGCTTAAGAATACAAGCGTGTTTAAGCTAGTTTAGTTAAAAATTCATTTGTGTGAGCTCCATTTATGCAAATGCATGTATTCATACTAGTTTTAGTTAGTCTGCCATGCTAAGGTTATTAAAATTGATTATCATATTTAAAAACCGGTTCTGATGAAAATTTTAGAATTCTCTCTGTTTTAGAAAAACTGAAGTATTTAATCCATTTTTTAATTACAATTTACGTTCACAGGCTACTCTATTGGAATGCGTGTATCCAACATATTAGATGAAATTTACTGGATTTCAAAGGTATATTTAACAAAGTTAGGTGAAAGAGCAGATATGGAAGGTGAAGTCAGTCATAAATTGACTTCTTGTCTTTGACAATTTATGATTAAGTAAAATAATTGCATTCATTAAAAATATAGTTCTTGGTGTCATAAATAATACACAGTGGTATTATGATGACAGTTTTTAATGGGATGCCACTTATGGCTTTCATGGCATGGAAAACTTTTAATTCTTTTATAATTACTTTTCATCTTGTATTATTCATACATTTTCTCTTCCTAATGACTTTTTAATGTTATTTATTTTCTCATTGGTCTCTATTCTCTTTCTAGTAATGGTTGCTATTCATTCTGATGGAGTTGAGTATATCTCTAAGGTTGGCTCATAGTCAACAGGTAAACATTTCCTTGATGTCCAGCTTCATATTTTTAACTCTTTGCTGAAAATCTTCTTCAGAGCATCCATGAGTGACCCTGAGAATCCCTGAAATCAAGACAGCAAAATCATATCTAATTATCTCCCAAAGCTTCTCTTTTTTGAATTACTTGCCTCCATCACCACATCCTCCATAATGTGGCCCCCAATAAGTTGCTGAGTCTAAGGACACTTTGGCCTCTCAAAGTGGTGGGATTGCAGGTGCCAGCTGCCAGTCCCAGCCAAATATGTATTAAATGAGCAAATTACCTTCCAACAGAATAAATTCCATAGTTTGACCTCCAAAATCTTCCAGGAACAATGACTACCTGAACCTTTAATTTATTTCGATTAAATTCAATGCAATTATATTCAATTTAATCTAGGTTTATTGAGTGTCTATAATTTTCAAGGCTTAATTCTCTTCTGTGATACTTTCCATTATTTACTCCTAATTAAACCATTTTTTCCAATGAGCCATTTTTTTTTTTTTGTCTGTACTATAAGGCCGTCTGTGAAATATACTTACCGGCATCTCTCCTCTTCAAATCCATCATATCTGCTAAGGCTCAGATTAACTACAACCTCCTCCAGGAAGGCTGATTTGATTATTAGTCCATAGCAATGTCTTGATCTTTCTACTATAATAGTTCTATACTAGGGATTTTCTTAAATTTCTTGGTATCTTTTGAGCTGTACTTTATTATTTGTGGTCTTTGTCTTTTATTTCTTACTAGATACTCACTGATTTCTCAATTTTCCTCATTATCGAATTCAATGCCTTGTGCATTTATTGAACTGAATATTAATTTGTGTTTAAGATGAAAAATTAAGAATGTAGCATGGTCTTTAAAATCCAAATGGGCAGTGCAAATGCCTGTGCCCACTGAACATGAAATTATTGTGCTACAGACCATCTGCTGAGAAGTAGGAAGATTCAAAAGCATTTCGCTGTTATTCTCCTAGATAGAAATTAATAAATTTCTCCTAGAGGTCACTAAATGCAATGGCAGCAAGCTTTTCCTTACGTGTTTCAAAGAATAATTTATACAGAAAACTATTTTATTTCATAATTTAGTGACTAAAAGTCAAATATGCTTCTTTTGAATTTAAAATTGTCTTAGCTTATTAAGTTCCTGTACTCTCTTTTATAAACTGTTGCCATGGAAACAGCATTTTAGATGTTTTGTGTTCCCCTAAATGTCACATCTGCTATCATGCTATATATAACAGCATCTCAGGCACTGATACAGATACAGACATCTTTACTGCTTATGAAATCCAAATTAATATTTTATAATATGAATATGCTATCCTTTATACTGGTGACTAATATTTGGAAATCATTTGAGAAACAGTAAGACATTTTTGATTTAATGGATTTAATGCAGATATCTCACATTCTGAAAAACTGAATTATTTTGAATTATTTTTGTTTTACTAAACTGTTATTTTCACGTATTCAGCAAGTTGCCACATAGTTCTGTTATTTTGAAGTGTCTTGTGAACTGACACTTGTCTTTTAAATTTACTCATATAAATAACTGCTCCTTCAAGTTATGTCAGTTCTGTTAAGGGCCTTCACTCTTCCTTAAATTCCTACTTTAGACTTTGTACTTTTCACCTACACAGTGAGATGATGGAATCCATCCATTCACCCCCATTCTGCCATATAATTATGTTCTTAATCCCTTTCAGAAAGACATTGACTTAGCTGTTTATTTTTCTTTCAGACAAAGAGTATGTCATCATCACCAGGTAAAATGAATAGGAGCCAAAGATTAGATGTGAAGAATCCTGACTGGCAGTGGTTGTGTTGAAATATGAGTTTTCACCATTCAGAGATATCAGCAAGAATGAATACCTGCAGGGCCTTTTCTTTAAAATCAATTATGTGGCCAATAGCACAGATTCATATTTTCAACCTGGGTCAGCAAATCTGTTATTATTCAAAATCCTTCTTTTAACCTGGTGTCTGCCCTGGAGTGAATCTTCTGGAATGTGAGAACTGCACCTTTCCCTGCAGCTAGTTCTGACTGCAGGGTCCACATGATCGTAGGTATTTTAGGAAAGACTGTGCATTTAAACTAGTCCAGAATTAATTATTCCTTCTATGAGTGGCTTTCTGAGTGAACAGAATTAATTATCAAATACATTTACTTAGTAACAATCATCATATGAATACTTTTGGGGAAACTCTGCGTTTGAAAAAAATATGATATTAGACAAGTTTTTAGCATAGTAAGGTATGTAAGATGAAGCCAAATAGCAGAGTAAATCAAAACTTGATAAGCATCACAAAAATATTCAAAAAAATTCTTGGGAATTCAGTGGCTTATTTCTGACTGAGACATCATGGAATAGCATGAGCATTGAGGTAGAGTAATGGATAGCCTTGAGGCTTGAGAAGATATTGATGTGAATTACCGACTTGACAAGTCAAGAATTTATGATTAAGAGGATATCCTTTTAGATGTCCTTTTTGTCATGTTAAGTTTGATTTGCTCATGAAACATTCAGGGAGAGCTCCCCAGCCTGCAGTTATAAAGTAAAGCCGGATCTCAAGAAAAAAAAATTAGGAAAAAATATAAAAATGTGATGGTAAGCTACAGTGACACATGGTTGAAACTTTGGAGACCATTAGATCCTGAAAAAGTGGTATCAAGATTGATGAGAAGATAGTGTGATGGTTTTTAAGGAAATAGAGAACAAGCAAGCAGCCAAAAAAAAAAAAAACAACAGAAACAAAAACAAAACTGAAAACCCACACAAACTTTGGAAATGTATAATAAAGAGAAGGTGAAGAAATTAGAATGAAAACAATGAGAGTATATAAGATATTAACAAGAGATGTGGAACCTTATAGAAAGGAAAGGGTTTGTCAATCATATCAGTTGGAGGATAAGGATTAAGACATGACTAATAATACATTTGGATGTTTGGTGATGTTTCACATATCAGATTTCCTGCAGTTCAGGTGAGAAAATATTGTATAGAGCTATAGTTTAAGTAGAAGGTAGTTTAAGGAGAATGTATACATTATCATTTGAAAAAGTATCAAAGTAAAGAGAGAAATATAATAGACTTGTGTGAGTAGCAGAAATTGGAAGGCCATGGGGTTCAAGACAAAACTGAAGAAGGCAGTCTTATATTTTAAATTTCTGACTTCTCTTCTAGCTGTAGTATATAAATATGGCCTAGTTTGTGACTTTCTTGTGATCTGTGTCATTCTGGTATGGTTATTCTTTTGTAAGGGTAGGGTTTACGTGATCTCATATAATGGTGCATTCTTAACAGACCAAAAGAGATCTTAATTCCAGACCTATGGCTGCAAAGAGAGACAAGTTCTCCAAGTGTGTCTAATATAAGAAATTTTAATATGGCCTTAAGTAGCTAAGGGTGTGATAGCACTCACGACCCCTGTACTTTATTGAATATTATCGCTTGAGAGCTATTTCTTTAATTAATGCTTAGAAGAATTTATCTTCTTGTTTCTATGCTCAGCTTTTAATTATAAGAATTCAAGATATTTTTCAATGGGAATCCAGCAAATATCTCTACCAGAGACATATTTTTGATGTTAAGAAATCCATGCAATGCAGCACACACAAACACATAAAAAGCATATTCAGGGAATATGCGCAGAAAAAGGAAGGGAAACTTCCCATCAGACTTTTTTCCTGTTTCGCTGATAAAACATATAAAGTTTTAATTAAAATCAAGTAAAATTTTCTTCCCAGACTTCAGGCACCTTAGAGAATCATGAAAATCTTTAGAACTTTGGTGAAGAATTTGTTTAAAAGCTTAGAAAAATGGCTTTATGAAGTCAACTTGTCCTCTCTGCAACCTGAAAGCAGCTCCTTCCCTCTTTGAAGCTTCCATCAGGCTCACAGCCAGGTGTGACACAGACCTCATTCCTCTTGCTGAGATCTGCTCTCTTTGTGTTTGTGCTGCAGGGCATGTTTCAAAACTGATAGATACACCAAGTTCTTGGTTCAGCCTGTTTTTAAAAAACAGAAAATTTATAAATGAGCTATCTGTCTCAGTTCTGAGGAAAAAAATGCTTGTTGGATCATTACTGATGGAATGTTCCCACCTTCAGTTTTCTATAGAATATATTTTGCCCACTTCCAGAACCTTGACTCATGAACTGGATTTTATAAAAAAGGAAAAAGAATGAGCAATTAGCTAAAATTGTTGCTTTGATTTATCCAGTCTGTTAAAGAAAGTATTGGAGACCTTTGAAAATCTACGTTTGGAGAAAGGACTTTAAAAAGTGTCATTCAAAATCCATCCTGTATACATGCATTACATAAATTCTAACAGTCCTCTGTTGCGTGAGACTCAAGAGGAAGAAAGGCCATGTTATAAAATAATCTACACTTCTGCTTTTCAATATACCAGAAAGAAGGTTCCAGGAAAGTGTTTAAAGGTTAAAATGAGCATAAATTGAAAATCAAGAAACATAAAATGAGCTTTGCAAAAAATTTAAATAATATTTTGTTTGAAATGCTTTCTAAAATGGAAAAAAATTATACAGCTTTTTTTTTTTTTTTTTTACTTTAAAAGGAATGAAATGAGATGGATATACTTTAGACCATTTATGGTAAGAAGCAGGTTAAGTCACAGCTAACTACTACTGAGTTTTACTAAATCTCTTGAATTATAGAAAATTAGAATAGCTTTAAAACTCTGGTTACCTTGCCTAATACGACTGCCATGAGAACTATAGATTTGTTTGCTTCAACAAACTGATACATTGTTAATTTATTTTCAAATATGTTTTTCTAATATTATCTATTATAATTAAAATCTAAGTTTTATTTTTACATAGAAACAAGACCTCAAATGGAGCAGGGTTAATTCCGTGGAACTTCAAGAATTATTTTTAGAATGGCTTCTACACTGTTATCCAGAGTGTTTTTTATATGAATGTTTAGACAATGTTATTGTTGCAGAGGCAGAATTGTTGCTTTTGAGCAGTGGCTCTACATGATTCTGTTGTGAGACATGTTCCAATCACATAAATGTGCATTATGAGGCAGAATCTTATCACTGTAGAAAACGTTATTCAAACCCAAATATTGTTAAGGAAAACAAAAAACCTCTTTCAAATGTACCACAGTGTAATGAAGGTGTCATCTATAAACTCCAACCACTACCTAATCTCACTTATCTCTGTTAGAAGCTCATTATTATAATTATCTAAAATGTTTAACTGCTTGAAACTTCCAAAACTTTTGAAATGAAAGATGGTATTTTGATTCTAGTCATTGGAAACTTTGCCATGGACATTAATTTAGGGAATGCATCTAAGATTAGTTATGAAGTTTTAAGATTCTAAATAAATTTCTGACCATAAACAGCACAGACTTTCTTGACAAGTTTAACATATGATCTATAAAAGAAAAAAAGTAAAAACAGAAATCATTGTCTAAATTTCCTGTGTTTTTAATTTTTAATTTCTCTCTTGCTAACATTGAAAATCTATTAGAGGCAAAAAAAAAAAAAAATCCAGTAACAATTTTAAAGAAAGATGTTTTTCTCACTTCAAAACTTTCTTTTGTTAAGCACATTTTCTGCCTTTCAGATATTTATATTTTGGAGTCTCTTTCAATTCGTTTTGTTCATGAGATTTCTTCTTGGATTCTTAACTGTCTTAATACATCTTCACATGATTTAAGTTTATTTAAAAAGTTTACAGTGCTTTGTTAACTAAATATATCCCAACTTTGTTACCCAAAGTTTCTGAAACTAAATTCCAGCTTTGAATATCATAATTTGAGTGAATAAAGTAAAAGATTTGTGAATTCAACAAAGAAGTACTGAGTAACTATTGTGTTCAACATTTTTTGTTTAATGCCACAAGTGCAAATAAAAAAAATAGTCACACACGAAGCTTATGAGGTATGTAGTTGGGGCATTGTATCAGAGAAACAAGTCAGAATAAGCTAACTGCCATCGTATAAGGGTTTTTAAATGATTGAAAGGATTAGGAAAGACAAATCTGAAGGAAGTGAAATTTGAACTGGTGGTCTTTAGAAATAAGTAGAATTTTGACATGATGTCTGGGAAGGATAAAGAGGTAGCAGAGATTCCTGGGAGTGGACGAAGCATGAGTAATATCTCAGAGGAGGAAAATGATGGGGCACACTGGTAGTCGAGCCTAACTGGATTACTGGATATTCATTGGGGAGCATCGGGATATAAAGCTGGAAGGGGAGATGAAGTCCACCTAGTAGAGGACTTAAATATTCAATTATATGTACTCAAAGATGTAATTGAGTGTCATTAAGGAGAGACCTAGTAACTTCCAAAAAAATAAAAATAACTGGGCACTGGTGCTTTCAGTGGATTAGAGCAGAAAGGCCTGCAGGCAAAAGGGCAATTGATGAGGATTTGCAGTAAGCATTGTAGTTTAAGTGGGATTGAAAAGCATTGTGGACATACCCTCTACAGACTTCTCAATTATGTGAACACGGTCGACGATGGACAAGTCAAAAATGACAGTGTTTTGACTGGGTGAATGAACAAATAGGGGCATCTTTAAAAGAAGCAGATTAGAAGGAGGAGCTCCTCTCTGAGGGACGAAGTGCAGTTTTCTTTGGTCACGTTCAGTTGTGGTTGCAATGGAGGCATCCAGGAGACAAGGAGTAGCACTCTCTTTAAATTGTATATTTAGAACTTGGGAAAGAGGACATCTGGACCAGACCCATGGATGAGGGGGTCATTTTTGTAGATAAGATTACTAAAGGCAATAAAAATAGATGAGAACCTAAGAGCTAGGGCAAGGAGTGAAAAACACGCATACTGAGAGAGTAAACTCTGAGAAATATGTTTAAATGGAGGTGGGGTGAGAAAAAGTGAACTTACACAGCACTCAGAAAAGAAATGGCAGGCCAGGCACAGTGGCTCATGCTTGTAATCCCAGCACTTTGGGAGGCCAATGCAGGAGAATAACTTGAGGTCAGAGTTTAAGACCAGCCTGGGCAACATAGTAAGACCCCCTCTCTACAAAAAATAGAAAGAAATTAGCCAGGTGTGTTGGCATGCACCTGTAGTCTCAGCTATTCAGGAGGCTGAGGTGGGAGGATTGCTTTAGCCCAGGAGCTCAAGACTGCAGTGAGCTATGATCATGCCACTGCATTCCAGCCTGGGTGACAGAGTGAGACCTTGTCCCCAATTAAAACAAATAAAAACAAAATACAAAAAGGAAATGCTAAAATTGTTTGGAAAAAAAAAAAACAAAATGATCTTCTGTCATAGAGGCCAGGGAAAGATAAACCATAGAGAGAATAAGGTTGGAAAGAACTGTTAAAATCTTTATGGCTTGGAGATTTGGAAGCTGTAGGTACATTAGCAGGAAGAGCTTTACTAGATAAACAGAGAAGAAGACAGAGCATAGGAAAGTAATGGAAAGAGGGAGTGGTGTGGTGCCAGGAGTATTGGAGGTCAATACCTTTCAACTAATTTTACCAGGGAGAAAAAGACTGAGAGCTTGAAGAAACAGCAGAGCTGAAGGATTGCATGAATCTATTTATTGGATGAAGATACCTGAGCATTTAGGAAGACAATGCATAAGAAAGTCACAGAGTTAGAAGATATAAGAGAAAGTATAGTTGAATAACAAAGTTCTCAAACAGTGAGAGACACAGAGTACAGGAAGATGAACTACATATTAGAATACCATTTCTTTTTCATAGAGAAAGTGAATATACAGAGGTGTGTGTGTGTGTTTGTGTGTGTGTGTTTGTGTGTGTGTATTTGTAAATTAAATGGGTAGTTTTTTTCTTTGTTAGTTGATGGCCCTATGTAAGAGACCCCAATCTCAGTAAAGTAGGGCATAAGGTCCTGCTGATTTTATTGTGATCTGCATAAGGCTGATGATTTGTGGACAAGGTTTTTAAAGGTGATATAAGAAGCATCAGCCCAGGGCCACACTGAAGATATGTTGTTTCTCGATTTTTATTATTATTATTTTCCACTTCATTAGGGTTACAAGCTTTTGATTATGTCACAACATATAAATAGTAAGTTAATTTTTTAGTGAATCCCCTTAGTGAAAACAAAAAGATAAACATTTACTGACAAAACTACTTATTTTTTTCCCTTTTGGTAATTTTGGTTAGACTTTAAAAATATTTTTCACTTGAGTTTGCTTTGTGCATATGTTCTTTATGTAATTATTTAATTCTTAGAATGGATGAAGTCACATATTACCAACATTAAAACAATTAGCCATATAATATATTATGGTTATCCATTTAAATAAATGGTGTGTGTATATGTATATCCATAAACAACATGTCCTTAGACTCTTTTGTAATTATTCGTTCATATTATATGTTGTATCTAAATTAATTTGACTTCCCAAATCAGTTAATTGCTATGATCAAAATGGCCATGATAATTTAAATATTGATAATTGCCATGATAATTTATTGGGTATTTCTAAAGAATGCTATTAGATATGTTATAGTCAAGAAATTTTATTAAAAAGTTTTTAAAATTTGGACTTGAAATTACTATACATGCATACAATATGTTAAAAAGTAATGAGAATATATATAAGATCTAAAAATAATTTCTTCTTGACCTTTGAGTTACAAATGGTTTGATACTGTTACACTTTCCAAAGACAGCATTTACACTTTAAATACTGATTGAACCATAATTTACAGAATCAGCATAAACAATTTTTGTCAATATTTACAAATATCCAGTTCTCTTACACTCCTTAAGTCACAGTAATCTATATTTTCTAGTCTTCCCTGTATCTAAATGGATCAGTGTGATTAGGTTTTGGCCCATGTAACATGAGGAAAAGTGACATACTCCTGCATTTCCATGCCCAGACATGAAACATCCTATATAATCTCCCATGCTTTTTCTCTAGTTTGCTGGGTTCTTAAGCAAAAGTCATCCTATGAAATTTTCCATGCTTTTTCTCTAGTTGATTGGGTTCTTAAGCAAAGAACTCTAAGAAGTTGGAGATAGAAGGATATCAAATCTCTGATACACTGTTTAGAGAAGAGCCACCTACAAGAGACGCTGGATGAAGCTCATTGACTTTGGATTTTGTGCTAACAAGAAATAAACATTTCACATACTAAACCACTGTAATTTTAGGGTTCTTTATTATAACAGCTAGCATTGCTTATCCTGATTTAGACAGAATATCTCAGTAAATGAATTCAATTTATTACAGAAAAAGGGCTTTTTTGTTTTAGTTTTTCTAAACTGAAGACTTTTAAATAATGTTTATCCCTAAAATAAGCCTGGGAATTATGGGAAGAAATAAAGTTAAACATATAGGGCTCCCTGGAATCTAATACTGTAAATTTTCAAGAAGATGGCCATGGAACACTTTGATATAGTGGCATCTTTATTAATATCTATCAGAACAATATCCTCCAAAAACCGGTTTTCAATAAGAAAATGGTGATAAAATAATTTTACCAGGCAAGTTTATGAAAAGGTTAACTGTTTTTAATGGAGCATAATGTTTACTTATACTAAATATACTTTTTTGACATTATTTTAGAAATAAAAATTGTATTGAGAATATCTTTATCATGTATTTAAATGATATACAATACTAAAATATGAAAAGATTCCGTTAAGTAAGTTTTATACAGTGCAGCCAGATGACAAAATTTAAAACAAACCAATAATACTAAGACCTAAAGAAGCATGTTATAATCCAGAAGTAGAATGAGCCATCATAGCCAACAATATTCACGCAAAGAACATTCATACCTTCATGTATTCCTCACATTATCCAAGATGTTTTCAGTATTGTTTTGAACAATTTTATTTCTCAGTGATTAAAGAGAAGATAGATAAAAATAACGTAACCATATTTTCTATTTTTAATTTTGTGATTTTTTTTTACTGAACTTTCCTTTGAACAGCAAGATAATACCATTTCTATACTCAACACTGTGTCACCGAATGTGCCCCTTGCCACATGCTGACACCTACATAGGAGAATAAAGAATCATTCAGCCAATTAAAAGAGACAATTCCCTCCATTCCATTTATAGGCCATGTGCAGTTTTAATGAAAACAGCTAAGAAGTATGCAGATTCATTCTGATTATCTTCTTATCGTCGACTGACTTTTATCTAGAGAAGAAAAATGTTTTACTTTGTAAACTTCCTCTAATGGGATACTTCCTCTGTTGCAGATTCGGGGGAAAATACTATTTCAACTTAAAAATAACACTTTCGCCTCTTCCTTTTAAGGGAACATATTTCTTCTCTGTATTTTATAGGCTTTTCCAAGGATTTTCTTTTTCTGTGAAGTTTTTTCAACTCTCATGTCTTTGAATTCACAAGTTAAAACTAATTTATAACTTAAATGGATAAGTTATAATTTAAATGGATAAGTTATACCGAAAGTAAATACTCGCTAAACTTCGTAGTACTTTTCAGTGAGATAAAGACAGAAAGATATGCTAGGGCTGAGGGAGAGAGAAATTGTAAGAATGCTAACCACAGGTAGCTAACTTATACAGCTATCACACAATAATAATTTCAACATTAATTTCAACTTTTCTTCTTCTAATTTGAAAATTTGTGCAGGTTGAATTAATCATATTGATTTAATCATTAATTGAACATGCACAAATTGTCAAACTACAAGAATAAATGTTTCAGATATACCAGTAGACACTGCAAAGAACACTGATGCAAAATCTGCCTGCAGAACAAGGTCAGTTCAAAGTCTTATTGTAATCAATGTTTCTATTTGTAGCTTAGCTCGATCGCAACTTGATGGTGAGATAGCAGTTTCTCATCATTTACACATTACACATCAAACATTTACACATTTTCTGCATAGATTGCTTTTTAAAAAGTCATATTGCATTTTAAATACTAAAACCAAAAGAGAAACCAAGGGCATGCTGTTCTCCTTAATCAATCACAGTTACTGTTAACCATTATAAATACCAGTATTAATGTCCAATATTTTATTATGCTTCATCATAAACATTTTATTTTAAACCTGATTAGACATTGTACTAAAAAGTTAACAAGTGCAAGACATATAATAGAGGTAAAATTCTAATTCAAATTAGCAAAGGAATTTATTGACATTCAGTCTAGAACTTAAAACTTAGTTTAAAACCTTAGCTTAAAAATTGCATGATTAAGAGAATTGATGACTTGAATTTCACCACTGTAAAGTTAGAGATTTTTAGAGTTGAAAATAATCTATGAGCACCAATCTCCTAATTAGTAATTGAATCACTCTGTAATGTCTCCCCAAGTGATCAGAGAAACTTCATCAATACCTGAAAGTTTCCTCCTGATACAGTTAGGGCTTGTTTCCCCACCCAAATCTCATCTGAATTGTGATCCTCAGGTGTTTATGGAGAGATCTGGGAAGTGATTGGATTATGCAGGTGGGTGCCCCCATGCGGTTATCATAATAGTCTGTGACTTCTCATGAGTTATGATGGTTTTATAAATGGTAGTTTTTCCTGTACTGACACAAACTTATTCTCTCTTGCCTTCTGCCATAATTATAAGTTTCTAGAGGGCTTCCCAGCCATGTGGAACCATGAGTC
This sequence comes from Macaca mulatta, assembly GCF_049350105.2. Lineage (NCBI taxonomy): Eukaryota > Metazoa > Chordata > Mammalia > Primates > Cercopithecidae > Macaca > Macaca mulatta. The sequence goes on along the minus strand of NC_133410.1, from coordinate 165,139,417 downwards.
AATTAAACCTCTTCTCTTTATAAATTACCCAGTGTTGGGTATGTCTTTAAAGCAGTATGCAAATAGACAAACACACCTTCATAGGGAAAATACATCTATCTATTTCATTGGCGGACAGCTACATTTGTTTAAAAATTTCTTTCTTTTGTTGAACCTAAATTTTGCCCTACTTTTTCAACATTTAATGATTCCCAGTTTGACTTCGGGAAAAACTGAGGAATCTAATCCATCTTGGTTAGCATGCCTGAAGACAGATGTATGGTACACTGAAGTCTTCCATTCTCCAGATTAAATCATCCCTTTCTTTAAAACAATTTATCTTGTAACATGCCTTATTGTCTCAGGACAACAACCATTCTCTTGTGTATGCTCTCCTGTTTGCAAAGCACTTTTCAAATGGATGATCTAGAATTTGATCCAACACTCAAAGTATAGTTTGACCCAGGCAATGTTTTATTTGGTGCTTCTCTGGTGCTACAGATGTAGCACTGTCTTCCTTGGGAGATACATTAAATAGAGGAACATTGAGCTTCCAGTTATGTTAAATCTGTACTATTAAGCCATCCATCTTTTTCCAGTACTTATGAAGTTGAATTATTGGCTTGAAATGCAAAAACAAATGTTAAATCTGTTAAATTTCATTTTCATTGATCTAGCCTATTGTGCCAGACCACTGATTCTTTTTGTCCATCTCTGACAACTAATAAAAGGGTTAGAAAACTACGGCCTGTGGACCAAATCCTGTTCACTGCCTGTTCTGTAAACAAAGTTGCATTGTAATACAATCATGCTCATTTGTTTATAAACTATCCACGGTTGCATTTCTGCTGTAACAGGGAAGTACTTATGACAAAGACTGTATGACCCACAAAACTTAAGATATGTACTCTCTTGTCATTTACAGAAAAAAATAGTTTCTCAACTGAACTGGTATATCAGCTGTTTCCTGCAGATTTAGTGATAATTCATCTATCTTCTCATGAAGACTGAGGATTACAAGGTCAGTTCACAAACTGGACATTCATAAACAATAATGAATTCATTAATTTGCATTAATTCATTTCACCTGATGCGATGGCAAATAATCAAACTGTCATCTGCCCACGTTTCCTGCTGTCATGAAAAAATACTTTGCTGAAATTCAAATGTGCTTTCTGATACTCTAGGCACAACAGTTCAGTAATCTAAAACTAGAAATGGCTTGACTGAAATGACTTCTTAGTGAAACTATGTTTGCTCTTAGAATGCATCAATTTCCTAAGTGCTTAGCTAGCCTATTTTTCCCTCAAAATGTATTTCTCAGAAATAGTACTTGTAGAATTTGAATAAAGAGTTTCAAAGTCAAATAAGTTGATGAAATGCTACATTCTGCACTTGATGTACTTTGTTTGGAGTTACAATACACATTAGCATATTCAAAGGTCTGAGACATTATATAGTAAATATACTGGTTTAAATGATTTCAACACATTCTTTCCCCACATTACTTAACCATAAAACCTCCCTTTCTTATTATTCAGAAACTTTGGTGGAAGAAACTTTAGAAAAATTTGTAAATTGCTATGAGGATGAATATTAACACAGCCTCAGATGCTGAAAACCTATTTCTTGTGGGCTTTTAGATGTTTCTGGAAAATAAGCAGGAATAGTTTGAATTATGAGAATATCTCAGAATTTATAGTTCCATTTTAAGAACAAATGTTGGTTTTGCTCTGTTTTACCTGAATTTACTAGGCTGGATTTACATCTTTATGTTGATACAAAAGTGAGTAATATACTCTGATTTTATAAGAGCAGTTAATTATCATGGAAATAACAGGCATAAACCAAAGGCAAAAAACATAGTAACAATATGAAATTTTCCATGAGGGCCGGAGCTATTTCTGACTTATTTGTATACGTGCAATTCATTACCTTGCAGGTAGTAGGTACTCATTACATTGTTGGATGAATTAACAAGTAAGTAAAGGCTTGCATTTTTAATTATCATCATCCTACTCATTTTCCATTCAATAGACATATTTCTACATTACTGGTATGGTAGGAAAATTTCACTATTTTAAATTGGCTTTTCTATCAAAGATATAAATAAAAACCAGAAATCATCAAATTGAAAAAGCAAAACAATGAGTGTTACTCATTCTTTAAGAAACAAAAAGTCCCATTTGATACAAACAAAGCAGTTATGTTCAGTGTGTCTACACAGTCTTTGGAGGGCTTGAGGATCAATAACCATCAGGCTGTATGATTTTTTGGGGGGGCTGAAATTTAAAATATACATAAATGTGGAGTATAAAATTAGAAACAAATATGCAAATGTCTTAGATAAGGATCTACAGATTTTTATGAAAAGTTGTTTTGGGGAATATAATTTTAGTATTTTACTTTTAGTTAAACATTTGATTATACTATTTTAAAAAGCATTTTTAAACATACTGTTTTAAAATATTTTCAATCACCATTATACCTTTTAGAAAACCTCTCTAATAGGGAAATCCATCAAAACGTTTCCCTAATAAATATTATGATTTTTAAGTTCTTTATGAAATGGTACTAACTTTTCAAACCACCTATGGACATTTTAAGTGTCATATTCAAATTTTAATGGAAATTTATTTGTTATTTACTTGAATCTGAATTGTTTAGTGAATATATGTGGTTGAAGAATTTTGTTTGTTTTTGTTTTTATTTCAGAAACTATGCTAGAAGCTTCTATAAGAGGACTGTCCCTTTTGATGGATCGTGACATCTGACACTCCATTGGTCCTTAAGGTGAATTTGACTAAGTATTTAGTTAAATCAAACTGCTTGTTATAACATAGCCCTGTTATGATAACTCTTTTCTTAAAATAAAAACCCTTGTTGGCTTCTAGAAATCATCATTTTTCTTCTTTTTTTTTCCTGAAAAAGACATTATTTTATTATTTTTTATGGCTGAGTAGTATTCCATGATGTATATATACCGTATTTTCTTTATCCACACATTGGTCGATAGGTACTTAGGTTGGTTCCATATATTTACAATTGTGCATTTTGCTGCAATAAACGTATGTGCGCAGGTGTCTTTTTCATAAAATGACTTATTTTCCTTTAGGTAGATACCCAGTAGTGGGATTGCTGGACAGAATGGTGGATCTACTTTTAGTTCTTTAAAAATCTCAGGCTGGGCGCGATGGCTCATGCCTGTAATCCCAGCACTTTGAGAGGCCGAGGTGGGAGGACCACCTCAGGGCAGAGTTGGAGACCAGCCTGACCAACATGGAGAAACCTCGTGTCTACTAAAAATACAGAATTAGCTGGGAGTGGTGGTGTGTGCTGCCTGCAATCCCAGCTACTCAGGAGGCTGAGGCAGGAGAATCTCTTGATCCCGTGAGGCGGAGGTTGTGGTGAGCCCAGATTGTGCCACTGCACTCCAGCCTGGGCAACAAGAGCGAAACTCCGTCTCAAAAAAAAAAAAAAAAAAAAAAAGAAAAAGAAAAAAGGAAGAAGAAAAAAAAGAAATCTCCATACTGCTTTCCATATAGGTAGTACTAATTTACATTCCTACCAGCACTGTGTAAGCGTTCCTTTTTCACCACACCCATGCCAACATCTATTGTTTTTTGACTTTTTAATAATGGCCATTCTTCCCCCCCCTTTTTATTTATTTATTTATTTATTTTTATTATTATACTTTAAGTTCTAGGGTACCTGTGCACATCATTTTTTCTAAGAATTATTTAGTAACTCTTATTTTTCTTTTTATACCTATATATCATATTTTCCCCCTCAGTATTGGGCTTTGCCGTTTTACTATGGCAAAGATTTTATTTCCACCTTAAATTTTATTGTAAACTTCTTTGACAAATTTTCAACAAATTGGTTAAGGCATGTAATATTATTAGCAGTTTATATGTTGGTTTCTGCTCTAGATTACAATCTCCTTCAACTCAGGCCCCATGCTTTATTCATCTTTATTTGTATCAGCATTTTTTCATGGTATCTTGCAAATGGTAGTTTTTCAAAAGTATTTTTTAATGATTAAGAAATAGCACATATACATAAAACCTCCTAAGCTGGAACCTAGCATAGAATAGTCACTCAATAAAAATTTGACGGCAGAAAAGATGCAACCTCGAGCTTTCCACATATCACTGATTCCTTCCTTGCGAGCTGTGAGTCCTGGTCGATCATGGGTGTGCCCGCACATGCACGGAACTGTGCTTGGGAGCATGAGCTCTGGAGTGTCTGCATGAGTTTACTTCTTATCTCTTACCATATGCTGTACGAGCTTTGGCAAGTCATCAAACCTATCTGATCTGAGTATCCTAATCTGTAAAAGAACTCTAATTGGATTTCTGTCAGGATTAAATGTTTACAAAGCCCACTGCATGCAATAATGATTTGTAAAAAAAAAAATTATTATTATAGTTTGTCACCCACCCATATTTTAAATCACATTTATATTCCATGAAAATAGAGCATTCAAATATCATTAGTAATCACATTTTGTAGTGGTACTATGATTCCTTAAAATCCCAGTTGCCTGTAAGAAACAGCCTTGTGTTATGTATTCTGCCTCTGCAAGTCCCTAGACCAAGCACTGGGGCCTCTAATGGAAAGTTTCTTTTCTTCTTCATCTTTATTTTTTTTGAACCATCAGACTTTTGACATTATTCCTTCTGATCTACTCCTCAGATCTTATAACAAATATCCGTATTTCTACATCCCAGAATAAATACTTATCAATATTTTACTATATTGTTTTACAAATATTGCTAAAGTCACTTTACCATAGCATCCTTAGTCCCATCATTCCCCCGGATAGTGGCTGGATTCCATAAGAAATAAATAGCATTGTTTTGACTTTGATTTTTTTTTTTTTTTTTTTTTTTTTTTTTTTTGAGACAGAGTCTCGCTCTGTCGCCCAGGCTGGAGTGCAGTGACGCGATCTCGGCTCACTGCAAGCTCCGCATCCTGGGTTCACGCCATTCTCCTGCCTCAGCCTCCTGAGTAGCTGGGACTACAGGCGCCCGCCACCACTCCCAGCTAATTTTTTGTATTTTTAGTAGAGACGAGGTGATTTTGATTTTTTAAATTATATGAATGAATTATACTGTCTGCACCATCCTTTTGCTTGCTTTTTTCCTCCCGCGTGTTATGTCTTAGCGATTTCCCCATGGGTTCCATAGATATTACTATAATGTTGATACCTACATGAATAGTGTAGCTATGACCATTAATGTCAATACCTATATCACTATCATGCCAGTATCACAGCCAATATTTTATCATTTAACATGTAATGTTTCATCTCATTAATAAATCCCACTTTATATAAAACCTCTTTTTATTGATCTTTTTTATTTATTTATTGGGTTGTTTACAGCTTTATAATTTTGCTAAGAATACTGTAATAACATAATTGCCCCTGGTGTACATGTAAGACAGTTTCTCTAGGTCTAGAGTCTTAAATGCATATTCAGATAGACTATCTGGAGCATATAATATCCCTGTTGTTAATTTTACAAGAAGATTGTCTTATTCTTTATTAACTAGATCACTACACTCTAGGTTACTTTGTTAGATTTTAATATGCCTGAAGCCAAGGCTAAGTTCTCAATCATTTTGTGTCTTCTATAGCACAAAAGCTGGCACAGAAGAGACTCCTTTCAGTGGGCTTTCTTTTTAACTTCTTTGCAGTTAATGGATAGAATTCAGAGAGTACATGTGTTGCATGGGAAAAATTATATCTGTATTTTTCTTAACCTCTAAGTGAAACTGATCATTTATTACATCATTTATATAATCCAAAAATACGTTCAAGCTATATTATTACTACCTGTGATTTTTGTCACTAACAGAAGTCACAGATACTTTTATATCACATTATTTCTGTGGCAGGTGCCTAAAATATTTCTTATACATACTACCACTTCAAAATTATGGTAATTATTAGAGATGCCACTATATTTTATTATTTGATGTCTTAACAAAAAAGCACACATATTAGAACATCACTATTTAAAAATATATTTTAATGACTGCATTTCAGTGTACTTGAATTCTTTTGTAATCCTCTGCATTTTTATGCATTACCGTGATAAGGAGATCATAGGATTCACTAGAGGTTTATGAAACAAGAAAGGTTAAGAACTTCATTAAATGTTAGTTCTTAATCCTTCTCTTTGCTTTTTTTCTTTCCCTGGCAGGCCTTACTTGAACCTCTTAATGTACTTAGGAATGTCAAGTCTGCAGGGACAATTTGCTAATTGAAAGTGAAGCAATGCCATTTCGTTGTTAGCCTGATGCTTAATGATCTGCTTTTGCTTAAGCCGAGATCTCCTTAGGGATCACAGTTCTGTGCATAACATAGTCACATAATTCAAAGAGCCACATTACGGCTCTCAAATATAAGTAGAAATAGAAGGACTTAGGAAGATGTATGGTTCAGTTTCCTTAGTAACATCCCACTTAAGAAAACTGTCTCTCATTTTAATCTGTTTCCCCACTTAATGTCTTTAATTCCTCTTTAGTCTGATTATTTCAGGTGGATATTATCACATTCCTGAATTATTCAATAAATTAAGCATTATGTGTGCTTCTAGTAGCAGTGATTCTTTTTAAAGTATATATTTTTCTCCCTTTGCCATGGGAGATGTTTGACCTTCTCACACCAGGACACTATACTTTCTACTGTTAATGCTAAGACAACCAAGATACTGTGTCAGATAATTTAACCAGGAGATGACATCTAGGAAACCAGCTCATCCTTTTAGTACTATCCTATTTAGAACTTTGATGAAGATTAAACTCTGGTTACTCAATAACACTTAGTCTGCAACTAGGACCATGTGCTTAGTGAGCTTAGAAGCTTGCAGAAAGTCAGTCTTAGTAGGCCTCTCATTCTTGGCGTCACATAGTAACGTGACCTCTCATTCATTTTCTTTGATGTACCTCTTTCTCCAGTCTTTCTATCATTGTGCCTTCCATGATGACATCTCCCCATTCCTATTTGTCTGGTTCTTAGAGAAACAGAACCAGTAGTAGAAGTTCCATCATCCGTAGTTGGTATGTTAAGAGACAGGAGCGCTGATGGTGGAGTTCCAGTCTGAATCTGAGTCCAAAGCCAAGACGGATGTCCCAGGTCAAAGACAATGAAGCAGGCAGAGAGAGTGAATTATCCCTTAGTGAGCCCATTGTTTTTTTCTATTCCGGCCTTCAACAAATTGGATAAGGACTACCCACATTAGAAGGACAATCTTCTTTACTCAGTCTACCGATTCAAATGTCAGTATCATCCAGAAACATCCACATAGGAACATCCAAAATAATGTTTAACCAAATATCTGGGCATCCTGTGACCCAGGGAAGTTGACACAGAAAATTAACTGTCACAATATTGATGATTAGTGCAAGCCAGGTTCACTGTTAGCACACATTCCTACATTCTTATGTGTCTAGTGTTCTTCAGAGAATATCTAACATCCCCTCTCCTCACTCATTCCTTTTCTATTTTCAAACCTGGATCTTTTTAAATTTGACGACCTTTCCCTTGAAGTCCACTGAAATCAAAGTTGTTGAATCTTTCATACAACATAGGGGAAATATGGGTATCAATCCAACTCTCAATTGAAAATTGCAGATAATTACTTTTCTATCCTTCATTCTTTGGGGTTCTTGTCATGCTATGTAACACTTCCATCCCATCACTTGCCAGCTTCACTCTCCTCTATTCATTTAGAATTTTGGCTTCTAGCATGTATTCTTTTCATTGTTTGATAATGCCTCACATGTATATGGCTCATGCCGGTTTCAAGTTTACTATGTTGTTTCTGGCGTAAAATTTTGCTCATAGTCAATCTTAACTTGGAACCAACTCTTTTGAAGTAAATGTTGTTATTAGTTTAGCTGACCCATTTATGAAGCGTTAAACTCTAGCAAATCAGTAATTCATTACATTCTTCTGTCAGTCCATAACTCTCTCCTTTATTCCTTTCATACCTGCTCTTTGTCTTCTATTGTCCTGTACCCATCTTTTTCTCCACTAACATTAGTAGGCATCCCTTCATGACTCTCTGATCCACCTGATAGTCTGGATCATTAATCAATATCTTTCTTGCCAATATCTTCAATGCCTTCACCCTCTAGTTTTCTAGAATACTATCTCTAAAAACTCATAAACTTGAATCATTCTAATTACAAACTTTGCCATTATATATATGGCTATACATATATACGCATAAGGTGTGTATATATAAAATGGTTATATATATATGTATATATATATATAGAGAGAGAGATGTTATGTGATGGTTAAAAAATAATATTTCTAATGTGGACTGGTGTTCTAAACACATACACTTTTAATGAACTGAAGAATAAAATTCAACCATTTAGTAAGGATAAAAAGAATCCATGATATGGCCCTTGATTACCTTTTTTCCTAGGCACAGTTCCTAATAAATTTTTGTTTATATTCCTGTCAAAACCTGTGTAGGATCTGAGATTTTACCCTATTTGCAAGCTAAGTTAGCCTGCCACAGTTTCATGGCTACTGAGAGAAAACATGAGAGCCCCAGGCTAGCGTGTACAGTAAAGAATTTAACCTTCTGCAAACGGAGGTCTGGTTTTTCCCTCAGCTCCTGGGAGGTAATCTCTAAACACTTGGAATGTGCTGCCAGATTAAAGTATCTTCGTTTACCCGGGGGCATCGGAAGATGCCAGACAGTGTAACAACCTACTTTATAGGGGGGATTTGGGGTCATGTTGTATTATCTAAATTTCCACAGGGCCTGGAGACTGAGGCCAACCACATGGACAGTAAACCATATCAACGTGGTGCAACCTCAATAAAGACGTTGGCACTGAGGCTCAGGTTGGCAATAAGTGCATACACATCATTACTGGAGGGGTGAATGCTGTCTGTGACTCCCCTGGTAAAACATAACTGGAAGCCCCACGTTTGGAGTGCTCTTGCACTCTGCCCCATGCATGTCTTCTCTTGGCTGATTCTAACCTCCATTTTTATTTTTGCTGTAATACACCATAATATAACTGCTTTCAGTGAGTTCTGTGAGTCCTTCCAGAAAAGGTTCAAAACTGAGGGTCATCTGAGTGACCCTGAAACTTTACATTGGTGTCAGAAATGAGAATGGTCATGTGGACTCTTTCCTGACTTTATATGAGATAAAGAACTTTATTAGAAATCAAGGCCCAGTGAGCAGTGTGAGTTTCAAGTATGCACCAGCTCCTTTTGTCCCCCAAGTCCCATGGGGATATTATGGAGGGATCCCAGGTGGATGCTGCTCACAGAGTGGGCTTGTAGCATAGCAGAGGAACTCTGAAGCCAGGGAACACGAATCTTTTATACTGGATAATAAGCATGCCTTCCCAGAAGACACTGTCTGTATTTTCCAAAGCTATACACAAACTAGCCATTTGTTCTGGAAGGAATCACAATCTCTATCTTCTAATGTTATTTGCTATAAAAGGATCCTTGAAAAAGTAGTTCTGAAAAAAATGTGCAATTAATGCTTCTTTTGCGTGATGCACAGAAACAGCAGAAGCCCCTGGAGAATTGTCTTCCAACAATTCTATGCTTCAATCACCAAACTACCTACACTTGTTTCAAAGTACCTTCCAGGTCATTTTTCTGTGTTGTGTTTACATTCCTTTTTCCTTCCCAAATACACCGATCATTGTAGAGAATATTATTCACATTTTAAGACTCTTTTCAAGGGTATCATACCCAAAGAATTCTTATTAAATTCCCCTTCACACCTTCCCCCTCTATCACTAAGCATCCTGCTCCTCTTTGTTCTCTAAAGTATCCTCTTCAAACTTCTAGCGCCAGAATAACATCACTATTTATCTTGCTTATTTAAATAATTTTTGTTCTTTACCGAAGCATACTGGAGCTACTTTTGATTTGTCCTTTTATACCTTCAGTATCATTGTGCCTGCCACATAGGAACTACTGGGAAATTACTTAAAATAAGAAATGATTCCATATTCTGATGGTAAGAAATTCTATTTGATTCAAAATGTTTAAAGCTTTGGACCACGCACAAGTGAAGTTGGTTTTGATTTTTCCAACAACATTCATGCGATTGACCGCAAAAATAGAATCAGTAACTCAAAGTTCTACTTTGTGTTTATTACGGTCATCTTTACGAATTCCAAATAATACAATTTTAAAATTTTTTCTCACAACCACTTATTTCCTGGAATCTAGTCATTTCTCACCATCTCCACTTCTACCATCTGAGTTTAAGCCATTATTACCTTTTACCTGCTTTATTTAACGGCTTCCAGCTTGTCATTTTGCTTCTAACTTCCCCTCTAGAGTCTCATTACAGCAACCAAAGTGATCATTTAAAAATGTAAATCAGATAATATCCCTCTCCTACTCAAAACCTTGCAGTGATTTCCTCTTTCCCCCATAGTAAAAGTCAAATTCTGTACAATGACCTCTTAGGGCTTTTGCACTGGCTGTTTTCTCTGCCTGAAATGCTCTCCCACAAGTGAATCCACATCAACTATAACTAACCTTCTTTGACTTACTGATCAAATGTCACCCGCCTACTAAGTACCTGCTGGATTAAAAAGAACTATCCTAAATACACGATTAGGAATTACAAACTGTGCCCATACCACAAGCATTCTTGATCTCTTTTAATTTCATCCTTTTTTTTTTTTAATAATTTACAACTTTCTAACTTACTCTGTAATTTATCTTTATTTATTGCAAGTCTCCTGCAGAATATGAGCTCCATCATGGCATCGACCCTTGGCTACTTTTTCTATTAATGATTACAATGCACTTAGAAAAGTGTTTAGCACATAGTAGGAAGTCTAAGTATTTTTGTGTGAATGAATCAATGAATGATATGGGCAAGTTTATGTCGTTGTTGCTGCTCTGCTACTTTATGTTGCTTTCAGTTGGAAGAAAGGGCAGTGTGAAATGAAGTGAGAAAATGATGGATAAAAATACATAGGGAAGACTAAGTTTTAAGGCACACTCTGAACAATGTGGAACTACAGGCACTCAGCATCCTGACCACTTAATTCCCTTCGAGGACCACTTGATGGAAGTGTGTGTTAACATAGCATTAACTTTGTGATCATGTGAGAACTCGTCTACATTGTACATAGATAACAGTTTCTGGAATAGGATCATTGGTGCAAAGAAGGAAATGAATTTTAAGTACATTAAGTATGCCATTATTTTAATGTTCTAATGTTACCAGTGTTACTATCGCTTAGTTATATAAACATACACAATTTTGTATTTATTTCCCTGTAAAGCAGGTTATCTATTTCCCACAATGTTCGAATCTGTTATTTTTTTTCCCTTGGAAACTACATAATCTGATTCTTATCTTTGCTCAGATAACTGTGGGAGAAATCAGAACAGAAAACTGTCCCAAGTTAGCAGTAGCAACACATAAAATAGGGTGTGTTTTTTTCCAGCAGTAGATAATCATGCCTTTGGGTATTACCAAAGCAGGAAGCATGATTCTGATATCTTGATTTTTGAGGTATGTAGTTTTTTTTTTTTTTTTTTTTTTTTGGGATTTAAGAAGCACTTTAATTACCCTTATTTTTTTTTTCTGTAAAGGAAAATACTTTTATTTCTTTCACTGATGTGCCGGTGACAGTCTTTTTTTTTTTCTTTTTTTTTTTTTTTAATTTATTTATTATTATTATACTTTAAGTTGTAGGGTACATGTGCATAACGTGCAGGTTTGTTACATATGTATACTTGTGCCATGTTGCTGTGCTGCACCCATCAACTCGTCATTTACATCAGGTATAACTCCCAATGCAATCCCTCCCCCCTCCCCCCTCCCCATGATAGGCCCCGGTGTGTGATGTTCCCCTTCCATGTAGTTTTCTGTTGAAGACACATTTGACAGATGTAGGTATGTGGTAGTGAGAATGGCAAATCATGTTGCGTCTTTAGAAATTTAATTTTAATAGGTAACTAATTCTGAATAAATCATTGTGCTGGAGTATACATAATGTTTTAATATGTTTTTTAAGAGTGAGATTCTTGATATTTCCTTTGTGTGATTTTGATCCAATTACTTTTTTCACTTTTTTTCTCTTTCTTCAAGCAAAAAAAATCAGATTAAGTTTTAATTACTCTAGGAATTTTCTAAAGATAAAATTCTTCCTTTCTTTTACAAAATGCAACTGTAATGTATTTTATTGTTACTATTAGTTTTACCAGTGGCAGTTTTTATCTATTTTCACATATTACATGAAGAGCTTATAAATGACTAAATAATCAAATTGTTGATTTTCTTCTGTTTATAGTTTTTCTCTGTGTTCCTAAAGGACAAGATAACAAGTTTAATTGCACTATGTTGATATATTGAGTTAATATCTATCAGGGATAAAACTGAAAGGCAATATTGTAAGCAACACCCGAATTAAGACCAGATAGAGATAATGTTCAGCAGTGTTAGGATCAAGTTTGTGCATGACCATGTCCTACAAACTACTTGGTATTTGGATCTAATGAATATTTCCTACTTTGAAAGTAAATTGCTAAATATGCTTCCTGGCAATGCCTTCCTGGTGCCAGAACATACCGTGTTTTCTCTTTGAAAGATCATTCATAAAAAGATTGCCTTCAAATCAATTTGAACTAATCCTTACATGCTGGGTTCCATTTTTGCACACTGGAGAAAATAAACATTGAATTTAATACATTCATAAAAACAAGCATCTTCAAGTTCTCTTTTCTTAAATGCTTTTTTTTTTTTTTGCTTTTCCCTTTCCTTCCTGTTTCCCTCCCTCCCTCCCTCCCTCCTTCCCTTCCTTCCTTCCTTCCTTCCTTCCTTCCTTCCTTCCTTCCTTCCTTCCTTCCTTGCTTCTTTCCTTTCTTTTTATTTCTCTCTTCCATGTTTCTGGATTTAAAAGAGTAAAACAAACTCTCATCTTGTTCTGTCCCTCCTATAATTTCTAAAGGACAGGATCCTATTTACACACAGGTATAAATTCCTGCCCTTCCAACAAAGTAGAGTGTTGGGCTTAGTGGTGCTGATTTGTGTTGGAGGCTATACCTCCACGAAATAAAAATGATAAGGGCAATGAGGAAAAGATAATGATAAACCTTTCCTCACTTTATTGTGTTATTCATTAGCTGCACAGGTTAGACTGCTAATTTAGCAGCAGTGAATGGGAGTTCAACAGACTTCCAGAGATTGAAAGAGAATCTCTCAATATATGACCTGAGAATTCATTTCTAAAGAAAGGATGAGGGACCCTTTTGTTGTTATTCTTGTTATTGTTAAATTCTTGCAGTGGCTCAAACACTCAAAATCTTTTAAGTTTCATAACAATTATTTTTAAATAATAATATATTTGATAGAGTGTTGGGTGTCTAAAGAAAAATTTCAGATTATTAAGCATAGTATACACATTCTTACGATTTATATGTACAACCTCTAGTGATCATCATGATATTCTAGTGACAAGTAAGTGATGTGCCCCAGATAAAAGAATTAGGCAGTGGCAGAAATGGAGCTCTCTCATGGGTCATCTGACCAGGAGTCAGATGTCATCTCCTCACCTTAGAATCTTCTAGAAGAATCTTCACTTCAAAGTAATGATTTCTTCCAAGGCACTGTTGGTCCTCATATTTTATCACCTACAGTGATACACCAAACATACAGGCATTCATTGTCATGTAAGGTGATTCATTTCATTGTAGGGAACCTCTAGTTTTAGAATAATTTTTAAAGTTTAGCTGAAAATACCTTCTTAAAGGAGTCATACTTTTGAGCCCAATTTTCTTACCTAACAAATATTTTCCTAAGTTAATTAAATTCCTAACTAAACACTGTGTTGCACTTTCACCTAGTCTCGGTGTGAGCAATCCTTCATAGTTCTCACCATCTTTGCCTTACACTTGACTTTGCAACCAAGATTTGAATCACTTCATGTCTCTCAACTAGAGTTTCATCCTCTGAGAATTGAGATAGTTGGATTAGATCAATGTTTTTAAATTCAAACTGTACTGCAAAGTAATTATTAATGATAATAAGTGGGAGAAAGTATGAGGAGATAGTGGAGAAGGAAGGGAACAAAAATCTGGGTCTTGTTGGTTATATATATATAATATATATAATATATATATATATATAGGCTCACACTTATAATCCCAGAACTTTGGGAGGCCGAGGTGGGCGGATTGCTTGAGCTCAGGAGTTCAAGTCGAGCCTGGGCAACAGGGCAAAACCCCATCTCTACTAAAAATACAAAAAATAGCCCTGCGAGGTGGTGTATGCATAATCCCAGCTACTTGGGTGGCTGAGGCAGGAGAATTGCTTTAACCCCGGCAGGTGGAGGCTTCAGTGAGCTGAAATTGTGCCACTGCACTCCAGTGTGGGTGACAGAGTGAAACCACGTCTCAAAGAAAACCCCAAACTAAACTAAAATTCATATTTTAGAGGGGTTTTATTAAGGAAATCAACGTGGCAAAGTTTCCTATAAATGCTTATTCCTCGTTATTCATTATAGACTTCAGACAAAAGGAAATATTTAGCTCAAATATCCACTCTCAAACTTTTCCTAAGTAGGACCGATCACAGTCTTTTTTCGTGTGCCCAGTACATTCAGTACCTACTTCTTTTATATTACATGTATGTTTGTATTGAGTTTTTTTTTTGGTCTTTTCCAATAGAGAACTTTTAGGAACAAAGACCTGTTGTTTTGTGTATCTTCATTCCTGCCTTATTAGCAATACTACCTACATGTTTCTCTTCCCTCAAACCATAGAAAGAAGATATCTTGAAAGACTGGCAACACATTTTTGGATATACTATATAGATTTTGGTTATGTCATTAGGGAATTACATAATCAAATGTAAAAAGGGAAGTGCATCAGAAACTCTAAAAGCAGTAGCACATGACTCATCAAAGGAAATTTAAAATGAATAATCTCTTCATATGAAGAAAACAAAAAGCAAAACTTTTAAACCTTAAAGCATAAAGGACAGATCAAATGAACAGAGCAGTGTCAATGGGGCTTGAATGGGGAGATGTGGAATGGAATAAAATGAATTGAATTGCAGAAAATGTCTAATTAAACTAATTGTAGTCAATATTTATTTTCAGTTTTGTAATTATTTATTTATGCTGTCCTGCTTCTGAACTCCCTGACTATGTCGGGGGAATACCTCCCTGCATTCACCTTGATGGAATAGGTCTGGTCTCTGTATATACGAGCAGAAAATCCCAGATATCGAGGCCTCCCCTCTTGAAGCCAGGTTTTGGGCATTTGACCTATTCTTGGCTCATTACCTATTCCCACTTAGACATTTGCACCTAGAGGAAATGAAAGGAGAGACAGTGCAGAGGCAATAGCATTGCCTTTCAGTTGCCAAAGGCAGGAGTGGAATAAAGGCAGCAAATACATCCATGTCATATGGTAACTATGGCATGTATGCCAACCGTGGTGTCTGGGATGCAGTGGACACAGCAAAGTGTCTGGGTGAGCAAAGTCCTCACGCAGATATTCACATGGGCAGGTTTTGGCTATAAGGGTTTCTACTTATTTTTTGAAGTTTTTTTTTTTTTTTTCCAGTCTTCCTAGTAATTTAATAAGCTACCCAGTTTCCTTTCAAAATATATATTTTTTCAATTAACCAGTCTGTTTTTCTTGAATGCAAGTAAGAACCCTAAGTGTCATTATCAAAGAAGTTCTAGGTAAGTCTAGATATGATTTTCTTGCTCTTAAAATAGCAGCATTTGTATATATTAATATATACTTTATATATATATATGTGTATGAATGCTATACACAGACATGCACATATATATATTCAGTTACATATATACATATATATGTATATACACATATATACATATATATGTGTATCTATGTGTGTGTGTATATATATACTAGTGTATATATGTGTGTGTGTGTATATATATATACTAGTACAAATAAGATTGTGCCAAACCTCCTCTATGAACGATCTGTGTTTGGCATTGCAAATTGATGTGCAAATAAAAAAATTGTAGATTTCTAAACAATTATGACTCTCCAAAATATTTTTTCTCAATTAAAATAATTTAAGTTTCTCAATTTAAAGACATGATATTTCAAGACAAATAAAATTCAAGTGCAGAATCATAAGCTAGAATGTAATATCTTATTTATTAGTAAAGATTTAATTGGCTGTACCCTAGGACACTGGTAGGACTAGAGATATCAAGATGAGTAACAAGTGGCTCCTAACAGAGTAAGATATTTATTTACTATAATACTGAAAAGAAATAGGTAATATGTATTGGGTCATTATACTATTCATATTCTTGATCCAGTAATTCTATTATTGGGAGTTTGTTCTAAAGAAATAACAGAAAAAATTATGTGAAAATATTCATTGTAGCACTATGCATGATTGTAGAAAGATTAAAAGAAAATGCAATGTTTAATTATAGGCAGTCTAATCATTAGCACTACTGAAAAAAAACACATGTTCTTCTTCCTTTCCAGGCTTGTGGTAAAATTGCATTTCCTTGCTCCTTTGAAGTTAGGTGGCCAAGCAAATGTGGATGACAGTTCTGTGCTTCACCTGCAAGCAGAGCTTTGAAGCTGTGTGTGAGTCTCCTCTCCCCTCATCCTTTCTCAGTCTGGATCTCTAACTGACAAGCTCTGAAGCAGAGGCTCCCAAAACCTGTAATAGGCATTCAGAGTGAGTGAGAAGTGAACCTTTCTGGTTATAAACTGCTAACATCATGGAGCTAAATGATACCACAGAATCGTCTATTTTGAGTTAATATATAGATTAAATAATGGTTTTTAATGATATAAGTAAAAAAAGCAAAACTTCAGCAAATCATATGTACTTATGAACAAATATGTAATAATTGGATAAAATGAAAATAGTTTGGATATGGCAGATGGGAATGTGAATTACATATTTATCTCTTAAACTTTTACAATAGGTTTGTAAGCTATCCTCTGTCCTTTCAAAATGTTTCAAATGTAAATTTAAAGTTATTTAAACTGGTCAAATAATATTACAGTTGAGTGATTAATTAAAAATATATTTTTGCTTATCTTTTAAAAATGCATATCATAATTTTAATTCATGCCTTGTTAATTATCTTCCTTACCCCAATCTAGGCAGATATCCACTACATTTTCAACAAAAACAAGCTTAGTTTGTGATTCAAATGGGTACTTCAGAAGGATTTCACTCAGAAGACAAAAAAGGACACAGATTTTATTCAGAGCAGCAGAATTTATGGAAATCTTAATTTGGACATGCATGTTTAGCGACAATCAATGGCTTCAAAGAGAGGCCTTATATAATACGGATCATTGCCATGCATTTGTTATTCTATTAATAAACACCGGATATTGGAATTTGAATCATTAAGTTGTATGTCTAATATTAACTTCTAAAAAATGAAGGCAGGTCCTCTCTGCTGATGAACAAACTAAAATTCTTTCTTGTTTTGAGCATGAGTAAGAGTTACTATAATAATATGTGAGTTACTGAGCATTAGCAATTTTTAATGTGTAAACCAAAGTTAATTTGTTTGTAGAGTTTACCAAAAACTCAACTCAATGTACTGTACTGTACTTGGAAGTCCTGCTGACATATGATACTTGGCAGTGTTACAAAGTGGCTCTCTTGCTTGTGCAGATACAGGCAGTTGGCATTTTTGTTTTGCACAGAACAAACTTCACACAGTACATCCTAAAACCTGCTTCGTGTAGGTTGTGGCTTTCATTTTATTTTTCCTTCCATTATAAATCACTGTTAGTTTAATTTTACCATTATTAATCCAAATTTTTGTGAACTTTTCATTTAACTTATACTTTGATGCTTATTTGTAATAATAGAAATTTTAGACTTTCAGACATTGGCACATAAATGCAAAAATGAATGATTCCACTTTCATATTTTCTTGAACAATGGCACCAGATAGTCACTGACATTTTAAAACTGTAAAATAGGCAGAAAAATGAGCTATATGAGGGAAAAGGTAAAATAAAAGAGGATTAATGTTTGATAATGAAGCTATGTTACACTTTGGAACTCTTTATTATACTTATTTAATCATCATTCGAGTTCTTGATATATAGTAAAAGAGAAATTTAGATCTTGTGATTAGCAGATATTTGGCAATATTTAAAAAAAACAACAAAACAATTATTCCTTGTTAGATTCCACTCTAACACAAATCAAGCAGCTGATTAGCATAATTTTCCATTTGGCCACACTCCAGGTAGTCCTGTGAATGCCTGTGTGCAAGAAGGATAGCATTTGCTCTTCTTACATCTGCCAGGTGCTAACCTCTCAGCACCTCTACAGAGTTCTGGGACTCTCCAGTTGGAGTCAGATTTCTGTCATCTCTATTCATACCATACAAGTCCAAATGCAATAAGTACCTACCCCCTAGACATATTTCTTTTTTCTTTCTTTGTTTTTTCCTTTTATGTCCTTTTAAATTTAAGTTCCAGGATACACGTGCAGAACATGCAGGTTTGTTACATAGTTATATGTGTACCATGGTGATTTGCTGTACCTATCGACCCATCCTCTAAGTTCCCTCCCCTTGCCCGCCACTCCCCAACAAGCCTTGGTGAGTATTGTTCCCCTCCCTGTGTCCATGTGTTCTTATAGTTCAACTCCCATTTATGAGTGAGAACATGTGGTGTTTGGTTTTCTGTTCCTGTGTTAAGTTTGCTAAGAAGGATGGCTTCAAGCTTCATCCATATCCCTGCAAAGGACATGATCTCATTCCTTTTTATGGGAGCATAGTACTCCATGGTCTATATGTACTACATTTTCTTTATCTAGCCTATCATTGATGGGCAGTTGGGTTGGTTCCATGACTTTGCTATTGTAAGTAGTGCTGCAACAAACATATGTGTGCATGTGTCTTTATAGTAATATGATTTGCATGCCTTTGGGTATATACCCAGTAATGGGATTTCTGGGTCAAATGGTATTTCTGGTTCTAGATCCTTGGGGAATCACCATATTGCTTCCACAATGGTTGAACTAATTTGCATTCCTACCAACAGTGTAAAAACATTCCTATTTCTCCACAACCTTGCCAGCATCCATTGTTTCTTGACTTTTTAATAATTGCCATTCTGACTGGCTTGAGATGGTATATCATTGTGGTTTTGATTTGTATTTATCAAATGATCAGTGATGTTGAGTTTTTTTCATATGTTTCTTGGCTGCATAAATGTCTTCTTTTGAGAAGTGTCTCTTCCTATCTTTTGCCTACTTTTTAATGGGCTTGGTTTTTTTTCTTGTAAATTTTTTTAAGTTCCTCGTAAATTCTGGATATTAGACTTTGTCAGATGGATAGATTGCAAAAATATTCTCCTGTAGGCTGCCTGTACACTCTGATGATAGCTTATTTTTCTATGCAGAAGCTCTTTGAATTAATTAGATCCCATTTGTCAATTTTTGCTTTTGTTGCAATTGCTTTTTGTGTTTTCCTCATGAAGTCTTTTCCCATGTCTATGTCTTGAATGGTATTGCCTAGGTTTTCTTCTGGAGTTTTATGGTTTTGGGTTTTACAGTTAAGTCTTTAACCCATCTCCAGTTAATTTTTGTATAAGCTGTAAGGAGGGGGTCCAGTTTCAGTTTCCTGCATATGGCCAGCCAGTTTTCCCAGCACCATTTATGGAATAGGAAATCCTTTCCCCATTGCTTTTTTTTTGTCAGGTTTGTCGAAGATCAGACGGTTGTAGATGTATGGTGTTATTTCTGAGGTCTCTATTCTGTTCCATTGATCTGTATGTCTGTTCTGGTAACAGTACCATGCTGTTTTGGTTACTGTACCCTTGTAGTATAGTTTGAAGTCAGGTAGCATGATGCCTCCAGCTTTGTTCTTTTTGCTTAGGATTTTCTTGGCTATACAGGGTCTTCTTTGACTCCATATGGAATTTAAGGTAGTTTTTTCTAATTCTGTGAAGAATGTCAATAGTAGTTTGATGGGAATAGCAATGAATCTGTAAATTACTTTGGGGTATGGCCATTTTCATGATGGTGAATCTTCCTATCCATAAGGATGGAATGTTTTTCCATTTGTTTGTGTCCTCTCTTATTTTCTTGAGTAATGGTTTGTAGTTCTCCTTGAAGAGGTACTTCATATCCCTTGTTAGCTGTATTCCTAGGTCTTTTATTCTCTTTGTAGAAATTGTGAATGGGAGTTCATTCATGATTTAGCTCTCTGATTGTCTGTTATTGGTGTTAAGAAATGCTTGAGATTTTGCACATTGATTTTGTATCCTGAGACTTTGCTGAAGTTGCTTATCAGTTTAAGGAGTTTGGGGGCTAGGGTGATGGTATTTTCTAAATATAAAATTATGTCATCTGCAAGCAGAGACAATTTGACTTCCTCTCTTCCTGTCTGTGTACACTTTATTGCTTTCTCTTCCCTGATTGCCCTGGCCAGAACTTCCAATACTGTGTTGAATAGGAGTGGTGAGAGAGGGCATCCTTGTCTTATACCAGTTTTCAAAGGGAATGCTTCCAGCTTTTGCTCATTCAGTCTGATACTGGCTGTGGGTTTGCCATAAATAGCTCTTACTATTTTGAGATATATTCCATCAATACCTAGTTTATTGAGAGTTTTTTGTTTGTTTGTTTTGAAACAGCGTCTTGGTCCTGTTGCCCAGGTTGGAGTGCAGTGGCAGGATCTGGGCTCACTGCAACCTACACCTCCCAGGTTCAAGCGATTCTCCAGCCTCAACCTCCTGAGCAGCTGGGATTACAGGCGCATGCCACCACACCCTGCTAATTTTTGTGTTTTTAATAGAGATAAGGTTTCACCTTGTTGGCCAGACTGGTCTTGAACTACTGACATCAGGGGATCCACCTGCCTTTGCCTCACAAAGTGCTGGAATTACAGGCATGAGCCACCACACCTGGCCTGAGAGTTTTTAACATGAAGGGGTGTGGAATTTCATCAAAGGCCTTTTCTGCATCTACTGAGACAATATTATGGTTTTATTTTTGGTTCTGTTTATGTGATGGATTACATTTATTGATTTGCATATGTTGAACCAGCCTTGTATGCCAGGGTTGAAACCAACTTGATTGTGGCTTCAGTTTTTTTATGTACTGCTGGATTTGGTTTGCCAGTATATTATTGAGGATTGTTGCATCAATATTTATCAGGGATACTGGCCTGAAGTTTTCTTTAATTTGTTGTGTTTCTTCCCAGTTTTTATATGAGAATGATGCTGGCTTCATTAAATGAGTTAGGGAGGAGAAACTTCTTTTCAATTGTTTGGAATAGTTTCAGAAGGAATGGTACCAGCCCCTCTTTGTATCTCTGGCAGAATTTGCCTGTGAATCCATTTGGTCCTGGGCTTTTCTTTTTTGGTAGGCTATTAATTACTGCTTCAATTTCAGAACTTGTTATTGCTCTATTCGGGGATTTGACTTTTTCCTGGTTTAGTCTTGGGAGAGTGTATGTGTCCAGGAATTTATTCATTTCTTCTAGATTTTCTAGTTTATTTGCATACAGGTGTTTATAGTATTCTCTGATGGTAGTTTGCATTTCTGTGGGGACAGTGGTGATATCCCATTTATCATTTTTATTATGTCTGTTTCATTCTTCTCTCATATTTATTAGTCTAGCTAGTGTTCCATCTATTTTGTTAATTTTTTCAAAACAAAAAAACAGCTCCTGAATTCATTGAATTTTTGGAAGGTTTTTCATGTCTCTATCTCCTTCAAATCTGCTCTGATCGTAGTTATTTATTGTCTTCTGCTAGCTTTTGGATTCATTTGCTCTTGTTCCTCTAGCTCTTTTAATTGTGATTTTAGGGTGTCAATTTGAGATCCTTCTAGCCTTCTGATGTGGGCATTTTAGTGCTATAAATTTCCCTTTTAACACTGCTGTAGCTGTGTCCCAGAGATTCTGGTATACTGTCTCTTTGTTCTCGTTGGTTTTAAAAACTTCTTGATTTTTGCCTTAATTTCATTATGTACCCAGGGGTACAGGCAAAAATAGCAGGTTGTTCAATTTTCATATAATCGTGTGGTTTTGAGTGAGTTGCTTAATCCTGAGATCTAATTTGATTGCACTGTGGTCTAAAAGACTGTTTGTTATTATTTCAGTTCTTTTGCATTTGCTGAGTAGTGTTTTACTTTCAATTATGTGGTTAATTTTAGAATAAGTGCCATTTGGCACTTAGAAGAACATATATTCTGTAGATTTGGGGTGGAGAGTTCTGTAGATGTCTATTAGGTTCACTTGATCTGGAGCTGAGTTCAAGTCCTGAATATCCTTATTAATTTTCTGTCTCATTGATCTAACATTGACAGTGGGGTGTTAAAGTCTCCCACTATTATTGTGTGGGAGTCTAAGTCTCTTTGTAGGTCTCTAAGAATTTCATTTATGAATCTGGGTGCTTCTGCATTGGGTGCACATATATTTAGAATAGTTAGCTCTCCTTGTTGAATTGTTCCCTTTACCATTATGTAATGCCCTTCTATGTCTTTTTTGATCTTTGTTGGCTTAAAGTCTGTTTTGCCAGAGATGATGATTGCAACCTCCCCCGCTTTTTTTTTTTTTTTTTTTTTTTTTTTTTTTTTTTTTTTTGCTTTCCATTTCTGTGGTAAATTATCCTCCGTTTCTTTATTTTGAGCCTATGTGTGTCTTTGCACATGAGATGGGTCTCCTGAATACAGAGCAAGTAAGGTTCTTGATTCTTTATCCAATTTGCCAATCTATGCCTTTTATTTGGGGCATTTAGCTCATTTACATTTAAGGTTAATATTGTTATGTGTGAATTTGATCCTGTCATCATGATGCTATCTGGTTATTTTGCACACTAGTTGGTGCAGTTTCTTCATAGTGTCTTTATATTTTGGTGTGTTTTTGCAGTGGTTGGTACCAGATTTTTCTTTCCTTATTTAGTGCTTCTTTCAGGAGCTCTTGCAAGGCAGCCCTGGTGGTAACGAAATCCCTCAGCATTTGCTTGTCTGGAAAGGATTTTATTTCCCCTTCTCTTATGAAGCTTAGTTTGGCTGGATATGAAGTTCTGGGTTGAAAATGCTTTTCTTTAAGAACGTTGAATATTGGCCCCCAATCTCTTCTGGCTTGTGGAGTTTCTTTGGAGAGGGCCGCTGTTAGTCTAATAGACTTCCCTTCGTAGGTGACCTGGCCTTTCTCTCTGGCTACCTTTAACACTTTTTCTTGCATTTCAGCCTTGGGGAATCTGATAATTATGTATCTTGGGATTGATCTTCTCATAGAGTATCTTAGTGGTGTTCTCTATATTTCCTGAATTTGCATGTTGACCTGTCTTGCTATTGTCCAGGGGAAGTTCTCCTGGATAATATCCTGAAGTGTGTTTTCCAGCTTGTTTCCATTCTCGCCATCTCCTTCAGGTACTCTAATCAATGGTAGGTTTGGTCTTTTTATGAGGTCCCATATTTCTTGGAGGCGTTGTTCATTCCTTTTCATTATTTTCTATCTAGTCTTGTTTGCATGCCTTATTTCAGTAAGGATCTTCAAACTCTGGCATTCTTTCTTCTACTTGGTCAATTCGGCTATCGATTATTGTGTATGCTTCACAAAATTCTCGTGCTGTGTTTTCCAGCTCTGTTGAGTCATTAATTTCCTCTCTAAACTCGTGATTCTAGTTTGCAGCTCCTGTAATCTTTTATTAAGGTTCTTAGCTTATTTGTATTGGCTTAGTTAGCTAGTGTACTTTTTTATTACCCATCTGCTGAAGCCTACTTCTGTCGATTCATCTGTCTCATCCTCTGACCAATGTTGTGCCCTTGCTGGAAAGATTTTGCAATTATCTGCAAGAGAAGAGGCATTCTGGTCTTTTGGGTTTTCAGAATTTTTTTTGTTGATTCTGTCTCATCTTCATGAGTTTGTCTAGTTTCAATCTTTGAGGCTGCTCACCTTGAATGGGGATTTTGTGGGGGCTTTTTTGTTGCTGTTGATGCTGTTGTTGTTGCTTTCTGTTTGCTTGTTTTTCTTTCAATGGCCAGTTCCCTCTTCCGTAGGGCTGCTGTGGTTCGTTGGGGGTTCACTTCAGGCCCTATTCTTCTGGTTTGCTACTGTGCTTAGAGATTCAAGGAGGCAGGAGAACAGCAAAGATGTATATCTGCTCCTTCTGGGATCTCTGACCTCAAGGAGCTCCAACCTGAAGCCAGTAGGATTGCTCCTGTATAGGGTGTCTGAAAATCCCTGTTGGAGAGTCTCACCCAGTTGGGTGGCACGGGGATCAGGACCTGTTTAAGAACACACTTTGATTGTCCCTGGTAGAGGGGGTATGCTTCCCTGGGGGAAAACCCACTTGTCTGGCTGCCTAGATTCCTAAGAACCACCAGGAAGAAAGGCTAAGTCTGCTGGTCTGCAGAGACTGTGACCACCCCTCTCCCTACGGGTTCAGACCCAGGGAGATCTGGGTTCCATCCCTGAGCCTCTGGTTGGAGTTATTGGAGTTCCTGCAGGGAAGCTCCACTCAGTGAGGAAGGATGAGTCAGGGTCAGGCCTGAAGTGGTACTCTGGCCCCAGTACACAGCCAGTGTGTTGGGCTGTGGGGCATATGTCTTGGGACCAAGCTGTCTAGCCTTCCTGGCTCCAGCCAGGGGGAGAAAAGTGACCAGGAGCTATAGAGATGGATGCCACCCTTCCCCCGCCCAAGGAGCTTAGCTTGTTAGGCAGTTGTGAGTCCCAGTGCTGGTTGCTGCCCCTGCCCCTAGGAGTTCAAACTACTTACAGAGCAGGCAGTTACAGCCGTGGTGTGGGTTGTCCCTCCCTTCGGAGCTTGGTAGGCTTAAGCAGATTCCAGCTGAGAGGCTGTTGAGAATCTCTGTGGCTCCGGTGTTGGGATGCCAGGCCCTGGTGGCATGGGTTCGCAAGTGGGATCTTCTAATCCATGGGTTACACAGTTCCGTTGAAAAAGCACTCTTTCCCCATCTGGGTAGCATACTCACTCACGACTCCCCTTGGCTGGGGTCTGGGGGCTCCCCTGCCCCGTGTGGCTCCCAGGTGGGCCGCCACACCACACTGCTCTTGCTTCCTCTCCGTGCATCCCCTCAGTCTCTTAGTCAGTTCTGATAAGAGAACCTGATACATAGGTTGTGGGTGAATGATTCACACGCTTATTATGGTTCTTTTCAATGGGCGCCTCCAAACTCGCTGTTTTTAGTCAGCCATCTTGGCCCCGCCTCCACCCCTAGATATATTTCTTAAGGAAATAAGCACCAGGATGTCAGATAATTTACTTTCATCATTTTATTAAGATGTATATGCAATATGATACTGAAATAGACCTGTAGTATGATATCATTATGATATGATATTGAAATATGTTATTAATAATGAAAAATCCATTACAGGAAATTTATGAATGTCAATTTAGCCATTCTGTGATGGAACAATTTTACTTGTTACTCTTCACAGAACATTAACTGAAAGAATGTCTATTGATCATCTTTCAAGTGACAAGCACTTTGCCAGTCACTGGGGACACCGAGGTGCATACACACAAAAAATTTCCCCTGCCACATGGTGCTACTGACTTAGGAGACATGATAGTTAAATAATCACAGACTAATATAAACTTGTAACTGTGAAAGTTTACAAAGAGTGGTACACAGCGCTACAAATAGAACTTAGACTTAGGAAATCTGGCTCGAGGTAAGAACAGAAGGAAAAGTAAAAGTTACCTAAGGAAAAAGAAGTGATGGGAAGATTTTCTAGGAAGAGAGATTAGTGTGCACAACGTCCTCATGAAGAGTAGAAACTTAGAAAGCCTGAGATTCTGCAAGAAAACCAGTGTAGCTGGGCTCAGGAAAATGACATGAACATTGTATCAGTTGAGGTTGGAGAAGTAACTTTAGTTCATATATTACAGAGCTGTGTTGACTCTGTCAATGAGATTTGTCTTTAAACGGTGAGTAAAGATACATGTCAGACAAAGTTCACAAAACTGTTCTGACATCTCTATTTCAGTCCTCATAGGTGCTTCATAGGTGCTCTAGACTGGAAACATAGAATGAACCATTTTGGTAGGCAGAATGGCCCCCTAGAAATGTCCATGTCCTAACCCCTGGCACCTATGTATATGCTATGTTAGATGGCAGAAGAGACTTTGCAGATGTAGTTAAGATTATGGGCCTTAAAATCGAGATATTATCTTGGATTATATCTTTACATTCAATCTAATCACAAGAGCTTTAAGTGCATAATTTTCCTTGACTGGAGGCAGACAGATACAGCAGAAGGGAAAGTCAGAGGTTCCACCAGGGAGTAGGGATTGACACTTGGTTCTGAGATGTAGGAGCCCACATGCAGGAATGTACTGAAACTTCAAGGAGCTGAAGGTGGCCCTTGGTGGACCATCAGCAAAGAAACAGGGACCCCAGTCCTTCAATCAGAGAAACTAACTTAGTTCAACAACCTGAGTGAGACTGGAAACAGGTTCTTCCCCAAAGTCGTGTCTACACCTTGATATTGATTGTATGAGACCCAGAATACAGGAGCAAGCTGAGCCTTCCTTTGGCCACACTTTTGACCCAGAGAATCTATGAACTAATATATGAGCATTGTTTGAAGCTTCCATCTTTGTGGTAATGTGTTTGGGAGCAATAGAAAAGAAATACAAACATAAATGATTCAAAGTGTGTGGCATAATGAGTGGAAGCAGGGAATTACAGTAGACCTACTGGCTAACATTTTTAGAAATATGGATGAGTCATGGCGGTGACTTGTCCTAGAGTGCTGGTGAGGTGATAACAAGTGAAATTGTTTCCAAAATAATTAGAAATCAAATCTATAGAACATGGTAAGGAATTGATCATGAGTGGAGAGGAAGAGGCAGTTTCAAGGTTATATAAAATGTATTAGCTTGTGCAATAGAGTTGTTGGTGGTATTATCACTCAGGAAATACTAGAGAAATATCAAGATTTTCCTGTGAGAGGAAGGGAGAAGGGAATCCTGATTCTAGTTTTGGATATGTAATGTTTGAGATATCTTTAAGAGAAACAATAGGAGACTTCATGCAGGCAATTAACGTATATTGATCTGGAATTCAGAAGAGAGGTATGTGATCTATATTTAAATTTTTGAGATCTCTTCTTGTCACTTAAGGAGAGAATATAGCATGATAAGAAGAAAAAGTTTCTCAACTTGAATATTATGGGAGAATGAGATTCAAAACTGTTACATAATAACTGAAGGGCTTGGAGGAAAATTAGGTTAGTATGGCTTCATGGAAGTCAAGGAAAGCAGATGCATCAAGAAAAAGGAAGTGAATGACACTGTTGAACATTGCTGAAATGGAGGATAATAACTTCTGAAATACTGATTAACATGCAGATTTTATCAGGAACTTGTTTGGTATAGTAATGAGAGTAAATGCCAGACTAAACAGTTTGAAAATAGTGGAAAATGAAAAAATGCAGACATAAACTGTCATGAAACCTAACTAAAATCAGAAGACAAAGGTCTTTCATTGAGACAACATATATTATCCTGCCTAGGTACACTATGTTTGGGTTAAGTAGAGTAAGAATATGTGCCCCTTTTCGTCATGCCCTTCTTTCTCATGTTTGAAGATCTGATCTTTTTTCCCAGTCCCTACATTTTCACATCTTCAGACTTAAAATTTCTAATGCCAATATCTACTTAGCTTTCTTTTCTTTTCTTCTTCTTCTTCTTTTTTTTTTTGTTTTTTGTTTTTTGGTTTTTGGTTTTGTTTGTTTGTTTGTTTGTTTTTTGTTTTGTTTTAGACAGAGTCTTGCCCTTGTCGCCCAGACTGGAGTGTAATAGTGCAATCTCGGCTCACTGCAACCTCCACCTCCTGGGTTCAAGCAGTTCTACTGCCTCAGCCTCCTGAGTAGCTGGGATTACAGATGCGCGCCATTACGCCCGGCTACTTTTTGTACTTTTAGTAGAAATGGGGTTTCACCATGTTTGCCAGGCTGGTTTTGAACTCCTGACTTCGTGATCTGCCTACCTCAGCCTTCCAAAGTGCTGGGATTACAGGTATGAGCCACCGTGACCAGCCTTAGCTTTCTTTTACTAACATCTTGGTTATTTACTCAATGGACTCTCTCCAGATTGTCTGTGTGTCCATCAAATTGTAGACCCCTAACCAGGAGTCAGTACTCCATTTGTGGTATGCTAGTTGTAGAATACAGCAGGGTGCTCATTTCTTTTTTTCTGAATGTTCTGTGTGTAGGTCATACTTACAGTAACATTTTTGGCTATTGTTCTACACTGTTGACTCATTTTGACCTTATAATTGATTAAACCCCACAGACCTTCTTTTACTTTTCTTCAGTTTTTTTTTTTTTAAGTAAATATTGCTCTTATGTATGGACAGCATAATCTTTAATTTTTACTATTTTTTTCCCTACTTTGGTGCATTTCTGTGTGCTTACCTTTATTATTTGTTTGTTTGTTTGTTAACTATGGCCCACCATTAAGCTGAGCCAAGTATTTTTGGGTCCTCTGAAATACCGAATGCATGTGGCTACAGTAAATAGAGCACACTTGTCTGTAGCATGAAGCTACATGTTATCAACATAATTGATATCTGTGTTGATGATACCTTATTAAGGAGTGATAAAAGTCTCAAACAGTCAGAACAAGGTAAGGGGCCTCTGGCATACCTCTAGATAATCCTCTTCACATTAAATCTTGAAGAAATTAGAACAAAAATGTACAAAACACAATGTATTTATAATTATACTTCCTTGGACACACATTATTGACACTTTGTATTACATCTTTACAAATATATTCAAGGGAATGAAAATCATATGCCTCTATCCTTATATGATAGAGTCAATACCTACATTTTAAATTCTTGCTAGAGACTATCTTTGAAGTCATTCAACAACCATGGTCTACCAAGACTGGTTACAAGAGAAGGATATTTTAAAAGACATTTATTTTATTCTTGATTATTTTGGCAATAGGTGGCTGCATACTCTAGCCTGATTTCTTAGTTCTTCTATTGAATTTATGCTAGTGAGTTGCATTCTTATTCATTGAAGTACATAAGGTATTTATATACACACCGTGCTCTTGTGTTGTCAGTCAGAATTTTTTAGAATGGCCATCCACAACATTAATCATAAAAAATTTATAGAAATAAATGAAGGAAAATCTTTATTTTTCTCATGCATCTGATTCATGTTTTAATAATGCAAAATGTGAATTTTAAAACTAATTGACTTTCCTACTTTTCTAGCCAAAAGGCTCAGTGCCAATTTTGTATCAATATTTTGTTATTTTAGGGTATCCTCTGGCTTACATTTCTGTGTTTCTTCTGGTAACCTTGCCTTCATCTAGTTAAATTTCCAGGCCTCTGATTTCATTTTTGGTTTTATCACAACTCACTTCAAATTTTGTTTATGTAGCAGCAGGATATACCTAACAAAATAATTTAAGGGAAACATATAATAGTATAAAACTGGCTCCTCAATAAATACTGAATGATTATTGGCTGAGAAATTCATACATCTCATCATCCTGAGTTTGTTTGAATTTTTGCTGCGCTAAGATTCTCATATTTGATCTTTTCCATTGTTCCTCACCCTCACTGTGAAAGATGAAGCCTGGAATACGGGGTATGCTCAAGA
Source organism: Macaca mulatta (assembly GCF_049350105.2). Classification (NCBI taxonomy): domain Eukaryota; kingdom Metazoa; phylum Chordata; class Mammalia; order Primates; family Cercopithecidae; genus Macaca; species Macaca mulatta. The sequence goes on along the minus strand of NC_133410.1, from coordinate 165,109,807 downwards.
AATGTGGGTTCTCATTTCCCTTCTCTTATAGCAGAGGCTGTCCTGGACACACCTGAATTATCCTTTCATTTAGATTTCATTATTATGAGCAGGTTCTAAGGGATATTACATAATCTATGATTTTGCATCTGATCTCATGATTCTTTCATTTTTTAAGATTAAAAAGATATTCTTTCAGTCTAGTAATATATCTTATAACATTAAGAAATATTACTTAACATTTCTCCTACATTTCTCCTACCAATTAGAGCTTTTGATAATGAAGGAAATTCTGAAATAGACAAGAAAAATAGATTGCTAGGTAAAACTATCTGAAGATTCTAGTGTCTATGCAGGTAAGCCCCTGGACATCACTTTTCAACTTAAACTTGGAGAGCTTAATTTCTCCTAATCATAGAATATTATAAAGTTGTAGCTCTAGGAAGAATACCGTAGGATACATAAGGGTAAATACCTTAGGAAATAAGAATTCAGAAGACAGAGTAGCAGAGAGAAAAAGGAACTAAAAAGAAAATCAGATGGCTTCAGCACTACTTACAGTGGGGGCCAAATGAATTTTTGGAAGAGAAACAATTAGGTTTAAATTTCAAGTAGTTTGTATTGTTGCAGTCCAACTCATCCCCCACTTTTATATTTTAATAAAGTCTTCTATTTATGCATAGACGTTGTGTATTTATGTACTTGTGAATAAAGGAAAAGATCTAAATTCTATATTTAAGTTGCCTTGGTATAGAAAAAATTAGCTGAGCGTGGTGGCTCATGCCTGTAATCCCAGCACTTTGGGAGGCCAAGGCGAGTGGATCATGAGGTCAGGAGATGGAGACCATCCTGGCTAACACGGTGAAACCTCATCTCTACTAAAAATGCAAAAAAAAAAAAAAAAAAATTAGCTGAACGTGGGGGCGGGCGCTTGTAGTCCCAGCTACTCTGGAGACTGAGGCAGGAGAATTGCTTGAACCTGGGAGGAGGCAGAGCTTACAGTGAGCCAAGATCCCGCCACTGCACTCCAGCCTGGGCAACAAAGCCAGACTCCGTCTCAAAAAAAAAAAAAAAAAAAAAGGTGGGGGGGGTCAGTTTTCATGGGATCTAAGCAATTCAAATCATAGTAATATCTGAAATAAGAGCGCTGGTGTTGGAAGTTGCCACACTGTAACTCTCTGGAGGTGAAATTTCCTAAAAATCAAGCACTGGAGATTCCATCCATTTTGTCAATGATATATTTAAGGTGAACTGTGACCCAGATGATGTTTGGCTTGTACTGGGAAATGGTTTTAGATATTGAAAAATAAGTGTATTCCAGTAATCAACAGTCACTCAGAAGCATTTAGGGAATACTCATTAGCTTCCTAATACTGATAGGATCCTTAACAGTACTAAAGTTGCTTGCCCTTAAGGACCACAGAAAACAATTGGGGACAATATTAATTATTCACTAGAAGCAATTAAAGGATAATTAAGTGGTAAACTGTCGCTATACTTGAATATTTTGTCCCCTTTAAATATGCATGTTGAAACTTAATCCCAAATGTAACGGCATTGAGAGGCACAGCTTTTGAGAGGTGATTGAGCCAGGAAGGCTCCTCTCTTATGAATGGGATTGGGTGCTCTTACAAAAGAATTTGATGGACGGAGTTTGCCACTTTTTTTCCCTTCTGCCTTCTGTCATCTGAAGACCTGGTGTTTCTTCCCTCTGGAAGACACAGCATTTAAGCTTCCATCTTGGAAACAGATACTGGACCCTCAACAGACGGTAAACCAGATGGCACCTTGATCTTGGACTTCTCATGCTCCAGAGCTGTGAGAAATAAATACTTGTCCTTTATATGTTACACAGTTTGTAGTGTTCTGTTGTAGAAGCACAAAATGTACTAAGACTAACTGTGTTACATGATTGAAAGTGCAAGGGAAGACAGAAGTGATTTTGTTTATAACATCTCTCACAAAGTTTGACTTCATTATCTATCTGTTGTCTCTAATATTTGGCCTAAGGTTTTAATTTGATGGCCAATGTGAGACTCTTTATATGTGAATATGTTTGTAACATCTCCTGCATTTCACAGTCTTCGAATAGATGTTGAACTAGAGTAAAAGGATTTGCAGGCTAGTGGAAAATAATAACACATTAAAAATGCAAACGTAAGTTGGATATGGTTTTAAATTTGAAAATCTGGCTGACTCAGAATCTTGTATAGTAGTTGTTTTTAAATGAATTGGAGATATTCAGCTTATGTTACCAACATCCTATGAATTTTATAACTGACAATCTCCAGCCTTACAGCAACACTTGGGGAACCAATAAAACCTTGAAATGTGTGCGTGACGAGGAAGACAATATTTTTTGAAATAGTCCTGAAACAAGGGAAATCGTAGTATTTGAAGAGGTAGCCAGGAAAAACATAACTGGGTCAGGTTAGGTCAGCCAAATCTATGGTTTTGGAATTAAAGCATTGTGGAGTCATTTTCGAACCCTTCATTGTGGGTTCCAGCAAGTTTTCATCAATTCATGGCATGAATTTGGCTCTATGAATAACTTTTTTAGATCTTGAAAAAATATATTTGGGGATTTCTAAATTGCAATGGTATTCAATAAACCGAAATTTAATAAGTGCAGCACTGATGGGAAAAGTTTGCTGGGGATGATATCACACCAGAATATTCTACTGACCTCAAAGACTAGAACAAAACTGCTTCCCTCTAACTCTGGCAACAGAGGCAGCTGTACCTTCCTCCTTTTCCAACTATCTTTTCTTTTCTTCATTTACCATAGCTCTTATTAGCATCACCTTCTCCCATGCATGTTTCTTTATTCTCTCTGTTTCTTTTCTCTGGTTCTGTATGTGTACTGACAAATGACAGTGTAAGTGATAGCTTATTAATCTTAAAATGGTTAAAAGAGAAGACTGTACTGTTTATTCATCCTTCTCCATCCATTTCACACCCTATATTTCTTGTACTAGAAGAATGAGATTGGAAATAGAAGGTTGTAGAAATAGTCAAGGTTTCTGGGTAAAATGATGTAAGATAAAGACACCTCATAATCAATGCTAACAATTGCTAATTATTATTTGATTGCCAAATTGCTATAAGGTAGAAGTGGAAATGTACTACACAACTCAAGAAAGTTATTTTCTACTTGAGGTATCAACTTTAACACCTTTGAAAAATTAATTGAAAATAAATGCTAGATTTCCAAATTTATATGAATTTCTTGCTGTTTGTGTTAATAACAGGAATGGGATCAATGTAGAAGTCTTTTTTTGCTTGGTGAAAGAAGAAAGTCGCTAGTATTTTCACAGGTAAAGTCCTCAGGGCAAATTACATGTTTATTAACTTGCTTCCTTTGTGACGAGGTGGGATCACGTGGAATTGCAACAGACTGTGGCAAAGTTGGACATGACTGCCATAAAAACCTCAGTCTTTCTGCTTCCCACAGTCAAGAAGGAAAAGGTAAACATCATTTCCAATAAATGTCTTTTGTTTTGGAAGTAGAGTTATGTCACCAGTGAGAGAAAAAAAGTATAGATCTACTAGTACTTCTCATTTTGTATCTGTGAACAAGAAGCATGTGTCTTATGTTATTTCATACATAAAAAATGTTTCATGTGCAAATGAAGTATAAATGCTAACGTTTTAGCCACATTCAAAAACACTTATTGGTAGATTAGTGTTGCCAAACTGCTGCTGTTGAACCCTCACATTTAGCAAGGATAGGACAGAAAGATAGTTATCTAAGTCTTCTTTTCAGAACCATTAAGAGATAACTATCTTATCTTCTGATTGCCTTGCAAATTATTGCTACATTAAAAGGAAGATTTTAGATAGTATGTGGAGATACAGAAATCGTTGCATTTAAACTTTCAAGACAATGATACTGCACTTGCAGACTAAAAGGTATTTACCACTTCTTAAAGCACGTAATGTTTCTACACTGTGCAGGTAAATAGTGGATAAGTAGCATGTTCTAGGTGGCATTTTAGAAATGAAATCACATTTATGGGTTATATCATCAAAGGGAGTTCCTTACAAATGAGGCACATAGGAGAAATGATGCAGACTGAAAAGCATTTCAGAATAAGTTCTCTTTTCAGAGGAAAATTAAGAATACTGTGTGTCAAAATGAATGAAAGTGGAAAATATTACTCAAAGATACTGTTTGATGACTGTCCCAGGGTACACAGTGGCTACAAGAGAAAACATAAAAGAGTAAATTCAATAGTGGTCAAGCTAAAAACTTGTACTAAAAAGACATCTGCCTGCCAAAACACAGAATACTAACTGGTTCACAAAACTCTCCTGGGAAACACAGTGGTTTATTTGTAAAGGAAAAAAACAGGTGAATTCATCTTCTCTAAATTATGCATTTAATATAAGCAAATATCTTGTAGAAGAAATGTTTCTTTCCTGTTAATGATTATTACTTTTTAAATATATTTATCTATCATATCATAGAATCTTTTAGACTTGTGAATCTATTTAGGTAATATTTTAAACTTTGTTTCTCTTAAAATTACCAGAGGAAAAAGCAAGTATTGTAGGCCAGTATGTGCTTAAGCTTCTTGTAATTCCCAACTTTGGGAGGGACACATATTTTAAAACATTGTGTTCATGAGGAAGTTTGAGAAATAAAACTATTGATGTAGTCTATTTTTAATAGTAGGTTTTTGTAAAATGAAACACACACACATACACACACACGCACACGCATACACGCTCTTCTTTCCTAATAACAGTGCAGATTTGGAATCTCTTTGAAAGTAGGGACAGTTTTATATATCTCTGCACTTCTCCCACCATTCATCACAGGGGTAGGTTTTTAATAAACATTTGTGGAATGAATAAATCAGTTATATACTGCAAGCTGTGGCTACAAATGTCCAGTGTAGTGACAAATCACATTGAGTAATTTTCTTCCATTTGGTTTTACTATCAATAGGAATTATACTATCTCTGCTTTGCTGAAGTTATATACCTAGACAAAATACAATTACCTTTTGAAACCTCAGCTTCCGTAAAATGAGAAGTGTTTGGAAAGATATAATACTTTGAAAACTGTAAAAGCAATGCCATTTTTTCCTGCTTAGGTTTAGAATGGTTTGAGGAATGTATGAATTCTGTCATTAATGACTGGTAACTGAAGAAATTAATTTCACAGATTTATTGCATTGCATTTTGATGGACTGAGTAAAGACAGAGCCAAATTAACAAGAAGGCAATTCTGTGAATGTGAATGTCTGTTTCTATCTGAGATTAGAGTTACATGGAATTTGGGACACCATTTCTTCTAGCCTCAATGAGAATCAGATAATGTAGAGCTTCTGTTAACACACTGAGTCAGAATTCCCCTGAAATGAGTTGAGAAAACATTTGGCTGAAGAAGGGGTGTTTATCTCTTCAGTAGTGCCATGGAATCCTTGTACAAATTCGCTTCCAACAATTCAAAAATCAAACATTCATCACAGTAATAATGTTAAATGCAGGACATAATGTATCCTCATAGCCTTGAGAGATCAGATGTGTGTGACTGCACCTGATTATAATAGCGCATAATCTGAGCTAGAATGGAAAGGTAACTCTTTTCACAGGTCATTTAGATATTCGCTCAATGAAGATTGTCTCTTTCCAACATGTGCATGCTTATTACAGATAGTACTTGTGTTTATGTGTGAAGAAGATGAAGTTAAGTGCTACTTGGAATTAATGACTGTCAAGAGTCCCCTTGGAAACTAACAATATCTATTTAAACATTTCAATTTCAATAAATTTTTTTGTATATCTTTCCTATTAATATATGCAATTTCAATGGAATACTTTGGTGAACTTTGCTTTTGATCTCTGTTAGTTCTGAGGGACACTTTAGAGATTTGCTGCCTCAATTCTGCAGATTTTTCAGTGGGAATTTGGATATGATTTTTACTAACTGGGAGAACATCTTGATGACTGTAGGTAAATAATTGTTACTAAAGAGAGATATGTCCTAGAATGATTTACTTCATTGCTGTTTATCATTTAAGACACTATTCTCAGATTCCTGTTATTCTGTTTGCTACACAGATATTATTATTCTATATTACAGTGCCCCCATTGCCAATCATCTGATTTTTCAAAAGTGTAAATTTAGTCATAGAACCTTTTTTTTCTTAGTCTGTGTGACTCTCTTTTTGAGTTCAAAATTCCAAATTTCTTAGGATATCACATTCAAATCTCCCTCATCTGTCCATAGATAACTTTGCATCTTGTTTTCTGCCATTCTCCTAAGATGCAATCTTCGTAGTCTTTCTGAGCCACTTGCCATCCTCCAAACATAAAATTATCTTGTGTTCTGATATATTAAATATATCAAACATTAAGTATATCAGAAATATTTTGCTCTGATATATTAAATATGTCAAAACATAAAACCCATCTATTTGTTACAAGCAAAAACATAAATAAAATGTAATGTGTCATTAACATCTTTCCAAGATAATATACTGAAATTGGTTTTTCTATGTTTTGTAGAAATTAAAAAAATTTATAACCTCTACCATTTGTTAAGTGCTTATTAATTTCTGTACATACAACTCAATTAATCTTTATAATAACTCTATGATGTTGGTGATTTTTAAATTATTCTGACTTTACAGATGAGGAATTGGAAGTACAGAATCCTTAAGTGACTTTCCCAGTTGGACACAGGACAAGGATGGGTGTAAAGGAGATACTAAACTATGATTCAGAACCAGGTAGTCTGGTTTGGGAATAGATACTTTCTCTATTCCAAAAGAATATTACAATATACTCCTTAGAAACATTTTGCCTAGAAGACTAGATCTCTAAAAAGAATGTATAATAAATAATAATAATACCATAAAACTTACCTCTCAAAGGTTATATATGTGTTAAAGAAAATTAAAATGTGAAATTTGGTTAGTGAGATATCTTAATAACTAAGCTATACAATTTGATTTCAATTCTTATCATATAGTAACAGACTCTAATAATGGATTTTTAAAATGATTTATTCATTCTTTTGAAGCTCCTTTATTTAAAAAAAAAATTGAAATAAAAATAAAAGACCCAATACATTAATAGTAAAGAGAAAAGAAAAGAATTTGGAATAGTGTACCTTAAGATAAGGTAAAACACTGTATATTAGTCAGGATTATCCAGAGGGACAGAAGTAATAAACTTCCTGGTTTATTAAGTATTAACTCACAAGATCACAGAGTCCCCCAATAGACTTTCAGTGTGAAAGCTGAGGAGCAAGGAGAGCCCGTTTGAGTCCCCAAACTGAAGAACTTGGAGTCTGATGTTCGAGGGCAGGAAGCATCCAGCATGGGAGAATGATGTAGGCTGGGAGGCTACGCACATCTCGTCACTTCATGTTTTTATGTCTGCTTTATATTCACTGGTAGCTGATTAGATGGTGCCCACCCAGATTAAGGGTGAGTCTGGCTTTCCCAGCCCACTGACTCAAATGTTAATCTCCTTTGGCAACACCCTCACAGACACAGCCAGGATCAATACTTTGCATTCTTCAATTCCATCAAGTTGACACTCAGTATTAATCATCACAAGTCCACCCCTTGTCAACGTGAACCCATACACATCTGAGATCATACATAATCTTCAAATAAAGACAATAATAAGGTTTATAATTACACCTAATATAATACAACCATCCTTCTTAAACCAGAAATGTACCAATCCCCAACCCAAATACTATTATATAAAGTTAACAATACTTAAATACTGATGTGGTCAACAAATCTTATGTCACATGATAAAGGAAAAAATAAATAAAATGAAGATATTTTCTTAGTACAAGTGTATACATGCACAAACATGTTTTTAAAAGAGTGAGGAAATACTCATGACAATTATAGCCCTCATTTCTGCAGCTGGTCATGTGGTCATAGCTGGTATTGATGACTACCTTCTTCTTCTACCCATTCTGTATTCCTTTCACTTTCAGCAAGCATCTCAGCAGGTTGTGTTTTTTTACCTGGTGGAGTAACCCAGCCCTTCAATCTGGAAGGGTCTGGGCCATTTATAGTCCTGCCTGGATTGGGCTGTTGTAGTTTCCCATTGACCTTAATCACAGGGCATGGTAATACTAAGAGATGCCCTAATGGATCTCCTGTATTCCATGCATACTCTTCCTTACTTCCATTCTGGACTGATTTCAACGTGATAGTCCAGATCCATCACCCCAGTCAACACTGCAACTCCCTTCTTAGCCTGTTAACTTAAAGGTAGGAGGAGTCCAAAGTGTCCAGGTGGCAATCTTAATTTCCAGTTTAATGGAATCATTGTTGTGTCTTCTGGTAGCAACATTCCTCCCTCTGTAACTAAGACCTCTAGGCAGCAGAATGTAATGTCACAGGAACAGGAAGCAAAACTTTTGCTAGTGGATCACTAGTAGTGATGGTGAGTGGTGCCACTTCCACTTCCACCTCTTGATTCTTGGACCCATGAATCCTGGCTACAAGAGAAACAGTACCATATATTGGACGCTGATTCAGAGTATACATGGCCTTCTGGAGAACTTTCCCCCAGCCCTGCAAAGTATTGTCACCTAGTTGGTGTTGTAATTGTGACTTCAAAAGGCAATGCCACTGTTCTATCAATCCAGCTGCTTCAGGATAATGGGGAACATGGTAAAGCCAGTGAATTCCATGAGCATGAGCCCACTGCCACACTTCTTTAGCCATAAAGTGAGTACCTTGGTCAAATGCAATGCTGTGTGGGATACCATGACAGTGGATAAGGCATTTCGTGAGTCCACAGATGGTAGTCTTGGCAGAAGCATTGTGTGCAGGATAGGCAAACCTGTATCCGGGGTGTCTATTCCAGTGAGGACAAACCTCTATCTTTTCTATGATGATAAAGTTCCAATATAATGAACCTGCTTCCAGGTAGCTGGCTGTTCACCCTGAGGAATGGTGCCATATCGAGGGCTCAGTGTTGATCTCTGCTGCTGGCAAATTGGGCACTCAGCAGTGGCTGTAGCCAGGTCAGCTTTGGTGAGTGGAAGTCCACGTTGCTAAGCCCATGCATAACCTCCATCCCTGCCACCATGGCCCTTTGCTCATGGGCCCATTGACCAACGATGACAGGGGTGGCTAGAGAAAAAGGCTGAATGATATCCACAGAAGGAGTCATTCTATCCACTTGATTATTAAAAATCCTCCTCTGCTGAGGTCACCCACTGGTGAGCACTCACATGGGATACAAATATCTTCACAGTTTTTGACCACTCAGAGAGGTCCATCCACATAACTCTTCCCCACATTTCTTTGTTGCCAATTTTCCAATCATGCTCCTTCCAAGTCCCTGACCATCCAGCCAAACTATTGGTTACAGCCCATAAATCAGTATATAATCACAAGTCTGGCCCTTTCTCCTTCCATGCAAAGTATACAACCAGGTGCACTGCTCAAAGTTCTGCCAACTTGGAAGATTTTCCTTCACTTCTGTCCTTTAGGGATGTCCTAGAAAGGGGCTGTAGTGCCGCACCTGTTCACTTTCAGGTGGTGCCTGCATATCGTGCAGAACCATCTGTGAACCAGGCCCTAGTCTTCTCTTTCTCTGTCAACTGATCATAGGGAACTCTCCATGAGGCCATCAATGCAGGCTGGGGGAGAGAAGGCAGGGTGTCAGGAGTGGAGCCTATAGGCATTTGAGCCACTTTCTTATGTAACTTCTTTGTGCCTTCAGGATGTGCTCGAGCCTGATCACATATACACCACTTCCATTTGATGATGGAATGCTGCTGTGCGTGATTCACTTTATGGCTAGATGGGTCAGAAAGCCCCCAGTTCATGATGGGCAATTCAGGTCACATGATGACTTGATGACCCATAGTCAAATATTTAGTTTTCACCAAAGTCCAGTAGCAGGCCAAGAGCTGTCTCTCAAAAGGAGAGTAGTTATCTGCACAAGATGGCAGGGCCTTGCTCCAAACTTCTGGAGGCCTCGACTGTGATTCACCTATGGGGACTTGCCAAAGGCTCCAAACAGCATCCTTATCTGCCACTGACACCTCAAGCACCACTGGATCTTCTGGGTCATATGGCCCAGGTAGGTCTTAATGTATTATAATCTTATTTGAAGAGACCTTGAAATAAGCAGCTTGCACAGCAGCCTAGACCTATTGCAAAGTCTTCTCCTGTTCTGGACACCACTCAAAATTGGCAGCCTTTTGAGTCACTCAATACATGGGCTGGAGTAGCACACCTAAATGAGGGATGTTTTGCCTCCAAAATCCAAATAGACCCACTAGGCATTGTGCCTCTTTCTTGGTTGTAGGAGGAACTAAATTCAGCAACTTATTCTTCACCTTAGAAGAGATATCTCAATAGACCCCACACCACTGGACTCCTATAAGTTTTACTGAGGTAGAAGTTCCCTGAGTTTTAGTCAGGTTCCTTCCCATCCTCTGGCATACTAATGTATCACAAATAAGTACAGTGTTCTTGCTAGTTCTTGCTCACTGGATTCATTCAACATAATGTCATCAATGTAATGGACCAGTGTGATATCTTACAGAAGCAAAAAGCGATCAACATGTCTTCAAATAAGATTATGACACAAACCCGGAGAGTTGATATACCCCTGAGGTAGGAAGGTAAATGTATATTTCTGGCCTTGCCAGCTAACAGCAAATTACTTCCGGTGGGCCCTAAGGACAGGAATGGAGAAAAAGGCATTTGTCAAGTCAATGGCTGCATACCAGGTACCAGGAGATGTGTTAATTTGCTCAAGCAATGAAACCGCATCTGGTACAGCAGCTGCAATTGGAGTCACCACTTGGTTAAGCATATGATCCTCCACTGCCATTTTCCAAGATCCATCTGTCTTCTACACAGGCCAAATGGGAGAGTTAAACACAGATGTGGTGTGGGAATCACCACTCCTGCGTCTTTCAAGTCCTTGATGGTGGTACTTATCTCCACAATCCCTACAGGGTTGCAATATTGTTTTTGGCTTACTAGTTTTCTAGGTAGAGGCAGCTCTAATGGCTTCCTTTTGGCCTTTCCCACCATAATGATCCTCATCCTATCAGTCAGGAAGCCCATGTGGGGGTTCTGCCAGCTGCTAAGTATGTCTATGCCAATTATGCATTCTGGCACTGGAGAAATGACCACAGGATGAGTCCAGGGACCCACTGGACCCACTGTAAGTTGCACCTGAGTTAAAACTCCATGAATTACCTGACCTCCATAAGGCCCTACTTTAACTGGAGGACCATAATGATGTTTTAGGTCCCCTGGAATCAATATCAGCTCAGAGTCAGTGTCCAGTAGTCCCCGAAATGTCTGATTATTTCCCTTTCCCCAGTGCACAGTTACCCTGGTAAAAGGTCAGTGGTATCCTTGGGGAAGGATGGGAGAAAAGTTAACAGCATAAATTGTCAGTAGTGTAGTGGGGTGCTTCCTCACCCAGCCTCCCATTCATTCAAGGGGTTCTGGGTCTATAAACTGGCTTAAATCTGGAAATTGACTGAGGGGCTGTGATTCTCTGCTTTTATAATTCAAATGAGTCTTTTGTCTATTTGATCTAGAAGTTTTCTGCTTATATAAATTTAGTAGGAATGCAGTAGGCTTCCTATCAATTTCACTTCTAGGAGCACCGTGACTAATTAGTCAATGCCAGAGCTCCACACGAGTCAGACTATTCTGATTGCTGCTTTGATTCTGCTGTCCAGTATGGTAGCTATGCCCACCTTGCCTGTGATGGTCGAGTGCTGCGACTTGGCCCCTGCCACCGCGGGATCCAATTTTTCCATCATATTTAAATTTTGTAATTGAGTGACTGCAATTCCCACCGTTAGATCTGACATACAGAGAAGAGCAATTACAGGGCTCTTCAAAGATGCAGGTACTGCCCTCACAAATATATTTCACAAGGCATTGGGCAAGGGTATATCTTCTGGATCTTTTCAGATGGGATGAATAGATCTAAAGTGACTAATCCACTCCACCATCCCAATCTCCTTAAGCATGTGGATCCCTTCCTCTACATTAAACCAAGGGAAATTAGGCATTTCCAGCCCACTTGCAGTGGATCATCTTTTAATCCATATTTCAGCTAACAAAACAAATAAACTATTAGAACCTTTTTTAACTCCCCAAAGTGCAACATTAAATGCAGAATCCCCACTTAGCTGGCAAAAATCAATAAATTCAGCCTGATCCAACTCTATGTTCCTTCCACCATCATCCCACACTCTTAATACCCATTCCCATGCCTTTTCTCCAGATTTCTGTTTATATAACTTAGAAAGCTCAAGCAATTCCTTTCCTCCTCTTAGGTCACACTCTCAACCTCACCTTTAGGGGCCCACTGGGACTTTAGTCAGGTTACAAGTCTAGAAGCAAACAGGGGTGTTGTGGGTGGCTCCTGAGGAGAATCAACATGATCTTGCCAGGCACCTGCGTTAGGGGAAGCCATCACTGTTGCCTCAAGCAGTGCAGGGTTTATCACCTCAGACAAAGGTGGAAAAGCTGACGGCAGCATGGGTTGGGAGGAGATGTAGCCATCACTGATCATTGGCAACGGGAAGCTGTTTCTTCCGGCAAAAAGGTCCATCAGAGTTTACAAACTCAGTGTCTCCATTTTCATCACGGTCCTTCCACACATCCCCATTCCAAGTTGCAGAGTCTCATTATTTTCCAATCAATGCCATCACTTTAACAGTAGACAGATAGCAAGGCTGTGCATGCACCTATCATTGCAGGTCAGCCACTCACATGATAAGAGCTTGTGTCTGCTTCTTCACAATCTTGGCTTTTTCTCTACAGGAGATAAGACTCTCACTTAGGGCAATCTTAGCAGATTTGAGGCTCAGTATCAGCTTCTGAAGCTGGGAGATAGAATCACCATGTTTATCATTTTCTTTCATCACTTTGTCCACTGAACTTAGGAGCAACCAACCAGCTTCATTATGTTCCTTGGTTCTCTACATATGGTCAAAGGCACTATATATAGAGTCACTAAACTTCTTGCCTCTCACAGGCAGTGAATTAGGAATGTCAAATGCATTTATTTTGCATAACTCTCTAAACAGTTAATACCAAGGACTATCAGAATTCTCCATACTATTAGAAGTAGAGTCCTTAGCATTTTGGGGTCTAATCATATTAAGCAGCCAACTCCAGAAACCCCAAAACCAATGAAAGAACTCCATCCTTAATATTCTGTTCCTCTACAACCACTCCTGGTATCAAAATCTGTATTAGGGTTGTCTCGAGGTGCAGAATTAATAGGATATATAGAGAGAGAGAAAGAGAGAGAGAGAGAAAATATATATGATATTATATATGTATTTTATTTATATATATATATATATATATATATAATTGTTAACTTACATTGTCACAAGGTCCCACAATACATTGTCTACAAACTGAAGAGCAAGGAGAGACTGTCTGAGTTCCCAAACAGAAGAACTTGGAGTCCGATGTTTGAGGGCAAGAAGCATCCGACATGGGAGAAAGATGTAAGCTGGATGGCTAGACCAGTCCCATCTCTTCATATTTTTCTGCCTGCTTTATATTCTTGCCACACTGGCAGCTGATTAGATGGTGCCCATCCAGATTAAGGGTGGGTCTGGTTTTCCCAGCCCACTGGCTCAAGTGTTAATTTCCTTTGGAAGCACCCTCACAGGCACACCCGGGATCAATACTTTGCATTCTTCAATCCAATCAAACTGACTCTCAGTATTAAACATCCCACACTGTGATGAGCAAGGTACTGCTTAGAATTTCCTAGAAAGCAAAGTTGAAGGAGGGAAACCCTATGAGTATGTACAAAAAGGAGGCCCACTACTCATGATTGCCCTGGGCATCATTAAGGAGCTCATTCATCTTTCTGCACTACCCTTATCAGCAGGACTTTGGGTTATGACCATGGAAACAAGTACATGAGAGATGTACAGAATTCAACCTGATGACATGTACTGTATGTAAAATGTGTGGCCTACCAGACAGGGAAAATGTAAAAAGAATACTGAATACAGAATTCTGCCCACACAAATCAGGTAATAAATTTAAGAGACTATGAAAGAATGCCATATGTATACAAAGGATCCAGTGGAATAGAAGGAAAAATGTTTTTAAAGCCAGACATGAAAATGCTCAAATGCATTATGGGTGTCAAAAATTGCAATATTCAAGGAAAGGGTAAAAACCTTAGTTACTATCTCTATGTGGCTGCCGGATTCTTTAGTAAAAGGAAGAATGAGGAAATAAGGGAAGAAAAACCAGGTAACAATTTAAAGGTCTGCAGCAATTTAAAGGTCATAGGGTTCCTGTTATAGATTATGAAACGGAGTTCCATTGTCGGTAAATGTTGCAAACTGAATCAAACATCAAGTATTCCGCAGACATCACTGGCAGGTGAGCAACCTCAGTATAATTATTTCCTTGATGAATCTTTTCATACTACCACAAAAGATTAGAATTAGACATACGTATGTAAAGGAGAAGTAAACCAAACTTTAAAAAACCTTTCCATGTTAATTTTGGAAAACATTTGTGAGTATATGTTATGCTGTTTAATACGATTAACTGTTTAAAGGAATTTAACATATTAGACTTGCTATCTCCACTTTAAATTTAAAACTGTATTATTGATTAGTTGAATGTAGACTTGAGGAAGTATGCTAAAAGATTAAATATGCATTTATTAACCTTATTAAAAGCTTAAAATGTGTATAATAAATTTGACTATATGTGTTTAGCTCATTAAATTAATAAAATAGTTTTTTTGAAAAAGTTTTGTTTCTATTGGGGTCGAATATAACTAAGAAGTGATGCAGGATTTTTTGCTCCTTAGTACGGCTAAAACCTGGGATCTTGCCTCACGACCTGGAAAAATTAGGCACACAAACACATTGAAAGATGAACAGAGCACAGTGTATTAAAAGAAAGCCCTCAGCAAAAAGAGAGGGGGCCCTGCCAACAGGCTCCAACTTCATGGATTGAATACGAGGCCACACGACAAGGGCTGAAGAAGCCAGGCTTCACCCCACTGCATAATGCGCAAATTCCTGGTGGCTCCACCCCGTTCTCCCAGTGTGCAGGCAGGCCCTTAATCTGAGCCACTCCACATTGATTTATTTCCCTTACTGCATATGTGTAAAGGGACGGAATTTTTCACTGTGGGCATGTTTAGGCAAGCCCCTTGCGCACAATGACCTGGGAGGTATGTGGTTGTCTCCTGTCTCTATCAGAAGTAAGGGAATTGGCAATTATTAATTAAAGGCCTTATTGAAATAATAATTTCATTATTAGATTTATAAAGTGTAAAAACATTTGTAGTTAAATTAATTATTTAGAATAGCTGTTTTTAATTTATATTTTTAATGATTTGAATATTCATTTTGAAAACTCCCTATTAACTATAAGTTTGTCAAAATCACATTATCTTTGTATATAGTACAGTATGTAATCTATGACTGTTCATTGGTCAAAATAGTGACAACAGAGCAAGAGAGGGCATGTGAGATTACACAAGTGTTCTTCCAAATAATAATTTATTTTTTAAAAGTTAAGTAATTTCATCAAGACTAAGTTTTCAGGCAGGTATTAATATCTGGAAAATTGTGCAACGGCTATAAGGCTAAAGTCCTCAGTAGCAATTTTTAAAAGATGAAGGCATAATTTTCATATGTCTTTTCTTTTATTGGAACTAAATAGAACATAAAGTTATATTATTAATTCTTAGCATTGCATGGAGAATTCAAATAACATAATACATATATTTCATGCTAGTGGTTTATGGATAACCTAAAGGAATAAAAAATTAATTTTCTGATATCTATACATTAGCTGGACTTTTGGGAGGAGGTCAATAGTAAATAACTAATATTGAAATTGCTACTATTGCTCAACATGGGAAAATTCTGTATTTCAGGCAGCAAAGTTGACATTTTGTGGAAAAATTGAAGATGCTGAAACATGTTATTGACTCATTTGAGTACTAGTCGATTTTTCACAATGGTGGGATAGGAACTTTTCTCTAGATAGGGTCAGTAAATGTTGACATAGTTTTGAATCTATTCAAATTATCAAGTAATGATTTAAACACTATTCTTTTCCATTTTAAAACATTAAAAAATGCTTGGAATGACCTTGAGGATGTTGAGAGCAGGAATATTCGATTATCTTTATGTATTACAAACATACTTGATAAAATTTGTATATAAGTTTTAATTTTGAACAGATTTAGCCTGCCAAAAGAAAGTTAGCTCCAAATGTACCCCCTCACCCCGCCAACAGACAAATAATTTATTTGACAAGTTGAGTTTAGTTATTTGGTATATTCCATCTTGAAAGACAGTCTTCCAAATGTATACTTTTTGTTTTGGGCATAGATCATAATAAATTGTTTTAATTTTTTTCTGAGAGTAACTGTACAGTGGCTTTTGTATCTTTCTTTGAACCATCACTGTGCTATGGGATTAAAACTATGACATCAGTATAGAAGAAAGCGATCATCTTATTCCAGTCTTCCTCAGTCACCTTCTTCCACAGTACTTTGTGGAAACTTGGTATGCCAGACCCAGATGCAGCACAGATAGGGCTAAGCATATAAAGGAGAAAAGAAAACCTATTCCCTCTTATCCTAGTTCGTAATGAATTGTCAAAAGAAGAAAAAGCAAGAGTAACATGTGCCACGCCGCCCCCACAACATGCCTCAAGTTAAAAGCCCAGGAGAGAGTAGAATCAAGTGTGGGAAGCAAGGAAAGAAGGGCTTTCAAGAATCCCACTTTACATATAGTATTCTGTGGGCAGACCACCTCCCAGCTGCCTCACACAAACCTCAGACTGGTGATACTTGAGCTGAGGATGACTGGCCTTGTCCCAGATAATCTGCAGGAATCTCCAGCTAACAACATTGGTGTAACTTATGTTCCACAGTAACTTACTGTCTGTCTTCTCTCAATGGAGATAGTATCTCATGGTCTTGCCCAGTAGCTTGTCTCCCCTTCAGCTATTGATATTCCCGTAGACATCACTTAGGTCTGTGACTTTAATATGATTTCTCTGCTGCTGGCCACTGCACCCAGTGTTCTAGTTTTGAGAAAACATTGGCCAGCTTCAATGATTCCCTCTCGTGAGAGCTACTGGCCAACCTCTAAACATCCCCATGCCCTTCAGAAGCATGAGAAGAATTTTTGTTTCATTTTTATCATATAGGAAGCAAAACTTCAGTCTTCTGTCAGCTTAACAATAAAATTCCACTGAATTTATTCTGAGGTTTGTGATGATTTTATTTATAAGCATGTAACTACATCCACAGCTGATTACAAACCTGTACTCTTAATTAGAGAGCCAAGGTACATCAAGTTCATGGATGCAATTCCAAGTGAAATAAAGAATGGCAGAGAATCAACAGAGGAAGTAAAGAAGAGAGGACTCATGGAAAAAAAATAATTATTAAAGTTCCTGCCTGGACCCTGGCATTTTTATATAGGTGAGCCAAGATTTAGCAATGGCAACTGAAGCTAGATGTACAGTAGCCAGAGAGAGATTTGAAAAAAGTGTACCCTGGAGGAGGACAGACTCTAGAAACAAGCCTGAAAAAAAAACTCTGTAGCTAGTAATGCATAAGACAGGACCAGCTTGAGAGGTCTCGAAAAACTGGGGGTGTAATCAAACTTTCTCATGAGGATAGACACCCATTTCTCTCTCAAGCCAAGTCTCTGAGGCCAGAGACTGGTGAGTGACTTAGGGATTCAAAGAGGAATGGAGAGGAGGACAGGGAGAAATCCTTCATACAAGGGACCAGATTGTACTTCTGGCAGCCTTTGAATAGAGCCAACTGCTCTCTCTAAGTCCTAAACCCACTCAATGTTTGCCTGTGGTCACATCTGAACTCTCAGTAGACATAGAGCCAGGGTAGAGGAAACTGAGTCTTGAGAAGGATCACAGCATCATTCAGTGAGTCATGAGACTTTCAACCAGTATTCACAGTTGACTATTAAGCAGGATAATACAAAGGAGAAAATATTTTGGATAAAGACATACCGCTCGCCTTCTTGGAAGGAAATGGACTCCAAGGTCATAAGTAGTCATTACAGGACCACACTTACTTACTAAAGGGAGCTTATAACTGTAGGATAGTGTTCTTAAATACTGTATATTAGTGTGTGTTTCTCATTTGCACTAATGTATTTTTCATATTTTTTCTAATCAAAATGAGGCATCCTTCCACTTCAGTGGGAATTTTCACTGTTACAACAGAAATGCAAAAAGAAAGAATAAGCTAATACTAATCATCACCAAAACTAGATGAATGCAGAGAAGATAAGCATATCTATTTTGAACTTAATATCACTACCAGCTATCAAGTGCTTTGACCTCCATGTGCTGTGCAAGAGGACATGCATCCAAATTGTCTAAAAATCTTTATTTGATTATTTTAATCGAGAAGAGGAAGGAGAAAATCTATGACATAGCCCTGTATTACATCACTTGGACAGGAATTTGCTGTGCCAAAGTTTTGATTCTCAGGATCCTGATCCTAAAATAGTGCTGTGAAAAGAGTTTGAATATGCATGAGAATTGATGCTTCCATCACAATCACACTGGTGATCCTGGAGACAGCTATTGCCTAGGTATAAATCTTTGAGGATGGATTGAAAAATGTTTGGCAAACCTTAAATTTTAAGCATTTTCTCAATTCAGCGAAACATTATACCAATGATTAACTATAGATTAGTTATTTCTAAAGTTGCTTTGCTCCTCAAAGATGGCAGTAAACTATTATTATTATTCAATGTTTTAAAAAGGTTGACATGTAGATTCAAAGGAAATGTTTGGTTGGTCATTTTGGGGTGCTAAATGGATGCAGACACAGACAGAACAAACTACTTGGAAGCAATAGGAAGCATACATGTCTATGCCATGATTGGGTTTTCTCTTTGCCCCAAACATAATTTAAACAGCTTGGGTGGCAGATCTTAGCAAGTTAGTATTTTTAAAAACACAGACTCTAATGATATGACCCCATATCAGAAAGGCTGCTGACAAATATTTCTAAAGAATAATATTAAAAATTGGGGGAAAATATCATCCATATATCACTGAATATTAAAAATCCCTGTTACTTAGGCAGACCATAATTTTCAATACTGAAAAATATGTAGCCAATAAATTAATGGGTAGGTTATAATAATATGGAGATCTTATAGTATAACATTAATAGAAAATCCCAACATTTATTAATAAATAGGTGCTATTATTATAATTACATAAAGCAGACAAAAGATAACTGTATAGAAATTTTTAAAAATCCCACATAACAATTAAATGACTATATGTACTTCTCTATTTACAATGGTGTTACACCCTGATAAACTCATTGTAATTTGAAAAATTGTTGAGCCATCGCAAGTCAGGGACCTTCTGTATATTAATGTGGCTTTGTTTTTAAGACAAGGAAATATTGTTGATTTGACTCTTAGTTTTCTATCTTCCAAAATTTCTGTAAATTCAAAATTTTATAATGATAAAATAACTTTAATCACTGAGATTAGAAATGTCTATTTTGAGATGACAGTGTATCTGTAGTTTTTTCCCTCCTGGCTTACCAAGCAATAGCTAATATAATAGCTATGGGTATTCTGGAGCCCAATAGTTGGCCTTCTTCTGTCACCTACATCTCTCTTTCTCTTCACCTCTACCATTGCTTGAATTTTATATTTGATTGAGTGTTCTGTGTCTTCAGATGGCCTCCAACTCTCTCTCAATCCACAGCCACATCTCTCCCTTCTCACCTGTCTGTCCTTGGTAGTGGTGGTGTATGCTTCATGCTTCAAAATAAAAACTTCTTTTCTTCTACATATTAAAATCCCTTGGCTTCAAGAGCCCTCTTCTTGTTGTCTTGGTTCTAGTATTACTTTTAAACATTATAACTAAAAACAAATATTATCATCATCTTAGGTTTATAATTATATTAAAATATTGTTGGGCAAAGGCTAAAATTAAGTAAGCGAATAGGCCCAAATTAAGAGTTACGTATTTGTTTTTGACTTGAAAATCATAAATATACAGTTTAAAGGAATCTTCCTAATAAGGATACTATTACATTAAATTTTGTATGTAATTCCAGTACTTTGAGAGGTCGAGGTGGGCAGATCACCTGAGGTCAGGAGTTCAAGACCAGCCTGGCCAACATGGTGAAACCGTCTCTACTAAAAATAGAAAATTTAGTCGGGCGTGGTGGCATGCTCCTAATTCCAGCGACTCCAGAGGCTGAGACAGGAGAATCGATTGAACCCGGGAGACAGATGTTGCTGTGAGTCAAGATCACACCACTGCACTCCAGCCTGGGTGACAGAACAAGACTTCGTCTCAAAAAAAAAAAAAAAAAAAAAAAAAAAAGACTTTTGCTTAGGTGTGTATGGGTTAATGGCTAAACTTCCACCCTGCTCTGCCACCGCCCTCCACCACCCCCCTGGCCCAGCTACCGGCCCCAAGTGCACACACATACAAACACCAAACAAACAAACAACTCATGAATTTGGTGTGAACAGGACAACTAGAAAATATTGGGGAAAAATATAGAAGGATCCTTAATTCCTATTGCTTAACAGATATCTTAAGTTTTTGCTCCTTTTTAAAGAAAATGAAACCAGAAATAGCTGGTTACTCAATCAGAAGACTTGTAAAGACTTTGGCACCTTAAGAAAAGACTGAATGAATGAACATTTATATTTTAACATAACATACAATATTAACAGCATGCACATTGCATCTTTTATTATACCTTCATGAACAGATGATTTTTTAGTTGACAGAATACAGGTTATATTCATAGAGGAATTTAACCCAAGCATACAAGCAAGGAGAAGTGAGGTTTTAATCTTAAGAGTTTTATACGTATATATACCTCAATAAAGAGCACAATATGCTTGCTCTCTGCTTAGTCATTCCATTTTGATGCAAATTTCCTCTATGAGCTGATCCTAATGGTGACAAAAATAACTGAAGATAAACAGTGGTGAAATAGCTAACACTACCTTCTTTTTAATTTGCATTTGTTTTAAGCTTTCAAAAGGTAGTCTTTCAAGTCCGAGAAGGAAATAAAATTAAAACAGCAAGTAAAAGAGAGTGAATGATATTATAACTATGTGGAAGCGCTAGAGTTAAAACTTTAAATTCCTGCATTCTTTTGAGAATTTTCAGCTATTATGTATATGTTTGTGGGAATAAGAGAGACTTGTATATATGAACAACACATTGTATAGTCCTCAGACTTTTCTAGTAAGCTTACATTTAAGAAAAGAAAAAGAAGCTGTAGCATACACAAAAAATGAGATCAGTATTCTCAGTGCTAATTATATAGGAATGAAGAATTCTTACGCTGGGTCAGAAACAGTCTATGGAGCCTATGTTTCTTAGCCAAGAGCAACTTCATAGAACATGCTGTTGAAGGCCTGCTTACCCTGTCTAAAATGGTTTTCTAGCCTGACCAGATTCTAATATATTTCAGAAGTTTTTCAACACTGTTATTCAAGAACCTACACAAACTCATTGCATGCTTCTTTATATTTTTTATTAGTAACAATTTCTTAGGATAATGGACTCCTTTTGAAAAACACCATTTTTATTGTTTGTTTATCTCAAATACCTTGTTTACATTAAGTGGCATTTTGAGATTTATGCAAAAGGTCTCTTTTTATTTGTGGGCAGTATTTTTTTTGCTTTACATATTTTTTTGTTATTTGTTCTTGACCTTCACTTTTCAGCTGTAAAAGAAACTATTTTAAAATCTCTTTTTATGTTAATCTCTCAACCCCTTTGCTTTGCATTTACTTTCCTTGGGGGGTGTGTGTGTGTGTGTGTGTGTGTGTGTGTGTTTGTGTCTATGTTAATGGTATAGAGAACACAATTATATGTACAGCATATGGGAACACTGAACTAATTGAGGATAGTTGCCCTGGAAAAAATGTACAGCTCTAAAATAGATCTATAAATAGATCTTAAAGTAGATTGTATAAAGCATTAAACAACCCCACTGAGATTTTTTGGGGCTATATCTTATACAGCATAACCTAGCATCTCCTGGCTGATACAGACACATTGCTATTGCAAAGTAGATAATATCCTACTCAATCAAAAGATTTAACAGGTTAAATACTATATATTACAATTACAAAATCAACTTAAGGACCTTGGTTAAACCCCTCCTTGACAAAGTGTAATTCAGAACATTATTGAGAGCTAAGATACAAATATATAATTGCCAAAATCCCAGGACTTAAAGCAAGTACATTTCTGTCATCCTCACTTTACTTATGGGTATAATCAATGTGTATTCCACAAGGTCATCACATGAATCACACAATATGTGTAACATAATGCCTACTAAATAGGAGATCAATTAATGTTAGACAAAAAATTAACTAACTTACTAACCAAATAAATATCTTGGAATATTTTCCATTTTTAACCATAGTAACATATTATTAAATGAAAAAAAATTCTTACTATATATGCATTTTTAAAAATCTTGTAAAATAAATCTTAAATGAAAAAAGGTTGCTGTTAAAAAAATAGTTTTTTTGTTTGAATTTCAGAGCTTCAAAGTACATAATGTTATAAACATGACATTGTTTGGATCAAATACAGTAAGCTTGGTAACCTAATGTGTTGCATTTGAAAATGTATCCAACCTAACATTAAAGGCAAACTCAACAGAAGTTGGACCATTTTAAGTACTAATCTACTAGACCTTTTCAAATATATCTTCTGAAACTCCCTATAATTATGGCTTTGTAACACGTCATTTTTCTCTTTTATTAGGAACACAACAGTAGTTAAGTTGCATGTAATTTTTTTCTCTGAGACTGTTTTTAAAGCATGTTACTGTAAATGAATGCATAAAAGAAGAAAAGATTCAACAAGTTATTTAAATAGAATATTCAAGTGTGAGTGTATGGTGTTAGAAACAAAACACATGTTTTTCAAATTAGAGTGTTTTAATATTTCCCCCCTTGACTTGTATGTTCAAATTAACTAAACTTAGGCTACATACATCAATCTTGAGAATGTGAGATTTTAAAATTTACATTTATGGAACATATTCTAGCAATATAAATCAAATTTAATTATACAACAAAAATCTTTACTATTGGAAAATGCTTAATAATGAAAGTCAAAAGTGAAAAAAGCACATCTTCAAACAAAATTTATTGGTTTGCTAATTTCAGTTGATATATAATGGGAGAGTGCTTGCGTTTTTGGTAGCAAGTCTTATTTTGATATATTCATTTCTTTTAAATAGGTCAAAATATAGTAGTTAAAATAAGCAATGAAATGAGTAATATGAAAATTTTTTCCTGTTTTGCTTTTGTTTATATTGAGTGAAATATATTGCTATTCAAGAAAACCTGGAACTATTCTGAGTATTGTCTTTGTATTGGGCTCTTATTGCTGCTGCAACAAATGACCACAGATTTAGTGACTTAAAACAACACATATTTGTTTATTATCTTAGTGTTCTGGAGGACAGAAACTAAAAAGTGAGTCTCAGGGGCTAAAGTCCAGGTGCTGGCAGAGCCGCATTCTTTCTGGAGACTCTAGGGGAAAATCATTTTCTTTCCTTTTCAGCTTCTGGAAGCTGCCTCATTCCTTAGCTCCTGGCCCCATCCTCCATCTTCAAAGCCAGCAGTGTAGCATCGTCCAATTTCTCTCTCTCTAACTCTGCTCCCATCATCCCACTATGTAACTATACTGCCTCCCTCTCATAAGTATTCTTGTGAATACACTGGGCCCAGGATAATTATTATTCAGGATAATCTCCCCCTCTCAAGATGCTTTGATCACATTTGCAAAGTACCTTTTGACACATAAGGCAACACAATTGCAGATTCCAGGGTTAGGAGATAGACGTCTTTCATGGGTCATTATTCAGTCTACCACATCGCTTCTTGATTTTTCTGAAAAATCTAGATATGCGAAGATGTAGGGCCTTTATCAAATAATACTGTATTTTAAAACTCAAAAAAAAGCCCCACAAAATCAATATGTTTATAATTTAAAACTATTATTGCAGATTTATTTTTAAAAATCTCTAAGTGAAAAAGTGATATATTTTTTACTTAATAGTCATGGGTTCCATAACTTTTCCATTCTTCTCTGATAAAATGCTGATTCTGTTGATGGGAGCTCCCTCAGTTTCAATGCTGTCCTGGGCAACTCACCTAAAGGCAATTAATCCATTAGAAGACTTGTGTCTTATAAATTAACTTAAAATTGGAATAGAATAGAATAATATTATTGTTATTTGTTGGAATTTGGGTGGACAAATATGGAGTGAATTAGGTAGCTTGACACAGAGATAAGGTTGTCACAAAAATTCAGAACAACTAATTAAATTTCAATTTTAAATAAAAACATGCAATTTCATGGTTATGTCCCAAATATTGCATGAGACATACTTACAGTTAAAAAAAGTGTTGTTTTATCTGAAGTTCAAATTTAATCGGCTGTCCTGTAATTTTATTTTCTAAATACAAAAACTCTATAGAGATGACAATAGGACTAAGTGGCCATGAACTAGCTGAAGTTATAAGGGAATTTAAAATTATGAGGAAGCAGAAGCAGTGGCAGGTAGTACAGTTTGAGGGTAAGCAGAGGTCCTTAGCTTGCTTTTATTAAACAAGCAGGAAGATAATTTGCAACAAAACACAAAAACTATAGCTTTTATAAATCTTTCAGAAAAAGTCAAACACTGTGCTAGCACTGTGCAAATGCAAATAGGTAATTCATATAAAAGATACAAAGATAGCTAACAAACTTGTGAAATATGTTCAACTGCTTCTTAATTGAGGAAATGACAAGAGAGTGAGTTTTTCTAAATCGAGTTTTATAAGTCAAGATAAAAAAGATTGACATTGCTCAGAGGTATCAAGAACGTGGGACCATTGGGCCTCCTGTTCGTTTTTTGGTAAAAATTTAATTGTTATAATAATTTTTAGAGGAGTATGTGGTGATATATATCTTAGAATATGCATGAGTAGTTGAAATATATGGCCATAAGTCAGGAAACCTCCTTTTACCTTTCTTGGGATGATGTTGAAGTACTTAGGCACCAGAGTAGCTTGGACTACAGGTGTGAGCCATCATACCTCACAAAGTTTTAAAATTTTCTGAAAGAGACAAGGTCTCAGTTTTTTGCCCAGGCTGGTGTCGAACTCCTGGCCCAAGCGATCTTCCCACCTTGGCCTCTCAAAGTGCTGGGATCACAGGTGTAACCCACTGCACCCAGCCAGGTTTAGTCCCTTAAATCAACATTTTTTGTACAATGAAATCTCACTAGCCATTAACGAGATGAAATCAAAGATTCATCCCCACATAGAATCCCTGGATAGAAAAGGAATTCCTTTCTATATGTCTCAAGTCCATCTTATTCTGAGTTTTAACTTTTGTTTCTTTAATATAAGCCCCCAACTTCTAGCTTGTAACTGGTTTTCCAAGAACCACCTTTGTCCACCAAAAATTCCTTTTGCATCCTAAACTCAGAAAATCTATCTCAAAGTGCAAATCTGAACCTTAGAATAGTCAACACTTTCCCCTCCCTCATACTTCTTCTTGCTTGGAAACTTTCATCAGCTTCCTCTTGCTCTTAGGATAAAGACCAAAAAGCAAAGACTGAAATCTTTTATATGGCTTATTGACTACCAGTTCAGCCTTTCACACCACATTGTCTTCACCGTGTGTCCGATGCGACCTGAACTTCTTCAGTTACTGGAGCTCATGATGCTGTCTTCCTGACAGGCTCCAGACCTGACCTCTCTCTGTTCTCTATTTGATTGGTTAGTATTACTCATTGACCATACCCTAGCTCTGCCCCGGCTAACTCAGGAAATTCTTCTCTAGTCATTGGTAAAATTCCCAATTAAATAAGCATTTGTAGCGCTGTGGTGTGTTTCTCTTTCTTAGCGCTAACCACATTGGAATGTTATGTCTTACTTGCGTGGTTGATTCATGTCTCTCTCACTCACTAGAGACTAAGCTGCATGAGTGCGTGAATCATGTCTGGTTTTCTCTCTATTATGGGTTGTATTTGAAAAAAGCTCACTGAATGAAGGACTGAAACATTGATTTGTTTTCTACACATGATGATGGGCTGGGAGCAATGTAAGTAGGCATGAGGGAATTTCCATCTCAAGTTTATGATAGAGGGTTAAGTCTCCCCACATTACCAGTGATTAAAGAAGGGAGATGCAAAGTGTCAGCTTAATATCACCTTTTCTTAACCTTTATCTGGCCCCATTTTAATAAGGTCTTTTCAAGCCATTTTCATGACTTATGCACCATGGTTAAAGCTACCCTTTTTCAGATGAGTTGTACCCAGTGTGGGAGAAGACAAAGTGGAATACTTGGTGCCAAGTTTAAACTGATTTGAGTAAGACTATAGTTTCATAGTCTATGCTAACTTTCTGCCTAAAATGCTTTGCAAATTCAGCATAAAAATGCTATATCAAGCATGTTTGGAGTTTTCTTGAGCCATGCACTGGTGCAATATAATCTATTAGTTTGATGAAATAAATGGAAATAACTTTTAAATGGAAAATGCTTTTTATAAGTATGGCTACCTGTTAACTTTGTTGTTTTCCCTTATAACTCTCTCTGAATATAAGAGAGCAGTTCCTATTGTATATTTTCTCTCACTGTCTTCCCAAGCCTAGCAATCTAATTCAATTCACTGAGGTTGAGTCGACTAGAAATTTTGTTTCTTGTCTTCATGCTTTTATTCTAAAGATAATTTAAAAATTACAAAATAGGTCTGGAAAATGTCTAATGATGTAGTTTGCTGAGTATAAAGAAGTATTAAATTGGGCTAAAAGTCAGGAGCTTTCATTATGTATTCAACATACTGAATATGATATGGTGTTTGGTATCTGCTGCCAGAGTATTGCTTCTAGACAGGCTAATCTGTACACCAAGAATGACACCCTGTGGCTAAATATATCAATAGCAGAATGCTTACTTATTCTCCTCCTTGTCTTTTAAAAAAATAGTCATTGTAAATTGAGATTTATATACAATTCACTTTAATAAAAAATTATTTTATGACAAAGTCCCTTAAATGTTTAAAATGGATTGAAGAGGGCTAGCATGAATAAAGAAAACATTTCAATATTTATTGCTCAATGTATGTGCTATCTATGAGCTATGTCAACATATATCATTAACACATAGCAATAATTCATTACACAAGTGGGTAGGGATTTTTCTCTTAAAAATAGTTCATAACATTTCATTGTGTTTACAACTTGAAGAGTGTATTCATTTCTATTGTCTTAACTAGAGTCTCAAGGCAACACTGAATAATCTCTAATAGCCATATTAGTATTTCTATGTTTTACAATTATAGACATGGAAGGTAAATGAGGGTTAAAATAATTTTCATTTTCTTTCTTTTTCTTTTTGAGATGGAGTCTCGTTCTGTCGCCCAGACTGGGGTGCGGTGGTGCAGTCTCAGCTCACTGCAACCTCCGTCTCCAGAGTTCAAGGGATTCTCCTGCCTCAGTCTCCTGAGTAGTTGGGACTACAGGCATATGTCACCATGCCCATCTAGTTTTTTGTATTTTTAGTACAGACGGAGTTTCACGATGTTAGCCAGGATGGTCTCGATCTCCTGACCTCGTGATCCACCTGTCTCAACCTCCCAAAGTACTGGAATTACAGGCGTGAGCCACCACGCCTAGCTCAGATTGCTTTTGATTCTGAATAATTTACTTATAACTTGAATGTATACCTATAAGTTAATATTATAACAAAGTGGAGTAAGATTTTTTTTATTACAAATGGATCTAATGTAGTTTAGCCATGTTATAAACATGATACAGAAAAACAGAGTAATATAACAATGAAATATACAATTACATAAACACATTTTAATACATTAAACTAGAAAGAAGAAAATTTCTTATTTAAGAATCATTGTTTATTACCCCTGCATTTAATATCTCATGATATTCCTAATACTGCATTCTTTTTATTTTATTACTTTTTATATCTGTTTTACATTTTTATTTTAAGTTCTCAGGTGCATGTGCAGGAAGTGCAGGTTTGTTACAGAGGTAAACAGAGGCCGTGGTGATTTGCTGCACAGGTCAACCCATCACCTAGGTATTAAGCCCAGCATCCATTAGCTATTCTCCCTGATGCTCTCCCTCCTTCTCCTGCCTCCCCACCGCAGGCCCCAGCGTGTGTTGTTACCCACCATGTATCCATGTGTTCTCATTGTTCAGCTGCCACTTGTAAGTGAGAACATTAGGTCCTTGTTTTTCTGTTCCTGCATTAGTTTGCTGAAGATAATGGCTTCCTTTTAATTTGATATTAAAAACCCCAGATTTTCTTTCATTCCTTGTGGGCCCTGAGTGTTTGGGTGAGGAGGAAGCAGCCTCTTGTAGAAGCTTGTCTATATAACTTCTTCTGCCTTGCTGTCCCTGATCTGCTACTTATTTGGAGTAGCTTGGAGAGTAAGGAGGGCTATGGGTGCGAGCTGGGAGCAGCAGAGATCAGACCAGTGAGGGAGTTGTATGCCTCTGATAACTACGAGCAAGCTCTGTCTCCCTAATTATCCTGAGTTCCTTGTGCAATCAAAGCTAGAATTTCATCCTTTCTCCTATAAAACAAATATTTTAAATCCAATTCCTGGATTATGTTATCCAGATTTGAAAAACCTCGAAAAGCTTTTTATATACTTGCTTTAAAACTCAATGTATTTCTCTCTAATTACACTTTAAGTGCAAACGAAGTGCCTGCCTAAAGGGCTTCCATAGCCTGACTGGCTTCATAGTTGGATAAGTGTTTAATTTTTACAACTGATATACCTTGTCCAGAGTACAGATAAGACTTTTGGAAAAAATTGTAAAACTACCAACAACATGGCAAAAAAGTCATTGTAAAGAAAGAGTCAAAGAAGATAATAGGAAATATAAGTTATGTGACTAACCCAATTCGTGCTCTTATTTTGCTGTCCTGTCTTAGTTACAAAAATGTAATAAAAAATGAAGTAAGGTAGTCCATACTGAAACTATAAAAATCAGTCATATTCAGTGATTCACAGAATTCAGGGTTTCAATATGTACCTTAAGATCCTCAGTGTTGCTTAAGTTTACACCAGTAACATAACATCCAAAGCAGTTTCACAATTAATTTATAAAGGTTTCCCAAGTAAGAAGCCTAGTAACAGAGTGCATAACCTCCCACAGTCTTAAGTTTGAAACTAAAGGCTGCCAAGACATGAACAAAGCTGTGAGACTAGGAGGATGCACATAGCGAATCCCTGTGAGGAGACAGACCAAAGATAGCACAATTAGGCAAAAGAGACAGTTTGTAAAACTTGATCATATAAGCTGCTGACAACCACTGGAGCTCAATTAGGCCTGGAATTTCACTTTGGAATGGCTAGAGTTTAAATTGCCAACTACTCCCAATCCACATTTATACTTATTTTATGAATCTATACTCTGGCCCAATTGCTGTAGTGGTGAAAGCTACACACCTGGTTGTAAAATAAGGTATGAAATATGTTTTCTAACCAAGGGGAAAGTGGTCACCTCAGTCACAAGATTTAATTCACTGTAGCCTCATCATCTATAATATACGATGACATCCAGGCTCAGCTGCCAACTACTGATATTAATTATTGAGACTTGATTGGGGTTAACCGCTTTTGCTTAAGGTTTCAGCATTCTCTAATTTCAGCTGTCTCTGTGATTTGGTGCTCTAAATACTTATTAGAAATGACAGGATGTGCAAAACATGAATCTAGAAGGACCCAAGGAATATTATCAGATAGGATCATCCTGTCTAGTTTATCTACACATGAGATTCTCTCAAATTTAAACTTGAAATTCTTCCTCTTATTTGTTTCCAATCTATGTGCTTATGTAAAGGCAATAGGGTTCCTTTTGCCATATTTTTGAAACCATAATATTATAGGATATAACCTAATGGCTTCCTCTACATTTTGATGCATAGCCCAGAAATTATGATATCATTATTACTAAAAAGACATTATGATATTTTAATATGGTTCTTAAATGGCATCATATGATAAATGTCTTAAGTATTCATAAGCAAATATGTTTTTATAGTTTGAAATTAGTCAACTTGGGCTGCATTCAGAAAACAGCAAAAATGAAATAAGTGATAAACTTTATATATTACTTAATGAAAATTATCCCACTACATTAAAAAAAGATTTTAAAGTTTATTGAGTTGGTCTTTAAGAATATATTTACATATGTATTAAATTACACATGAAAAACTAGAAATGTTTTGATTTCATGACTAAGTAATTTTATTTACAAATAGTCTTATTAAGGAACCATTAAACACTGTTGTAATTGAAGAATAGTTTTTTCCAGTTAAAACCAAATTTTCAAAATTAATAGTAAGTTGACCCATTTCCACAGTCTCCATAACTGTCTTCCAAACATTTTTCAAAAATCTCAAAATGACAAGAAATATTTTACTTCAGTACAATCAAGCAAATAAAACAAACTTAGAGACCATGAAGATAAACTAGACACATCATCATAAGCACAAAACATTTTTTATGTCACAAAAAATATATTTGAGCTTTCTAAAGACTACTAAATAACACATTTGCTTCCTTTGAAAATAACATAGCTTCATTTAAAAAACACTTAGGAGAGGTTGGTGTGGTGACTCACCCCTGTAATCTCAGCACTTTGGGAGGTTGAGTCAGAAGGAATGCTCGAGCTTAGGAGTTCGAGAAGAACCTGGGGGAGCAACATAGTGAGTCCTCATCTCTACCAAAAATAAAAAAAGAAGAAAATTAGTTGGATGTGTGTGCCAGTAGTCTCAGTTACTTGGGAGGCTGAGGTGGGAGAATTGCTTGAGCCTGGGAATTTGAGGCTGCAGTGAGCTGTTATTGCATCACTGCACTCCATCCTGGGTAGCAGAGTAAGACCCTGTCTCAAAACACAAACAGAAAATACACACACACACACACACAAAAAACAAAAAAACAAAACAAAAAGAAAACAGGAGAAATAATTATTTTCCTAAGATGTCAAATTCCTTAAATGGATGCCTATTTCTGTTCTCTATTGTTAAGCAAGTAAGCTTTGTGACATATTTGTTACATAAATGGAGTAAGGATGCCCCCCTTTTATATTGCCCTAAATTGTTTACTTCTTTATAGCAAGCTGGAACCCATTAGCTCAAAACCTCATGGGTACCAAATTCAAATTTTTATGTATCCAGTTGTTTTAAATGTAGCCCGATAGAATTTTAGCCATTTAGAATTTTACAAAACTGTTCCCATTATCTGTTGGCCATAGACAAGATGATTAACCCCAGCGCTATAAATGATGACAGACTGCTGCTGCCCTTTGGAGATTCCTGACCCAGAGATTCCCCACCTTGCTACTGAGTGACATTATTTGCACATGAATCTCCATCACCCATGCCCCATCTACCCCAGGAGGACCTTCCTTCTGCTTCTGAATGGGGATCTCTGGACCCTCTCATTCTGTGAGGGTCTTTCCCCACATGCAAACCTGTAAATGGCCCAAACAAAGGTCTTTGAGGGCTAATTCCAGCTTGTGGTCATATCTTTTTCCTTGATCAGCTGCAAAATCCTTGACCTCACTACAATGCTTTTAGATAAGAAAGAGATCAACAATTAACATCATTAAATATAAATCTCAGTCCCTATAGGATCTATTTGACTGTTTCCATTTCAATTATTTTCTTTTTGTTCTCCTGGTATGTGCTAGAAGAAATAAATTTTTAGCTGGGCTCCAGAGAAGTGAAAAAATATTCCATAACATGCGTATTTCTTCTATGATCCTTTGATTTTTTTTTCTTATTAGTCTTCTTGCACAGTTTTGAAGAGCAAGACAAGCTTCATGTTTTTTGTATTATTCTTTCCCATTGACCTTCAATAATATCTCAGGAAATATTGTATACTTGAAAAGCAGGCAGAGGTAAAATACTTCAGAGGAAGTATTTTGTGCTTCTTACTATAGTAAAGGCATTTCATATAGAATTTCACATTTTTATTCCAAAAAGCAAGTTTATAGCTTTTTTCTATGGTGGTAAAAACATAAAATTTACTATCTTAACTATTTTCAAGTGTACAATACTGTAGTGTTAACCATATGAACATTGTTGTACAATAGCTCTCTGGAACTTTTCATCTTGCATGACTGAAACACTATACCCATTGAACAACTCTGCTTTTATACTTCCTCTCTGCCGCTGGCAACAACCATTCAACTTTCTGCTTCTAAGATTTGCCTACGACATCCACTTATGTAGTAGAATCGTGCAATAAGTATCTTTGTGACTGGCGTATTTCACTTAGCATGATGTCCTTAAAGTTCATCAATGTTATGGTATATGGCAATATTTCATTGTATGTATATGCCACATTTTCTTCATCCATTCATCTGTCAATGGACATATAGGTTGTTTCTTACTGTTAACTATTGTGAATAATGCTGCAGTGATTATGGTCATGCAAATATCTCTTTGAGATCCTGTTTCATTTATTGTAGATATATACCCCTAAGTAGGATTGCTTGATCATATAGTAATTACATTTTAATTTTTTGAGGAACCTTCATACTGTTTTCCATGGAGGCTGCACCATTTTACCCTCTCACCAATAGGGCACAAAGGTTTTGATTTCTCCACATCCTTTCCATTTCTTATTATTTGTTTTGTTCTGCTTTTTTTTTTTTTTTTTTTTTTTTTTTGGATAATAGTAGTTACCCTAGTGAGTGTGAGGTAATAACTCATTGTGGTTTTGATTTCCAATTCTCTGATGAGTAGTAATGTTGAGTATCTTTTCATGATGCTGGTTGGCCATTTGTATATCTTTAGAGTAATGCCCATTCAAATCTGTTGCCCATTTTTAATTGAGTTATTTGTAAAGTTGTAATTTTTATGTATACTGTGTATTAACTCCTTATCAGATATGCAGTTTGCAAATATTTTTCCCAATTTGTAGGTTGCATTTTTTACTCTGTTGATTTTTTTCATTTTCTGTGCAGCAGTTCTTAAGTTTGATGTAGTACCACTTGATGATTTTTGCTTTTGTTTCCTGTGATTCTGGTGTTATACTGGTGTTACATTTAAGAAAACATTGGGAAATGCAGTGTCATGAAGATTTTCCCTTGTTTTCTTCTAAGACTGTTATCATTTCAGGTCTTACATTTAACTCTTTAATCTATTTTGAGTTAATTATTGCATATGATATAAAGTAAGAGTTCAACTTTATTCTTTTGTATTTGGACATTCAGTTTTCCCAACACCATTTGTTGAAGAGACAACACTGTCTCAATTATGAAGACTTGGCACCCTTATTGAATATCATCTGACCATACATATGAAGTTTTACTTCTGAATTCTCTATTCTGCTCAGTTAAGCTATATGTTTGTCTTTATGCTATTATCACACTGTCTAAATTACTGTAGCTTTGTAATATTTTTTTAAATCGGGAAGCCTGAGGCTTTCAACTTTATTTATCTTTCTCAAGATTGCTTTGCCTATTTGAGGTCATTTGAGATTTCATATCAGTTTCAAGATTTTTTTTCCATTTATGCAAAGAATGTCTAAAATTTGATAGAGATTGCATTCACTTTGTACATTGCTTTGGGTAGAATGATTATTTAAGCAATATAAAGTTTTCCAATCCATGAACTTTCACCTTCTTGGTTAAGTTTATTTGTAAGTCTTTATTCTTATTGGTGCTATTATAAATGGGATTTTTTTACTTTTATTTTAAGTTCAGGAGTACATGTGCAGGTTACATAGGTAAACTTGTGTCATACAGGTTCGTTGTACAGCTTATTTCATCACCCAGCTATTAAGCCTAGTACCAATTAGTTATTTTCCCTGATCCTATCTCTCCTTCTGCCTTCTAACCTTCAATAGGCCCCAGTGTGTTGTTCCAATCTACGTATCCACGTGTTCTTACCATTTAGCTCCCACTTGTAAGTGTGGTGCTTGGTTTTCTGTTTCTGTGTTAGTTTGCTAAGGACAATGGTCTCCAGCTCCATCCATGTCCCTGCAAAGAACATAATCTTGTTCTTTTTCAGGTCTGCATAGATTTCACGGTGTATATATACAAAGTTTCTTTATTCAGTCTATCTATGATGAGCATTTAGGTTGACTGGATATTTTTACTACTGCAAATAGTGCTGCAAGGAACACATATGTGCTTGTGTCTTTATAACAGAATGATTTACATTCCTTTGGGCATATATCCAGTAATAGAATTGCTGGGTCAAATGGCATTTCTGTCTTTAGGCCTTGGAAAAATTGACACACTCTCTTCCACAATGGTTGAACTAATTTACATTCCTACCATCAGTGTAAAAGCATTTCTTTCTCTTCACAACTTCACCAGCATCTGTTATTTTTTGACTTTTTAGTAGTAGCCATTCTGACTGGTGTTGGTTGGTGATATGGTTTGGCTGTGTCCCCACCCAGATCTCATCTTGAATTCCCACATGTTGTGGGATGGACCCAGTGGGAGGTAATTGAATCATTGGGGCAGGTCTTTCCCATGCTGTTCTCTAATAGTGAGTAAGTTTCATGAGATCTGATGGTTTTAATAATGGAAGTCTCCCTGCACAAGCTCTCTTCTCTTGTCTGCCACCATGTGAAACATGCCTTTCACCTTCTGCCACGATTGTGAAGACTCCTCAGACACATGAAACTGTAAGTCCATTCAATCTCTCTTTTGTAAATTGCCCAGTCTTAGGTATGTCTTTATCAGCAGTGTGAAAACGGACTAATACAGTAAATTATTGGTACCAGTAGAGTGGGGCGTTGCTGAAAAGATATTAAAAAATGTGGAAGTGACTTTGGAACTGGGTAATAGGCAGAGGCTGGAACAGTTTGGAAGACTCAGAAGAAGATAGGAAAATGTGGGAAAGTTTGGAGCTTCCTAGAGACTTGTTGAATGGCCTTGACCAAAATGCTGATAGTGACATGAACAATAAGGCCCAGGCTGAGGTGGTCTCAGATAGAGATGAGAAACTTGTTGGGAACTGGATCAAAGGTGACTATTGTTTTATGTTTTAGCAAAGAGACTGGCAGCGTTTGGCCCCTGGCCTAGAGATCTGTGGAACTTTGAACTTGAGACAGATAATTTAGGGTATCTGGCTGAAGAAATTTCTAAGCAGCAAAACATTCAAGATGTAACCTGGCTGTTTCTAAAAGTGTACACTCATATGCATGAACAAAAAAATCATCTGAAACTGGAAGTTATCTTTAAAAAGGAAGCAGAGCATAAGAGTTTAAAAAATATGTAGCCCAGCTATGTACTAGACAAAAAAACTCATTTTCTGGGGAGAAATTCAAGACTGCTGTAGAAATTTGCATAAGTAAAGCAAAGCTGAATTTTTTTTTTTTTTTTTTTTTTTTTTTTTTTTGAGCCTAGTGTTAATAGCCAAGACAATGGGGAAAATGTCTCCAGGGCATTTCAGAGAGCTGCATGGAAGACCCTCCTATAATAGGTCCAGAGGCCGAGATGGGAAAAACGGTTTTGTGGGCCAAGTCCAGTACTCAAATGCTCTCTGCAGCCTCTGGACATGGTGCCCTACATCCCAGCTGCTCCAGATCCAGCCATGGCTAAAAAGGGCCAAGGTACATGTTGGGCCGTGGCTTCACAGGGTGTCAACCCCAAGCCTTGGTGGCTTGCAAATGGTGTTGGGCCTGCAGGTGCACAGAAAACAAGAATTGAGGTTTGGGAACCTCTGCCTAGATTTCAGAGGATATATGGATGTCCAGCCAGGAGTCTGCTGCAGGGGCAGAGCCCTCATAGAGAACCTCTACTGGGGCAGTTCAGAGGGAGAAATGTGGGGTTGGAGCCCCCGCAAAGAGTTCCCACTAGGACACTGTCTAGTGGAGCTGTGAGAAGAAGGCCACCATCCTTCAGACCCCAGAATGGTAGATCCACTGAGAGCTTACACCATGTGCCTGGAAAAGCTGCAGACACTCAATGCCAGCCCATGAAAGCAGCAGGGAGAGAGGCTGTACCCTGCAAAGCCACAGGGGCAGAGCTACCTAAGACCATGGGAACCTACCTCTTGCATTAGCGTAACCTGGATGTAAGACCTGGAGTCAAAGGAGATCATTTTGGAGCTTTAAAATGATTGGATTTCGGACTTGCATGGTGCCTGTAACCCCTTTGTTTTGCCCCATTTCTCCCATTTGGAATGGCTGTATTTACCCATTGCCTGTACCCCCATTGTATCCAAGAAGTTACTAACTTGCTTTTGATTTTACAGGCTGATAGGCAGAAGGGACTTGCCTTGTCTCAGATGAGACTTTGGATTGTGGACTTTTGAATTAATGCTAAAATGAGTTAAGACACTGGGAAACTGTTGAGAAGGCATGACATGTTTTGAAATGTGATGACATGAGATTTGTGAGCCATCAGTGGCAGAATGGTATGGCTTGGCTGTGTCCCCACCCAAATCTCATCTTGAATTCCCACATGTCATGGGAGGGACCCAGCGGAAGGAAATTGAATCATGGGGGCAGGTCTTTCCTGTGCTGTTCTCATAATAGTAAGTCTCATGAGATCTGATGGTTTCAAAAATGGGAGTCTCCCTGCACAAGCTCTTCTCTCTTGTCTGCTGCCATGTGAGACGTACCTTTCACCTTCTGCCATGATTGTGAGGCTTCCCCAGCCACGTGTAACTGTAAGTCTATTAAATTTCTTTTGTAAATTGCCCATTCTTGGGTATGTCTTTATCAGCAGTGTGAAAACAAACTAATACGGATGGCATCTCATTATGGTTTTGATTGCATTTCTCTAATGATAAGTGATAAGTATGTACTTGTATGTCTTCTTTTGAAAAGTGTCAGTTCATGTCCTTTGCCCACTTTTTTATGGGGTTGTTTGTGTCTTGTGAATTCATTTAAGTTCCTTATAGATTCTGCACATTAGACCTTTGTTGGATGCATAGTTTGCAAACATTTTCTCCCATTCTGTAGGCTACTTGTTTACTCTGTTGATAGTTTCTTTTGTGTTAAGGAAGCTCTTTTTCTTAATTGGATCCCATTTGCCAATTTTTGCTTTTGTTGCAATTGCTTTTGGCATCTTCGTCAAGAAATCTTTGCCTGTGTCTATGTCCTGAATGATATTGCCTAGTTTGTCTCCCAGGATTTTTACAGTTTTGAGTTTTACACTGAAGTATTTAATTCATCTTGAGTTAATGTTTGCATATGGTATAAGGAAAGGTTCTAGTTTCAATCTTCTGTTTATGGGCCAGTTATGCCAGCACCATTTATTGAATAGGGAATCCTTTCCCCATTCCTTGTTTTTGTCACATTTGTCAAATATCATATAGCTGTGGGTGCATAGTCTTATTTCTGGGCTCTCTATTCGGTTCCTTTGGTCTATGTGTCTGTTTTTGTACCAGTACCATGCGTTGTGGTCACTGTGACACCGTAGTATAGTTTAAAGTCAGGTAGCACGATGCCTGTAGCTTCATCCTTTCTGCTTAGGATTGCCTTGTCTATTTGGGCTTATTTTTTGTTTCATATGAATCTTAAAACAGTTTTTTCTACTTCTGTGAAGAATGTCAGTGGTACCTTGATAGGATTAGCCCTGAATCTATAAATTGCTTTGGGCAGTATGGCCATTTTAACAATATTGATTCTTCCTATCCATGAGCATAGAATGTTTTTCCATTTGTTTGTGTCATCTCTGATTTCTTTGAGCAGTATTTTGTAATCCCTCTGTAGAGAACTTTCACTTCCCTACTTAGCTGTATTTCTATTTTATTCTTTTTGTGGAAATTGTGAATGGAAGTTTGTTTCTGATTTAGCTCTTGGCTTGACTGTTGTTGGTGTATAGGAAGGCTTGTGATTTCTGCACATTGATTTTGCGTTCTGAGACTTTGCTGAAGTTGTTTATCAGTTTAAGAAGCTTTTGGTCTGAGATGATGGGGTTTTCTAGATATAGGATCATGTCACCTACAAAGAGGGATAGTTTGACTTCTCTTCCTATTTGATTGCTCTTTATTTCTTTCTCTTGCCTGATTGCCCTGACCAGAACTTCTAATACTATGTTGAATAGGAGTGGTGAGAGAGGGCATCCTTGTCTTGCGCTGGTTTTCAAGGGGTATGCTCCCAGATTTTGCCCATTCAGTATGATGTTGGCTATGGGTCTTTCATATATGACTGTTATTTTGAGATATTTCTTTCAATATCTAGTTTACTGAGAGTTTTTAACATAAATGCCCTTTTGGATTATTCTTTGTTAGTGTGTAGAAATACAAGTGATTTTTGTATGTTGACTTTGCATCCTGCAACTTTACTACACTTGTCTATTAGTTCTAACAGTTTTGTGTGTGTGTGTGTGTGTGTGTGTGCAGTCTTTAGGGTTTTCTACATATAAGAAAATGTCATTTGCAGACATTAATTTTACTTCTTTCTTTCCAATTTGAATGCCTTTTATTTCTTTTTCTGGCCTAATTGCTTTGGTTAGGACTTCTAGTACAAATTTATAATTTTATGTTTTCTTTTTTGAGACAGGGTCTTTCTCTGTTACCTAGGCTAGAGTGCAGTGGTATGATCATTGTGCACTGTAACCTTGAACTCCTGGGCTCAAGCAATCCTCCTGCCTGAGTTTCACAAATGGCGAGGACTGCAGGTGCGTGCCACCACACCCAGTTATTTTGTTTTTCTTTTTTATTTTTTTTGTAGAGATCGGGTCTTACTATGTTGTCCAAGCTGGTCTTGAACTCTTGGCCTCCAGGGATCCTCCTACCTTGGCCTTGCAAAGCACTGGGTTTACAGACATGAACCACTCTGCCTGGATAAATTTACAACTTTTAACAGTTGGGAGTGTTCTTTTATTATAGAATTATTATTCTGCTGTCACCTATTGGTAGATGTTAGTGTGGAATTACATTTCCACTTTAAGGGATTCATACTCAATGATTAAAGAAAACCTATTTCTCTTTGGTACTAATGATAATGTTACTAATTTACTGCTTTTATTTTACAGATTACAATTTGGTAGGTAATTTTACTTTATTCAGTGAAATATTTTTTCAAATGGAGTTAATATTGTTATATGAGTTTCTAGAATTGTCTAAAAATGTCTGCCCCAAAGCAATTAATGAAGTTTTTGCTCTCATTAGAAATAGACAATAAGGTGTTGTAAAATATAAACGTTACTTGTCTTCTGTGACTAACTAGCTATGAGTTTCACTGTATTTGATCTCTGATAATTGTTTATAAACTATCCAGTTTTGAAAAGATCTTTTTTCAGTCATATTTCAGTTTAACTACAAATAAAAAATCCTTGAATATATCACTAATCTCATGTTCAATGTACATCTGTCATCCAGTGATTAATCTTTAGATGACATTTTTGAGTGCTAAAGTTACTTTATTAGAAAGTCCAACAAAGAGAAATACAGTTTTGTTACTGGAAAAATTTCTACTTTTTCATCATAGTTCATCACATCTGACTTAACAGACAATGAAATTTCTTGCAAATCTGTTTTTTCTCCTCTATATAGACCTGTCTCCACTTAAGAAGATTTTAAAATGCCTACTTCGTGCATAATACCATAAAAGCTAAATCAAATTATTCTCTTTTATAATATTGGCATGTCTTATCTTGAACCACTTTTGCAATGTTACTCTTGCTATTGATTTATTCATTCAAACAAGATTGATCGAACACCAGAGAGCACTAGGCTAAGTACTGGGATGAAATAAATAAATAAATAAATGTGAATGGCAAAAATCTCATAGCCAAGTCACATAACAGACACATTACCCTGTGAGTAAAATACATTGTAAAAATATGTATAATAAGATGGCCAAAGTCTTCGATTTTCTACTAGTGCCTTTGACTTCACACATCCTCTTTCAACTCTTTAAAATGCTCTCTATCATAATTCATCATTAAACTCATTCTAACATCCTTTGAAATTGCTCTGATGAAATCTTCATTAGACAGATTTCATTCTTCTTCCTAAATTCAGGGTAGAAGGGAAGTTCATCAGCTTCTTGTTGTTTCACATCAGATCACTAACCAAATTAATTGTATGATATGTTAATCTTCCCTCTAGACTAAATTTTTCAGTGAGGGGTTATACAATTTTCTTATATACCCTCAACTCAACCTGTGCCTAGGAAGTGCTTAAAGTGGTTTAGTGCCTACATGAAACAATAAGTCCTAGAGTGTGAGAGCATACAAAAGTGAAAGCAGTTAACTCTGCTGTTATTGAAGCTGGGCTAGGGAGCAGTCAGGAAAGCTTCCTAGAGACTATGACATTTAAATGTTTTCATTGAGGAAATAGAAAGAAAAGGGTATGTCCAGGAAAAGAACAATTCATTACACAGATAATAAATGTAAAAATTTTAGTTTTAGAAATTTCTCTGCAGTTTTTGATAACGATTTTTTTCCTCCCTAAAATATCCTGTGTACTTTCAGATATATTACATATTATAGTTTCCAAATCTACTGTATAACTTGACTTAAAATGCTTCATTTCTCTTCTCTGTCACTCACTATATGTTTTACAGTGATCACAATAAAATAAAAGTAGAAATCAATAACAGAATGGATGTTGGAAACTAAAAGTTCATGGAAGTTAAAGAACATGTTCCCGAACAGTGAACAGGTCAATGAAGGAGTTAAAAAGGAGTTAAAAAGTACCTTGAGAAAACCAAAAATGGAAATACCAAACTTATGGGATACAGCAGAAGCAGTTCTAGAAGGGAAGTTGATAGAAATAAATGCCTACATCATACAAGTAGAAAGATTTCAAACAAACAACCTAATGATGCACCTCAGAGAACTAGAAAAATAGGAACAAACCAAACTCCAAACTGGTAGATGGAAAAAAAATAATATAGGTCAGAGCACAAATAAATAAATTAAGACTAAGAAATTACAAAGGATTCACAAAATAAAAAGGCTGTTTTTGAAAGAACAAACAAAACCAACAAACCTTTAACTAGACTAAGAAAGGAGAGAGAATAACAAAATAAATAAGATCACCATAGTAAAACGAGACATTAGACCTATACCACAGATCATTAGATTTTATCATAAACACATTATCATTAGATACTATCATTAGTATCATAAATACCTATATGCAGACAAATAGGAAAACCTAGAAGAAATAGATAGATTCCTGAACAAGTACAACCTCCCAAGAATGAACTATGAAGAAAGAGAAAACATGAACAGACCAATAATGAGTAACGAGATTGAAACAGTAATAAAAAGTCTCCCTTCAAATAAAAACCCAGGACTTGATGGCTTCCCTGATCAATTCTACCAAACATTTAAAGAAGAACAAACACAAATTCTACTCAAATTACTCCAAAAAAAATCAAGAAGAGGAAACTTTAAAATTCATTTCATGAAGTTGTCATTACCTTGATATCAAATGCAGATAAGGAAATAACAACAACAAAAAAGTACAAGTTGACATACCAGATGAATGTAGATGCAAAAATCATCAGCAAAATGCTAGCAAAATAGACTCAATAACATAAGATCATTTATTTGTCATGATCAAGAGTGATTTAGCCCATGGATGCAAATCAATTAATAGAATACATAAAATTAATAGGTAAAAACAAAAAACATTTACTAGAATTAATAGGTAAAAACAAAAAACATTTACTAGTTTCAATATATGCTGAAAAAGCATTTGGTAAAACTCAACATCCCTTCATGATAAAAAGTCTCAGCAAACTGGGTGTAGAAGGAAAATACCTCAATATAATAAAGGCCACATATGACAAACCATGCCTAACATCTTACTGAATCGGAAAAAATAGAAAACCTTTTTGAAAAGATTTAGAACAGGACAATGATGCCCACTTTTACCACTTTTATTCAACACAGTACTATAAATCCTAGCCAGAGCAATTAGTTAAGAGAAAGAAATGAAGGGCTTCCAAATTGAAAAATAAGTCATCAAATTATTCTTGTTCACAGACAACATGATATTATATTTAGAAAAACCTAGATTCCACAAAAAAATAAACTGTTAGAACCGATAAAAAATTTTTTCGTAAACTTGCAGGATATAAAATTAATTTGCACTGGGTACAGTGGCTCATGGCTGTAATCCCAGCACTTTGAGAGGCCGAGGCAGGCGGATCACGAGGTCAGGAGTTCGAGGCCAGCCTGGCCAACATGGTGAAACCCTATCTCTACTGAAGATATAAAAAATTAGCTGGGAGTGGTGGCACATGCCTGTAATCCCAGCTACTCGGGAAGCTGAGTCAGGAGCATCACTTGAACCTTGGAGGCAGAGGTTGCAATAAGCCGAGATCGCACCATTGCATTCCAGCCTGGGTGACAGAGCGAGACTCCACCTCCAAAATAAATAAATAAATAAATAAATAATTTAAAAAATTAAAAATTAACTCGCAAAAATAAATAGCATTTCTATATATCAACAGAGAACAATCTGAAAAATAAATCCCATTTACAGTAATGACAAAGAAAATTTCCTAAGAATAAATTTTACTAAAGAAGCAAAAAATCTATACAATAAAAATTACAAAACAGTGATTTAAAAAAATGAAGATGACACACAAAGAATGGAAAAATATCCCAAGCTTGTAGATTCAAAGAATTAATATTGTTTAACTGCCTATAGGACCCAAGTCAACCTGCAGATTCAATGCAATCCCTATCGAAATACCAATAACAGAAATAGAAAAATCATCCTGGAATCGGTACAGAACCACAAAAGACCTTGAATAGCCAAAGCAATCCTGAACAAAAAGAAACAAAACTGGCAGGACATGGTAGCTTACACCTGTAATCTCAAATTTTGGGAGGCTGAGGCAAGATTATCATTACAACTTCATGATTAGTTGTTCTTGGTAAGCTTTATGTTATTACCACAATCTAAGTCTCTTACTCTGCTTTTCTCATTACCACTCCTAGCAGACAACTTGATTTCTACTTTGGAGTCACGTAGCCACTCTCTGCTCACTCT
This sequence comes from Macaca mulatta, assembly GCF_049350105.2. Taxonomy (NCBI): domain Eukaryota; kingdom Metazoa; phylum Chordata; class Mammalia; order Primates; family Cercopithecidae; genus Macaca; species Macaca mulatta. The sequence goes on along the minus strand of NC_133410.1, from coordinate 165,066,800 downwards.
TTGTTGCTTAGTTCACCCATCATCTTCTCAGGAAGCCTTCTCCAAACTCTTCACTTCCACCTAGTCCCCAACTGGGTTAGGTGCTTCTTTTTTCACCCATTCACAGGTATTTACTGAAGTGCATTATAATGATCAGTTTGTATGTCTTTGTCCCACATTACACTGTGAGAGACATGAGGAGCAGTCCTGGTATTCTCCCCTTACACTGGCATTCTCAGCACACCCAATTGACATTGGTATGTAATATTGATAATAGCTTTAATCATGTAATACTCTAGGGCAGACCCTGTTCTAGTCACTTTATATATTGACATGTTCAATTCTCACATAATAGTTTTGAGGTTGGTACTATTATTCACTCAGTTTTGCAAATGACCTAGAAAAGTTGTGTAACTAGCTTAAGGTGATAGAACTGGAAAGCAGCAGAACTGAGCTTTCAATCCTAGTGATCTGGCTCTAGAACCTATGCTGTTAACCTCCACATAGCTTTACCTCAGTGTAGATGAATGGTCCTGCTATTTTGTGGATACTTTTAATGTTATTAGACTTGAAGGTACCAATCTGTGATAAGGGTTTTTTTAGTGATATAATAATATAGATGAACGATCATGAATTCAAATAATTTTGTGGAGGTATTGGAAATCCAGCCACCTTTTAAAATATTGCTATCATGAGAAACTGTTTAATTTAACACAACGAATTTTTTTAATGGAATCTTTTTTATGCTGATGGCTCCCAAACTAGGAAATTATAATGCCATGGCATGATATTACATGTAATATAAATAAAAATAAATGCTCTAGTTTGAAATGAGCTGTCATAGGGATGTAAGTCACATGACAATAAAAGTACTCAAAAGTCTGGATGGTTATCTGTTAGGAATTCTATAGAAGGAATACTTTTGCCTAGGCCCTATTATTTATTAATAATAGCAACAATAATTTATTGAGTGCTTACCATATTAGTTTTTTGCATTTATAAATGTATTATTTTCTCCATTTTACATTTAGATAACCGAGACTCAGAGAAGTTTAAGTCACTTGCTCTAGGTCACAGAACCAAATGTGTTAATTATTTATTAAATGAATGAATGCCTTGGATACTTTACAGACTAAAAATCCTCTAAAATATTTACCAATTCTTAGAATCCAATCTGTATGATAACTATCATATTTGTGACAGAACATGATATTTCAAATAGCCTTTCTATCTTTACAAAAATTGATACTTTATATGAAGAAAACTTCCTCAATTTAAAAGGTACAACTCATTTTTCCATGTCTCATTTCAGTTAGTAGCATATTCTCCACTAATTTTATCCATGTGACATTTGGATTTTGTAATGAATAAAGCAAGGAGAAAAGGCTCTGATGGCACTGCCTTTTATTGATTGGCATGAGGCAGTAAATGTATTTGGAATCCAGGGCTGACAGGTCAAGTTCCTGGTACAGAAGTGGTAATGGTCCTGGCAGTTGCAAAAAAGTCAGTGTCTTGGCATGACACACTCAGTGGCACCAGTGTCAGCCTTGTCATCAGACCGGCCGTTGGCCTGGTATGGGTGTTGTTCCTGGAAGCTAAACTTTAAGTCCATCTTTGCATCCCTTCCCAAGACTCTATGAGTGACCTAATATGTTCTGAGAAGTCGTTATTCACCTTAAAGTGATCAGAAAGACTTCCGTTTCCAACTGAGAATTTGCCCAATACATATACTTTTAAAAATACACTCAAGTCCTTCTGAACGAAAGAGGATGTGTTAATATTTCTGCATGCAGGTTGGATGTGTTTTTTTAAAAAACTGACACAGAAATTAGATTTTTCTTCACTTTTTTATATTAAACTCCCTGTTATTTAAATCATTTTTGAGAAGTAGCCTTCTTATCCCATTAACGATCGTAGCTTTCCTTCTCTGGAGAAATTCTGATTTATATTCTCTTTTGTAGCTGCCGATGGACATGCCTAGTGCAGGAATAAAGTAATGTCTGCTGGCACTTGCTTCTATTTCCAAATATATATTTATTTCCATACTTGTTTTTGTAAAAATTACTAAATCTTTCTTCCAAATCCATGGAGAATAATTAACATTACTAACTAGGACACTCTAAAAAAGACTTAAAACGATAATCCCTCAGTTGCCAAGTACAAAACCCTTGAAAAGAAATGTACTGACAGTCACAAAGCTGATGATGTAACTGGATAGCCACCTATCTTCTCCTACCTCCTTAAATATTCTTTGGCAGCGTCATCCATTGGGCCACTAGATTCAACTCTCTGTTATAGAAGAAACACATCACAAACCTTCAAAAATGAATTCAACTGTTATGACCTATTATCAGATATAGATCTATAATCTACTCTTGGGGTGCAAAAATGAAGATTCGAGTCAAAACTAAAATAATAATAATTATTATTGTAGTAAATGTATTCAGGAAATTCTACACTTTGTTGGCAAGAATTTATACATTAATGATGGGTCTTATGTGCCATTTTCAGCTAGTTTTATGAAAAACTGAAGTTATTGTGGTCTGCAAAGGAAGAAATCAGAAAGCACAGTGTTTAGTTCAATTGTGCTACTGTAATAAAATGCCACAGACAGTGATTTGTAAACAATAGAAAGATTTATTTGTCGTTTGAGGCTGGGAAGTTCAAGATCAAGGTGCTGGCAGGAATGGTGTCTGGAAAGGGCCTGGTCTCCACTTCTAAGATGACACATTTGTTATTCTACTCTGGGGGGGACAAATTGTGTCTTCACTGGTAGGGCAATAGAAAGGCTAGGGAGCACTCCTTAAAACTGGAGCCCTTTTATAAGGGTGCTAATCACATTATTCACTTCCCAGGGGCTGCACCTTTTAAATACTGCTGGGGATTGAGTTCAACAAGAATTTTGGAAATGACACCATTATTCAAACCATAGCACACAGCAAATGAAGAAATAACTATCACAGTTTCTTTTTCTTTTTGAAAAATAAATAGCTTTAATTATATTTTAAAAACCTATGTAATAAAGTTTGACATTTGCCACATTTTTCATGTCCCATTTGACAGCACTGGAAATAATAAGTAATTTGTTGTAGTTAGTAAGTCTATAGGAATGTCAAAAATAACATGATTTTATCTTGAAGGAGAAAATATTTTGGAAAAAAATATATCTATAAATGGTTTTAGAGAAAAAATACCAAAAATAAGGCAGTGAGGTGACTATGGTGTCACTATTATATCTTAACATGGTATATGAAATGAAGTACCATGATATATATTTTTCAACTGGGTGAGAGTAAAAATAAATATGTTAGAAATTTGTCATCACCTACGTTGAGACCTGTTTCAGAATAATTATTTACAATGCACGTGATGCTTTTTGGAAAAATCCTATTTTAAATATTTTTTTGGAAACTATACAGAACAAATCATAATACTCACTCTAGATAATGAAATAGAGTATGCCCTGTCAAGTAATTCTCAAAGTTTTTGGAAAATAGCACTGTAAGACATGAATGCTTGAGTGATTGGACTGACACCCATAAGTAGAAGAAATCAACAGGTCCTTACATCTTTGACACCCTGCCTTAGTGTCCTGAGGCTGAAACAACAATGTACCACAAACTGGGTGGCTTAAAACAACAGAAATGTATTTTTTCACAGTTCTGGAGGTTAGAAGTTCAAAGTCAAGGCACCAGCAGGGCTATGTTCCTTCTGAGACTGTGGGAACCATTCTTGCTTGCCTCTTGCTGGATTCTGGTGGTGGCCTCAATCCTTGTGTTACTGAAAAGCAGTCCCCATCCAGAGTCCAAGAGAGGGTCCTTGGACCTTGCACAAGAAATAATTTGAGGTGAGTCCACAGAGTAAAGTGAAAGCAAGTTTATTAAGAAAGGAAAGGAATAAAAGAATGTCTTCTTCATTGGCAGAGCAGCGACATGGGCTGCTCAACTGATTATACTTATAATTGCTTCTTGATTGTACGCTAAACAAGGGGTGGATTATTCATGAGTTTTCATGGTAAAAGGTGGTGATTCCCAGAACTGAGGCTTCCTACCCTTGTTAGGTCATATAGGGTAGCTTCCAGACATTATCATGGCATTTGTAAACTGTCATGGCACTGGTGGGAGTGTCTTTTAGCAAACTGATGCATCATAATTAGCATATAATGAGCCTTGAGGAGTATCAAAGGTCACTCTCGCTGCCATGTTAGTGTTGGTGGATTTTGGCCAGCTTCTTTTTTTTTTTTTTTCAACTTTTATTTTCAGTTCCAGGCTACACAGGCAGGGTGTGCAGGTTCGTTACATAGGTAAACATGTGCCAAGGTGGTTTGCTGCACAGATCAACCCATCACCTAGGTATTAAGCCCAGCATATATTAGCTATTCTTCCTGATGCTCCCCCATGACAGGCCCCAGTCTGTGTTGTTTGTCACTATGTGTCTATGAATTCTCATTGTTCAACTCCCAGTTATAAGTGAGAACATGCAGTGTTTGGTTTTCTGTTCATGCGTTATTTTGCTGAGGATAACGGCTTCCAGTTCCTTCCATGTCCCTGCAAAGGGCATGATCTTGTTCCTTTTTATGGCTGCATAGTATTCCATGGTCTATATGTGCCAGATTTTCTTTATCCAGTCTATCATTGATGGGCATTTGGGTTGATTCCATGACTTTGCTATAGTGAATAGTGCTGCAATGAACACATGTGCATGTACATTTATAATAGAATGACTTACATTTATTTGGATATATACCCAGTAATGTAATTGCTGGGTCAAATGGTATTTCTGCCTCTAGGTGTTTGAGGAATCAGCACACTATCTTCCACAATGGTTGAACTAATTTATACTCCCACCAACAGTGTAAAAAGCATTCCTTTTTTCCTCAATCTTACCAGTAACTGTTGTTTCTTGACTTTTCAATAATCGCCATTCTGACTTTGGCCAGGTTCTTTATCGCATCCTTTTATCAGCAAGGTCTTTGTGAGCTGTACTTTGTGCTGTCCTTCTACCTCATTCTGCGACTAAGAATGCCCAACCACCTGGGAATGCAGCCCAGTAGGTCTCAGCCTTATTTTACCCAGTCCTTATTCAAGATGGAGTTGCTCTGGTTCAAATGCCCCTGACACAGCCTTCTGCACCTTATAGCAGCATTACTCCAATCTCTTCCTCCATCATCCTTGACTTTCTCACTGCATATCTTTGTCCTTACTATACTAAATGTTTCCCTCTTCTTCCAATGACGCCAGTCATATTGGATTGCAAAGACACTCTTTCTTAACTTGATAAAATCTTCATATGACTTATTTTTAAAGAAGGTCACATTGACAGGTACTGGGGGTTAGGACTTTAACATATCTTTTGAGAGCACAATTCAATTCATAAAAGCCCCTTAGAACAGCACAACATCACATAACAAAATCAGCATTAGCTTCTTGCAATATTGGCCTATTAGATCTTGAAGAAATCTTATGAAAGATCTATCCCAATGTTCACAATTTACAGAAAGAGAAATTATGTGTCAAAGGGGAGAAATGACTGGGCCAATGTAACATGGTGAATTAATGGCAGAATGGTGATTCAACTTCATGCTTATAGATAGATAAATAGATAGATAGATAGATAGATAGATAGATAGATAGATAATAGATAGATAGATAGACAGACAGTTGGATATAGATATAGACATTTTTTTTTTTCCTGGAGACAGAGTCTTGCTGTTGTCGGCCCAGGCTAGAATGCAATGGTGCAATCTTGGCTCACTGCAACCTCTGCCTCCTAGGTTCCAGCAGTTCTCTTGCCTCAGCCTACCAGTTAGCTGAGATTACAGGTACCCACCACCACGTCTGGCTAAATTTTTGTATTTTTTAGTAGAGACGGGGTTTCACCATGTTGGCCAGGCTGGTCTCGAGCTGCTGACCTCAGGTGATCCACCCACCTCGGCCTCACAGCGTGTTGGGATTACAGGCGTGAGCCACTGTGCCTAGCTTATATTTATTTTATCAGCTAATTCTACCTTGTGATACAGATATTATAAGGTTATTATACTCAGTAGCTTAAAGAGAAAGTAAATCCATACTAATAATTTAGAAATATTTTCATGAAAAGCAGCATTGAGTATATGCTTGATATGCTAAGTGTTTAAAGATATTTTTCTAAATTCCTCCAATAATCTAATAACATAGTTATTGCTGTGTTTTCAAGGATAATGAAATTAAATATCAAAATATTTAAGTGACCTGCTTAAGGTTACATAGCTAGTAAATTTCTAAACTGGGATCACAAGTGCCATATACCTTTTGCCAAAACTCAGGCTATTTTCAGTACAACATGAGATCACTTAATAAAACACTTTTAAAAAGCGTTTGGAACACATAACACTATAAGCTTTAATTATTAAGAAAATTAATTTATGTGGAAAATTTCTTTTCTCAGTAGTGTTGTTATTTGACACAAGTTTTCAACTAGTCTTTGAGTAGTTTCTTACTACATCAATAAGCTTAGGTAGTTGAAACAATTTCTGAAATATTTGTATTTTTATAATCCTAAAAATACGTAGCATATTATAATTCTCAAGTATATTTACCTATCCAGAATACTCAATTTCCTGCCTATATTAAATAGTAAATTCTTTTCTTTTTTTTTTTTCTTTTAGAGGAAGAGTCTTGCTCTGTTGCCCAGGCTGGAGCACAGTGGTGAGATTATAGCTCAAGTGATCCAACCGCCCCAGCTCCCTGAGTAGCTGAGAAAACAGAGATACACCACCACACCTGGCTAATTTTTAAAAGTTTTTTTTGATAGGGATGGGATCTTGCTATGTTATTTAGGCTGGTCTTGAACTCTTGGCCATATGCAATCCTCCTGCCTTGGCCTCCCAAAGTGGTGAGATTATGGATGTTACCTATTACATTCAGTCTATTTTTTTTTTAAGTACATTACTGAACACTGTATACAAATAACACAAATCACATACTGCATCTAGGAATTCCTCTAAGGAATAGAGGAAATATCTTCCCATGCATATGTGTTTGCATGCATGTATACAAAAACATATAAGAAAAATTTCTGAAATCCTTAATTTCTGTTGATTTTCCTCTATCGTTTTATGAGACATTATCTACTAAGTGGCTTACAAAATATTTTATCTGCCTATTTAATTGAATAACTGATCTAAATATTGGTTATAAAACATTTTATACAGAGCTTTATTGAACCCTCTAGTATTTTTAGGTTGGTCTATATTACTAGTTCATTGAGTGAAGGAACAGTATTAATTGTCTTTGAACTCTTAAACCACAACAGTGGTTTGGCAAATAAGTAGGTTGTTTTAGTTCCTTCTCACACTGCTATAAAGAACTACATGAGGCTGGGTGATTTATGAAGAAAATAAATGTAATTGACTCACAATTCTGTAGGCTGTAAAGGAGACATGGCTGGGGAGGCCTCAGGAAACTTACAATCATGGCGGAAGCAACGGGAAAGCAAGCATATCTTCACATTGCTGGCAGGAGAGAGAGTGAAAGGGAAAGTGCTACACACTTTCAAACAACCAGATCTCATGAGCACTCACTCATAAGACAGCACTAGGGGGATGGTGCAAAGCCATTAGAAACCACCCCCGTGATTCAATCACCTCCTACTAGGTCCCACCTTCAGCATAGGGAATTAAAATTTTATATGAAATTTAGGTAGGGACAAAGATCTAAACCATATCATAGGTATTCAATAAGTATGTGTTGAAGGAATGAACGAACTAATGAATGAGAAGCAGAAACTTCCCAAATTGACAAGCCATAAGTGCACAAAATGTTCTAAAGACAAATGAAGTAATATGAAGCATTAATATTTTGTATTGGTTGCCATTTATTTCCTTTGATTCATTCCTGGCACTGGAGATATAATTGAACAAGAGAAATTAGACTCTTGACCTCATAAAGCTACATTTTGCTGGTAGAGTCAAGCGATAAAAAACATACATGCAAACAAAAGAAATAAGGAAATAAAGAAAGAGGACATTAGACACTAAAGCATGCAGTGAAAAAAAATAGGCCAGGGTAAAATAATAGAAAGTTACTCGGAAATAAGAAAGGCAGTGTTGAAAAGAAGACCAATGGAGGTATGTTTAAAAGGTGACAGTTTTCTAGGTGCTGTGGGTCACACCTGTAATCCCAGCACTTTGGGAGGCCAAAGCCAGAGCATTACTTGAGCCCATGAATTCAAGACCAGCATGGGCAACATAGTGAGACCCCATATCACCAACTTTTTTTTTTTTTTTTTTTTTTTTTTTTGAGATGGAGTCTCGCTCTGTCGCCCAGGCTGGAGTGCAGTGGTGCAATCTTGGCTCACTGCAAGCTCCGCCTCCCCAGTTCATGCCATTCTCCTGCCTCAGCCTCCTGAGTAGCTGGGACTACAGGCACCCGCCACCATGCCTGGCTAATTTTGTATATTTTTTAGTTGAGACAGGGTATCATCATGTTAGCCAGGATGGTCTTGATCCCATATCACCTAAATTTTTAAAATTATTCAGGCATAGTGGTGCACACTTGTGGTCACAGCTACTCTGGAGGCTGAAGCAAGAGGATCACTTGAGCCCAGGAGTTCAAGGTTGCAGTGAGCCATGATCATGCCATAGTACTCTACCCCAAAAGGGAAGGTGACAGTTGAGTTGAAGCCTGAGTGATGAAAGGGGCCCTTCATGTGAAAATTTGAATGGAGAGCTATCTATACAGAGACGAGAGATTGTGCAGGGCTACCGAGGTGGGGGCCAGGTCTTAAGAAACTCTGCTTTGGCTAAAAGAAGAGATTTGAAGAAAAATCAGATAAGATGAGATCAGTGTAGATATAATCTAGGTACAATGGGAAGTACTATAGATGGGGTATTTGTGCCCATCCTCCCCCCTCCCAAATTCCTAAGTTAAATTCTTACACCCAGTGTGATTGTATATGCAGGTGTGTTCCTGGGAGGTGATTAAATTATGAGGGTGGAGCCCTTATAAATGGGATTCATGCCCTTATAAAAGGGATCACAGGGAAATGTGGTTCTCCAGCCATGTGAAGACACAGGTAAAAAACAAAAACAAAACAGCAGTTTATGAAAAAGAAAGCAGATCCTCACTAGATATCTAATATTCAGGCACCTTGATCTAGGATTTGCCAGCTTCCAGAACTGTGGGAAATAAATTCCTGTAGTTTATAAGCTAACTGGTTTATGGTATTTTGTTACAACAGTCTGAATGTACTGATAGGAAGGCAGTATAACATAATGTCAGTTCTTAATTGGAAGTGATTGAATAGTTCAAATAATGGTACGGCATGTTCTGATTCTGTTTTGGCTTCTAATGGAAAAATGGATTGTTGAGCAACAATTGTGAGAACAATGAAGTCTCCTGTCACAGTCCAGTCAGGGATAGTGGTGATGTAAATGAAAGTGAGGGTTGCAATTGGTGTGAAGAAAAATGAAGTGATTAATGTTATCTTTGGAGATGACATTACCAAGAACTGCTATAGGATTGGATGCTGGGGAAAGGGAGGGAACAAGAGTCATGAGCTGATTCTCTGGGGATGTTATCACCAAGTACTAAGACACATAACACAGCAAGAGGATTTGGCATTGCAATTTTGTGGAATCATGCATATTATTTTGGACATATTGGGTTTGAGATGTCTGTTCATTATCCAAATGTAGATATAAAATCATCAGCATTATCATTATCATCATATTGACTAACATTATTGCTCACTTACTACATGTCAGACTGTGTTCTAGATTCCTTATATAGATGAATTATTTTTCCACAAACATCCATTGAGGCACGTAGGATTAATTACCCCCATGATACAGATGACAAAACAAGCAGAGTGTTACATAACTGGCTTGAGGTCACACTGTTAGAATGTACTAGAGACAAAATGAGTTTAAAAAGTGAAAAAAGTAAGAGGAGATGTTCTAAGACTGAATCCAGGACACTAGATACAGAGTTCAGTTAAAGGAGGAGAAACCAGTAAAGGAGAGTCAGATGGAGCCCCAGCGAGGTGAAGAAAACCCAAGCCTGCATAATCACAGGATCTCCAGGTGTCAGCTGTATTGAACGCTGTTGAGTGCTGAGACAGGTGGTCACAAACGGGAACCACAGGGTTTGGCAAGATGGAATTGGTGGGAAATCTTAACAAAGAAAGTTTAAGTGCTAAGAACTAGACCCCAGTTGTAATGAGATGAGGAAAAACAAAGGGATAGGAGGAGCTGGGACAGTGGCTGCAGAAAACTTTTGAGAAGTTTGTTCTTTTAGAAAAGCAGAGGTGTGATGGTGTTTTTTGACAAGGGGGAGTATGAGATTTCTAGGTCTTATGTAAGAAATTAACATACCCTTTTTTTTCTGTAAGAAATCAGTGCACACTTGTGGCTTAAAACTAGAGAAACATGTTCTCATACCCAGGGATGCCAGAAATCTTAAATTAAGGTGTCTGCTATGCCCCCTCCAAAGGCTGTAAAGCAGAATTTTTCCTTGCCTCTTTTGTCTGATGGCTCCAGATACTCTTTGGATTTGGTTAAATAATTCCAATATCTGCTTTCATTTCCACAGGGACTTCTTTTCTATGGGTCTCTATAACAAGACAACTATAGTTAATAATATGATATTGAATACCAAAAAGAATATTAAAGGAGATTTCAGTTTCTCTCTCCACAAAACTTAAAGTTAACTACGTGAGAATTTAATAGGGTAATAAAGGTATTTATGGATTTTAGCATGCAGGGTGTGCTCAAAGCCTGAGGTGTAATAATAGCTGGAGGAACTAAAGATACCAGTTGGTTCAAGAAACACCCTTAGGGCTGGGCACAGTGACTCAGTCAGTAATCCCAGCACTTTGGGAGGCCAAGGTGGGCAGGTCACCTGAGGTCAGGAGTTCGAGATCAGCCTGGTCAACACGATGAAACTCCGTCTCTATTAAAAATACAAGAAATTAGCCAGGTGTGGTGGCACACGCCTGTAATCCCAGCTACTCAGGAGGCTGAGGCAGGAAAATCACTTGAATCCGGGAGGTGGAGGTTGCAGTGAACTGAGATCATACCACTGCATTCCAGCCTGGGCAATCGAGGAAGACTCTGTCAAAAAAAAAAAAAAAAAAAAAAGAAAAAAAAAAAAGAAAAAGAAAAAGAAATGAATTTAAGAGAGAATCATCAGAATTTAGATACAGAAATGGTGGTTTAAAAATTTTTATTTAACTGCATGTTGTCACTCATAAGTGGGACTTGAACATTGAGAACATATGGACGTAGGGAAGGGAACATCACACACTGGGGCCTGTCGGAGGGCGGGGTGCTAGGGAAGGGATAGCATTAGGAGAAATACCTAATGTAGATGATGGGTTGATGGGTGCAGCAAACCACGATGGCATGTGTATACCTATGTAACAAACCTGCAGGTTCTGCACATGTATCCCAGAATTTAAAATATAAAAAATTTAAAAATAAAAATAAAATAAAAATTTTTGTTTAAATCAGAAGCAAAACCATTTAGAAAAGAATAGAGTTTACTAATGAGACTCCAAGTGTTAACAGCACTGGTTTACTATATAAAAAACATACACACACACAACACACAAACACATACACAATGACAAAGGTTAGTTACTGATCTTACAGTTATTCTTTTCTTGGTGGGAAAATAGCACTTTTCTCAGATGACTATCACACCAACATTTTAAAAATCATTGAAAAAATTATTTGTTGTTAGGGAGTCAATAACTTACAGTAAATATTTAAAATATTTAAAATTTCACTTGTCTTATGGATTAAAGCAAGAGAGGTCTTTTTGTTGTTATTCTTTTTTTTTTTTTTTTTTTTTGAGACAGTCTCTCTCTGTCACCCATGCTGGAGTGCAGTGGTGTGGTCTCAGCTCACTGCAGCCTCTGCCTCCCCAGCTCAAGTGATTCTCCCACCTCAGCCTCCCTAGTAGGTAGTATTACAGGTGCACACCACCACTCCTGGCTGATTTTTGTTAGAGACAGGTTTTGCCATATTGTCCAGGCTGATCTCGTACTCTTGGCCTCAAGTGATGTACCCGCCTCAACCTCCCAAAGTGCTGGGGTTACAGGCGTGAGCCACCACACCCGGCCTGATTGTTTTAATAGCCCAGTTACCTAAAATGAAAGCATGGCATTGCCTCCATTGATGTCAAACCAAATCCTCTACAGTAAAGCCTGTCACCTGTTCTGGATTTTTTTTTTTTTTCACTGTCATAGTATTTAAAATATAATTTTTGTCAGCAGCTAAATATAAGATTTAAAAATAACAATTGGCAGCACTGAGCACACACAGACCCATATAAGAACAATAAGCTGATCTAGGCTGAGGAAAGGCTACTGCATTTAATGAGTCGGTTATGCCCTCAGATTGCCAGTCAATATCATTTCTCCTTGTCTTAATCATGTAGGCTGTTTCCTGCTGAGCAGCAGTAGACATTTAAATTTGCAACTCATGCTCCAACATTCTCACCTTGAATGACCTTGGATGACTAGCATAAAGAAGGAAGTCAGGAGAGAAAATCAGTTTGGATATGATCATGCCCTGCAAAATGAAGGAGAGAGGAAAGATGATGAAATTTGTTTGGGGTCTGTTTATTGAGGTCACAGTGTGTCAAGCAGGGAGAGAGAGAACAGCTGAACTTAGGAAAGAGGTTTGGGCTTGACATAGCACACCTGACTGGCATTCAAGTAATGGATAAAAAATAATGGAATGGGAATGAGTCAATTCTCTGTGGAAGTTCTATAGAGAAAGAGAAGGCCTCAGATTGAAGTTTGGAAATTCTCATACTAGATGTTGAGTGGGAGGCTGGCTACATATCATTGAAAAACAAACAAACAACAAAAACACAGCCTGAGAAGAAATGAGGCAATTTTATAAAAAAAGAAGGAAAATGTATCGTAAGTGACTTTTTTAAAATTTTGTTGACAGTATTCACAAATACTGTTTCATGGTAAATTTTGAGGAAGCGCTTTTACATATATTAATAATTTGCTGTTTTAAAATGTCAATCTGGCTTTGCTAAAGTGACTGATGGAAATATACCAATACTCTAAACGATAGGTGATTTATAAATGTAAAATTTTGCAGCTGCATTATTTGCTATTTTTACACATATGCACTAGTAGTTGCAATACTAATTCAGTAGAAATGTGTCTTATTAAATTATTATTTTATGACAAAACAATGGCATTTTCCTGGTTCCTAAGACAGTCTGGCATATAACTGAATTTTGCAAGGTATCATAAGCTTTCCATTAAACTATAAAATCAGATAATGATAAATCTAGATGAATTAGTCTAACCTCACTTAAACATGCATTTTTAATTTTACAGGCAATACATTAATTCATTCTGCACATTAAACAAATAAAACTTTACAAGTAAATGTAAATGTCTCTTTGATCACACCCTTAATCCTGATCACTTCCCACTTCCCTAGAGGTAATCACAGCTGTTAGTTTGTTGTGTATCTTTCCGGAACTGTATCATGTACATATTTATTTATATTGAGATAAATCTGTATGTTCTAAAATGGAAAAAATATCCAAAACCTGTTATTGAATGAAGAAACAAATTATACTCTGGTACATCTACTATGACATTTAAATATAAAATAAGCGTACATATACAGAACAATACTACATATGTTCTATAAGTTCCCATTACTACCTCCTCTCCGTCTTTCTCTTCCCTTCTCCTCTTCCACTCCTCTTCTTTTTCTTCTTAACTACCTTTATGGTGATAGCTCTTATCTATATTTTAGGTTCACATCTTTCTTCTGCATTTCTGATACACATTTCTAACTGATTAATAGATATCTTAATCTACTGCTCCACAGACATCTTAAGTAAAATATAAAAGCCGGATTTTTATCTTTCCACATTTAGTTTCTCCTCCTTCTCCTTTCCCTCTTTTGGTTAATATGCTATAATTGACATAATCTAAGTTTTTCAGCTTCCTGTTCCTCAAATCATTTACTGTCTTAGATCCTTAAATCACTTAGCCTTAATGCCTATCAAATCTACTTTTTTTCTGTATATTTCTGTTGCCACTTGTCTTATTTTAGTTTCTTGAACTTTTCATTTGGACTATTGTACTAGTTTACTCTTTTCTTTCTACTTCTATTCTAGTGGTTCACCAACTTTGTTGGGCACAATAGTTACTTAGGGAAATAGTCATTCTGTCAATTCAAACCTTTTCCATACTAGGCCATACCAGTCTGTGAATTTCGATCAGTTTGTTTTTTAATTCTTTGGGGTACTGAAATTAGAATTATGGCTGTATGTTTTTAAAAATTGCTTCCTTTGGGGTTCTCCAAAAGTTAAATGATTTGTGGGCTGAGATTTCCAGGAATGCTAACTATCTATATGCAATTTTCTTCTTGTATAGGTGATTTATTGTTATATGTTGTTTCTGATATATAAATCTTAAGATTATGACAAGAATAATTTTCTAATAGTTTAGCTAATCCATGGAAACTTATGATGAGAATTATGCCATAGCCAATATTGAAAGAAAGTGATTATTGGTGTAAAAAATTCATGAAATATTTCAAAATTTATAGTGCTCTGTTAGAATTATGATATGTGACTATTCTGGAGCTAAGACTTTTTCTAGTTGACATACTTAAGCTAATAAAAGAGATTTATTTCTTTAAAAAGACCCCTTTTTTTAAAATGGTGCTATCCCTGTTGAAAATTCCTACTGAAAACTGTTTCTTCTTCACAAAGGTCTTCAAGGAGTGTTTGTTAATTAGAAATTAGAGAATTTATCTGATTTGTGTTATTAATAGGATATTCTTCTTTGTTCTATTACCTTTATTTATTTTTTTCCTACTCATACCTACATGATTTGATCACACGTTTTTGCCTATACTATCTTGCAGTTTAATGATTCCTGTGGATCTCTAGAAACAAACTGTCTTGGTGATGAGGGTTCTATAGGCCCAGTAAAATCAAGAATTAGCAAGTCAATGCTAAGCTCAATAGGAACAAACATAAGTGGTTTAAGTCCCTGTAAGGGCTGCCTTGCAGTGTGTTGTGAATTGAACATATGTGGCACCATGGGTAATTAGTAAATTATTAAATTAAATTTAAAAATCTGTGTTATGTCTGCAGGCATACCACCCTGAGTGCACCTCATCTCATCTGAAAATCTGTGTTAATCTGGGATATCCACAGAAATAGAACCTATTTTTCTCTCTCTCTCTTTCTCTCTCTCTCTCTCTATATATATATGAAATCTATTTATTTAGATAGATAAAATAAAGTCTCTCTATATAAATAGTTATATATTATATATTTTATCTATACATATAGATAAAGACTATGGAGACTTTATATATTATAGAAACATATATATATGCTTCTCTCTATATATGTGTGTGTGTATGTGTGTATATATATATGTGTGTGTGTATGTAGGGTAATAAAAGAGATTTATTTCTTTGAAAAGACCACTTATCAATTTATGCCTAGTGTTCCATTATTGGAACACTAAGCATATAGGAGATATTTATATCCTACTGCTCAAGGTCATTGCCAAGGTCTGATTGCAAAAATTTTAAAAATTGCAACTTCAGGCATAAATGGGTTAAAAACGCTGCTATCCTTATTGAGAATTCTTACTCAAAAATGTTTCTTCATATGCATATGAGAGAGAGAGAGAGACTTTAAGAAATTAGCTCTAGAGACTGGCCAGGCTGAGAGGTGGTTGGGATGGCAATCTAAAATCTGTATGGCAGGCTGGAACTGCAGGCAATGCTGCCATCTTGAGGAAAATTCCTTCTTCTTCAGGAAAAGCTCAGTCTTTTAATTGTCCTCCTCTCCCTGTCTCCTCTACTTCTCAATGTCCTTTTTGCTCTTTTCTCTTCTCTTCCCTCATTTTTCTTCCTCCCTCCTTTCCTCTTTCTCTCCCACTCTCCCTTTCTTTCTCTGCTTAGTCTTTTTTCTTCTTCCTTGATTTTTAAAATAAATTTATTCTGCATGCATTCATTCATTAACAAATGAATTGGGTCCCTTCACACTATAGTCCATATTCTCTAGGTTTCAAAGCCAATGACGTAATTTTAAGTCATTGGAAAAAAACACTGTTGAGAGTGATGGCTGAATATTCTTCATAGTATGAAATTTAGGTTCTTGTTCTTGTATATTCTTGTAGTTTTGGATTTACATTTAACACTCTGTTACCAAATATTGGTCTAGAATTTCAAACATTACAAGCTTAATATTAAAATATTACAATGTGATTAACTTTTTTTTTACTGATGCAAAAGAAAATGCCTAACATTACACCTGATTTACAACCAGATATAGTAATTTGCAGTTTACAGTATGTTAATCTACAAATCAAAATGTACATTTCAGTAGTAAAAAGAAACAATGGTTTGTTCCTCTTGGAAAATTATACTTTTTGTTGAGTAGTATAAGATCTTTTAGCTATAAATTTTAAAGTTCTGAATTAGTCTAGTTTAGAGACTAAAGTTTAAAAATAAACATTTCAGATTTATAATTTAGATTTATTATAAATGGATGTCTTCAATAACGTGAATATCAAAAGCTGAACTTAAAAAATAGAACATATATAAAAGAAAATCTTGCATCAAAATTGTAATGACATAACATGACAAATAAAAGATGTACTGCCAAATTAAATAGTATGATGGGATTGACATGTAATTATTATTATTGTTTTTTGAGACAGAGTTTCGTTCTCGTTGCCCAGGCTGGAGTGCCATGGCACAATCTCAGCTCACCGCAACCTCCGCCTCCTGGGTTCAAGGGATTCTCCTGCATCAGCCTTCCAAGTAGCTGGGATTATAGGAATGCACCATTCTGTATTTTTAGTAGAGATGTGGTTTCTCCATATTGGTCAGGCTGGTCTCGAACTCCCAACCTCAGGTGATCCACTCACCTCAGTCTCCCAGAGTGCTGGGATTACAGGCGTGAGTCACGGCGCCTGGCAGACATATAATTATTATAATTGAAGAAAGAACAAAAATGTCTGTATTACATAAACCCACCAATAGGGACTAAAGATTGAAAGTCACCTTGGCTTGTGTTTTCTGCAGTATCCCAGACTTTTAAAATTGCCTTCAATTTGGATTGAAACAGTTTCATTGTTGATAGCTATACATAAGGTAGCTTGTATTGACAAAAGAGATTTGTGAAAAACCTTTATTTATTTATTTATTTATTTATTTATTTATTTATTTATGAGACGGAGTCTCGCCCTGTCGCCCAGGCTGGAGTGCAGTGGCCGGATTCCAGCTCACTGCAAGGTCCGCCTCCCGGGTTTACGCCATTCTCCTGCCTCAGCCTCCCGAGTAGCTGGGACTACAGGCGCCCGCCACCTCACCCGGCTAGTTTTTTGTATGTTTTTTAGTAGAGACGGGGTTTAGTAGAGACGGGGTTAGCCAGGATGGTCTCGATCTCCTGATGTGAAAAAACTTTTATGGCATTCCCAAACATTTTAATTGCTAACATTATCAGACTATCTATGAAGCAAATGACGTGCAGTCTATGAGTATATTATTAACTACACTGAGGCTTTCAAAGTCACTACAAAATATGTGAAAATTTTACAGATCAATATCTGGCCACATTTTCAAGTTGCTGGTTAATGCTCCATCGTAAAGTCATATAGCACGTCAGTAAGAAGGCTTTTATCTCTTCGCCAAACCTAGAACTTTACATCTGGCAAGTTTGTTATATTTTAATTCCCAGATTCAATAGTGGTAAATCAGCATCCCTTGCTTGTCTGGAACTTTCGGTGATTTGGATACTGATCATTCTTGTGTTAATAAATGTAGAATGGAATGCAATTCAGACGTTGTCGCGCAATGTTGAACAAACCTTGTGTCTCTGAGACATTTATTCTACACATTAACATTTGATATTTCTGACACAAATCAAAATTTTTAGATAGAAAAAAATTAATGTACTACTTCCACAAGTATACTTTATTGCAAATATAATACAGGAAAATAAATATTTCTCCTAGATTACTGAATTGTAAACACAAACACGGTAAAAAATGAAATAGTTCAACCCAAAGAAATCTATTCATTTATGGGCACAACACCTTCTATTGTGTAACTTATATATAATCGATAGTAAACATTATTAGACTATATGGATTTACTCTTTCCTGGCTATGTAGACAATTATGGAAAAGAGAGTTTTAGGGAAAAAAAGGAACAAGGCCCAACAAATTTAAACACGCACACACACACATACACAAATACACCCCACATTTACTGCTATTTTAAACAAACCTTCCATGCTTAGGATGCATCTACATAGAATTTGGCTGCCAGAGTGAACGGAAAAAACAATATAAATGTCACATATCTCTATTTCAATATGATAAGGAAGTCCAGGTAGATTTTGTACTCTATTGAGGCACGAAGAAAATGACTTAAAAGTGTTTTTGAAAAATGAAACATTTTAACCTAAATAAATCTGTTCATTTATGGGCACAACACCGTCTATTGTACAACTTATAAATAGATAATTGATAGAAAGCATTATTAGACTATATGGAATTTACTCTGTCCTGGATATGTAGAAATTATGGAAAAGAGAGTTTTAGGGGGAAAAAAAAGAAAAAGACCCAACAAATTGAAACACACACACACACACAGACTACTTACTCACTACTATTATAAAAATATCTATACTTAGGATGCATCTATACAGAAATAGGCTGCGAGAACAAACAAAAAAACAAACATGATAATACAAACAAAATAAAAATAATATAAAAACAAAATAATAGTAATAATGTGGACTGGGTTCCACAAGAGAACATGCCAATCCAGTTTACAGGGTTATGTATTATATATGTACATAATATTGTTCATTTTTCTAATAATGATTGAATAACTATGCTAACAATTATTGAATAATTATAGTCTAATGATTATTATGTTAAATAATTGTTTTCTATAATAATTGAAATCAAATAACAGTATGTATTAGTTTCCTATTGTCCCTGTAACAAACCACCACAAATTTAGTGGCTTAAATTACACAAATTTATAATCTTACAGTGCCAGAGGGCAGAAGTCTGAAATAGGTCTTACTAAAATCAATGAACTGGCAAAGCATGTTCTTTCTAGAGGCTGCAGGGAGAGACTCTATTTCCTTGCCTTTTCCAGATTCTAGAGGTGGCTTGCATTCCTTGGCTTAAGACTTCTTCCTCTATTTTCAAAGACCATCATCTCAACCTCTGCTTTCATAAACATCTGTCTCTGACTATGACTTTATTGTCTTTCTCTTATACCTTCCTTGTGATTACGTTTGGACCACCTAGATAATCCCATCTCAAAAATCTTAATCACATCTGAAAAGTCTGTTTTACCATGTAAGGGACTATACTTCACAGGCTCAAGAGATAAGCACATGGACAATTTTAGGGGGCACAGGAGAGCATTCTCTACTATGCAGAAAAACACTTACTAATTCATGTATGGATTTATTTGCTAATATCAGTTCTTCTAAAAAAAGCTAATCCCCTATTCTTATGTTCTTTATTGTATTTTACTTTTTAGAGTGTGTGGATACATGAAGTGTAGCTTTTGGGGATATGAAATCAGCTTTCTTGATCTAGGAATGACTTCTGTTATTTCTCTTGCCCCTACCATGTGTTCTGTCTTTTGCTTTTCTATCCTTGAGTTCTTACCACTTTTAAATTTGATTGTGCCCATTTTTCATCTGTATTTCATACATATCTGTTCTCAGATTATTCTTTATCTGCGGGCTGGATATTTTCCATGTGCCCCCTTAGTTCTACATGGAAGCATTGTTACTTTCTCTCTCTCCATCCTCACTTTACCTGGGGAAGCTGAAGAGTATGAAACATATCCATGGGCTTCTCACTCTCTAGCTTCAGGAGATCTGAGGTAGGGAGCAGGGTAAGAGCAGGGTGCATATGGCCCAGCTCCCTCTCTCAATGCACTCCAGGGCTGCACTGAGCAGCGGGCAATTTCTTCCCTTCAAATTCAAATGCTCAGTCCCTTCGCTTGTCCCTTCAGGTTTAGCAGGAATGTGGCTGCTTCTGCTTCCCAGGTTGATGCTCTATCTCTTGGGTTTCCCCTATATTCAAACATTTGTAAATAGCCCTTTAGAAAATACACTCTCCTTGAATTATTCCGAGTGCCATTTTGCTTTCCATGAGAACCATTTCCCATTTTCTAATTTGTTAATCTTAATTTCTTGCAGCATCCAGTTTGTTGTTCATTGACTCCACTGCAGATTTTATTCATCAATCTTTTTAAATCTTTGTATAGTCTTAGTCTTTTCTAAGTCTTAGATTTTTTCCATATTACATAATACTTTCAGACAACATTGGTTTCTTAATTTGAGAAACAATTAAATTGTTTTCAATTTGTTTTATCCTTAGGCATTACTCTAATGTCCCAAAAGAAAATTATCCTTTAAAAATAATGTATCCTTGGCCAGGCGCGGTGGCTCAAGCCTGTAATCCCAGCACTTTGGGAGGCCGAGACGGGCGGATCACGAGGTCAGGAGATCGAGACCATCCTGGCTAACACGGTGAAACCCCGTCTCTACTAAAAAATACAAAAAACTAGCCGGGCGAGGTCGCGGGCGCCTGTAGTCCCAGCTACTCGGGAGGCTGAGGCAGGAGAATGGTCTAAACCCGGGAGGCGGAGCTTGCAGTGAGCTGAGATCCGGCCACTGCACCCCAGCCTGGGCGACAGAGCAAGACTCTGTCTCAAAAAAATAATAATAATAATAATAATAATAATGTATCCTTTTACCTAACTGATGATTTTTCTATTTTCTTGTGGTCACAGTGAGATTGTATGCTTTCCTCATACTGAACGCTAAAACAGAGTCTAACCAACAGTCCAAATCCCTCAGGCCAAGATGAAGTATTATTGAAAAAGTTTAAATTTAGCATAAGTTATCTTGACTATTTAATAGTTTCTTGGGGGATTTCTTATGAGGAAGATGGAGACACTCACATTTGTAGTTAACAACTTCTCTTTGCCAAAGGGGATAATTTAAAATGCTTCATGTGAGAGCCAGAGACAGTCACAACATTGTGTCCTCACTTTTCACACGTTTTACCTGGAAATGGCCTTTATTACATCAATGGGTTGAAAGTCACTCTTCCCGTTGCATTTTCTCTACTTGGTGCAGATTCTGTCACAGGGACACTTTCCAGAGTGGTTTCCAGAATGTGAGGCTCCCTTCAAATGTTTCAAGGGCCATGCCAGACTCCAGCATTTGCTTCTTGGCCTTATCATTCTTCTGAACTCAATCGGAGAGTATTTGTTAATTTCAAAGTTTATGTTTGTTTATTTATTATTAATTCCCAGTGCCACTGCATTATATTTGTGATATATAGTAAAAGTAATTTGTTTTGAAACTTACTCAAGTGTTATTGTTAATGCTGAATAAACAGATGTTTTGTATGACGTAATCAGAACATTTACTTTTTATCTCCCATTTACTCAATCTTTTTCCAGTTTTTCTTTTTTTCCCTTGGATAAAATATAGAGTAAGTTCCATAAATATTCTGGTCATTTTCAGGCACTAAAATTTTCCATGATTTTGGTCCTCCCCAAAATACCTGTTCAAAAATTAAAGTGTTGGCCGGGTGTGGTGGCTCACATCTGTAATACCAGCATTTTGGGAGGCCAAGGCAGGAGGATCCCCTGAGATTAGGAGTTCGAGACCAGCATGGCCAACATGGCGAAACCCCGCCTTTACTAAAAATACAAAAATTAGCTGGGTGTGGTGGCATGCACCTGTAATCCCAGCTACTTGGGAGGCTGAGGCAGGAGAATTGCTTGAACCCAGGAGATGAAGGTTGCAGTGAGCCGAGATCACAGCAACTGCACTCCAGTGGCAACAGAGTGAGATTCTGTCTCAAAATAATAATAATAATAATAATAATAATAATAATAAAATAAAATAAAATAAAATAAAGTGTAAAGACTCATACTGGTCAAAACTTCCAAATTCATGTTAAGATAAATATTCTTTCCGACTATCTATGGAGATATCAAAATATATACATAAGACTATCATTGCCTTTGACTTGTCCTGAAGCAAAATTACCCTTGGTACAGTTTATATAATACATAATAAAGGGTTACATGACTTTAACCTCACCATCAACAACAATTATGTGAGCACCTCTAAATATATTTCCCCAAATGCAGTATATGATATTCAAATTCTTGAAATTATTTTATTTTGCTTATTTGGAAATGAAACTTCTTAAACAAATCAGACAATTCAAGTTGTTTTTAAAATCAATATTTATGACATTCTTACATTTATTAGGAAAATTCCATTAAGATTATTTTGTATGATCAAGGACAATTTATTATTTTCCTGGTCAGTCCTTGTCTTCCTTCTTACAACTTGTCACAGTTCATCCCTCTCTTAAGTTCCTGCTTAACCTTTCTTCTGCGCTTTAACTTCTCATGTCTGCGTTCAGTTCTTCTATTTTCTCCATGCTTTTACTCTGTCTTGGAAAGGAGATAAAAGCATTTAATTTACTGATTTACATACACACAAATACACAATTTTATTTTATTTTAAAATCTCCCCCCTCCCTTTTTCTTTTTCGTTTTTTTTTTTTTTTTTTTTTTTTTTTTTTTTTTTTTTGAGACAGAGTCTCACTCACTCTGTTGCCCTGACTGGAGTGCAGTGACGCAATCTCATCTCCCTGCAATCTACGCTTCCCAGGTTTCAGTGATTCTCCTGCCTCAGTCTCCTCAGTAGCTAGGATTACAGGAGTGTGCCACCACGCCCGTCTAATTTTTGTATTTTTAGTAGAGATGGGATTTCACCATGTTGGCCATTGACTGAAAAAAATACATGATTCTAACTAACGTACATTTACAGTAGCCAAGGTTACTGACCTCAGGTGATTCACCCACCTTGGCCTCCCAAAGTATTAGGATTACAAGTGTGAGCTACTGCATCCAGCCAAAATTTCACCTCTTTTTCTAATCCTGTCTATGAATCCTATCTTTTGAGGTTCGTTGCTCTTAATTTTTTTTTTATTATTACAAAAAAGACCTGGAAAAAGTCTAGACATAAACATTTCTATAAAGAGGAAGATTTAGGGACCTCATATAAAATTTACACAGCTACAGGAAGCTTCTCCCAGCTACAGAGTCACTTTTTGCTTTATAGAGTGTGATTCTATTTACTTTATTCAAGACGTCAAGATTTATTTTTAATTTGATTCGTCTATTGAGAGCAATGCAATATTTAACCAGCCTCTGATTTCCTGATCCTTTTCCTCCCTTGCTTCTGAAGCTTCCCAGATGTATGCGCAGCAGGCTCTGACATCCTGTTACAGACGTTAATATATTTCACCCTTGCAAGTTGTCCTTTATGACTGCTCCTCCATTTAGGTATTACAGAGTTCCCTATTATGCTGTAACCTTGGCTACTGTAAATTTACGTTAGTTCAAATCACATCTTTTTATTTTTTAGACAAAGTGTATGCACCTTGTCTTCAGCTTTCAAGGAGGCTGTCATACAACACCAGAGAAAGCTGGCAACTTTATGTGAAACACATGGCGAGCCCCCAACATTGGCCAATTAATGACCAGAATGCAAGGCAATTTAAACAAGAAGGGAAATAAGCTCTAGTGTCTTAAGGAAAACAAAGCAAAATAAAACAGTGAGAATAAAAGTATAAGAATTAAAATTCAAAATGTAGTTTCTCAAAGCTTCAACAGCAGCAAAAAATGATAATAATAATACTTCCGCTTCCCATGAAAGTAAAAGCCTCTGAAAGCTCTGATCTAGAAATTTGAAAGTGGACTGTGGACCACAGGGGAAAAGATGTTGCAACTGAGAGCATCTATAAGGTATCAAAATGGAATTGGGAGAGATTATTTGTGCAAAGGTAAATTTGAGAGCAGATTTGGACATAATGTCTTAGAATCATAATCTGTTGTAACTGAAAGAATATAGAGGTAATTCAATCAAAATCTAAAAGAGAAATTTTATAAAAGAGATAACTTAAATATTCATTATGAATTTATATTAAAAGTATGTTCATCATATACTATCTCGTACTCCTATTTTTTCCCCTTAATCTTTACTATTTGCTCATTGTACAAACGTAGGAAATACATTCTTTCTGTTCTACAACCTTTTTAACTATACCTATAGAGACAAGGCCCTGAAGAGAAAAAGAATTCTTTTTTCAAAAAGTATGCCTCCTTGTTAAACTTTTTAAGGTAAAGTTCTTCCAAGTTGAGGAAAATTTTAAAACTTAGAAAAATATCCAATTATCCATTTACTAAAGCCTCTGGTGTTTCAGACTATTTTATAATAAAATAATTTAAAACCTTTTCCTTTTTTCTGATTCAGAAATATTATGCCTATAAATTTGGAAAAGACAAAATATGTATGAAGGAGAGTTAAAAATCATCCCTCATTCAACAATTTGGTCGCTTACCCTTCTTAGAATCATTTTTTATATGCAGATTTATAACATACTCTGCCATTTTAACAATATTTTAGGGAATATTTATCCTCTTAAATGTTCAGTTTATTTTAATAACTGTATAACATTTTGTCATATAGATATATATATCTTAGTATGTGTGTATATGTATGTGTCTATATTACAGCCACCATCATTTAATTTCAGGAACTTTTATAAGTAATATAAATACTTAGTTTTAAACATTTTTACATAAACCCCTTTTCCTAAATTAAAAAATTATTTAGGATAGATGCCTATAAGTGTCCTATACATAGTAACATTTTTAAAGGTCACTTTGCTCCCAATAATTATTGCCAGTTTTTGCTCTTCCACTTGTATATAATACTACCGGCCTCACTTCAAATCTGCCAGCAGTGAATTTTTTTAGGTCATCTTATCAGGCAAGATCAGGCCAGAAAGTCATTGATTAATTCATAAAACCAATTAAAGTGGAAATCATTAAAAATTTACCTACGTGTTTTATAGTTTTTGTAATTCCAAATGTGCATCTGTGAATTAATTTGCTTCCTTTCTGATTTAGAACCAAGGACTCATCTTTAATTTACCAATATGCCACTACTTTTCTTGCATATACCACACTCACCTCGCACCACTATAATTTTCTGTTTCTGTTTTTTAAGTGAAGAATGAACCAAGGACCCTTGTAAAGCAATCAGATGCCTGTAATCCCAGCACTTTGAGAGGCCAAGGCAGGCAGATCAAGACCATCCTGGCTAACACGGTGAAACCCCGTCTCCAATAAAAATACACACAAAAAAATTAGCCGGGCGTGGTGGCATGTGCCTGCAGTCCCAGCAACTCGGGAGGCTGAGGCAGAAGAACCGCTTGAACCCAAGAGGCAGACATTGCAGTGAGCCAAGATCGCACGACTGCACTCCAGCCTTGGTGACAGAACGAGACTCTGTCTCAAAAACAAAAACAAAAACAAAAACAAAAAAACTCCAGCAATCAGAGTGCAGAATCCCTTCAGACCTTTAAAGAAAAAATTTACTTTCTCTTTTTATGTTGTCTTATCCAGGTCTAATTTGACATAACTATTTTGGGGAGTTCTTCTTACTCTTTTCAAAGCATATAACTTATTTTTTATGAAAATAGCAACTTTCTTCTTTCAATTCGAGTTTATTGATTTGGGTGTTATTTAGTTAAAATGCAACAACAAAATGTTAACTGAAAATATTATCACTTCTTTAGGAAAAATAAGTGAAAAGACTGATAGATCAAGGAGTATAAGGTGCTGGAAAAAAATCAATATTTTTCATACATATTGTTTCATTGTTATGTTCTCAATATATTATTTTTGAAAGCCATATTCCCATTTTAAAGACACTTAAATTCTAAGCATTTACATAACTTTGCCAAAATAAAAATCTAGAAAGTATCTGAATTGAGATTAAAATGTAGATGTGATTTATCCCAAAGTATAGAAAATGTATCTATGCTTCTAAATGACACTATTATGCCAGCATATTTAAATGCTTATCAATGGATTCCAATTAGCTTTATAAACTTTTCTCAAATGATACAACAAACAGCATTTTGAATAAGATAATCTTTGAATAAATAAAGAATATGAATAGTTCTTTTTTTGTTTTTCAAGTAAATGCATTTTATCAATTTTTTTGGAAATCAAACTTACAAAATGTTGCAAAAATAAAATTGTACTAAGGCACCTGTATACTCTTAAAACCAATTCACCTGTTGTTTACATTTTACCCCCACTGGCTTTATCGTTTGTGTTTTCTCTATCTGTATCAATAGATACCTATGATACAAACTTTTCCAAACTATTTAAATGTATCTAATATTAAAATATTAAATATTAAATATAAATATTAAAAATAAAAATATTAAAATATTACTATTAAAATATTACTAATATTAAATGTTAAATATTGATATTAAAATATTACTTTTGTGTGTGTAAGAATAGGAATATTCTCTTACATAACCACAGTAGAGTAACCAATGTTACAAATTTATATTGATATATTAACACCTTTAACTAATCTACTGTTTATATTCCAGTTTCATTAGTTGATGTAATAATGTCATTTTCATTGGTTTTCTTCTTCCATTGTGAGATCCAGTTCAGGATCAGTAGATTTAGATACTATATTTAGTTGTTATATCTCTTTATCTCCCTTTAATTTGGAACATTTACATAACCTTTCTTTGTCTTTTATGGCATTCACATTTTAAAGAATACAGCCTCCCCAGTCTTTTGTTTTTGAATAAAATAATTTGTCATTCCATGTTTTCCAATGCCTTCTCATACTAAGATTGGGATTATTCCCTTAGGGTTGTATCTTCAAAGTGTTGTATAGGCACTGCTGATTATCTGATCAAGGTGTTGTCTGGTTTTTCCACTGTATAATTACTGTTGCTTTTCTTTCCCCCCATCAACTGCAACTAGAAGCAGTTTTTCAGCCACAGTATAAGTTGGTGAAAATGTTATTAAAATTTTCATCTAGATTTATTATCCATTGATAATGTTTCCCTGATCCAATCATATTATAATGATTGTGAAGTGATGATTAACCAATCATCCTCTCTTCCACATTTACCATTCACCCCTTAGCATTCTGCTGTTGGCAATAGATGTCCCTCTTCTCTCTCTCTCTCTCTCTCCCTTTCTCTCTCTTTCTCTCTCTTTCCCCCTATCCATCCTTTACCTATCATCTATCCATGTATTCATTCATTTTTTAAAGGCATGGATATGTAAGTATCTATATTTTCAGTGACTTAAAATGTATCATTGTTCTTAATGATTTTGATGTTCACATCATCCCAGATTTGGGTAATAGTAGCAAATTAAATGTTCACTTTGTGTTCTTGTGATATGTGTATTTCAAATCACTTCATATTTTGTGGAATAATAAAATACACTAGGCTCATCTTATGCATGCCCTGCCCCAGCCCCGGCAAAAAACCCTGGATGATATTAGTGAAAACTGGTATCAAAAAGCAAGCTCTGGGCATGAGTTGTGCTCATTGATACTGGGCTGTGTTCACTTCTTAACAGCAGCCACAGCTGGAAACTGTATTCATGAATATGTATGTATTTGCAAATATAAAACACTTATAAATATATAAAACCACACATATATACCTATGTACACAAACACACATACTTGAGAAATCTCACGCATACAAACTGTAATAGTAATTATTTCATATCAATACCTCCAATTCTAATCCATTTCCAGAGTGTTTTCTTTCTTTCACTAATTCCATATTTGTGTGTCCCTTTAAGAAGTACTTTTGTTAATGAACTGTTTTGGTGATCTTCTGAAAAATTTAAAGGCTACATCACCTTTCTATTAGTGATTATATAAGGGCATATAGTACATGCATACACATATGCATGTAAGTTGTGTATATTGTAAGCAGATGTAAAGCTAATGGAGGAGAGGAAAAGAAAAAAACTAAAGCCGTACTGCAGTAAGATGATATCTTTATCAGCATCAGTAAAGAAATCTCTTTTAATGATATTAGCTAAGTTGCCTGAGTAGCTCCAAAAATACCATAATGCCTGCCTGCCCATGACTGGCCATCAGGTAAAATGAAGTCCTGTGGCACCTTGGTCCACTTACCAGTATCTTTATCTTCCTCTTCATAAAGTAGTTCTTGGCCCCTTTGGTTGACAGCTGATGGTTTTGAGACAAAAACAAAACAAAACAAAACAAAACAAAACAATTTTTTTTGTGAGATAAGAAAACTGATTTTAATGCTTTCTGTAAAAGGTTGAGAGGCTAGTTGGGGCAAGGCATTGCTGCAAAGGTAGGGAAAAATAAGTAACAATATAGAACTACAGAAGATCTTGTCTGAAAAACAATCTCAGATCTTGGCTGATATTAATAAATGGGAAATATTTGATATAAAATGTCATGTAAAATTTGTTGTGATACATTTATGTTGTTTAATTTATAGTATAGTAACCTAAGCAATTAAAACGTTATAGCCTGGATTGTATATACATTTATATTCTTCATGCATCATTTATAACAATTATATCCTAGTTTTCTGGGGTAGCTGGGGGTCAGTAAGTGTGAAATAATTTAATTTTTTAGTCTCCCTTGGGTCCAGATGGCACACTCTTAAGTTTACACACCAAAGAAAAATCCTTAAGTAAAGCCTTTAAGAGACAGTACAATAGGATCAGAAACCTACTGACTAGAGCAAAATGCTATGAAAAGGCACAAAACCCTTTTCCATTACTATTAAACAAAAAGGAGACAAAATTCTCCAGCATACCTCATTGAAAACAACAGAAGGTATTTGTATGTTAATGATAAAAAGAGAAAGGAGCATCACCTTATTTTGTGTGTCTGTGTTTAAGAAGATGAATAGACATTGTCTTAGTTCATGTTCTGTTGCTTATTAACAGAATACCTAATAGTAGGTAATTTTTAAATAAAATGAATTCATTTCTTATAGTTATGGAGGGTGACAAGTTCCAGGTTGAAGGTCACATCTGGTGAGAGCCTTCTTCCTTGTGGGGGACTGTCTGCAGTGTCCTTTGGCAGCTCAGGTCATCACATAGCAAAGAGGCTGAGAGTGCTAGCTTAGGATTCTCTTCCTCTTCTTATTAACCAGTTCCACTCTCATGATAACACATGAATCCATTAACCCATTAATCCATGAATGAATTAATCCATTCATGAAGGCCCTGCCTCTTAAAGGTCCTATCTCTCAATACGGCCACATTGGGGATAAAATCTCTTCGTCAGCTTTGGAGGGGAAGAATATTCAAACCATAGCAGACATACATGCTACATACATGATAAAGAAGGGGACTATGGCCTTCCATAAAAAAATGATTTCCAAACAAAGATTAGCTAGTACAGGAGGAATGATAGGACAATATTTAGTCAAATCTACTTTATAATCTTGACTTACTCACAAGGAATGAGAATATACCAACTTGTTACACCTCATTCCCCTTTCTTTTTCATGTTTTGTAAATCCCATTTTTTCTAAGGCAACTCTAGAGAAAAATTGTGCTTTATGATATCCTAGTATCATATAAATATTCCAAAATTAGTTGATTAAAATTAATTATTTTAGAATAAGAATGAGACAATATGCCAGTTTTTCTTAGTTACTTATTGAAAGCCTTTATATACCATTGTGAATACTGTGCCAGGTAAAAACGACGTGGTTCCCACCATCAAAGACTAGTGAAGAAAGTTATCAAGTCAATAGATACTTAAAATACAGGGTACTCAGTGTTACAATATCGACTTATATGTTCCTAATGGAAGACACTGCCAGACTTGGGGTATCAAGAAAGCCATCTTAGATGATGTGAGGTCTAACCAGGAGTAGAGGGATGTGGAGCCACAGGGCTGTGGAGCTGTCATAAACAGGAACCTAAAGGAAAGGAGGAAAAAGGTGACGGCAGCCAACACCAAAATAGTGTGGCTTCCTCTAAGGCAGAAGTAAGAATCATTCTTTTGTTTCAACAGGAGCTAAGACAACAGAGGAGTCATGTAGGAGCTCTAGGGCATTTCTACTTGGCGAGATGTTTTTCACCTCCATATACATTGAAAAATGTGAATTGAACTGATACTGGCTCAATGTAGATTTTAAATTTGGTTATATGTGGGAACAAACAGTTTTCTCCATCCTCAAAATTCTTCAAGTGTTGGTTGTTCTATATTCATAAGACGACTTATAATAATGCCACAGTTATATGACTTCTAATGAAATTTAATTCTTCAAAACATTATCTGCAATTGAATTTGATGCATATACATTTCTGTTTTTCCTAATCTGAGATAATAGTTCACCGAAATCAAGGTTCTTAACTTGCAATACGTGACATGTGATGACTGTTGAGGGTATTTCATAGTCCTTAGATTTTGTGCTCTAAGTTTCCTTAATGAGATCCAAAATGACTTCTACTAGTTGATGAATCTTCAAGACTGAATACATTTTCTTGGGTTAAAATAAATTTTCTTGGGTTCTACTTCACGCTTAATGAATAAAAATATCTAAAGTCTGAGAACAATTCTCTTCTGCTTTTGGAAACTCTGTTCAAATTAACATTTGATTAAGGCCTTGATAAAATCTCTACATGATTCAGTAATTAGCCTGGATAGTGTGTTTGTTGTCTCTCTCCCCCACTGAAATGAAGTTTAGGCAAGTTCTTTGTGTGGTTTGTTCACTGTAATCCAAGTAAATATAATAGTACCTAGCATATGCTAGACACCCAAGATATGCTTGTTGAATGTATTTAAATGAATATTTTCCTATAATTCATTGTCTTCTACCTCATTTTGGTTTGATGTTTAGTAGGATTCTGTAAACTTTTATCAGAACCTGTTCCTATTGAGAATGTGAGCAGGTTTGTCTGTGATTTCCTCTAACTAGAAGAAAGCAAGAAAATAAAAACGAAGAGAAAAATCCTCTACTGAATAATTTCTGTGCTGGCAAAAGTGAACACTTAACTGACAGTGGCTTACCCTGTTTCAAGGACACAGATTTTGCATATATCCTCTGATTTAGAGAAGAGACAGTAATAGGCAATCATAAGAATGCTTACATTTGCTCAGAAGTTAGGAAACGAAAAACACTTGATAAAAGCCATCTACCTTGCGTTGGTTATTCCAGCAAGGCCTTGGCATGACTCCCTGAGGCATAAATGTGCAGAATCTTCTTTTTTGTAGCCAATTCTGATTCTGGTCAACTCTACATCTGAATTAAAAGAGGAGAAACAAGGGCACGTAGGGTAGATTGAATTGCTGGTCTCAATCCTTCCCCCTTCCCTGTATCTATGCTCTGCTATATTATTTTATAGTTCTTCACACAACTGTTGAAGTGGATATTTTGTCACTTGACTTAGGCTTATCTACATGATTTATTTTAGTAAGTGGGATCTTAGCAGATGTGATGGGAACAGGCAGTTGATATATGCTTGTAGGTTGCCATGTCCTTTTGAGCCTCCACCATTGCCATGAAAAGAATGGACTACAGCTTATGCAGTGGCTGAGAGAAGATGAAACATACACAGGGTAGAGTCACTTGGCCCGTCTGCCGTGTGAAGCACCTGGCCCACTGCCGTGTGAAGCACCATGAAACCACCCCAGCCAGCAGAGCTTACAACCAAGCAGTCCTAGCTGATCTGCAAATTTGTGGGAATAACACTTATTGTTGCTTTTGACTGAGGCTTTGTGGTTATGAGTGATTGTTAACTGATAGCTGAAGCAACTTTTTAAAAACAATAATTTGTTGAATGCTTAATGTATGCTACACACTGTTCTAGACACTACATAGTCAACAGTGAATAAAAATGATACAAATTTTGTCTCCATTAAGCTTACATTAGAGCTGAGGAGACAGACAGTATACAATTTTAAAAATGACAAATCTCATGTAATTTGGGTAAATGGAGCAGGGGAAAAGTTTATGTAGCTTGTGACAGATGAGGTTGTTTGTTAAGTGGGGTTCCTTTGGGGTTTCTTCCACCTGACACATTCTTCCCCTAAATGTCTTCTACGAGTCTCCTAGATTCTTCGAACCTTAGCTCAAATGTTATCTTCTTAATGACTTCACCTCACCCAAAGCAATCCATATCCTCCTTTTCTACCTCATTTTTTTTTTCTATACCTCTTGCTACCTTCTAGCATACGGCGTTATACATTTACTCAGTTAGTTGGCTATGTCAGTCTTTCCCACTAGATTATAAACTCCAAGAGAGCAGAGACCTTCTGTTTTAGGTCACTAATACATCCACATCACCTAGTCTAGTGCTTACCACATAGTAGTTGATCAATGAATATATTATTGAATAAATTAGCTAACAATAGTTCAGTTCTCTGGTATTCATCATTTTTTTTCATTTGGAGTTAAACATCATATCCTACTATTTTTGGAGTATAAACTTATAAAGTACAGTTAAGAAAAAGGTTAAAAATAATTTTTAGTAGACCTCTCATCTTTATATTATTATGCACACAGCAAAAAGTCTTGACCTGGGCAAATGGATATTTTAATAGCTTTGAGTTTATACATACTATAAGAAGTTTTCTCTTATTTCACTTATAAATGCACAAAAAGCTAACTTATAATATGTATAGATAATACCTTTTATTATAATGCTCTAAAATAAAATGTTATATTTAATAATATATGTAAAGGATTCACTCTCTACCTATATTCTATTATGAAAGTCTAATAAAAACATCAATAGTTCACTGCATTTGTAAGTAATCCATTTATTATTCCCTGACATTTAAATTATACTTAAGGGGGTTAAGTTTTAAATTAAATGTTGATATATTAATGTCAAAAAAGGCATGCATTATTCATAAAAACAATTCTGAAATTACTTTGAGAGAATGTTAATTACTGCCAGGAAAAATAAAACTCAATTTTAGAAAATGTTTCTGCTGTGTTCAGAAATTTTAGATTTGAAGGGTATTTAAAAATCTGTGCTTTGTTGCTTGAGGCTGAACCATTTCTTTCAAAATTCAGATAACGTATTTTTAAATTATTATATTATTGATCAAGGTTACCTATTAGTGACAGGGATCTGAGAAAAGGAGAAACATAACTTTCAGTGTTTTGTGATGTGAGGGGTAATTTTATGTGTCAACCATAGGGTCACTGTGTGCCAAGACATTTGGTCAAACATTATTCTGGGTTTCTATGTGGGGATGCTTCTGGATGAGATTAACAGTTTGATTGGTAAACTGAGCAAAGCAGATTGCCCTCTGTAATGTGGGTGGGCCTCATTTAATCAACCAAAGAATTGAATAGAACAAAAAGACTGGGTAAGAGATATCTCCTCCTGCCTGACTGATAGAGCTGGGAAATTGTTCTTTTCTTGCCATTGGACTCAGACCAAAACACTGGTTCTTCCTTGGTCACAAGCCAGTCAGCTTTTGAACTGGAACTGATACTTTCAGCTCTCATGGTATTTAGACCTTTAGACTCAGACTGGAACTTGCACCATTGTTTCTCTTGGTTCTCAGGCCTTTGAACTTGGACTGAAACTACACCATTCACTTTCCTTGATCTCTGGCTTGCTGGCTACAGATCATAGGACTTAGCCTCCATAAATGCATGAACCAATTCCTTGTAGTAGATCTCTCCCTATGTCTCTCTCTCCACACACACAGAAACACATTCTATTGCTTCTGTTTCTCTGCAGCACGCTAATATTTATGGATCCCAAATTATAATTTTATGAATTGCCTTTTCCGATTTGTGCATTATTTGTACCAAAACCCAAATGTTGAACAACCACAACATTATTTTCTCAGCAAGAGCTTATTTTATTTATTTTCAGTAATTCATTTAACCACAAAAGAAAGAAAAGTAATTAAACTAGTCATTATTAACTTGGACTATCTTCTTGTAAAATTTTTCAGAAGTGAAATATACTTACAAAGATCTTTCTGAACTTAAAGTTCAGATCATTTTTCCTCTTCTAGCCTTATATCTCCACTCTTAGAACAAATGAACACTTTAGTATCTTATTTATCTTATTTATTTTTGTGTGTTCTGTAGTTGCTATCACCTTTATTTCCCTGTTGTCTTGGTATTAAATGTAAATACTTGCGTAAAATGAGTAAAAGATCTTAGCGCTGAGTTACAACAGGGCATTTGAACATTCTCCTGTATGAAATTCTCACAGCCCAAGAAAAAACATAGTGGGTAAACACCTAGGAAGAAAAAGAGAAATGTGATGACAGAAACGGGCTGGAGTGATGTGCTTCGAAGAAGGAGAAAGAGGCCATGAGCCAAGGAACTTAGGCAGCTCTAGGAGATGGAAAACATAAGGAAGTAGATTCTTCTCTGAAGCCTCTAGAAGGAATGTAGCCTTGCCAACACCTGTGCTGATTTACCTCCATTATCTCATTTAATCATTCCTATAAGATGGATGCAAATACAAAACACAAAATTTGTATTTTGCTGATGAAGAATCTGAAACATAGTCTTGCTCAAATTTACACAGCTGGTCAGTGTAGAGTTGCCCAGTCTGCCTACAGATGCTACACATTGTCACAACTTTTTGGCACCATTAGCATGATTAAATCCACATTTACAAGTGAAGAAACAGGTTTGATGTATTTCATTAATGTGCCCAGCATTACCTAGCCATAAGCAGAAGAGTTGAGATTGTAGCTAAGACATTTCTACTCCAGAGTCCACCCTCTCAATCATTATTCCATGCTACCTCTTCATTTAGGTATTTTTCTCTGGGAGGAGAAATTAGTGGCATTTGACCAATTATGGGTGACATCAACGAAATTGACTTGTAACTGTAAGACACATTCTATATTTCCTACTGGTTAAGTTAGTTTGTTCCTAATAAAAAAAATGAACAAACCATTTATTTACTTACTTATTTATTTATTTATTTATAAGACGGAGTCTCACTCTGTGACCCAGGCCAAAGTGCAGTGGCGTGATCTTGGCTCACTGCAACCTCCACCTCCCAGGTTCAAGCGATTTTCCTGCCTCAGTCTCCTAAGTAGTTGGGATTACAGATGCCCACCACCACACCCAGCTAATTTTTGTATTTTTAGAAGAGACGGGGTTTTGCCATGTTGGTCAGGCTGGTCTTGAACTCCTGACCTCAGGTGATCTGCCTGCCTCAGCCTCCCAAAGTGTTGGGATTACCAGTGAGAGCCACCGCACCTTGCCCTGAACAAACATTTTAAGTTCTTCCTGTATGATATTGAAATAAGATGACTTAATGAAATATGTATAAAAAATGGAAATGTACTTAATTTTGTGTTTAATTATTTGCATTAACAAAGTCAATTATACCTTCAACCTCAGAATGATTTTACATGCATTATTTTAGTGAGATAATTATATGGTCAGCTGAGGGGCAAAATTATCCTCCATGATTTATTTTTTCTGAAAACATGTAATTATAGAGTAACTGCATCTGACAGATGTATTTGCTAATGTATTAATAGCATTATTTGGTTCTTCCAATTTCCCCATGGGAATATATCCGAGAAGGAGCATGAAAGAAATATGAATCTCACGAATCTACCTTAAAATGGGGCACATTAAAAAAACAGGTGATCACTGCAGGCAATATTGCTAGCTAAGTGACTCAGCATCATTAGCCACCATTATAGTTCTGTGTTTGGGGTTTAAAATGTCATATAAAGCGTGATATAGAAGTAAGCCTCATGTTTCCAGAGATTTTATTTGGCCTCAGCTATGAAAGTGATTCAAAGGCTTTTGAGGATATTGCTGACTTCTGACTGACATCTGCTTCGGTTATCTGTGGTTTAAGTGCATTATAGCTGCAACTTTTTCCTTCCTTCCTTCCTTCCTTCCTTCCTTCCTTCCTTCCTTCCTTCCTTCCTTCCTTCCTTCCTTCCTGCCTTCCTGCCTTCCTTCCTTCCTTCCTTTCTTCCTGCCTTCCTGCCTTCCTGCCTTCCTGTCTTCCTGCCTTCTTTCCCTTCTCTCTTTCCTCTTCTCTATTTTTTCTTTTCCTTTTTTAATTTTTATCAACATTTCAGATTGATATATAATGTTAACAATAGTGTCTTTTAAGGCATTTTTATAAAAGTGTAGTTTAAATGTTGCTATATATGCCAATGAAAGAGGTATTTTATTACATTGTTACCTTTTGCTATAAATATCTGACGTCATGAAAAAAATCACTTTCATGTGTCATAGTTAGTATTTGTTTTCTTTTTCTGTACATCAAACATATCAAGTTGTTGTTTATCAGCATCTTGATCAATTGGTGTGATAATATAGGTAGATAATATGAAAGTTAAAGTTTAAAAATGAAATTAGAGTTATAAAAACTGGAGAATGTTGAAGATAATATAAAAGTATTAGAAGCCTCTGTTTTGTCATTGCCTTTGCAATCCCTTCACATATTTTTCAAAATTGCACTAATTAATAGCACTATTACTAGATAAAGAAATTGACACTTTTCCCTCTCACTTTTCATTTTGTTATTTTTAACAGTGCTGAATACTGTCCCGAAAGATCATTAGCATTTATAATTCTTTTTGAAATAAAATGACGGTTTTGAAAAATGGCCTGTTTGATGGTATTTTTCTAATTCCATACCTTTGAGTCTAAGTTACCAGTTTTACACTCCACCTTTTTATTATTAGATTTCTGTGTGTCTGTTTACACATTTCATGCCTCCTCCTATGGACTGATTTATTACTGAATAAGCCAATTCTATTGTTTATCTAATTTTGTTTGTTGTTCTAGTTCCCA
Organism: Macaca mulatta; assembly: GCF_049350105.2. Taxonomy (NCBI): domain Eukaryota; kingdom Metazoa; phylum Chordata; class Mammalia; order Primates; family Cercopithecidae; genus Macaca; species Macaca mulatta. Next base: position 165,030,077 of record NC_133410.1, on the reverse strand, counting down.
GAATGACTCATACTATCAGAAACTCTTCAGAGCTCTTATTTCTGCAAACTGGAAACACACATGACATCTCATACAGCCTGTTAAACTGGAATAATGATTTTTAAAATCTCTATTTAACTCTTAGGTCTATAGTTTAATTATACATAGGCATTTTAGTTGAATAAACAAGAGTAACTTTCCATTATTCTACTGACTTTTTAATTTAATGTTGGATTATTATAAGTAATACATAGGTCAGCTTAATTTTTGAAACAGGGCACATACATTTTTATTCTGAACTTTTTTTTGGACAAATCCAGTGGAAGTTAACGTTAACTCTTGCAACTAAAGACTACATGCTGAAAAATGATCTTGGGTGCTTTTTCTGACCATGAAGATCAGTTCATAATAATTGATATTACCAAAAATTTTAAGCAACAATGAAAAAAAAGAATTTCTAAAGACAAAGTTATTACTTAAACCTGGTCACTATTGTAGTTTTACTTTTAATGTTATATTTTGATAGATAAAGCTAAGATAGACCTTAAACTACTGAATACCAGCATTTTAGTCATCTCATTTCATAATAACACATACATTGGAAATTATTTTGGAAAGTCTAAGAATATGAAGCAGCTGGATAGTCCTTTAAAATCTCAGATAAATTATACAAAAGGTTAAAGTACATTATAGCTGCAACTTTTTCCTTCCTCCCTTCCTTCCTTCCTTCCTTCCTGCCTTCCTGCCTTCCTTCCTTCCTTCCTTCCTTCCTGCCTTCCTGCCTTCCTACCTGCCTTCCTGCCTTCCTGCCTTCCTGCCTTCCTGCCTTACACTTATCATGTGTAATTGTTCATAACTATTCATCATGAAATCAGATATCATAGCAGAAGTTTCCATAGCAACAGTGTGAAGAAAAAGACGTTCTCTGCTTCACTGGTTCTGGGTTCATCATATGAAATTCTATTGTTCTTTAGGAAATATAAATATGCCTGAGAAAAACAATTCCCATTTTTTAAAAATTGATAGATTCTTGTAACTTAAAAGTGGTTCCTTTTGTTAATACATGTTATTTCAAGCCCTTCCCACTGCACAGTATGTGAGACTTTACATGTCAGTCTCTCCGTACTATTTCTCCACAATTTGTCTTCTTAATAATTTATACTCATTGCATCATTCATCTTAGTTTGATACAATATCACATGATTATCTTCATAGAAGGTGAAAATTTCTTTGACAAGATTCAACAGGCATCTATGAAGAAAGCTCTAAAGAAAAGAAGAATGGAGAAATACTTTCTTAAATATACATATATTACTTAGTCCTAAAGCCAGCATCTTATTTTATTTAATGGGGAAAATTTAGAAATATTTCTACTAAAATTAGGTACAAAGCAAGGAAGCCCGTTATCTTCACTATTTGGCATTGTAGTACAAATATTAGCCAGGACAATTAAATTAAGGAAATCAATTAGAGGCACAAAAATCAGAAAAGAAGGAAAATTATCGCTATTTGTAGATAATAGGAGAGTATATTGAAAAACTCCAGAGAATCAATGTTAAAACTATGTCAAATTCTTAATGTATTGAATGAGTTAGAATATGAAATTAGCATAGTAAAATAAATAGCCTTTATATACCCAAATAATAGTTAGAGGACACAACAACGGAAGCAAACTCATTTAAATCTGAGATAAAGATTAAATACCCAGAGATAAATTAAACAAGCAATATGTATAAATTTAACAAAAAAAATCTAGGTGAGAAAAACATTTTTTAATTCTCAAAATACTCATGACTAGACAAATATAATAGTTAGATAGACTAGAAAGTCCAGAACTATGCTCAAATACATATGATAATTTAATATGTGACAAACTGGCATCATGACTCACTCAGGTAAAGATTGGCTTATTAATAAATGGCAGTGGGACAGCCAGGTAGCCATTTCTAAAAAGTTAAAATAAACGATATCTCAAATCATACAGAAGAATTAACTGGAAATGAATTAGGTGTCAAAATGTAAAAATAATGAAGCCACGTCTGTACTAGGAGAAAAGATTGGTGAATTTATCTTTGATCTCAGTGTGGGAAAAGCCTTTGTAACTGTGATTTAAAATCCAAAGGGAATAAAAGAAAAGATTGTTATATTGATAATATAAAACAAAGACTTTTGCATGACAAAATATCTTTAAAAATTACAACTGACTAACTTATAGAGATTATTTATAACACAGGCAGGGGGCAAATCAATATCCCTGTAAAAGTAAAGAGACAAAGAACTAAAAATCTGGAAAAAAAAAAAAAGAAAAACATATAAACAGAAATTGTCTTTAAATATATAAAAAATATTGAAGTTATTTATAGTTAATGAAATAAGATAATGCTGAGATACTATTTATCACATATCTGATATATAAGAATTATATATCTATGATATATATTAATTATGTATATTTATAAATACATTACGTATATACACACATTATTCTTTTTTTTTAATTTTTTTATTTTTTTTATTTTTTTGAGATGCAGTCTCGCTCTGTCGCCCAGGCTGGAGTGCAGTGGCACCATCTCGGCTCACTGCAAGCTCCGCCTCCCGGGTTCACACCATTCTCCTGCCTCAGCCTCCCATGTAGCTAGGACTACAGGTGCCCGCCACCGCACCCGGCTAATTTTTTGTATTTTTAGTAGAGACAGGGTTTCACTGTGTTAGCCAGGATGGTCTCGATCTCCTGACCTCGTGATCCACCCGTCTTGGCCTCCCACAGTGCTGGGATTATAGGCGTGAGCCACCACGACTGGCCACACATAATTCTTTAATGTGGTTGTGAGAAAACACGAACTCTGTTATATTACTAATAAAAATGCGAATTGATAAAATTCATCTGTAGGAAAACTTGGCAATACTTAGCAAACTACATATGCACTTACCTTTTAACCCAGAAATTCCTAGGAATGTACACTAAATGTATACTTCCAAAAATAAGAAAATATATGTGTACAGGGTTTTTTATTTGCAGCACTTTTTGCAATTTTAAAGTATTAGAAACAAGGTAAATACTTACGTATAGGAAAATGATTACTACATCCAAAAGGTAAAGTATCATGCAACTGCATAAAAAAATAAGAAAGGTCTCGGTGAACTGATTGGGAGTCATTTGTATGGCATGCTGTTAAGTTTAAAAAGCAAATTATAAATAAAACTGTATAGTTTGCTATCTTTCATATAAGAAAGAAGGGGCTATAGGAAAATACACACATACCTGCCCATTTTTGCAAAATAAATACAGAAAGGATAAACCAGGAATAAAGTGATTGTTTATCTCCAGGAGGTGAGTGAGAAATCGTTGGAGAGAGAAAAGCAATAGGAACATGTATGAGAAGGGAGTGACATTCTTCTAAGTATATCTATCTATATGTCTCGATTCTTAAATATATAGCAATGTTTAATAGGCATGCTAACTACTCAAAAAGTAGACAAATGAATTGGCATCTATATAGAGGGAACCTATACGGAATAGGGGCACTAACAAATTAATCTAACTGAATTGCAAATGAATAATCTAATTACCCTGATGAAATGTAGAAGAAAAGAACTAACCCAGTAATTTAGAAAACACCGCCTACTAATTGTTTAGCTAAAGACAAAACAGAACTGTCCATACCTGCTCTAATTTAGTTAGTAGATGTGTTTCTTACACAAGTATGATTTAGCAATTCTGGAACTATGTAGTGTGCATGCTACAATTGAAAATATAGTTATATATATTTCATATATTGGAGGTGAGATTCTTACTCCTGGAGGAAAAAAATTGAAAATTAGGAGAGGGGAAAACTAAAACACTGTGGTTATTGATTGGAATCAGAGTTTTCAGTATAAACTCGTGGTTTTGATAACTATAAAGATAGTATTTTAGTCTATTTTCTGTCACTATATTAGAATACTACAGAGTGGGTCACTCATAAAAGAAAAGTTTATTTTGTTCATGGTTTTGGAGGCTATAGAGTCCAAGTGTATTATGTGACATCTGGTGAAGGCCTCCTTGTTTCATCATAACACAGGGAAGGACATCACACAGCAAGAGAGCAAGAGGGTGTCAGTCATATCTCTTTTCCTCTTCTTATAAAGCTACCAGTCCCACCATGGGGTCCCACCCTGATGACCTTATCTAATCCTATTTACCCTTTGAAGATCCCAACTCCAAGTGCTCTATAAACTTGGGGACTAGGTTTCCAACACATGAAGTTTGGGGGACACATTCAAACCATAGCCAATAGGTACGGAAATATAAATATCAGTATAGGCCTGGGTTAGCATGTGTACATATGTTCCATACTCTGTCAGATTAAAAGGACTAGAAGTAATGACAACCAGTAGCAATGAGTACATCTAAAGCCCAGATCTCAGAAGTATTTAATAAGGAATGGGGGCTTGTAAGAGGACTCAGATGCCATGTGGAAAGAGCTCCAGTGCCAAAACTGGGACAATTTGAGAAAATTAATGCTGATTATCTTGGATTTTAACACATAATAGCATAAATATATGAGTCTATTTGGATATAAACAGAAAACTGAATGATTATAAAAATGGAAGATAATAACTATTTATTTCTTACAGAAGAATTACAATTAATAAAATGTTGAAGGAAAGAGGAAGATGGAAAGTCACGACGAGAAAAACGCCATAGTAATAATTGTGGCACACAATTATGGATGTTAAAATGTGTGGTCAAAATTTTGAGGAGAAATAGGATGTTAAACATAGTCCCAAAGGTATACCTCCAGAAGATGTTTATATAAAAAATAATCATAACTTTGCTATGGAAAAATGCAGCAGACACAACTTTAACCAAATGAACAAAGTTTGCATCACCACTTTTGAGAAATATTGCCATCATGACCCTTGTGATATGATACTCTGAGAAGCACAAGATATCATGTTTGTGAAACTCTTGCTAAAAAATGCATAACTTCATTTTCATAATGAGAAAGCATTGGAGAAATCCAAACTGAAGGACTCATTAGTACTCTTCAAAATGTCAATGTCACAAACATAAGGAAAGACTACAGAATTGTTATGGGTTGGAAGAGACAAAGAACAAATAGAAACAAAATGAAACTGGATTTTGCATATGATCCTGGAAGAGAAAAAGTTCATTGGGTGGGGGGAAAAAACGAGAAGTCCAAATAAGGTCAGTTCTGTACTTTAGTTAAGAGTAATGTAACAGGGTTAATTATGAAGGTCTTGCCAAAAAATGCATACCTTCATTTTCATCATGAGAAACCATGAGGCAAACCAAAACTAAGGGACATTCTACAGAGTAGCTCATTAGTACTCTTCAATTAAATGGCTCATTAGTACTCTTCATTGGAATGGCAATTACCAAAAAGACAAAAGACTACTAGTGTTTATGAGGATGTAGAGATATGTGTCATAATCTGACAATGGTAATGCAAAATGCTTATCTCAGGAAAGGCTGGGTAAGAAGTATATGAGAACTCTCTGTACTATTTGTGCACATTTTCTGTAAGTCTAAAATTAGTTGACTATAAAAGTTAAAAAAGAAACACTTCAAAAAACCCCAAAACCCATTATTAATAAATTATTGAGATACTTTCTTTCTTAATGGTGTTTTCTTACAGCAAGGGAGTGTGTGATATTTCTATCAATGTTATTTTCTTCATAAATCAGACCAATTTTTTCCAGGTCAGTTAGGCTATACTTTTCCTGGGCCCCCCAGTTATTCCTCACAATCAATACAGAAAATAATCTCTCTACAGTTTACATGTATGTCCCTGCAACTTGCCGTTAGTATCATCAACATTATACAATTTGGGGTTTTATAAAAACAATTTTTTTCACAAAATATAAAAGCATTTGTTGGTGGTGGTTGCTTTGTAAGTCTTTATTCTTGTAATTCAACTCACTTTCCTATATAAGCAAAAGATAAGTATTTTGACTTGCGGCCATATAAGCATTTATTTCTTTAGGATTTCACTCAATTAAATTACTAGTATCTGTGTTATGATGTCCATTTAAGTCCCACTCCTTAAGACATTTGAATCAATTAAAGACTTAAACTTAAGATCTGGAACTGTAAAACTTTTAGAAGAAAACATAGGGGAAAAGCTTCTTGAAATTGGTATGAGCAATGATTTTGCAGTATGAGCAATGATTTTTTGGGTATGACCCCAAAAGCACAGGCAACAAAAGCAAAAAATAGACAAATGGGATTCCATGAACTAAAAGGCTTCTGCACAGTAAAGGAAAGAATGAACAGAGTGATGAGACAACCTATGGAGGGGAAGAAAATATTTGCAAACCACACACCTGTTAAGGGGTTAATGCCCAAAATACATAAGGCACTCAAACAACTCAAAAGTGAAAAACAAACAAACAAACAAATCCAATTAAAAAATTGGCAAAGAAGCTACATAAACATTCCTTAAAAGAAGATATACAAATGGCCAACGGGTTTTTTAAAAATGCTCAATACTTGTTCATGAGGGTATGGCTTAAAGGATACCCTTGCAAACTGATGACATGAATGTAAATTAGTACATCCATTATGTGAAACAGTATGTGGGTTTCTCAAAAATATAAAAACAGAACTACCATATGATCCAGCAATCCCACTTCTAGGTATATATTGAAAGGAAAAGAAATCTGCATGCCAAAGAGATAGCTGTATTCCAAGATTCATTGCAGCATTATTCACAGTAGACAAGATATGGAAGCAACTTGTATCCATAGACGAATAAGTGGATATAGAAAATGTGGTATACAGTTGATTCTTGACCAACACAGGAGTTAAGGGATTCAATCCTCCATGCAGTTGTAAATCCACATATAACTTTTGACTGCCCAGAAACTTAACTACTAATAACCTACTGTTGACCAGAAGCCTTACCGATAACATAAATTGCAAATTAACATATATTTTGTATGTTTTAAATATATTATGTACTGTATTCTTACAATAAATTAACCTACAGAAAAGAAAATTTTATTAAGAAAATGATAAGGAAGATAAAACATATTTACTATTATTTACTATCCAGTAAGTGGAAGTGAATCATCCTAAAATTCTTTATCCTCATCATCTTCTCATTGACTAGGCTAAGCAGGAGGAAGAGGAAGGACTGGGTTTTATAGTCTCATGGGTAGCAGAGGCAGAAACAAATTCATGTGTTAGTAGACCCATGCAGTTCAAACCCCTGTTCTTCAGTAGTAAACTACGTATATAGATATTTATACATACATATGTGTGTGTGTGTATATATGCTATATATATAAAACAGAATATTCCCCAGTAAAAAAAAAAAAACAAAAAACCTTGCCATTTGAGACATGATGAACCTGAAGAACATTATGCTAAGTAAAACAACCAGACACAGAAAAAAAATTTTGTATGATCTTATTTATATGCGGAATATTTACAAAGGTCATAAAAGCATAAAAATTCGTAAAGCTAGTAACAGTCATAAAATCAAGCAGCAGAGGGTAGAATATTCATTGTGTGGGAGAGGGGGATGGAATGGGGAGATGTAGGTAAAAGGGTGCAAAGTTTCATTTATACAGGACGAATAAATTCTTGAGATCCTTTGTACAGCATGGTAACTACAGTTAATAATGATGTATTTATACTTGAGAACTCCTAAGAAAGTAAATCTTAAATATTCTCATCACAAAAAAAGATAACTGGGTGAAGTGATGGATATATTAATGAGCTTTATTGTGGTAATCATTTCATGATGTAAATGTGTATATATATATGTGTGTGTGTGTGTGTTTATATACGCATCACATTGTACTCTATGGACATATGCCATTTTTATTTTTCAGTTATACCTTGATAAAGCTGGGGGAAAAAAAACAAATCCATAAATTAGAGAAAGCACTAAGCAAGCAGGATAATCAAGAGAGAACTGTGCTTTCTGAGAGATGTGTAATTTTGTCCATGTAAGTGAGTTTAAATTTCTATTAGTACATTAAACCATTTTTTAAAATGTACCAAAGCATGAATATAGAGCTAAGAGTCAATGGGTCAGCCATGAAGCCAGAGCCAATTCTACACCAGTGGCATCTGGAATTTAAAAAGGAAAGAAAGAACATGGGAAGTATGTCAGTGTTTAAAACGAAGTCAAAGATTTTCAGATTTTAGTACTGGAAAGGGTCTTAGAGGTTGTCATAGGCAGAAAGATATAGGGTTTTTATTAAAATGTATAAAGAGTTAAAAACAAAAAAGACACTTGTCATGACTGCTTCCATACATATGGTGTGTCTTCTATCACTTTTGGACCTTCTCTCCTTATTGTCTCTTCCACCAGAATGTTAGTGTCAGAACATTCCAGAGGTGTTGAATATGGAAACAGCCACTTTAATGTTCTCTGCTTTATTACATCAAATAGTCTTTTTTCCCTTCATTGTCATTTTAATTCCAGAGATGTAGAGTAATTTGGGTGTCTAATTTAGGAAAAGGTATGAACAGCCTTTATTAGTCTTAAGTTGGCAAAGGAAGAGGTGAATTATTACTATGTAAAGGAGTGTTATCTACTTAATTCTCCCTCAGAATTCAAAGTTAAATAAACATTACCAAACAATGATAATACTATGACTATATTATAATATTGGGTCACATTTTGAACTAATTTTGCAGTATTCTGAGTACTTTTAATTATTCTTTATATTTCCAAAGTTGCAATGCAATGCAAAAAACAAACAAACAAACAAACAAACAAAAAACCTGTCATCTATTTATCCTCCTCTCAGTAACTGGTTTTCGTTTTCAAGTAATTCTTGTAGCCACACAATCACCAAGTTTTCTGTCCTACAGCCCACACACTAAGAGCTTCCTGTTATATTTTGCTGCAGAAAGCTCTATCTCTAGTTCCATGAAGAAGCATCACTACTGCTTCAGTTCTTCTTCTCTTTCTTTAATGTCTATGCTGCCGATTAATGATTGATTTACTTTAGAAGTGGTGTGGGAAATACCCAAGGATACAAGGAGTTCTTTACCCTAGTTTATTTTGTGCCATTAGAATATAAGGGTAGTTAAACAACTCTTGAAAGAAAGAAAAGATATTCAGTTCTCAGAATATAATTTTTAAAGTTTTACATAGTTTCAGGTGAGTGAAAGACTACATTGGGCTTATTCTCAGTCAACCAACAATTTATTAAAATCATGAAAGTTAGTGGCTCTCTTTCCTTGGGACTTGCTAAACTGATATGTTTTCATATGATCCAAGGAACCTCTTCTTTGGAAGAAAAGATCTCTTTTCCTGGATCCTGTGCTGATCTATAAACATTATGTGGGACCATCACTTCTAAATAACTACCAGATTTGGTGACAAATTCTTGATTCTCATTCTTAAATACTTTGCACGCTTTTATACTTGGTTCACACTGGTACATGCCAACAAAAATTACACAATAATTTTTTCAGTATTTTCTGTAAAGCAATTTTTCTTTTGGTCCTAGATTACTAATTTCCAACACGCCACAAGAAGAAAATCTTGGCCACATGAATCCCTGGACATCAATAGCCCAGTTTCCAAAGTACAGTTGTGTCTTCAATAAGTGTTTGTTGAATTAATGGACAAATAACATATCTGCTTTCCAAGTTCAATGAGTATCAGCTCTGATACTAACCTTATTTCCTGCAGTGGTAGAAATTGATTCTCCCTCACTAATTTTTCAGTGTATCAGTTATCCTCGCTAGGTTATGCCATAGTAACAAATAGTCTCAAAGTCTCCGTGGGATTCATATATATAAGTTTGTCACATTTGTTATACAATGGCTCAATGCTGTCTGTCACTCAATATTCTCCAATAGGACCCAGGCTAAAGGATATTCTCCAATAGGACCCAGGCTAAAGGAATAGCCACTGTACAGGACAGTTTTCTGCGGCACAGCAAAAACAGCAATTGAAGAACCACTTGATATTGTAGAAAACTTCTCTGAAATAGCACACATCATTCCTGATATTTTTTGCCCAAAAACTACTCTTTGCTCAAGACTGACATTCTGTAAGGATGGACTCACTAGGAGAGGAGATACTTTGACAATATTATGATATACCACAGTGGGTCTCTTGATTAAAAAAAAAAAATTACATTTCTTTCTAGGCACATAAAATGTACTCACTCCCTTTTCAATGGCGTTAACTCAAAAGTCCCATATTCCAGGATACTGTGATCATCTCAACATTGTCTCTGAGTGGATCCTCTTTTTCTGTAGATCCATGAACTATAAAGAGAAATTATCTGCTTACCATCACACCAACAAAAACAAGAGTTGAACACGTCCAGAAAACCACAATTAACACTCCTTTTCAGTAAGGGGAACAATGAAGGCACAGGGCCATGCCTAATACATAGCACTTCTGTGATCCCACTGGAAAGATAATACAGCCCTGCCTTAAGGTAAGCAATGTTTTTAAATTAAGCTCCATTTCTGCTCTCTGAAAGCAGCTCCTAAATCCATAGTTCTCTATGCTCTTCATTTCACCTTCTGAAGGCTATTATTCGCCTGGCCTGTGGAAGGGGGCATCCCAAAGTCCACTTTAAATCTTGGACAGTTTTCATTCAACAAGTGATTCTTTTGACCGTGATACCATCTCAAAAACTTAGCTGAGTTTTTATCTATGTGAATCCAATCATTTCTATGTGCCTCAATAACCACACTCACAATTCTCTGCAATGTATGACTTAATTACAGGTCTACTAAATTTTTCAAGTTATAGAGAGTCCCATGCATTGCTTTTCTAACTTTGTGTAATGATATTTTATTTCTTTTTCAGTGACAATCTCCCTTTAATATGCTGAAATTAAAATATTGAATTATTAGATTAACACTAATCACATGTCTTGTATTAAAAAGCATAAGAATAGCGAAGAGAGGGGAAAAAAGTAAATAGATAAAAAATAAATACATATAAAAGCAAAGAGGGAAAGCATGTGTCTTCCTTAGTTCTCATTTCTGCAACTGAGCACAAGTTTATAGTCGGAATTTATAACATCTCTTCCACTATCCACTCTTTAACTTCAGGTAGCATCTTAGCTTGAGAAATGATCTCAACTTTCTTACTTTGTTAGGTGGCCTAAACTTTCAATCCTCAAGTGCTGCATCAATATTGGTCTTGCTTTTTTGGCTGTCTGTATTTTACCATTAATTTTTACCACTGGATTTGCATGTATCATTAAGTGTCCTGAGAATCCCCTGAGTTCCAGACACCAGCCAGAATAGCAATCTTTTTTATTGCCTGTTGGCAAAACTATGAACAGAAGTTAGCTATAGGTGATGACATTATGATTGAAATGCATTTTGTGTGTGATTTTACATGCCTTTTCCCCTTTGAGCATATAGAAACTATTTAATTTGAAGAAAAGTGTTTTAAAATAATACACTACTACAGAATGAGTCATCAGTGAAGAGTGAAGAAAATACAATGTTGCAAATATAGTAATTTATCAATCCAGCTCCTCCTCATTGTCCTCACCTCTTGCTAATACTGAGTCTCACTCCACCGCTATGCTGCTCTGTGGACGGTGCATCCTCAGCCCCTCCTGGACCTCACTTCCCACCCAGCCCCAGGCCCTTCCCAGATTTGCTTGGGCTACATAACAAATAGTAGTTTTATTTTCGTATTCAAAAACAATGTTAGACTTGATTTTAGAAAAGTACTTTACTATGAATACCAATTTGAACAAGTAGAAAAGGAAAGTTTTTAAAGAAATTGACATAAGTGAATACATGTATTTTTATCTCATAAATAAGGTTCATAAATGGTAGAGAAAAGTAGCTACTTTATAAATAAAACAAGAATATCAAAAGGACATTGGCAGCAATCTAACTGGGTTACTGGTCATCTATGTGGTAGTGGATCCACATCCTGCATCTACCTTAATAACTCTGTGACTTAGAGTAGGTTGCTTAACATTTGCACTTCACTTTTACCTTCCGTGAAAATTGAATGGCAACTATACCTGTGCTATGGGGTTTTAAAACATGAATACAAGAGGCTGGGTGTGGTGGCACACACCAGTAGTCCTAGCAACTCAGGAGGCTGAGGTGGGAGGATCTCTTGAGACTAGGAGTTCGAGACCAGCCTGGGCAACATAACAAGACTCCATCTCAAAAAACAAACAAACAAAACAGAAAACCAAATAAAGCAAAAAAAAAAAAAAAAAAAGAAATCATGAGAACATTTACACAGATAATAAAAGAGTTCAGAAAACATGACTGCACAAAGTGAGCACTTTACAAATGTTATCTATTGTTAGGTTTGATGATCAAAGTCCGACACCTGCATCTTTTTAGGCATGTAAATTGGTTTGCTCAGGGCTTATTAGTATTCTCTTAGTCACAATACTGTACTCTCTGGATAAAGCATCTCAACATGTTCAAAGAGGAACACTGTGAACATTACTGCTAAACCAGTCCATGATGAAATATTTAAGAGGTTAGATAAAGTGTTCTGGAAAATGGATTTAGAATGCACAGTGGCTTAAGAGCATGATACAAAGTTTCCTTTTCTTCTTTCTAATGCTTGCTGTTTTCTTTCTCAGGATGGAACAGAACTGACCCACTAAGGTCTGTACTGGCTCAAGGGTAGTTGAGCAACAGGTGACATCCCATGTGTCACCATATCAAGGATTGAAATGAAGCTTTATCTTGTGAGCCTGAAGCACGTGTAGACATGGACTAGTTAATGTGCAAGTCCTTTGCTGTTTAGATTGTGCAGATGAAAGACAGGGGTATATAAAGTTTAAGGATTTGGCCAAGGGTTAGTGTTGACTCAGTTTATTTGGCTATTTAACTTTATCAGAAAGATTACCAAATAACTTTTTCCTGTCATCCATCCACAGTCAAATGATAGCACAGAATGATTACTTTTAAAAATGTTTCATTTTCTCCCTTGAGATGAACTTTGACCCTTGCAATGCTATTACATAATACATATCCTTAACTCTTCATCAGACTGTAATAAACTTAATTTACAGGTCTTTTTAATTTTTTAATTGAAACAGTTCTTCAACTGTTCCCCTCCTTTGATCCTCAGTAATCATCCAGCCATTCATCTTTATGACCCCAGCCTCACTTTACACTGCCTTGTGGAATTTCAAAATGACACAACCCAGTCTCTTCAGAACATTCAGTTCTGTGGCCAGAGGGCTGCTACTTCCTTTGTTCAAAAAATGTCGGACATTTATTTCAAGTTCCAGTTAAAATTATTCTGTTTTTAAAACTGTTTAGGGAACCGTTACTTTTTGTTCAGACTTGTTTATTTAGTTTCTTTCCTACCAATCCCTTGATTTCTTTGACGTTTGTATCCAATCTCTCTTTCTAGGGGCTGTAGGTAGCAAAGAGAACTGTATGGTTGAGAGTTCTTACCATATCAAGCTGACTTCTCTCACATTTTTAATGTGCTAATTTTCTGGCTTGGGAAATTAAAGCAAAATAAAATATTTTGTTTCCACTTCTGCTAATCCATTTACATTTCTTTAAATGATATCACATCCAAAGCCCTTTATATCAATAGCTTCAGGACAAGGTCTCAAAATGATGAAGGAGGGAAATAAGGGGGAAAATAAAGTGAAAATACTGTTAAACAAACAAAAACCTTCAGAGGAGAAGGAAGAAGACAGGTAGGGAAAAGGAGAAATATCCTTCATACTTTCCCACAAAGTGGCTTTAATAACAAATACATCATAGTAATGCTAACAATAGCTACACCAAAGCTGAATGACAAACAACATCTAAAACTCAGGATTAACTTAAAAGTGATGTTAATAATTGCTATTTCGAAGCCACAGTAGAGTGGTGATATGGTTTGGCTCCCTGTCTCCACTCAAATCTCATGCTGAGTTGTAATTCCCAGTGTTGGGGTAGGAACCAGGTGGGAGGTGACTGGATCATGGGGGTGAATTTCCCTAATGCTGCTCTCATGAACATGAGTGAGTTCTCATGAGACCTGATGGTTTAAAAGTTTGTGGCACTTCCGCTTTCACTCTCTCTCCTGCTCCACCGCAGTAAGACATGTTTGCTTCCTCTTTGCCTTCTGCCATGATTGTGATGCAAAATTTTTTCTCCTTACCTCAGTTAATCTGAGTTCTTGTCTCATAACCAGGAAGAACTAGGCACACAGGCACATTGAAGGGTGAGGAGGATGGAATTTATTTAAGTGAAAGGAAAGGTCTCAGCGAAGAGAGGGGATTCTGCAAGCAGTTTTCCACCTCACAAATTGAATACCAGGGGAACCACACACAAGTTGAAGAGACTAGGCTTCTCCCCTGCATAAGTCATGAATTCCTGGTGGCTCCACACCATTCCCCCAATGCACGTGGGTCTCCTGTGCAAGCCCAGACATGCCCCCTGTATAGGTTCCCTTATCTGCACAAAACATCTGATATAAACATTTGTGGGGTATCAGAGATTCTCCAGTGAATCTTTCCTGTCTGCCTAGCTCTTTGTTGGCCTCCTGCCTCTATCAACTGTAAGTTTTCTATGGACCCCAAACATGCGTCCTTTTAAGCCTGTAGAACTGTGAGTCAATCAAACCTCTTTTCTTCATAAATTACCCAGGTCTCAAGTAGTTCATTATAGCAGTGTGCAAATGAAATAATACAGAAAATTATTACCAGGAAAGTGGGGGCATTCCCATAAAGATACCTGAAAATGTGGAAGCAACTTTGGAACTGGAGAATAGGCAGAGATTGGGACAGTTTGGAAGGCTCAGAAGAAGACTGGGAGATGTGGGAAAGCTTGGAACTTCCTAGAGACTTGTTGAATGGTTTTGACGAAAATGCTGATAGTGTATGGACACAGAAGTCCAGGCTGAGGTGGTCTCAGATGGAGAAGAGGAATTTGTTGGGAACTGGAGAAAATATCACTCTTGCTGTGCTTTAGAAAAGAAGTTGATGACATTTTGCCCCTGCCCTGGAGATCTGTGGACTTTGAACTTGAGAGAGATTATTTAGGGTATCTGGCTGAAGAAATTTCTAAACAGCAAAGCATTCAATATGTAACCCAGCTGTTTTTAAAATTATACACTCATATGCATGAACAAAGAAATTATCTAAAACTGGAACTTATATTTAAAAGAAAAACAGAGCATAAAAGTTTAAAAAATATGTAGCCTGGCCATGTAGTAGAAAAGAAAAACCCATTTTCTGGAGAGAAATTCAAGACTGCTGCAGAAATTTGCATAAGTAAAAAGGATCATAATTTTCATAGCCAAGCAAATGGGGAAAATGTCTTCAGGGCATTTCAGAGAGCTTCATGGAAGCCCCTTTCATAATAAGTCCAGAAGTGGAGAAGGGAAAAATGGTTTTGTGGGCCAGGTCCAGTGCTCAAATACTCTCCTCAGGCAGCCTCTAGACATGGTGCTCTCATCCCAGATGCTCCAGCTCCAACCATGGCTAAAAAGGGCCATGGTATAGCTTGGGCTGTGGCTTCACAGGGTGCCAGCCCTAAGCCATGGTGGGTTGCATGTGATGTTGGGTCTGCAGGTACAGAGAAGACAAGAACCATGGTTTGGAAACTCTGCCTAGATTTCAGAGAATATATGAAAATGCCTGCATGTCCAGGCAGAATTCTGATGCAGAGGCAGAGCTCTCATAGAGAACCTCTATCGGGGCAGTTCAGAGGGGAAACGTGAGGTTGGAGCCCCCACAAAAAGCTCACACTGGAGCACTGCCTAGTGGAGTTGTGAGAAGAGGCCCACTGTCCTCCAGATTCCAGAATTCTAGAGCCACCAACAGCTTGCACCATGCACCTGGAAAAGCTGCAGGCACTCAATGTCAGCCAATGAAAGCAACTGTGGTGGTTGTACCCGGCAAAGCCCAAGGCCTTGGGAGTCCACCTTTTGCATCAGAAGGCCCTGGATGTGAGACACGGAGTCAAAGGAGATTATTTTGAAGCTTTGAGATTTAATGACTGCCCTGCTGGGTTTCAGACTTGCATGGGGCCTGTAACCCCTTCTTTTTGGCCAAATTATCCCATTTGAAATGGGAGCACTTACCAAATGCCTATGCCTCCATTGTATCTTGAGAATAACTAACTTGTTTTTCATTTTCCAGGCTCATAGGCAGAAAGTACTTGTCTTGTCTCAGATGAGACTTTGGACACAGACTTTTGGGTTCATGGTAAAATGAGTTAAGACCTTGGGGGACTGTTGTAAAGGCATGATTGTGTTTTGAAATGTCAGAAGGACATGAGACTTGGGAGGGGTCGGGGCGGAATGATGTAGTTTCCCTCTGTGTCTTCACCCAAATTTCATATTGAACTGTAATATACAATGTTGGGGGAGTGATCTAGTGGGAGATAATTGAGTCTTGGGGGTGGATTTCTCCCATGCGGTTCTCATGATAGTGAGTGAGTTCCCACAAGATCTGATGATTTAAAAGTGTGCGTCACCTTTCCCCTCACTCTCTTTCTCCCGCTCCACTATGGTAAGATGTGCTTGCTTCCTTTTTGCTTTCTGCCATGATTGTAAGTTTCCTGAGGCAACCCAGTCATACTCCCTATTAAGCCCATGGAATTGTCAGTTAAGCAAACCTCTTTTCTTCATAAATTACCCAGTCTCAGGTAACTACCTCATTATAGCAGTGTGTGAACAGACTAATACAAATGGAAAATAAAACCCATAAATGCTTTATTTATTATTAGCATTTCCAATTAGTACATGTAAAGAATGATGGGAATAGAAAATGATTTTTTTGGACTATAGCTCAGTAATAATTTTTTCTGGAAAGTACCATCAATAATGCCAAAATTGTGTTGCCAAAGTATAATGAAAAATAGGACATTTCCATAGTAGCAAAGAATCTCACCATAAAATACTTTAATTATAGAAAACAAAAAAACTGTAACTCCGTAGTGTAGAATCCTGACATCTATTACTTTACTAAAGTTTTCAGTTGACATGTACCAGTAGTGAGACATATAAATATTATATACCTTCTAATATGATGCACTCAGAAGAACACAGCATTACTTATGATTATGCAAAAAGGTACAAGTTAAACTTAAACATGAGGAAATATCAGACAATTCCAAATTGAGGAACTGTACACAAAATTACTGGCAAATATTCTTCCAAAGTGTTAAGGTCATGAAAGACAAGAAGGCTATGTTACTATCACAGGTTTGGAAAATATTAAAAAGACCTGATAACTAGCAATAATGTGCAATCTTGGACTAAATCTTGACCACAAAAAGGACATCAGTGAGATAAATGATAAAATTTGAATAAGGTATATAGATTAGTTAATACCTTATCACTGTTAATTTCCTGACTCTTGATAACTGTACTATGGTTTAAAAGCTATTAACATTTGGAGAAGCAGGATAACAAATTTGTCGAAGTTATTTTAAATATTTTTTAACCTTTTTCTAAGTTTAAAATTATTTCAAAATAAATTCTTTTAAAAAACGAGAATAATGAAGAGACCACATTTTATAAGCACGCATGATCCTCAGAATTAGAAGGCTTAAAAACAAATTCAGAATCTCCAAATAAATTTCAGAAAGGACCCATTCTTATTTTATTACTTACAAAGTAAATAGATGTGCAGCCAGCAAAGAATGAGCTCTTTTGGTGTATGTTTAAAGAAGATTATGAAGTGTGTGTGGAGCTATAATGGTCTCAGATGACACTTGCTGAACTTTCTATGTTTATTTTGAGGTTTGTTTTTTTTTCTGCATCTAACACCAAATTTGATTTTTAACAATTTATTTTCATCCCAGAAGAAAAGAAAATATCCATTTTTAAATAAATAACAAACCAACATGATAACACTTACCTGTCGTTTAATCTCTTTCTAGAATAGAAAACACACATACGTGAACACACATGCACACCCCAAATATCCAGTTGTATGATATGCAAACTAAATTATGAAAGCTGTACCACTAGGATTTTTCAATAAGACTGACTTAAACTGAGGATACCAAGCTATCACTCAGGAAAATACTATAAATAGTTATAACAGTTGTTAATTATTGCCAAAACAGAAAAATTTAAATGATAAAAAATCCTACAGTGAAGTTATGACCATAACTTAGTTCTTTATAAGTAATCTGTTTCTAGGAAATCTCTTTGGGCTATTTCTTAAACCTAATTTTGTTTGTTTTTAGTTTGGGCAGAGAGATTCAGATTTTATAAGAGTAAGTAAAATAATCCTGAAACGTTTATCTGGAGTGGCAGAGTTAAGATGGACACTCATTCTTTTGATGCTTTTTAAAATCTATATCCTCTCTGTTGCATCTGAAGAAATGCCAGGCCAATTTCAGATCCTGGTGGCTTTCACTTCCTTTCTTATAGAATACTCTCTCTTGAAGTTTAGGCAAACATATAAGAAAGTAACTACCCACTGAGGAGATAATGTAGAGAAACCATGAGAATACATAGAGAGGGAGAATGGACCAACTCAGCACAACCTTTAAATCATGCTCATGAACATGTCAGACATGGAAATACAGCCTTTTCTGGACCGTGCAGATTAGCCCAGCTGCCAGCTGAATATCACCCAGTGACCACTCTTAAGTCACTCTTAAGTCAACTCTTAGAGCAGAAGAATCAGTCAGCTGAGTCTTACTCAAGTTATTGACCCACATATCTTGATTATAAAGGATAATTGCTTTAATCCATTAGTTTTAGGGTGGTTTGCTATGCAGAAATAGATAAACAGAAGACATGGATGTGAGGAATCCTGTTTGGTGGGTGCGGCAAGGGCTGCAGCTATCTATCCCACTCTCACTTCACCCTTAAAATCTGAATCTCAAATGTGTGGTGGCTATGTCCAGTTTAATGACTATAACTCTTTCTAGCCTCCCTTGAAAGTCTGTGTGGTCAAGTGACAAAGGTCTGCCCAGAGACATAAATGGAAATGATGTTTACACACACTGAAAAATATCTTTTAACTGTTTTCTCCTTCTTTCTTCTCTGGACCAAAATGTGGATATAGTCATTTGTGCTATGGCCATTATCTTGGACCCTGAAGAAGAAAGAAGCCTTCACGCTTGAAAATTTCGAGCTTAGTACTGTAAGGATCTTGAAATTTTGTGACTTTGAGAAGTGACTGAACTTATTTTTCATGAGCAAAAAGTACATATTGTATGAGCCACTGGTGCTCAAACTTTTTTCTATATGAAGCCAAGACTAATGAATTAATGGGTAATTAAACAAGCAGGATAATGGGGCAGGACATGATTTATTTCCAGCAATTTTAGCAAGAGAGAAATAAAGTAATAAGACTCATTTTGTTGCACTTTGCTCTGTTGTGTTTTGCATATATTGTATTTTTTACAAATTGAGAGTTTGTGTCAACTCTGCATTCAGAAAGTCTATGGGGGCACCATTTTTCCAACACTATGTGCTTTGTGTCTCTATGTCACATTTTGATAATTCTCATAGTAGTTCCAATTTTTCATTTACTTTATATCTATTATGCTGATCTATGATCAGTGAACTTTGATGTTGCTCTTGTGACTATTTTGGGCAACATGAATCATGCCCATATAAGAGAGCAAACTCAACTGTTGTGTGTGTTCTACCCCAAGTACCAGCCGTTCCCCCATTACTCTGCCTCTCCTCCAGCATCCCTTTTCCCTGAGACACAGAATATTGTAACTAGGTCAATCAATAACCCTATAGTAGCCTCTAAGTGTACGGGTTAAAGGAAGAGTAGCGTGTATCTCACTTTAAATCAGAAGTTAGAAATGATTAAGCTTACTGAGGAAGGCATGTTGAAGCTGAAATAGGCTGAAGTCTAGGCCTCTTGCACCAAACAGTTAGCTAAGTTGTGAATGCAAAGGAAAAATTCTTGAAAGAAACTAAATGTACTACTCCAGTGAATACATATATGATAAGAAAGCAAATCAGCTCTATTGTCAATGTGGAAAAAGTTGAGTGGTCTGGATAGAAGAATCAACCAGCCACAACATTCCCTGAAGCAAAAGCCTAATTAGCAAGGCTGTAATTCTTAATTCTATAAAGACTGTCAGAAGTGAGGAAGCTTCAGAAGGAAAGTTGGAAGCTAACAGGGATTCTTTCATGAGGTTTAAGGAAAGAAGCCACCTCCTTAACATAAGATTGCGAAGTAAAGCAGCAAGTACTGAGAGATAAGCTGCAGTAAGTTATTCAGATGATCTACCTAAGATAATTGTTAGAGGTGACTACACTAAAAAAACAAAAATAAAAAACAAACATATTTTCCATGTAGATGAAATTGCCTTATATTGCAGTAAGATGTCATCTAGGACTATCAAGGCTAGAGAAGAGGAGTCAATGCCTGGCTTCAAAGCTTCAAAGGACAGGCTGGCTCTTTTTTTAGGGGTTCAATGTAGCTGGTTATCTTAAGTTGAAGTCAGTGTTCATTTATCTTTTCAAAAATGCCGAGGCACTTATGCATTATCCTAAATCTACTCTGTCTGTTCTCCATAAATAAATGAACAAAGCTTGGATGACAGCACATATGTTTATGGCATAGTTTACTGAATAATTTAAAGCCCACTGTTGAGACCTGCTTCTCAGGAAAAAAAAAAAAAAGATTTTTCTCAAAATACTGGTGTTCAGTGATAATGCACTTGAAAACTTTGATGGAGATATACAGGGAGATTAATGTTGCTTTTATGCCTTGTAACACAACATCCATTCTGCAGCCCATGGATCAAGGATTTATTTCAAGTCTTACTAATTAAGAAATACATTTTGTAAGTCCACAGCTGCCATAGATAGTGATTTCTCTGATGGATCTGGGCAGAGTAAATTGAAAACCATCTGGGAAGGATTTACCATTTTAGATGCCGTTAAAAACATTCTTGATTCATGGAAGGAGGTCAAATTATCAACAATAACAGGGTTTTGGAAGAAGTTGATTCCAACCTTCATAGATGACTTTGAGGGGTTTAAGACATCAGGAAGTAACTGCAGATATGATGGAAAGAGCAAAAGAACTAGATTCAGAAGCTGACCTTAAGGTGTGACTGAATCATTGCAATCTTACAATAAAACTTGAATGAATAAGGAGTCACTTCTAGATAAGCAAAGAAAGTGGTTTCCTGAGTTGAAATCTACACCTGGTGAAGATGTCATGAACATTATTGAAATGAAAACAAAGAATTTAGAATCTTCCATGAACTTAACTTGATAAGACTGCAGCAGAACTTGAGATGACTGATTCCAATTCAAAAATAAGTTCTACTGTAGGTAAAATGCTATCAAACAGCATTGCAGTATACAGAAAAATTTTCTGTAAAAGCAAGTCAATTAATGCAGCAAACTTCACTGTTGTCTTAAGAAATTGCTACGGTCACCCAAAACTTTAACAACCACCATCCTGACCAATCAGCATGTGTAACCACTGAGGGAAGACCCTCCACCAGCAAAAAGGTTGTAATTTAATGCAGGCTTTGATGATTGTTAGCATTTTTGGCAATAAGGTATTTTTTAATTGTTTGCACATCGTTTTTTCTTTATTAGATGTAATGCACACTTACTAGACTACAGTATAGTGTAAACATAACTTATATATGCACTGGCAAACAACAAAAAACCTTGTGTGACTTCCTTTATTGTGATATTTGCTTTATTCTAGTGGTCTGGAACCAAACCCACAGTATTTCTGAAGTATGCCTGTATCGTTTAGCTGGGCCTTGAGATCCTAACAGTCAATGATTATACAGAGAATCTTTCATTTGTTCATCTCCACCATTAACTAAGATCCAGAAATTGTATTATACATCCCAGTATATATTAGCCATTTATTAGCCATTTGATTTATATAATTGAGGTCTTATTTTCTATTTTTAATTTAATATTTTATTATATAAAATGTAGAAAGTAATATAACAATATTATAACCACCCACACCATAGAAATAAAAATTACAAAACTGAAATATTATGTATATCTCCATCCCCCCAGGCCACTGTATTTCAGCCTGGGAGAGAGAGTGAGAATCCCCCTTTAAGAAAACCCTACAGGTTCAGAAAAATGCAGGGATGAAGAAGAATATGGTTACTGGACACTTTGAAAAGTCAGTGCTATTCTGAACATAGACTCATAATACATTTTCTAAAATTCAAAATTGTATTGACACCTGGAGGTACTAGATATGAATGCCGACAGAAGAAAAGGGAGAAATTGCCTTGGGGAGGAGAACTACATTGGTCATAGGCTTCTATTAACTCTTAAAGATACAGAGGAAAGAAGCAAGCTTTCAAGATCCACTTCACTTGATTTTCAGTTTTGAGTTCTAGAGATTCTTTGAATATTGCAATTGTATTTTCTTTATATTTATTCTTTAAGTTTGGTGCTGGCTGTAGAACAGATGACATGTAGAGAAGAGAGTTTATTCAAGTCTGATTCATAGTTCCCTTAACTATACTAACTCATTCAAGATTGATTCACTCCTCCTTTATAATAGTTCTAACTTCTTTATAAAGTCAATGAATGTTCTGCTTTTTAAAAAACTGTGGTAATAAAATCTTAGGGTAAAAGAATACACAAGTCAGCTGGGCGCAGTGTCTCATGCCTGTAATCCCAGCACTTTGGAAGGCTGAGGTAGAGGATGACTTGAGCTGAGAAATTAAAGGTTGCAATGAACTATGATTATCTCACTCACTGCACTCCAGTCTGCGCAATATAGTGAGACCCTGTCTCCAAAAGAGAAATATGCAATAAATCTTTTCACATATTCATGTCATCTTTCGAGCTTTTTATTCCTAAGGAGAGATTTGGGCTATATGCAGAAAAAAAGAAAGCCTTAGCAAAAACTTTCAAACAAAAAGCCCTGGGGGAGAGTATATATGGTGCCACAGAACTAATTATGTACCTGGACACACACATGTGGGACCCTGACAGGTAACCTCATAGAAAAACTAGGCCACTTTTAATATAGCCATGATTCCCAACATATTTTGTTCTTGCACCAATTTCTTGCTCTATCTCCTGTGTTTTCTTAACATCCAAGATGGTCTTATTAATCATTATTTAAAGTAAAATAAGTATATTGAATGTGACTTTTCCAACTACATGTGTCCCTCCTGTGTTGAATCATGCTTTTGGGAATCAGTAGTGTAGAGGTTGATATGTAAAATTGTCTTTTATAAATCTTAGGTGTCAATTTTAAGGATGAGGGAATACTCTGTCTCTGCCTTGTGATTTGGAGAAATAGAGAGGGAATGGGTCGTGTGAGTGAAGGCAATAGGGAACAGATTGGAGCACACTTCCAAAATGACTGATTTTGTGATGCACAGAGAACCCTTCTGAAGCCCACTTTGGAACACATTTCTTTCAGACTTCTACCATCATAACTACATTATTCAATAAGATGAGTCATCAGGAAAGTACACTGTAATTTAAGAATTAACTTATATTGGATCAAATCCACATAAACATTTATAAGGAGCTCAAGTTAGGGCCCAGTAAGTAGTTGGTTGTATGTAAGTATTAATAAATTGTATAAGAAAATTAGATCTAGAGATGAAATTGTTTAGCTTCGGTTGATGGCCTGAAGTTTTTATATTTGTCAGTTTCTGACAAAGGGGTTTTCTTCTAGTTAATACATGTTAAAATGCTTAAAATAGTGTTTGGCCATTAAGGCATACTTCACATAATGGAACACTACACATAGTAAAATATTTCGCGAAGTCCATTGTTTATAGGACTTTGAGTATAATTCTTATTATTTCCTGAAATTTTTATACATGTTAAAAATTATTTCCTATAGGTCAGGGAATATGTCTTTTCTTTATTTCTATATCCTAGTAGAAGGCAGGAACATAGTCGCTGCTCAATAAAAGTACTCTTCGCTGGGCGCAATGGCTCACACCTGTAATCCCAGCACTGTGGGGTTACAGCACTTTGGGAGGCTGAGGCAGATGGATCACGAGGTCAGGAGATCGAGACCATCTTGGCCAACATAGTTAAACCCCGTCTATACTAAAAAAAAAAAAAAAAAAAAAAAAAAAAGCTGGGTGTGGTGGAGCACACCTGTAGCCCCAGATACTCTGGAGGCTGAGGCAGAAGAATAGCTTGACCCTGGGAGGTGGAGGTTGCAGTGAGCTGAGATTGTGCCACTGCACTCCAGCCTGGAGACAGAGTGAGACTGTCTCACAAAAAAAAAAAAAAAGAAAAGAAAAATATTCTGATATGTTAAAATGTGAAAGCAGATTTGAGATCCTGCAAGTAGATTCACTTCAAAT
Organism: Macaca mulatta; assembly: GCF_049350105.2. Taxonomy (NCBI): domain Eukaryota; kingdom Metazoa; phylum Chordata; class Mammalia; order Primates; family Cercopithecidae; genus Macaca; species Macaca mulatta. The sequence continues at coordinate 165,005,884 of NC_133410.1, read as the reverse complement.
TATATTTTAAAGTTTTATAATATGTATATTTCTTGGACTAAATACAGAGATATTTGTAATTTCCCTTATTAGTTTTTCACAGGCCTCACATTCTTTGCTGGATAATAAGTTCCTTGATCTGAAACAATGCTGTGAGGGATGACATGATATTGTATAAAGCATTCTGTAAATCAGTTGATGTTGCTTTTGGCATTGTGGGCAGGAAAGGCAATTCTATACACAGAATAAATGTCTACACCAGTGAGAAGAATATGCAGTTCTTTCCATCGTGGAAGCAGTTCAATAAATCAGATACTACACAGATTTCATGGGCAATTCATATCACGTGACTTGGTGGTTCACAATCAAGGGCTAAGTCTCTACTAAAGCCCAATAGCAAGCCAGATGCTATTTCTCAAAATAAGAATTGTTATTTATTTACAGAGGATTGTGAAGCATTTTTCAAAATCTTCAGATTCCTTGCTATGATTCACTTATAAATGACTCCATACTTCACTATCTGCCAGACATGCTTCAAATATAATTGGATCTGTTGGTTCATATTCCACTAGCAGGTCAATTTCCATTGAAGTCTAGACCTATTTCATATCTTTCTCTGGTCCAGGACTCCATTCAGAACTGGTGGTTTTGGAGTTACTTGGTAAATGGATTGGGGTGAATGCTTGAATTAGGTATATGTTGCTTTCAAAATCTGAAGAGGACTAGTTGATATTGTACTTCTTTGTTTATGGTAGGAAGGACATAATCCCATAATCCTTCACCCAGTATATCTCAACTTGCTGCAAACAATTGAACCCCTCAGTATTTTATCAAGGTGACAAATCCTTGAAACTTTTCGGGATTTGCTTCCCACCCTTTGTTTTATATAAGCCTTATCAATTTGTCAAAAGCACTTGCTACTTTCTTTTTTAAAATTATTTCAATAGGTTTTTGGAGGAACACATACTATTGGGTCAGATGAATAAGTTCTTTAATGGTGATTTCTGAGATTTTGGTTCACCTATCACCAGAACAGTGCACACTGTACCAAATGTGTAGTCTTTTATCACTCACACCACACCTGCCCTTTCCCCTGAGTCCCCAGAGTAAATTGTATCATTCTTAGGCCTTTGCATCCTGAAGTTTAACCCCCACTTACGAATGACAACATAAGATGTTTGGTTTTCCATTCCTGAGTTAATTCACTTAGAATAACGATCTCCAATTTCATCCAGGTCGTTGCAAATGTAATTATTTTGTTCCTTTTTATGGCTGAGTAATATTCCATTATATATATATATATTCCATTATATATATATATGTTTTATATATATATATAACATTTTCTTTATCCACTCATCGATCAATGGATATTTGCACTAGTTCCATATTTTTACAGTTGCAAATTGTGCTATAAATATGTGTGTGCAAGTATCTTTTACGTATAATGACTTCTTTTCCTCTGGGTAGATATCCAGGAGTGGTATTGCTGGATCAAATGGTAGATCTACTTTTAGTTCTTTAAGGGATCTCCACATTGTTTTCACTAGCGATTGTACTAGTTTCATTCCTACCAGTAGTATAAAAGTGTTCCCTTTACCCTCCATCCATGCCAACATCTATTATTTTTTGACTTTTTGATTATAGCCATTCTTGCAAGACTGAGATGGTATCTCATTGTGGTTTTTATTTGCATTTCCCTGATCATTAGTGATGCTGAGCATTTTTCATATGTTTCTTGGCCATTTGTGTATGATCTTTTGAGAATTTTCTGTTCATGTCATTTACCCCCTTTTTGATGCAACTGTTTGCATTGTTCTTGCTGTTTTGTTTTGTTTTGTTTTGAGTTTGAAGATTTTGGCCATTAGTCCTTTGTTGGATGTATAGATTGCAAAGATTTTTTTCCCACTCTGTAGGTTTTCTGTTTACTCTGCTGACTTTTTTATTTTATATTTTATTTTATTTATTAATTATTATTATTATTATTATTTGCCGTGCAGAAGTTTTTAGTTTAATGGTCCCATATCTTTATCTTTGTTTGGTTGCATTTGCTTTCGGGTTCTTGGTCATGAAGTCTTTCCCTAATCCAGCATCTAGAAGGGTTTGTCCAATGTTATCTTCTAGAATTTTCATGGTTTCAGGTCTTAGATTTAAGTTTTCTATCCATCTTGATTTGAGTTTTTTATAAGATGAGAGATAAGGATCCAGTTTCATTCTTCCATTTGTGTCTTGCACCATTTGTTGAATAAGGTGTCCTTTCCCCACTTGATATTTTTGTTTGCTTTGTTGAGGATTAGTTAACTGTAAGTATTTGACTTTACTTCAGTGTTCTCTATTCTGTTCCATTGGTCTATATGCCTATTTTTATACCAGTACCATGCTATTTTGGTGACTATAGCCTTACAGTAGTTTGAAGTAGAGTAGTGTAATGCCTCCATATTTGTTCTTTTTATTTAGTCTTGCTTTGGCTATACAGGCTCTTTTTTTAGTTCCATATGAATTGTAGGATTATTTTTCTAGTTTTGTGAAGAATGATGGTGGCATTTTGACAGGAATTACATTGAATTTGTAGCATGCTTTGGCAGTATGGTCATTTTCACAATATTGATTCTACTTATCCATAAGTATGTGATGTGTTTCCATTTGTTTATGTTGTCTAAAATTTCTTTCAGTAGTGTTTTGCAGTTTTCCCTGCAGAATTCTTTCACCTCTTCAGTTAGGTATATTCTTCCTAAGTATATATTTTTTTTGCAGCTATTGTAAAAGAGGTTGAGTTCTTGAGTTGATTCTTAGCTTGGTTGCTGTTGGTGGATAGCAGGAGTACCAATTTGTGTAATACATTAATTTTGTATCCTGAAACTCTGATGAATTCATTTACAACTTTTTGGTTGTGTCTTTAGGGTTTTCTAGGTATATGGTCATGTCCTCAGCAAAAGCAGCAGTTTGACTTCCTCTTTACTGATTTGGATACCCTTTATTTCTTTCTCTTGTCTTATCCTTATTCCTCTGGCTAGAACTTCCAGTACTATGTTGAATATAAGTGGGGAAAGTGTGCATCCTTGTCTTGTTCCAGTTCTCAGGGGGAATGCTTTCAACTTTTCCCCATTCAGTATAGTGTCGGCTGTGGGCTTGTCATAGATTGCTTTTGTTATCTTAAAGCATGTCCCTTTTATGCTCATTTTGCTGAGGGTTTTTTAATCATAAAGTTTGCTGTATTTTATCAAATGCTTTTTCTGTCTCTATTGAGATAGAAATAATAATGTTTATAGATATATAGTTACTTAATAAAGTATAAAGAAATGTGGGGAAATGATTACTGTCTATTTTGAGGGAAAGGAAAGAAGAATGGGACAAAGAGAGACTTCCTTTAAAAAGAAAACTCTTCATTGAGTTATGATTGACATACAAAAAGCTGCACAGATTTAATATAGACAAGTAAATGAGTTTGGAGATAAGTATGCACCTGTGAAAACAATATATGCTATAAAACAATTCTATACATGAAACACAATCTATGCTATAAGCCAATTCATTACATCCAAAAGTTTTCTTCTTCCCCATTTATTTATTATTGTTTGCTATAAGAATACTTAACATCTATCTTCTCACCCAATTTTTATGTATACAATACAGTATTTTTAGCTATAGGCACTATTCAGTATAGCAGATCTCTAGGACTTATTCATCTTGTATAACCAAAACTTTGTACCCTTTGACTAATATCTCCATGTTTCTCCCTTCCCCCTGACCCTGACATGTACCATTCCACTCTTTGCTTCTTTGACTATTTCATATTCATCAGGTAAATGGTCTCCTGTAGAATTTGTCCTTCTGTGTCTGGCTTATTTCACTTAGCATAATTTTCTCCATGTTATATAGATATCTGTTAGCTCTAGTTGGTTTATAGTTGTATTAAAGTCTTCTATTAATCATTTTCTAGCTAGTTCAATTCATTACTGATGATGAGATATTGAATTCTAATGTACTAATATGGGATTGCATATTTTTGGTATTCAATTTTTTCCATTATTACTTTGTATTTGGTATTTTGCTTACAGTATTTATGTATTAGTTGCACATAGTTTTATAATTATTACATCCTCTTAATGAATTGACTATTTTATCATTATAAAGTATCCTTCTCTGTCTCAATTATAAAATTTAATCATAATGGTTATTTTATTGGCATTAGTATAGTCATTCCAGACTTTTGATAAATATTTGCATTATGAATATTTTTTCATTTTACTGTTAACTTACTTGTCTTGTATCTGTAGATAGCATCTAGTTGAATCAAGCTTTTGCTGATCTTTACTGTTTTCTATATGTCTTGTGTCTTTTTTTCTTCTATTAATTAATTATAGCCTTCCTTTGTGTTAAATAGATACTTTCCAGTATACCTCTTTAATTCCATTGTTATTTCTTTTAATATTTTCAAACATTTTTAGTGGTTGTCCATGGGATTACAATTAAAACCTTAATGTAATATTAACTTAATTTTACCTTTTCACAGAAATTTTGCTTATGTATATTTCCATTCTCTATCCCTTCTTTGTGCTATTATTGTCATTCAGTGGACATGTTTATACTCTGCCAGTCAACACAGATTTATAATAATTGTTTTATGCCATTGTCCTTCAAATCAGATGGAGAAAAAAGTAAAGAAAAGTACATTTATACTATATTTCATATTACCTGTGCATTTAACTTGACCAATGTTCTTTACTTCTTGTTATGGATTTAAGTTGCCTTCTAGCATTCTTTCCTCTTTGCCTGAAGGACTCCCTTAAGCTTTTATGTTTGTTTGTTTTATTTCTTTTTTTTCTTTGTATTGCAGGTCTGATAACTATGAAGTATCTCAGTTTTCATTTATTCTGAATGGTTTTACCTACTTTTCACTTTTGAAAGATAGTTTTGCTGGATATAAAATTTTTGGTTAGCAGAACTTTTCTTCCAGCACTTCAAATACATTGTCTTCTTGCCTTTTGGTCTCAGTGATTTCTGATAAGAAGTTAGATATTAATCTTATTGAGGTCTTCCCATATGTGTTGAACTGTTGTTCTCTTGCAACTCTCAATATTGACAATATTATTCCTCTCAATCTTTTGACAATTTGACTATGATGTGTTGGTGTGACTGTCTTTGAGTTTATCCTAATTGAAATTTGTTGAATTTTCTAGTTCTGTAGAATAATATTTGCCAGCACATTTTGAAACTTTTGATTATAATTTCTTCAACTATTCTTTCTACTTCTTTCTCTTTCTCCTTTCCATTGGAGATTTTCATCAGATGTATGTTGGCATATTGGATGTGTGCCATATATGTCTGAGGCTCTGCTCATTTTTTTCCATTAATTTTTATTTTTTTATTAGTTTTAATCAGAATGGATAATCTCAGTTGATATGTTTTTAATTTCACTGATTCTCCTGCCATCTCAAATCTACTGTTGAGTTCTTCTAATAAATTTTTTTATTTTAGTTATTTTACTTTTCAGCCTCATAATTTATATTTAATTCTTTGTTGTAATTACTATTTTTATTGATATTCTTTATTTGGTGATATACAATTTTCATATTTTAATTCTTTGAACATGTTTTCTGTTATTGTTGTTGTCCCTTAAATGTAGAATTTTTTTGTTCTCCTGAGGCACAATTTCTCCATATTGGTTTTTTTCCTTGTTTGTTTCATATTTTCCATGTCATATTGTTTTTGAAAAGTAACATTTTAGAAAATACAATGCTGTAATCCAGGAAATCAGATTCTACTCCTCTCCCTTAGGTTTATTGCTGCTGCCTTTTAATTGTTTTTACTATTGTTATTGCTTCCACTGTTTTTTATTTAGTGAGTTTCCTGAACTAACCCTCTAATGTTTATTTCTTCCTTAGAGTGCATCCACTGAAGTCGCTACATTATTTGGCAAGTCATCAGTTATTGATTGTACCAATATTTTCTTAAATGCCTGGAACCTATAAGTCTGCCATTCTTGGCTAAGAATGTGTGTGTATGTGTGTGTAGTGTGTGTGTGTGTGTCTGTGTATGTGTATGTGTATGTGTATGTGTGTGTGTGTGTTTGTGCGTGTGTATGTTGGAGTATAAGCCTCAGTGCTCAAGGAGTTTAAAACTCTACTTTAGCTTTAACTCTTTGTTTATAGCTTATGCAGAGCCTTAAGGTCACCCAGGAGTGAAAGATTGGAGGCCAGTAGGCATTTTCTGACCATGCACACAACCCTGCCTACGCATGTGATTTTCCAGTTTTCCAGGTATATGTCAGAGCTTTCAATGTTATTTATGAGCATCTCATTCCCAAATTCTTCTTTTTATATTTTTGACCAAGATCTTGATTGCCCCACCTGGCATTGTAACTTATGGGAAATATCACGTTAAACAATTGCTACTGATTATTTTTGACAAATGTCCTTGTGATCTTGGGATAGAGCTTTCCTGCAAGTAAGATCAAATAATGATGAAGCCCTATAAATGGGATTTTTACAGAGATCTGTAAGACAGATCACATGGTTACAAGGCTTTAAGGATATAAATTTTTGAGGAGCTCCAATCTCATTCTTCCTCCAGTAGTGGCAAAGCTGTTGATTTTCACAGCTACCATGGTGATGAGCCTACTGTTTTTTCAAGATTACTGTGAAGCCAGGGAGTGAAAGATGGGAATAGGCCAAGTTAAAAAGCTATAATTTATCCTGTTTGCACTGAGCTTCAGCAGTCGTTCTTGAGCAAATGTTCTTCTGTTTTCTTAGCTCTTTGGTTAATCTCCAGAGTTTCGAAGAAGTAAATTTTGAAAAATTTTGTCATCATTTAGATTATTTTTATTGATTAACAGATTTACAGAAGTCCTCACTTTCATACATAGTGTTTTTAATTTCCTACCAGTTGTTCTGTGCTAATTTACTTTTCAATGTCTTGTGATAACTGCTTTATGTATTGTTTCATCCGGGACTTTTAATGGTAATCAGTAGAAAGGATAGAGTAGAGTATGCTCACTCTTTCTTAACAACTAGAACTTCTATTGCATGTTCTTTTATTCAAATCAAAATGGAAACATTATATCACAAATTTACTCTATTCATAATTGACTCATAAACAACAACAAAAGAACCCCAAAAGTTTATTGGTTTTTTTTTAAAGGCCCAAAAGCCCCAATATTGTTGTAAATATGCTCATATATTGAATGTAATGTATTAGAATACTGTTTCCTCTGTATCATCCTGCATGTTTTGTACCATATATTCTTTTTTTAAAGTTAAATATCAAATTTTTTTAGCTCAGAGAAATATTTTGATTTGGTTAGTACAAAAAATGTGCAATAAGTTATGTATGTCTAACAAAATTAAAATTTTGGTTTATAGTACCAAAGCCTCACATTAGATATTGCTTGAAGGAGACTTATTATTACTCCACTTCTGGTTCTTATTAAGCAAAGAATGTTTTAGTAAAAAAGTTGTTAAATGACCTTAAATAATCTATCTTCACAACTTTATTTATTTTCTAAGTTATGAGAGAGTTTTCTACAAGTATGTATGCTATGTTGGCCATATTGTCTAGGTCTGGAGTGATACACTAGACATTATTTAGAGGGGTCAAGATGATAAATTATAATAATGTGCAATAATGTATTAGGAAGCCTTCAGTTTCAGATAAAAGTGTTCAGAGACTTCAGAAATATTGGTGTAGGTTCCGGAATAGCTCTGGTGTCCCCAAAATAACCCTCTATAATGGCAAGGAAAATATATACAAGCATACATACATTACTTAATACAAATATTAATATTCACCTATGTTTGAATAAAATCTGCATTTCACTAACTGAACAGATGTTAATTAATCAAATATAACACTATTTATGAAGACTAGATCTTAGCCAGAATTTCACATCCATTGTTTTATTTATCCTTTGCAAAAACCACTTAGATAAAGATGTCTTATATAAAAGCTTTGGAATCCAAGATACAAAAAGCATAAAAGTAGATTACAGTGATAGTGAAGCTATCGGAAAGTGCACATTTTATAATTCGATGCAAGATGTTAATTTCTCCATATTTTAATATTCTGACAAAATTTTAATGTTTCAAAGACAAATAATATTTTACTTAATTCAAATACTCTGATGATTATGAAGATGGTAACAGATTGCTATCAGTAACATTCTGGTAATGTTATTTTGATCCATAGGCAAAATTGCTTGCTCTGAGAGAGAGGAAAACTAGGATTTATGGGGGTATCTATTTCTACATTATCATTTGGCTCACTTCTTTTGTATTATAGATTATATAATCTCTACTTAAAAAAACATACATTATTATCATGTTTTGATTGCTATTCAATTAAAATACTGCAAACTTGAGAATACCAAGAATGCTCTGTCTTTGTAATAGAACTGGAATTTATATATTAAAACAAGTTGAAACTCACTGTATCTAAATTTTATGACAAAGGGTTAAAACTATAATCAAGAGTTATGAAAACTTAAAATATATAGCAAGTTAAAGTATTTTGGCCTGAATTATCAAAAAAATCTGTTTTTCTATGGTGCATTTAAAAAAATACAAACTTAATCTTAACATTTGTAACCATAGTGAAATCTTAAAAAAGTATTTCTTGGAAAGCTTCTTTTGTTTTTTATTATACCTTTGGGTTCCATTTTAGAGCCTGGGTGCTTTAATTGTCATCTCGTAACAGGCAAGAAAGTAAATTAAAGGAACCTCTGGTGAAAGGAGTGATAGATCTTCCATGCTATTGGATAGACTTCAAAGATAGAGAGCTGTATTTTATTCCCTGTGATTTTCTTTAGGCTTTGGGAGCCAGCAACTATCATCAGAGAACAAACATCTAGTTCAAAACTAAGAAGAAGAAGAAAAAATATTTCACTCTCGTATAAACAGTCTTGAAGTTATCCTTAAAGGAGGAGGTAAATTTTGAAAGGGATACTAAAAGGTCTCAGCATATAAAAACAGCTCTATATCCTTGAGGAATCGCCATACTGTCTTCCACATGGTTGAACTAATTTATACTCACACCAACAGTGTAAAGGCGTTCCTATTCCTCTACAGCCTCACCAGCACCTATTGTTTCCTGATTCTGCACATCATGTATCCCAAACTTAAAGTAAAATTAACAAAAATTTTTAATAGCTCTATATGAAACAAAATATTTTAATTCTACAGAACTGTTTGAGATTATAAGAACACAATATTTGCAGACAGACCTGAGATAAAAATCATTCTATTTTCTGTAGTTGTCAATTGAATAATTGTGCAAATGAGGAACAGTGCCTAACCTCAAGGAACTCACAAACCAGGAGCCGAGTGAAGACAAATGTAGTTAACTCTAGTTTTAGACACTCGTTTTAGCAAAGAAGGGTGCTATCTGCTGAACAGTGGGAAGTAAATTGAGGAATTTTCAATCTCACACATCTGCGGCCTCTTCTTTGCCACTGCCAGGTTAGTATTCTCACTGCTGCTACCAACAGCCAGTTGTTTTCAGTATTCAGGGACATTCATCTCTTCAAGGATTTTGGTAGGATGATTGACAATAAAAACTGGCTGTTCTCCAAATGTTTCTTGCCCCCTCCAGTATGACAAAACCAAATATATGTCTGATAATAACAGAGGTAGGAAAAGTTCTTAAAAGTTAGTCGTGGAGATCTAAAAACATCCAGACATAACTGAAGATATAAAGATATGAATTGAGATTATTAAATGCGTTTTCTACTTACGATATTTTCAACTGATGATGGGTTTAATGAGTGGCCCTATCATAAGTCAAGGATCATTTGTATTTAACAAGTGGTTCAACATAAGTACTGAAAAATCAGAATGGAGTGTGGACATTTTTATGACCACTCCTCACAAACTGCCAGCAGGGCCAGAGTAGACAGTATTGGTGGCATATCAGTTCTGATCTTCTGGAGATGTCTGTGAGTTCCCAAAGGCTCACATTTTGATAGGCAGATCTTACTACAATTTTCTGCTTCTATACAATTACTATGTCATTTTATATAAGCATTAAGAGGTACTTAAATTCTGTACATGAATCCATCTCATTTACCCAATCGATAGGGTACTGGAAAGTAGAAGATAGTACAAAAATACCTATGTAAAAAAGAAAATTTTCTTATAAAAAAGTAAAAGGAGAAGACAAGCCTCAGAGGACTGAAGGAGAAGTCTATCTTATTGACATTAATGTGAACATCAAATATTTTATGGAAAAAGTTAATGTATATAGTAAAATTTTTAATTACCAGCAATGTCCACTGAGTCAATTATGATACTTTCCCAATATTATTAGCCGTGATGTCTCCCTCATTGCAGAAAGAATTTTTGCAGATAAAGCTTAGTCACTATTGGTGATGCTTCAGTTTCAATCCTCCTTTAATTTTCTTGGTAATGTCAAAAATTTTCTGAGTCTTATTAAGGCAAAACATTCTACAAACAGTGGTTTGGTTCATTTTAAATAACAAATTAATAAATTAATAAATGAAATAAGAGTAGAGGAAATATATCAAAAATTGAGAGCTACTTTGCTTGAAATGTCTACCACTGTTAAATGATTATTTATTGAATAAATGTGAAAAAGTCTCCTAAATTCTCTCTATTCTCTGTATCTTGAAGATCTTGCCTGAGCAAATTATATGGGCCTTTAAGAATAGTGTTATAGATTGATATATTCCTGCCTTAAAAATGTTTTCAACAGTACATTACAAGTTCTATAACTAATTTTGAACTGAAAACTGAGGCATTTAGCCAAATGGTTCAGGTTAAAATAAAATATGGTTTTTAAACTAAAAATGTTCCCAGGTTTCTGACACTTTGAGCTAGATGTTTTTTTTTTCATTTTTGGAAGCCTAAACATATTGCTTATTTTTTCAAACTTTAATTTCTGTACCGGATACGTTTTCACAACTAATGAGAGACTTTAACATTTTTTGATTAACTAGAAATGGCTTATAAAAGCTATCTCTCTATATAATTCTGGTCAAAAGAAATCTGTCTTTAAAAAAATTACTAAACTTGATCAAGTAGTTAGTATTTTGCTTGCTGGAAAGTAATTCAAAACTTCTTTACAAGAATTAGGCTATTTTAAATGATTTCTTTCTAAATGCAACTTTTATCAGAAAAAGCAATTACACAATTTTAAAAAACGTACTGGCAAGGCAATTTAAGTATTACAAGGAGAGAGTGGGTACTATAAGAAATACATGCAGGATATATAGGATACACATTTCTAAGAATTTTTAATTTCTTTATTGTTATGTTTTTTATTTAATCATCGGGGGAAATTCATGATATGGGGTATGCTATAGGGTGGTTTTTGTAGTACAAAGCAAACACCTTGGTGCACAATTGAAAATGGTTGAATGAAGTCATGAGAAATTAGGGGATTACTACTTCAATGATTCCGCCTTTCATACTGAAAACACAGCAGGTTATACTAACAGGAATAGAATTATGCAAGGCCCTGGCACCAACACTTATTAGGCAAGCAAAGTGGGCAGCATCAAGTTAATAAGAAAAAACAAATATTTAGCTTTCTAAACTCAGGCATTTTGACACAACTTTGCAATTACAGAGTGCTAAGAGTGGACAGTCTCTTCCTTTCACTTTGAGACTTTACGGTAGTTCGTGGTCATAGTTCTTGGAAAATTTTCATTTTCTTCTTTCTGCTTTAATTTTTAAAGACAACTTTTTAAAGTTAGGGCCCCAAACAAAACATTTGAGGGAGATATTGGACTGGTGAAACATCTCCCTCTCATATATTTCGAAAATGAAAGTGTATGAAAGTCATCTAGAGACTGGATTTCATCTAGGGAGTCTTGTTTGGAAAGTATCTGATTCTTCATGTATCACCATCACATGTTCATTCTACTGTGTCCACTAGATCAAGTCTAGTAGAATAAGCACTTTCACATAAATGAGCTTAACAAGCAAAACTGCAAGTATAAGAACAATTTATGTACTGAATTTGCACTTCACAAAGAAGTTGAGAATGAACATGTAAGCAGCAAAAATATTTGTTGATACTTAACACCTTCAGCAGGTTTTTGTTTTTTTTCTTGTGGTCAGTGATGTGACCCTGATCAAAGATGCAAATTGCCGAAAAAATATCCACACTTACTTTAAGATGTAGTACTTACATTAATATCATGATGGACAAGGGTTCATTTTCTGCATTCTCATATCATTCTGTAAAGTATGATGTCTCATAGTTGTTTAAAAAAGTGGCTGTTCTAAACTGAATGTGGTCATAAGTATAGGCATAGTGTAAAATGAGTTGACTCCATAAACAAAAAAAGAATTTCAAAACTTTTAAATACACCAGTTTTATATTATTATTATCAGGTGCTTCAAATGGAGAAAATCAGTTAATGCCAGTAATTGATGCTTCAATCCAGGTTACTAAATCAAAGCTTTGAAAATTTGAATGGCATATTCAGTTAAGTTATAGATTCAACATTAAGTATTAAATTTTATTTGCAGTAAGAATAAAAGTACAGATTTCCTAGGACTGTAGCTTCATAGCACAAACAATATTCTTGCTGAATTAAGAAAACATTGGAATAGAAATGCCCTTGAAATGGTGGTGGTGTACACATAACTCGTAATTTTGTCCATTAAAAATTGCATAGTCTAACAATCTAACTATGTAAGCTACTTATTAAATTGTAGAACTATTTTTATATATTCAAAACTATAGTAGGTAAATTACAAAATGTTTGTGATTAACTGCTATGAATTAAAAAAGAAACTCATGTCATTGCTGTAAAATCTTCTCTTTTCTACTTATCAATTGAATTTTGGAAGTGATTTTGCCTTGTAATTATTGAAAGTAATATTTTCAAAAAGAAAATTATTAAAATGTGTTACTATAAAATGTGAGAAAAGAGTTGAATACATTAATGAGAAATTAAGCAGTTTACAAGTCTAATTTTGAAATATTATTGTAACTTTGAATATCTCCTATTGTGGGAATAATCTTTTGATAGTTTTCCTTTTTGCATTGGTTAGGTCTATATTCCACACTGGGAAGGAAAGTAAGTTAATAGGATTCTAATTTTTAGCATCTGTATTTGGCTAAATGTTAACATTATAAATATATAAAACTTATTTTATAAATTTTGCTTCATACAAAGAATCATTAATGAAATATACTCAGAATGAAAGCAAAAAAAGGTGACCTTACATATTTGCACATTTTAATACAAAAAAATTTCCTTTTAATTTTATGGGCTCTGAGTTTATCAGACGCCTCAACAGCTGTTGTGAGATTGTGCTTAATTTAAAATATTATGACATACAGAAGAAGAGTCAACTAAAGGCAATGACTTAAAACTTATTAACCATAAAATGCTACTTTGGAGAATATTATGTAGAACTTTATTAAAATATTAAAATACACCAGATTTGAAGAAATACATTTCCCGATAAATATCATTGAGGACATAGGCAAGGGCAAAGACTTCATGACTAAAACACCAAAAGCAATGGCAACAAAAGCCAAAACTGGCAAATGGGATCTAATTAAACTAAAGAACTTCTGCACAGCAAAAGAAACTATCATCAGAGTGAACAGGAAACCTACAGAATGGGAGAAAATTTTTGCAATCTATCCATCTGACAAAGGACTAATACCCAGAATCTACAAAGAACTTAAAGAAATTTATAATAAAAAAACAAACAACATCATCAAAAAGTGGGTGAGGATATAAACAGGCACTTCCCAAAAAAAGACTTTTATGCAGCCAACAAATATATGAAAAAAAGCTCATCATCACTGGTCATTAGAGAAATGCAAATCAAAACCACAATGAGATACCATCTCACGCCAGTTAGAATGGCGATCACTAAAAAGTCAAGAAACAACAGATACTGGAGAGGATGTGGAGAAATAGGAATGCTTTTACACTGTTGGTGGAAGTGTAAATTAGTTCAACCACTGTGGAAGATGGTGTGGCAATTCCTCCAGATTTAGAACTAGAGATACCATTTGACCCAGCAATCCCATTACTGGGTGCATACCCAAAGGATTATACACATATGTTTATTGCACACATATGTTTATTGTGGCACCGTTCACAATAGCAAAGACTTGGAACCAACCCAAATGCCCATCAATGATAGACTGGATAAAGAAAATGTGGCACATATACACCATGGAATACTATGGAACCAGAAAAAAGGATGAGTTCATGCCCTTTGCAGGGACATGGATGAAGCTGGAAACCATCATTCTCAGTACACTAACACAGGCACAGAAAACCAAATACCACATGTTCTCACTCATAAGTAGGAGTTGAACAATGAGAACACATGGACGCGGAGAGGGGAACATCACACACCAGGGCCTGTTTTGGGGTGGAAGGCTAGGGAAGGGATAGCATTAGGAGAAATACCTAATGCAGATGATGGGTTGATCTGTGCAGCAAACCACCATGTCACATGTATACCTATGTAACAAACTCGCACGTTCTGCACATGTACCCCAGAACTTAAAGTATTATAATAAAAATAATACAAACCTTGCTCAATTGTTATTTAACAGGAAAGACAAATAGGAATTTCTTAAGCCTATAGAGTCTCAAATGGTTGTTTACCATACAGGACTGTCTTGGAAAATAATGTTGGATGAAGTAGTCCAATAATAAAGATAAATCCAGAATTCTTCAAGACATACGGATATGCCAAATATACCAACTGTTTGGTTCCCAGCACCATTCTACACTAAAATCATCAAATGCAATGTTTTGTTTTGAATTAATCCTGATTGAAACCAAGGTTTAAAAAGAAGTAAATATATACATCAAAAATATTTAATGATTATGAAAAAATGTTAACATTACCGTATTATTTTTATGTAAATCTGCCTATTTCTATATTTCTTACAGGTACACACCCAGGTTAACATTCACAAGTTTCTAGAGAGAAAATACCAGTCCTGACATTAAAATATACTAACAATATTAAGTTCTCTTTCCCCAAATACTTCAGTTTATTACTCCTGATGAGGAATGGGTCAATCGAAAAGGGCGCCAAGTCAGTTATTTTCATTGCTTAAATGTCAGTGCATTTTACTTCCTTTTATTAATTGAAGCCCCATTGGGCTGATTCACATTTATCCTGAGGTCAGGTGTGACAATTTCTACATTTGTCCTAAAATACTTGTAAAAAAGCAAACTGGTCCACCGGGTGTTTATGGTCTATATTTTTCTTCCATGTGATTTGTTGAACTTGATCCTGTTTATGTTTGCTCCTTTCTCTAGCATGTATTCATGTAAATGCTAGATCCAAGCAACTATAACTCCTGTGGTCCACCTAACAGAAATAGCAATGTCAAATAGCTAGTTAGAGATAGCCCAATTATTTGCCAAACACATTCAGCAACAATGAATATTGTGCAAGAGATTGACTGGCATGTTTGTCAAAATAAGGTTCTTAATAGAAATAAATTTTATCAAAAAGTGTTTCAAGTATAAAATTATATCACAGAGTTTTAAATATAAGGAATATTTCTGTATAATCCTGGTTTCTATACTACTTAATTATTCTAAGAATTATAGGTCAGTGATTATAATAAATAAATATATTCCTCTTTCAACATTGCTCACTACATACATAAAGAATTTGAAGGTATTGTGGACAAATAAGTGAAGGAAGCAGAAGAGCCAAAATTGCAAAAGATAAATACTAGAAATCAGAAAAAGAATCATTTGTTCCATGTTAAACATCAGTTCCCCAAATAGCAAATGCTTCCCATGAAATATAGCAAATGGAAACTGAGTAATCTCATCCAACATTAAGGTGGTCTTACGACTTGATCAATAACAAAAGGTCTCAACTGCCTTCTTTTTTCTCCCCTGAAGTTTGTCCCCATATTAGTAACTTGAAATTCTCATCATTAATTTTTTTTTTCTAGTGTGGCTATAGAGGGTATTTATCCAGAATTTTACTGTCTTATTGCCCACAAGACAGCATGTTTTTTTCTGGGTCAGTGCTGTAGGACTCTGGGTAGATCTGAGACAGTGACAGTTAAAGAAGCAAAAGGTTGTATGGAATAGGCTCTGAATGAAAGACCATCCTCAGCTTTTTTGGTTGGCCCGTGTCAGCTCTGTCAGTAGCTATCTTGTTAGCAAACCAACCCTGAACCAAAAAATGTGTAATATTTAATTTAATTTGCTTTGAGGCTCTACATAGAAGTATTTCACAGAGTGAAATTAGACACTCCTTGGGCTATTTTAAAACATGACATAAATGGACTTCTTATTAGACCCATCAGCCATTATTGTTACAGATAGCTATTACCTCAAAATAAACACATAAATAAAATTTGCATCTTCCACACTTCCATCTTTCTGCACATTTACATGCTTAAAATGGCAAACATGAATGTTTCCTCCAAAAGGAAATGCTCTTGTATATTCTTTCAGAGAAGCAGACACTGCTTTTCCCATTCCTAGTGTGAGTTGCTTTGAACATCATTTCCAGTGAATGTGCCAATTTGGGAAATAGTGTGAGCCAAGGCTTTCTGATTTCAAAGCCATCTTGCATCACTGCAAATATTTCATTTCTGTTTTTTGCATGCAGGATCAAAATGATGAAAGCTGACTTGTTCTCTCATGATCTAGAGAAGACTTAGTTTTTGGTCAAGAATCACTGACAACTTTACCATGCGTTTTCTTTAATGTTGTGTTTTCACTCCCTCCCTCACTCATTCACTCATTCAACCCCTCACTCACTAATTTGGGGAGCTTGAATTTGCTATTTATCCTTCACTGTATTTACCTAGTTCTGCTCAGCTGGAAGCTTTGGAGATCAGAAGCTGTGGTATAAGGATTAGGGCACTGGCAAGAACTATTTTGGGCTGGAGTTCAGGGCAAGTCTCCAGTCTCAGCAAAAAGTTCAAACCAGAAAACCAAGGCAAAAGCACAGTCATAAGAATTGGGCAATTATTATGCAGAAATGAAGATACTTAAGAAAAAGCTGTAGCCCAAGTATATGGGAGACATAGATTTACACTAATTAAAACTTGTCCCCTGCTGTGTTCTGAGCCTAGTTATACCTGAGTGCATGAAATCATAGTGCTCATCGTGGCGTTTATTCAGTCCAGCGTGACTATTGGCCCTCATGGAAGCTCTGGGCATCCATAATTACCTAGTGTTTTTAACAATTTGAATATCAAGTATATAGTTCCCTTTACTAAAAAAAACCAGGAGTCATAATCCCTTAAACACGTGAAAGATCACTGAGGCTTCTTTAGGAATGCAACTCTAATTCAACCAGGAATAGATAAATATCTAAGTAATTTAGGCCACCTTTTTATCTCTTTGAAAAAAGAAGTATGTGATTATGGAGGAAATCCACTCCTCTGCCATGAATTCTGCCAATTAAGTGAAGCATCAGTTTTTATTTGTATTTTGCCCTTTTATATAGATTTTACAGTTTTTAAAATAAGGTAACATTGTTCCCTTACTAAATTCCTGTTCTCAACCCCTCCGCTCTTCCTTATACATTCTTCGTTAGGAAATTCAGAGACCACAGTTCTTTCCCACCAGGCAAACAATTGCTAAATTTCTCTAATCCTGACCTCTCTCCCAAGCTCCAATTATGTAGTGTTTCACCAGCCTCTGTGATCTCATACCTCAAGCTGCCTCACAACAGCAGCTTATAATTAACTTATTTTTGACAAGCTTATTATGCAAACAAATGAGCACGTTTTTAATTTTTCATAATCATATGACTTTTTATTGCAATATTGAAATGGGTCTTCCTCTGAAAATTTATTCTTTCCTTGTTCGCCTGCATGAAATTATCGTATGGATAAACAAGGCAGACAATCACTTGTACTGCTCTAAATTTCCACGTAAGTTGGAATATAGTTGTCTCTATCATGTTGATTGATTGGACTGGATCCTTTCTTTACATTATATTTATTACTTAACATAATAATTCAATTGCTTTGGCAACATATAAATAAGAGTCAAATATGCAAAACCAATCAATCAATCAATCAATCAATTCACTGCCTGAACCTTTTATCCTATCCATTTACTTTTAAACTGGCAGTAAACTGGCAGTAGGGGAGATAAACAGCCTTTAAACAGCAAACTATAAAGGAAAGAAAAAAAGATTGCTACTCCTATTGCTCCTTAGAGTCTTTAGAATTGGAAGAGAGATGGTAGACACTTTAAAAATTATTGCAGATATGGCCGGGCACAGTGGCTTAAGCGTGTAATCCTAGCATTTTCGGAGGCTGAGGCGGGCGCATCACCTGAGGTCGGGAGTTCGAGAGCAGCCTGACTAACATGGAGAAACCCCGTCTCTACTAAAAATACAAAATTAGCCGGGCATGGTAGCGGGCGCCTGTAATCCCAGCTACTCGGGAGGCTGAGGCAGGAGAATTGCTTGAACCCAGGAGGAGGAGGTTGTGGTGAGCCAAGATTGTGCCATTGCACTCTAGCCTGAGCAAAAAGAATGAAACTCTGTCTCAAAATAAATAAATAAATAAATAAAAATGATTACAGATACATAATTTTTTTTTTTTCCTCCCAGTGCATGATACACTGGTGACTCTATCTCAGGATTTCTTATCCTTGACACTCTTGACATTTTAGTCTGAATAATTTCTTGCTGTGGTGAGCTGTGCATTGCAGGATGTTTAGCAACATCCTTGGTTGGCCCTATACACCAGCTTTCAACAACAGTCCCAAATTGTGATGATTAAAAATGTCTCCAGATTTTGCCAAATATCCTCCAAGGGGCAAGTTGTTTCCAGTTGAAAAACTGCTCTGTATGAATGCAGATGACAGGAAATACCATGATTTGAAGCCATTGCTTAGGCAAATGGTTTGCCACTTGACTGCACATTAGAATCACATGAGGTACTTTTAAAAACTCAGTACCTCAAGTGATTTCACTTCCATAGATTTTCATGACTACTCTGTGTTGGAGCCTGGAAGTAAGTATCAGGTATTTTACAGTGCTCTCTGAGTTTAACAGGTAGCCCCGGTTGAAAACCCTAGCTAGGAAAAGAAGTTACTACCCAGAACATGAGACCTCAGACTGATTAAGAGAATTATTTCTGTGTTCTGCAATCACAGGCATTTTGAAGCATTATATTCACTGCACATGTTTCACTTTCATGGATTTATGCATTGAGTTTCTTATGTGAAAACAAAATAAATCGCTGAAATCTGTACAAGTCTCCAAAACATCAGACTTTTAGTATATTCTGCATGGAAGAATGTCTCAAATTCAATTTAGTGATGCATTAAGTAGTAAGTAAAATTGTCTACGTGGAATAACACTTTCTTTTCTACGTGTTCAGAGCCTGACTTCATCAGGTCTTAAGGCAGGTGTTAGGCCAACTCCCTAGTGCTTGTTTAAAGGGATGGTTGGGTAGAAGGACAACACATTTGAATATAATGAAATTGACAATTTATTTCTTGTCAAACTGCAGAGTCTTCTAAAAGAACCCAACTTCATTTACCTAACAGATACTGAAACCATTGGTTAAAAAGCTATAAAGAGAAATAAACACAAATCCCAAAGTCTAATTTATAACTAGATATTTTCAAAAGTAATAATCGAAAAGCAATGTGGTTTGCGAATTCAGTCAATTCACTTGTGGAATACATTTCTCCGTTTTACTGGATCAAAATTTGACGCCTCCCTGTTTTTACTTCCAAATGCTCCTAAATTTTCGGACATACATGTACAGTATCAGTTGATACTTTTCTTCCTAATAGATTTTCAGCTTCTGCTCTAAATTTCTCCTGAAGTTTTGTTGTTCATATTGCTTTTTATCTGGACTGACAAAAAAAATTTAGAAAAAGCTAAAAGCCCCAAACCACTGTAAATTTAGAAAGAGAGATATCAAAATATAGTGATATTTAGGTGCAATTTCAATTTTCTTGAATAATTAATTATTATGATTATGATTGAAGATTTCCTTAACTACAATACATTTTAAATAAAATTATATTATTTTATTTAATAAAAATAAGTGTATTAATAAAATTTTATTTTAATAAAAATAAAATTACAAAAATTATTTAATAAAATACTAATAATTATATTTTTATTACACTTAAATATACTTACTCTTATTTATCAATAAAATAAAATTGTATTATTTTATTAAATAAGTGTATTTAACAAAAATAATTGTATTAAATCAGGGCTATTTCATTTAAAAAGTGTATTTTACAGTGAAATATATACTTAAAAAACTTCTAGTATTATTTTTCTGTATGTAATCTTAAAATGAATGATGGGAGTGCCCAGCCCAGACTTAAAAACACCAATGTGTAGTGCTTCAGACAATTTTACTGGGATCATGCTTGAGCTACTGCCATAGAAGTGCTCAACTAATGGTGCTGAATTAAGTAATTCATTGAGAAGTACACACACATTCTTAGTATTTACATCGTTGCTAGTCCATGTTTGTATATGTTTAAGAGCCCATCAGATCTTTATCTTAAGGATATATGATGATTAATTTCATTAGAATTACTCATGGAGAAATCATGTGTAAAGTCTTCATTTGTAAAAAAAAAAAAAAATAGAGGCAACTTTGCTGACCACAAAATTTTGTATTCCTGAGATTAAAGAGGCAAATGAGAGAAAAGGAGTTTTAAATGAATAATAATAACTAAGGCCACTTAACCTCCACCATTTATATTAAAATAGATAATTTCTATTTATAAAAGATTCATATTTGGTTGATGGACATTAAATAAAAGGTTTTAAATATAAATCAAAGTATATTGATACCATAAAATTTTAAGCACTACATAAATGGAAATTTTGTCAGTTATTAGTGATAATAAAAAAATCTATAAAACTTTATTGATAATTCCTGCCCAGTTTGATCTCTCATTTTCTCAATTCCAGAAGTGTTGTTAACCTGTACTACATAACTTAAATCTTCACTATGATGGTCTTTAGGTAATACAGTGTAATGTCTGTGATTATTTTATAGTTTCAGCTTAAAACCCAGCAGGAGATGACTAGCCTGACCTTGTCACTTTCAGAAATCTGATATAATATGCAATTGTACAAAGCAAAAAGTAGCAATAAACCTTATTTCAAAATTCCACTAAGTAATAATGAATATAATTATTTTGAGTCATGTTTGCTACCTATACAATATCATAAATGTTGTTAATATTTATTTTATAATGTAAATAAAGCAATTATAGTTTCATTACAATAATTTTAATTAAGTTTACACAGTTCATTAAGTAAATTTGATGATTAACAATACAGAACAATAATTATTTTTTAGCATTTTGTTTTGTCACCTCTCATGTGTAGTAGAAACAAGCATTTCACACAAGGGAACCAAATATACCAGGAGCACAGCACTAGTTTAAGATGCTGGGTGGTGACTTCCCTAGCCAGAGAGGATACCAATATGTACAAGCTGATGAGGTAACAATAATCCAAGGGTCATTTTTTGTTTTCCTTTGGAAGGTCTGGGACATCAAGGGGCACTCAAAAACTGTTCCTTTCCCAAAGGCTTTTTGCCTTTCTCCTGAGTCCCTTTGGCTCAGTCAGAAAATTTTCTTTCTACAATATCAAAAATCTGACTCATTAATATATTTTTGAGAATTTTAATTCTGGTGAATTGACTGTGGTCTTGGAGAACTACTCCTGTCCTTTTTTGCCTTAATTTTCCTAAGAAATAATGAACTGTGGCCTGTAGGAGTGATTCTTTCTGACACCACTGTAGACAATGCGACCATGCTTTCCTGGGAGACAAAGTTCTTCCTTGTGAATACATGTTCTACAAATGGAAATAAAAACAGAATCTCTGAATATCTTCCTAGACATGCATATATTCACTCATGCATTAACCAAGTGTTCATTCTAGTGTAATGGTACCTAGATTTTCTAGGCTTTATATCAGTGACCGAAGCCATCATCCTTTCCTTCATGGAACTCACAGTCCAAGTCCAAATTTGTAGCACCTCTACTCTGTGTTTCTAAGCCTCAAGTTTAGAATCACCAGTTAATGATATTAGCTCAGATTTAACTTTCTGTGATTTCTTATGATATATTATTTACTTTTCTTATGAAAAAGTATATTTTTGTTTTGTTTTATTTTAAAAAAGAATATCACTCTGTTGCCCAGGCTGGAGCGCAGTGTTGTGACCATGGCTCACTGTAGCTTTTACCTCCAGGGCTCAACAGATCCTTCCATTTCAGTCTCTCAAGGATCTGGGACTATAGGCACAAGCGACCACACCTGGCTAATTTTGTATGTGTGGCTTTTGTAGAGATGGAGTTTCACCAAGTTGCTGAGGCTGGTCTTGAACTCCTGAGCGCAAGCAGTCTGCCTGCCTCGGCCTCCCAAAGTGCTAGGATTACAGATGTGAACCACCACACCTGGCCTTTTATATTTTTTTTTTAGCAAATCAGTTTGGGTAGTAGAATTTGCCACCTGTCTGCCATCTGATGATTCTGCACATGCACAGATTAATTTATGGTTGATATAATTCTACATATCCAAAAGGTTTGTGGGTCAGTATATGTTCGGAAAGAATTAAAAAGCTATTTCAGGTTCTGTCATTACAATAACTCCTAAAAAATATCATTCTTTAAATTCATATCTTTAAAATTTTAGGTTATTTTAAAAATGGTAATAACAAATGAATATTCACTTGTTAAGTAAAGGTTTACACATTTAAAAGTCAAATTCAATAATTAGATAATCAAAAGGATGACCAAAATAAATATTAGTGATTAAATAGACCTACAGAAAAAAAAAACTATGAAAGTTAGCTCACATATATTAGTTTACTTTTAGTTTATGGCTCAATTGTACCACGTCCCTTCAGATTAAAATTAAATGAAAATGTCAAATATAAAGTTTTTAATAATAATTAAAATAGTTAAGTGTGTGAATGATTTACTTTTTAAAAAATAAAGTAAAGCAGATAAAAGGATATCCTTCTAACACACACCATTCTCATTCACACACCGCTGTATTTTCAAGACAGATGGAAGGCCAGAGGAACTGTATACATAATGCTGGGTTCATCCATCTGAGTCCATTAAACAAATCGACTTCCTTCATATATGTTCTTGTGGAAATAGAATGGTGAAAACTACTGATGTGTCTTCCTATGTACTAATCTACCCTATAATAAAGCTATTTCAGAGAGAAATTGTAGGAGTTCCATAAGTCTCCTGGATTGCCTAAGTTATAATATAAATGAAAAATGTGGGGAAAATGTGCAAATACAAATGAATTGGCCAGGGTTCATAGAAGATTTCCATAACTTGATTCAGATCTGAAATAAAACGAACAATATTTTCTTCTGAAAGGTATATCGAAAATCTGCCTGAGATTTTAACATAAAATCATGTCTAGGGCAAAAAAGCTGCCCAAGATATTGATATAAAGACTATATCTGGTACAGTGAATGGAAATTGAACAGCATCAGACCAAATTTGCTGTGATTATGCCTCTTCTGGTTTGTACTTTGTATCCAAGAAAATGTTACTTTATCTTATATAAGAGATATTTTGCACATTTGAGGGTAATGTGCACAAATGTGTCGCACATTTGAGGGTAGTGGGTGTGTGATAGTGTATGTGTGTAAGAGAGATACAGAAAGCATAGAATGTAATTAGCTAAAACAAAGTACATTTCCAGTTTGCATGAGAATAAAATATTTGTGAAAGATTTTGATAAAATCAAATGTTGGATATAATGAGGAAAATTGTTTTTTAACTTTCTGGAATATAATATTTTTAGAGTGTATTCTAAAATGACAAGCTTTCCAGGAAATGCTAAGATGTGTAAATGTTAGGTGTTTTGTAAATGTTAGGTATTCATTTTCCAGGAAATGCTGAGATTTGTAAATGTTAGGCATTCCAAAAATCTCATATTTAAAGAAAATAAAGTGCATTTTATATTACAGTATTTTTGATTAGCTTCAGCTATAAGAAACAGAAAATCTAAATGATAATAGCTTAAACAAGATAGAAATTTATTTCTCTTACATAAAAGAAATCTGTAGGTTTGCAATTCAGGACTGAAATTATTCTCGATGGTCTCTGGAAGCCAAGGTCCTTTTGCTTGTTTATTTGCTTTGTTTATTCTTCTTGCCTGCCATTTTTACACAGGGCTTCCACATCATGGTCCAATATAGTTTCATGAGCTCCAACAAATATGACTACATTCTAGCCAACATGAAGGAGGAAGGGGCAATGGAGAGTCTACTTTTAATTTTAAGGACACGCTGGAAGTCACATATACTAATTCAACTTATATCCCATAACTCAGGCCATTTCTATTTCAAGGTAACCTGAAAAATGTAAACTGACAACCTTCCTCATCCTGGGAAGCCATGCTCCCAAGGAAATACCAGGGGGACTATTACATTCAAGGCAGAATGGATATTTGAACACAACTGGTAGCTTTTGATACACAATCTATATTATATTTAAAATCACAAGATGAAAGTGTAGCCATTTCCTGACTCATAAATGAATTTAGGATTCTCTATTGTCATTCTAATTTGCATTGCAACAAATATTTTTATTTCTGTATTGGAAATCTAAATGCACATTTAAACAAAAATTCTTTTTTTTTTTTTCTTTTTTTTTGAAATGGAGACTTATTCTGTCACCACGCTGGAGTGCGGTGGCGCGATCTTGGCTCACTGCAACCTCCACCTCCCGGGTTCAAGCAATTCTCCTGCCTTAGCCTCCTGAATAGCTGGGACTATGGCACGCGCCACCATGCCCAGCTAATTTTTCTATTTTTAGTAGAGACAGGGTTTCACCACATTGGGCAGGCTGGTCTTGAAATCCTGACCTTGTGATCCACCTGCCTCTGCCTCCCAAAGTGCTGGGATTACAGGCATGAGCCACCATGTGAAACTCAAAAATTCTTATATGTGTATCAAAAACAATAGAGCTCTATAATTTTCTTTAAAAACTTTGTATTTGGAAGTTCAGCTTTACAAAAATGTTTCAAAGATAATACAAAAAGTTTTCATAAACCGTTCACCAAGCTTCCCCGTCATTGCACCACCATGGCACATTTGTCACAGCTGAAAACTAACACTGATACATTAATAACCAACTGAATACTTTTTTTTTGGCTATGGTTAGATTTTTTGTTGCTATCATTTTCTCTTCCAGGTCTAACTCAGGATAACACATGACATTTAGTGTTACATCTTCTTAGTTTACTCTGGTCTGTGACAGTTTTTCAGACTTTCCTTGTTCTTCTTGACCTTGACAGTTTGAGGAGTACAATCAGGTATTTGGTGAAACAATATTCAATTTGAGTTTGGCTGGTGATTAGACTGGGCCATGTGTTTTGGGGAAGAGTACCGTAGAGGTGAAGTGACTGGCTTATCGTATCTTAGTAAGTGCATGTCTTAAAATATTGAAGTAAGTAAAATGCAGCAGAAATAACAAATATGACCTCATTTAATATATTCACTGTCTAGCTTAAAAAATATTATAAGAAGAATCTTATACAGCATAATACAAAAGTCCATTTTAATTCTAGTATACAATCCTGATATTTACAAAGTACTATCTGATATAATTTTAAGATATTTTTTTTACATAACAATAAGGCCAAAAATTGAAGTATATGATGTTTAGAATAATACAATATCAAAATGATTTAAATAACTCATTGTCATAAATAGCTTACATATTTCTCTTTTAATCTTTATTTTTGTTAATTTTCTAAGGAAACTTTTCAAAAATATCTAAGGGCAAAGTAATTAGTCAAAGTGTGCTCAAATTATTATGTGTTTTATATTAAGATATTCAAATCATCTACAGTATCCTTCTTCTCCTAATCATTATTATCATTGTATAAATTCAATTCTCCTAGTCTTATCTCCATAATGCAAGCATTTTTAGATGATAACTAGAGATTCAAGTAGACAGTGTTTTGTCCAATTGCTTTTTTCGGAAATGTACAAGTCAATGTAGTAATTACTCTTTATCATTGCTGAAAATCAATGAAGAATCAAGGTTTTTCTTGATCTCTGTAAATCAGATAATTTTGTGATGACACCTGGATATAAGGTGAAATGTCTTAAGTGCCCATCGTGCATAATGTATGCCCTTGGTTAAGGTTACTACACAAAAGTGAATCTTTCTATATTGTTTTAAGATAGTATAATTCATATTTGAGAAATAACAAAACTGATAGCCTTAAAGGTTAAGTATAGTCATAACCATGCTTGTTGATCTGAAAAGGATTTTAACCACTAATCCTTAGTAAATAAAATATGAAATTACCTATGCAATGGAAAAAAACACAGGATTTACAAAAATGTTGATATTTATATCAACATTTTATACCTGATTAAACACCTCGACAGCTTGAAATATGACACATTTTCCTTTTCAGTTATTTTTAAACTTCCTTGAGAACTGAACTGCTCATGTATTTTCTATATTGATTATTTTTATCTCAAAATACCATTGTATTATAAGAAAACATGAGGTAAAGGATTACAGCCCTTTTGGTATCTCCAAAAACACAGTCTTGTAAAGTGTCAGTCAATTACTACATTAATAGACTTCGTCCTTCTTTCGTGTTGGTCAACTAGTAAAGCATTTGGATATCCAACATCTCTTGACTTTATAGAACATACCCATAATTTATAAATACAACTGTATAACATTCTTGGGAATTAAATATGCTTTAAAAAAAATGATGCGCCAGACGCAGTGGCTCACGCCTGTAATCCCAGCACTTTGATAGGCTGAAATGGGCAGATCACAAGGTCAGGGGTTTGAGACCAGCCTGGCGAATATGGGGAAACCCCATCTCTGCTAAAAAAAACAAACAAAAAACAATTAGCCGGGTGTGCTGGTGGGCACCTGTAGTCTCAGCTACTCGGGAGGCTGAGGCAGGAGAATCACTTGAACCCTGGAGGCGGAGGTTGTAGGGAGCCAAGATCGTGCCACTGCACTCCAGCCTGGGCAACACAGCAAGACTCTGTCTCAAAAAAAAAAAAAAAAAAGAATGACGAATTATTTAAAAAAATAAAAATAGTCACATGACAAGTGAGGTCTTATCATTTGCAAACATCCACTTATTCCTCAGCCACTCCTTATAAAGCACTCCTTGACCTTGTTCTGTGTATGTGAACAAGTCTAATCCAGTTTTGTCATGTAAACATATAGTGCTGTACACTTTATGTAACTTCTAATTTTCTTCTTAACACATATAAGGTGAAGAACATTCAACAGTATTTACAGTTAGACTTTAAAAGCAGAAGTGTACATATAGAGGCACAGTATATCCATTCCTTCTCAAGGGGGTAGAATACTATGGAGTTGCCAGGTTAGCAGTGAATGGGCTGACAGCTGGTGTACCTCATTTCTCCTTCACTTGACTTCTTATTCTCCAACAGTCTAGCAGAAAGAGAGGAAGGTTCAATGTGCAAGCATTTTCAAACCTCTGCCAGTAACACACTGTTTCTGTCCCATTGCTAAAAGCAAGTTACGTGGCCAGCCCGGATTCAAGAGATAAAGAGATAAATGTTATCTCTTGAGGGGAGGAGGAGCAAAGTCACTTTACAAAAAGACCTTCATACAAGGATCAGAATAATTTGAGGTCATTTTTTGCAGTTCACCACATATCCCTACCTTTATCCCAGTAGGTCTTAAAGCAATCTATAATGCCAGTTTATCACATTAATGGGTGGGCTATAATCATCGAATTTGCCCCAAACTATCATTTAAGCTAGGTTCTGAATTAAATATGAGTTGTCCCTAGAAATGTTTCTGGATTCAGACTCATTGAGTAGTATGTTTCCCAACATGTAAAAGTTTAGCTCCTGGTTTTTGGGTTCCCAATTTAAATGTGTAAGTAGATAAAATACTAATTAGTAATCTGTTTCTGCCCTTACGTATCATAAAAAAGTGTAACATCACCTATTTATTACACTAATTCTAAGTTCTTGTTATCTGCCACTTCTTTCAAATGGCGGAAACATATTTTGAGGCTTAAACTTTGATCAAGACAAGAATCTTGCTTAGTACAACTAGACTAAAATATCCCACCCATATTTTCCAAAATTAGAAGGACTTCAGAGTTTCCAAAACTGTGGATGCCAAAGGCTAACCATGAGAACCACAGGAATTTTTGCAGTAATGACAGCATGTTTGATCCAGAGTTTCAGATTTAGTAGTTCAAAATTTCATTTTGTAAGACGTTTTGAAAATGCACTTTTTCTTAGGAAAGCAAATATCAAATATATCTTTCTTCTAAATAAATCTATGATTCCCAGACCATAATTATGTTTTTAAAAATGTGACTTCTAAAAAAAAATCTATACAACTTTCAAAAATAATAAGCCTTCTTTTCTTTTAGTCTTACTTTTAAAACTATATTAGGCTAGACTTTAGTCTCAAGAAAATGAGTCAACATGTTTAAATTAGAATAAAGTATTTTAGATAGTCTTTACATGCATGTGGTGTGATGGTAAAAATGCTGAAGTTCCTATATATTGCTTTATTTCACAAGTAGACTAGTAAAACTGATTATGGACAGGTCCAGCAAGGATCAAGCAGTATCAAAAATGAAGATAGATGACTAAGGAGATCCTGTGGTAAATTTAATCTCTTTTCTGCAAGTCTCTATGAGTCTGGAAACATATTTACTTGATACAAAAATAGATGCATAGGCCTCTGACAACCATATTACTTTAATGTAGACATAACTGCAAACAAGGATAATTTCACTCCTTCCTTTCCAATTTGGATGTTATTTCTTTCTTTCTCTAGTCTGCTTGTTCTTTTCAGGACTCCAAATTGTATGGTGAATAAAAGTGGTGAATGTGAGCATCCTTGTCTTGTTCCAGATATTAGAAGAAATGCTTTCAGGTTTTTGCCACTCAACATAGTGTTAGCTATAGGTTTGTCTTACATGAGTTTTATCACATTGAAGTATGCTCCTTCTATACTCAGTTAGTTGAAAGTTTTTATTATGAAGAGATGTTTCATGTTGTCAAATGCTTTTACGTCGTTTATTGAAATTAAATTATTATATGGTTTTGTCCTTCATTCTGTTGCTATGATGTACCACATTTATTGTTTTGCCTATGTTGAACCATCCTTAAATCCTTACTTGATTATGCTAAATTTTATTTTAATGTGATGTGGATGTTCAAGAGCATATGGTTTAATTTCCGTGTGTTTGTATAGTTTCTGGAATTCCTCTTGTTATTGATTCCCAGTTTTATTCCATTGTGGTAAAAAAAATACTTGTTATAACTTCAATATTTATAAATTTTTGAAATTTGTTTAATGGCCCAACATATGGTCTATCCTTGAGTACGTTCCATGTGCTGAAAAGAAGAAATACTCTTTGGCCTTGAAAAAGAAGGAAATTATGCCATTTGTGACAACATGGATAAACCTGGAGTACACTATGCTAGCTGAAATAAGCCAGGCACAGAAAAATAGAAACTGCATAATCTCACTTATATGTGAAATATAAAAAAGTCATACTCATAGAAGGAGAGAGTAGAATAGTTGGGTATAATTATATTGACATTCCTAATTAATGTAATGAGAATGTTTTCAGCTTTTTGTCCCAGTGATAGGATCTTTCAATTCTATTTTTAGATAACCTATATCTGCCATCATTATCAGTTTCAATGTTTCCTTTACCTTACTCCACATTGTAAACCATTCCATGACAGACAATCCACTTACATCAGAGAGCTCCTAAGAAAATAGAATTCTTGGTTCAAGCACACAAAGTCTCTATAAATATTTGTGGAGTAGATGAATTATTTCATTCACTAAAGTACAAATGCATAAACTGTTTCAATTCCAAGTACTTATGTAATATATCATTACGCTGTGCGGACATAGGAAATACATGTGTGTTCTGCCAAAATACCTATACAGTTGCCTGAGTTGCTGGGAATGTCCTAGTTTCTGCTGCAAGAGAACAGATCGACTATATATAACATGAAGAAATTACTTCTGGGATAATTAGAATGTCAAAGAGCCTCCATTACAGAAGAAAATCTCACTTTATGATTCATTCCTGCATTCTATTATCAAACATTCTTTGTAAAAGTCACAGCCTGGGTTTTTACTATCTAATATTTTAATGCTGTTATGTGTGGGTTATATATCTTTTTGTTGGGAAGGAAAGAGGATCCTCATCTATCTCAGCCTTCTAGCACATGTTCATTCTCTCCTGGAGGTTCGTGCATGGAAAATGTACATTGTAAATCCTCAGAGTTCAAAGCACTCAAAGAACAAAGGCAACAACTGAAAGCATGACCTGGCTGCCCTACTCATCCCTCCTACCCACTGTGTCTCCTTGCTTGCCCCACCCAAAGGAACAAACAGGAACTTAGTTTTTATTTTAAAAAATAATTGAGTTACTTTTAAATTTAACTGTAAAGCTGTGCCTCCTTGTTCTAATTTAATTCATTACTTCTTCATTCTAGTTATTCATATATCAAGCCGTAATCCACTAAAACCTTTTAAGCTACTAAATGCTTTAGGTTTAGTTTTCAGTGCATTTTCACATTTTATTCAGATTTGGAGAGAAAAACTTCATATTTGCTTCATCAATGGATAAGCCATTCCCCTTTTCTCACAAAATATTTCATTTAAACTCAAGTAGAAATTTTCAATGTCTGGAGAGATAAGCCAGACTGAGGGCTAGGTTTCTGTGTCGGCACTGTATCATATTGCCAAAGATTGATTTCAAAAGCTTTGCTCATTGTTTTCCTCCTCAAGAATGAACCAAAATGACCTGAACTTTCATTAGAAATTGGCATTTCTCCATAATAAATGAGGAAGTAGAGATGAAGCAAAGTATTATAAAGGAAAACTTAGGCAGGTGACCCACAGAAAGTGATAGTATAACAAATTTCAGTTGGCAAGCTCTTAAAGAAAACAGAGGTCTTTTCTGTTCATTTTCGAATATGCTAAAGTCGCTCCATATCCACAGGCTGCTCACAATACCATTTAAAGGCTGCTTCAAACAGTAATAGAATAGGCCTTGGGCCTTGGAAAAACATTCTGATGCAATGAACTAAAGGTAAAAAACAGATTCTGTAGGGCACTGCAGGATTAGTTCACATTTTTTAAGAACAGTGTTTTTTTTAGAATCCTCTTTAGATGTCAGTTTTAAAATATATTCATTGTTTCTTAGACATAAAGTTAGAGGCTCTTTAAAACAATAGAAAAAGAGGATGGGAATATATTTTAAAGTGATAGGTCAAATTTCTTTATAGACCTCATGTTTTTCAGAATTACAATGTTCTGGTGGATTAATTGATAACAAGTTTTGAAATTTAAAAATTATTTATTATGTAGGAAAATAAACACATATAGATGCATTTTTGGAGTTATTAGCAAAACTTGTTTTCTCTGAAAATAAATGTATGGTCAGAGATGTTGAATTAATATTAAAGTCAATAACTGATGTCTTGCTATTTCTGAGAAGTCACAAAGGGATGAGTTCCAGAAGAACATGGAAAGCCTTAGCCTTACAAAAATGAAGAGCTATGGAGAAAGAAAGGATAAATGCATGTATACATATACGAGGTTCAAAAGTATTGAGGAAAGTTTCTGTAGAGAGCTGTAAAGAGACCTAACTAGGGCAATGGGAGTGTGAGTGGACCTTGCTATTGAAAGCCGGTTGGACATTATGAAGTTATAATATCGCTAACAACAACAACAACAACAAGATGATAATTTGATTCCTCCAATATTTAATTTTTTTTCTAGGAAGTTCAGTGGTAAGTTAGAGGAAACATGGATTTGAGAATTTCATCATGAGAGAAAGTTTTGTACAATGAGATCAAAGCTGATTTAAAAAGAAATGGCTGCAAAAGGAGGAGAGAAAAATAAAAAGCAGAAACATCAGAGCCAAGAGGTCCCCAGGTGGTCAAATCTTAGACATTGCCTGGGTGACTGAGTGAGACACATGTGGTGACAGTATATTAACTTTGAGAAGAATATTTCAGAAGACTAACGGTTGTGAGTGGCAACAAGGTATATGGAAGACGTAGCTCAACTAGATTGAAGGTGAATGTCACCAGAGAAAAGAACGTGAAGAAACAGGGAGCGACCTGGCTATAGGGTAGATTTACCAGGTGAAAGCTGAAGTTGCTACGGAGGATAATTTAATTGTTGGTAAGACCCAAAAACGTTCAGTGAAGTGGAAGAAGTAATGAGCAGAGCTCATAGAAATGACAAAGTGGAGAGAGAGAGGTGATTGCTAATGCAGAAGGCAGGAGATTAAAAAGCAAGCAAAATAAAATGTTTGAGGAATGAAAATGATCTCTTGTGTTTTTACATACCTCAAGATAAGATGCCTTCCTTAGGGTAACAACCCTCTTACATGCAGATAAATATGAGAATGACTCAGGATTAGAAAAATATTCCTAAAGGAAAAGCACTGTGGTGTGAACATAACAAAGACATATTAGGAGAAACTAACAAATTAATGAGAAAAGAATAAGATGTTTTGGCCGAGCAGATCATGAGGTCAGGAGATCGAGACCATCCTGGCTAACATGGTGAACTTTGGTTTATGACCTTCTTCACTTCCCTATGTCTGCTGACACCTACTGTCCTGGACTATTGTTGAGACATTCCTTTGTTCTAAAAGATAATATATACATTTGAATCATGGAATTCTAATGATCCTATATTCTAGCCACACTAAGAAGAATTTTAAGTTAACATTAAGGGAACAATGTTGAAAGTGATGACTCCTTTTATTACTGTTTAAGTAATAGAATGAGAATGATGCTGGTTGTAGAATGCTCAGCTTGTATTTGATAAAAACGGTCAGGAATATTTCATATTTTGGAAAGAAATGGGTAACATCTTCAATTTTTTTTTTTTTTCATTTACATTGCTGACCTCTCTGCTTCTTTGACTTGGGGTTGTGTCCGCTGAAATGTCAATGCTGAATAGACGATATACAATATGCTAAACTACAGTCTTTCAAAAAAAAAAAAAGATTAGTACAAGTATGATTAGAATGGAAACCATCCAATCTGACATGGAAATATCCTTCCCATTTGAAACCATATCATGCATTTTTGTTTTGAGATCATTTTTATTTCTGTTAAATCCATTCCTTGTGTTATCTTCACATTTGATCAAAATTATCCTTGAGCATGTTTGATCAAACATTGGGTATTTTTAAATTCTAGCACAGTTATTTTTGAGGAATAGATGATAGGAGTTGTGTCACATATGTTATTCTTTCCTAATGAATTCAGGTTAGAAATAGAAGCAAATACAGACAGGATGAGATACAGGAGAAACAAGTTTTTTTGGTAAATCATGTAAAGAAAAATCCAAATCCAAATACTAAATGAAACAAAATTATATTTATACAGCATTTTAGAAAATGTTTGAGGAAAATTGTCACATTTACCCCATGGCAGAGTGAATCAGCACTTTGGTGTTTTAGCTAATGAAAACATTAGAATGTAGTGACATATATGTGGTGAAAAATTGATCTGTTTACCTGTTTATATTAACCACTGCCTCATGGGAAATGATCAAATCAACTACTTTGGAAAACAAATTTTCATCATTAGTATTTTCTTACTGTCAGTGACAATTGTTAGATTCCATTTTTGTTCTCCATAAAGTTCTTAGCTCTAACCTGTGTGTCTATATATAAGAAATATAAAATTACATGGATGCAAAGAGAACATTACCTTCAATAATCTTAAACCTTACATAACAAATACTTGACTTGCCTCATTATGTCAATATGTTTTTGCCTATATAATTATTTCTATATTGTAAATAAAAATAAGAGAGACTAAATAATTAATTAATAAAAAAGCTTCACTTTGAATTTAAAGTAAAATAGAGGATCAGGCAAAACTTACTGTATAAACACCTGCTCCTTCCAGGATGTTGTACTCTTTTGCTATGTTAAGAAATAAATCAAGTATGCAACAGCTAAAATCGGAATTTCTTCTCTAGAATAAGAGAACATGCCTTTCAATAAAATAAAAATGTGGAATTGATGTATTTTGCTTCTTTTCCTTTATAGCTATATCATGTACATGAAGACAAGGAAAAAAATTAAAATGGAAAATGTTAACCTTTTAAATAAAATATTAGAGCTTATGATGGCCAATAAATCTGTTTTAAAATTTTGGTCAAGTATGTTAGCCATATACTTAGCCTTACAGTTTTAAAATCACTCTACTCTTGAATCTCATTTGAATTTTATTCTTTCTGTAATTAACAGTAATAAGTACCTAAGTATACGTACAAAATTTTATTTTAAAAAAGTTTTTATGAAAAATAATATAATAATTCATTTAGAGTATATTGAGAAACAAAGCTAAGAGTAATTTAAGCCCCACACTCAACCAGAAATTCAAATGCCAGCTTACTATTTTTAAGACTCTCCATTTAAGAATTAACCTATTTGAACATTGCTAAAAATGTTAACAATGAATATTGTTCATAGGATAAACAATGAACCTATTTCATTTTTCTAGCATTTTCTCTTGATATTAAAAGATCATGTTTTAAAATATTACAGTTGAATATAGAATGACATACATCATGGCTGTGCATATTTATTTTTTATTTTAATTGTCTGCTTCCCATTCACCTCCAATAACAAAATGGCAGGCAACTGCCAGGATGGTCAAATAGCTCTAGGAAGCAAGGTAGTTTCTCCCCTTACTGAAAATCTACTACATTGGCAAAATATAGAGGTAATTTGAAGGACAAAAAGAAAACAGAAAACAAACATCGGTTCTTCTCATATTATGTGAAGTTATAATTATTGTCTCATAACAATATTAGCTTTGAATGCCATTAGGAATGCATGATAAACAATATTTATTTAGCAAGATCTATGCAAAATTGAGAAATCAAGTGCCCCGTAGCCCAAAGAAATCATCCCTCCATCCTCCTTTCCTTGAAATATGACTTACCCACCTTTATCTTTTCACATTCAATTATTTACAAACATTCTGACTCGTTTCGTGCAGTTTTCTCTCAATATTTTGTTCTTCAGCTTTCACTGAAGTTAAAACTGCTTTTACATCAGACACAAATGATTTAGGATCACCAAATTCAAGGACCTATTTTGTCTCTGAATATCCATCAATCTCTAGAGGCATTTGACACTGTTTAAACTGGGACTTAATCTATCACCTAAAACTCATTACTTGTATAAAAGCATTAAACAAGTTCCACCAGTTTTTTCTTTGCAACATTTTTCTCACATCTTTTTCAAAAACAATGGAAATATATTGGTCCTGAAACTCACCTGAATTATTGTAAATATCTCCTGGCTAATATTTCTGGTTTCCTTCATCTCCTTTCATTCTTTAAACAATTCATAAATATTATTAGCATACAATGACAAATATTTTCTCCAAAGTTTCTCAGGATGGGTTGAATTTTAGCTCATCAGTTCAATTCAACATTTTATTCAAAGAAAACACTTGATTAAAACTAACCAGTATCCTGCCCAATTTACTATTCATATAGATTAAATTTATATGTTAACATATTTAGATGTATGTATCCTAGACAGATAAGATTTTCCTCTTAACATAGCAAGGTGGCCTTTGGCAGCCAGGGTATTGGCCTCTGCTCTTAGGACACATAGTTGTTTTAAGTCATATAAAGTGATGAAGCCTCTACATGTGTAAGGTGAAAAAAGACGTTAAGTCCCAAAAGCAGAGGGTTCGTTTGTAGAAGAGAATAGTAGAGTAAAAATTTAATATTTTACCCTTTGTTGCTTTTCTAATTGCTGATTATTTGAAAATTAATGATGGTAACTCATGCAAATCATATGAATTATGCACAAAGAACAAGCTAGAAGAAAATGTACCAATATTTAGGAGTTAGAAAATAATTTTAATATTCTCTTTAATACTTTGTAGTATTTTAAATTTATTGCAATTTTGGATACTTTTTTTTATAGCTAAGAGTAAAATATGCACATTGATTAGATGTTTTTATAAGTGAGAAACCACATTTTATAAGCTATAGTTCCTCTCCCTGCAGCAGCTGAGCAATTGAACCAATTCAGCAACTGAAGTTACTTATTGCTTTACATATTTTAAACGGAATTTTTAAGAGTAGAATCTGATTTTGAGTATGAAACAATAGACTTAAACTACTTTAGTACTCATAGAAACCTTATAACTTATTATCAGGGAAGTATTATAAACATATTATGGGAAAAGAGAAGTAGTTAACATATTTCAATATCAATGATTTATCCATCTTGTCCACATTTTATACATATAGATTTATTGGCTCAACTAAATTTTTTCCAAACATATGATTATGTTTAAGTAGATATTTTAAATTCGGTAAGAAGTAGATGGTCCTTTAGTAACGATAATTTTTTATCTTACTGTTAATCCAAGTTACCTTTTTTATTACATTTGCTTGATTTCATGTTACCATTGCAATATTAAAAATTCTAAATGCATCATTCTTACAATTTCAAAAATTATTTGAGCCTTGAAGAAAGGGGAAAAATCCTAAAACTCACCTCTTAATTATATATAAAAATTGAACTTTGGCCAGGTGCAGTGGCTCACACTTATAATCCCAGCACTTTGGAAGGCTGAGGTGGGTGGATCACCTGAGGTCAGGAGTTCAAGACCAGCCTGGCCAACACGGTGAAGCCCCGTCTCTACTAAAAATACAAAATATTGGCTGAGCGTTGTGGCGGGAGCCTGTAATCCCAGCTACTCGGGAGACTGAGGCAGGAGAATCGCTTGAACCCAGGAGGTGGAGGTTGCAGTGAGCCGAGATTGTGCCACTTTACTCCAGCCTGGGTGACAGAGCAAGACAATGTCTAAAAAAAAAAAAAAACCAACGAACTGAATTTTAAAATTTTAAAATCTAAGCATTCTTTTGTCTTCCATAATTTTCAAGATTTAAAATATGTTAGGAATTTATGCCATAATTATTCAACTATTGAAGAATGAAATATTGAAAGTATCTAAAGTCAACAGTCACTACATGATTTATTTTGCTTATTTTACTAAGTCCTTCTAGATTAGCTCTCTTTAAATATTTTTTCTTTTCAATGTCTGTCCATTCTCTTTTTCCCAGTTACATACATTTTTATTTCATTCAACTATCAGTTCTGTAAGTTATAATGGAAAAACATATATCATTGTAAAGAGTGGATCATGCCATTTGTCTGATCATTTTATAATTTAATCCAATGGGTTCAAATTCCTCCACATACGTAGCTTTAAGTCCCATTTACCACACCATTTGAATGACTGATCACTTTCTTCATTTTGTTTTCTTTTCTGTCACTCATCTCAGAACCTTTTCATATTAATAATTTGATAATATAGACTTCTCAGTTGTATCTATTATATAGTGATAAATTCTCAGTAAAATTATTTTTCTTCTGATTACTCTCTTACTCATTTTTACCTTATGAAAAATAACTCTCAGAATAGTGAAAGAACATCTCAACATTTCACTCAATGATTGTCTAATTTCATTCACTATGTATATAAGAACTAATTATAGGCTTCACTATTTGAATTTAATTCTACAACTTTCTATTCTTTTTGTAAAAATAACATTAAGACATTTTTGGGCAAACCTGGTATATTATTTTAGATATAGTTTGCATGCAGTGCATACACAAAAATCATAAAGAATAAAATTGTCTTCCCTATAATGACTGATTTCAATAACAACCAGAGGCAAGGTAGATATATGCTTTATGTCTCTTTATAGTTAATCTCTATGTGCAAAATACTGCCTAATAATGACATATTTGAACTTACCAAAACCCATAGAATTGTATACTTTCAATGACTGACTTGTATAGTAGGAGAATTATACCTTTACAAAGCTATTCAGAAAATTACACCCTTTTAAAATTTCCAAGATTGTAGATTAGCGGCTTTTAGCATGATCCAGCTTGGAATTTCCAGATGGATTACTTGGAAATAGCAAGACAGTGTGTAAAAATCAACTCTGAGCTTTAATTTAAAAAGTAAAATGGAAATCCACTGTAATCATTAGGGACACTCCAGATCCCAAGGAGGAGAATGCTGGCAAACAGCTCCTATGACTGTCCGACAAAAGTCAGTGGAGCTCCAGTACCTGAGAGAGAGGCAGAGAACCTTTCCCTGTCACTCACTTTTCCACTGGGAATCTGAGCAAGTAGGCTGAGGGAGAGCATTTTGTTCCTCCCAAACCTTGGAGCTAACTTGGGGAGAGGCTTGGAGATGCTGTGAGGGAAAGACACCAGGAAAAGCTGGAGACAATTTCACAGGACCAGGACTGAGAATAGAATGCCATTTTTTAATCCAGATGAACACAAATTTGGACATTCTTTGGTGACCTGGCACAGGCATTTTAGTCTTGGGCCAGAAATCAGAGCACCTGCTCTGGAGCAGAGTAGCGATCTCCACAGGCAGAGCTGTGGGAAGCACCTCAGCAGTAGGCACTGGAATTGTGTTTTTCCCTGTCACAAGCCTGGGGCAGGAAGAGAGCAGCTACAGCTGCAGTTTTGTTCTGGGCAGCAAGACATGCAGCCCGGGTCATCTTGGCAACATAGAACTGGTCTGCATGTGCCTTTGTCTGGGTCTCACAGCCTGCTCCCCTGAGATCATGCTGTAGCAAGACCCCCTCCACTCCACTCCCAGGCAGAAATCCAGACAATTGGAGCACCAGCTTGCCTGAATCAGCAAGCTGAGCCACTTCACCACCTCACCCTTCATGAACATAGATCATGGTGCAACAAAGCCGTCTGCTCCATGCTCAGGAAGTTCTTCAGTCATTCAGAATACCAGGTCCCCTGGTTCAGTAGCCTGAACCAACCTACCCATCCTGTGCACAGATCTTAGTGCAGGGAGGCCCTCTCAGCTCCATGCCCAGGCAGATCTCCAGATATCTGGAGCACCCACTCTTTTGGATTAGGAATTTAGGCTGCTTTCCTTCCCCATGCAGATAACTTAGGGCTGAGGTGGTTTCCTCGCTCCACACCTAGACACACTTCTGGGTGCTTGGTGGCTGCCCACTGGATTCTCCCTCAGCACAAAGTCTAGTGCCTTTGTCTTCCACAGGGTGACATGGAAGCAGGCCTGTCTGCTCTGGCCTCACACATCATGGTCCTACATTTTCTAGTGTTGAACGGAGAGCTCAGACCACTATGCATTCCATGATTCAGCCCAGTGCCTGAGGCAACAAAGAGCTTCTACCAGTAAGCAAGAATAAAGTTTATACCCAGCTGCATTGGCCACAGCTGACTGTTACATATAGGTGCCCACAAATGGCTTGTAGGTCAAACTAAAACACCAAATATAAAACCTACCAAAAGAAATGTATAAGGCTATAGAAGCAAAGCCAAAAGACCCTACCCAGTATTCTCTATAGTTACACCACATAGTAAGGAGTAAGGGAAGATAAAGGAGAAAAAAGGCCAATAATACTATGAGGGAGAAGAAAGAAAGAAAAACATCTTACCAACAAGAAAATAATTACAAAAATTAGAAGTGCCAATATCTCCAGATGAGAAGGAAGCAGGAATCAGTGCAAAAATTCTGGCACAATGAAAAATAGGAATGTTACGACACCTTCACAGGATTGCACTAGTTCTCCAGCAATGATTTCTAACCAAAATGGAAACTCAGAAACGAGAGAGAAAGAATTCAAAGCATAGATTGGAAGGAAGCTCAATGAGTTCCAAAACAAGGTTTAAAATCAGCACAAAGAAACTTCAAAAACTATTCAGGAAAAGAAGGAAAAGATAAAACTCTTAAAAAGAAATCTGTAAGAGGTTCTGAAATTGAAAACCTCACATAAGAAATTTCAAAATACAACTGAAGGCTTTATCAAGAGACTGGAACAAACAGAAGAAAGAATTTCAGAGCCTGAAGACCAGTCTTTCAAACTAACCTAGTTAGACAAAAATTAACAAATAAGAATTTTTTTAAATGAATAAAATCTTTGAGAACCATGGGATTATGTGAAGCAACCAAATCTATGACTTATTGGCATTCCTGAGGAAAGAAAAAAAAAAAAAGAAAAGCAGACAACCTGGAAAATCCATTTGAGGGAATAATTCAAGAAATTTTCTCTAATCTTGCTAGAGAGGCAGACATCAAGATACAGGAAATCCAGAGAGCACTTGCAAGATGCTACACAAAACAAATACTATTAAGGTATATAGTCATCAGACTGTCCAAAGTCAGTGTTAAAGAAAACACCTTAAAGGCAGCTAGATAAAAATGTCAGATCACACACATAGGGAACCCCATCAGGCTAACAGTGGATTTCTCAGCAGAAACTTTGTAAGCCAGGAGTGATTGTTGGAATATTTTCAGCATTATTCAAGAAAAGAAATTTCAACCAAGAAATTAATATCCCAACAAACTAAGTTTCATAAAGCAGAGAAGAAATAGTTTCCAGACAAGCAAGCACAAAGAGAATTCATTATCACTAGACTAGGCTTACAAGAGATACTTAATGGAGAACTAAATGTGGAAACTAAAGAATGATACCTGCTTCCAAAAAAACACACTTAAGTACATAGCCCACAGACCCTGTAAAGGAACTACACAATAGAAACTACAAAGCAACCAGCTAACAACATCATGATAGGATCAAAATCTCACATATCAATATTAACCTGGAATGTAAATGGTCTAAATTTCCCAATTTAGGGACACAGAATGGCAAATTGGATTTAAAAAAAAGAGACCTATCCACCTGCTGTCTTCAGGAGACTCATCTCACATGTAACAACACCAACAAGCACAAAGTAAGAGTTGGAGAGAGAGTTATCATGCAAACAGAAAACAAAAAACAGCAAGGATCACGATTCTTATAACCAATAAAATAGACTTTAAACTGACAATAATGAAAAAGGACAAAGAAAGGGATTACATAATGATAAAGCATTCAATTCAACAAGAAGCCTTAACTATCCTATATACATATACACATACCCAACATTGGAACATGCATATTCATAAAATAAGTATTGCTAGACCTATGAAAAAGCTTAGACAGCCATGCAATAACAGTAAGAGGCTTCAACACCTCACTGTTAGCATTAGACAGATCATTAAGGTAGAAAACTAACAGAGAAATTCTGGATTTAAACTTGATACTTGACCAATTGTACCTAATAGACATCTACAAAATACTCTATCAACCACACATATACATTTCTCTCATTTGCACACAGAACATACTCCAAAATTGATCACATGCTTGGCCATATAGTAAGTCCCAGCAAGCCTCAGACCAGATGACTTCACCGCTCAATTCTACCAGAAGTATATAGAAGAAATTGTACCAATTCTGCTGAAACTCCTCCAAAAAATGGAGGAAAAGGAACTCTTCTATAACTCATTCTACAAAACCAGCATCACCCTGATCCCAAAACCTGGCAAAAATACAATTAAGAAAAAAAATTACAGGACAATATCCCTGATGAACATAGATAGAAAAATCTTCAACAAAATGCTAACAAACCAAATCCAACAACAATACATCAAAGCATTAATTCATCATGATCAGGTAGGTTTCATTCCTGGGATGCAAAGTTGATTCAACATAAGCAGAATAATAAAAGTGATTTACCACATAAAAGGAATTAAAAACCAAAACCATATGATTGTCTCAATAGACAGAGAAAAGTTTTCAGTAAAATTCAACTTCCCTTCATGATAAAAAAAAAAAACCTTCAAGAAACTAAGCATCAATGAAACTTACCTCAAAATAGTAAGTCTATGACAAATCCACAACTAACCTTATACTAAATGGGCAAAAAACTGGAAGTATTCTCCTTGAGAACTGGAACAAGACGAGGATACCCACTCTCACCACTCCTACTCAACATAGTACTAGAAGTGCTCGTCAGAGCAATCAGGCAAGATAAATAAATAAAAGGCACTAATGATTCCACCAAAAGCCTCGTGGAACTGATAAACGACTTCAGTAAAGTTTCAGAATACAAAATCAGTTTACAGAAATCAGTAGCATTTCTATACACCAATAACATTCAACCTGAGAGCCAAATCAAGATTGTGTTTTCCTTTTCTTTGTTATAATGGCAATAGTGCCCAAAGCAGTCTACAGATTCAATGCTATTCCTAACAAACTGCCAAGGGCATTTTTCACAGAACTAGAAAAAACTATTCTAAAATGTATATGAAACCAAAAAAGATTCTGAATAGCCTAAACAATTCTAAGCAAAAGAACAAAGCCAAAGGCATCACATTACCTGACTTCAAACTATACAGTAAGTCTACAGTGACCAAAACAGCATGGTACTGTAGAAAAATAGACATACAAACCAACAGAACAGAGAACACAGGAATAAAGCTGCACAGCTACAACCATCTGATTTCCAACAAAGTTGACAAGAACAAGCAATAGAGTAAGCACTCCCTATTAAAAATGTAAGACCTCAGAAATACAAGAATCCTAGAATAAAAGCTTGGAAACACCATTCTAGACATTGGCCTTGAGAAAGAATTTATGACTAAGTCTTCAAAAGCAATTGTGACAAAAATTGACAAGTGAGACCTAATTAAGCTAAAGAGTTCCTGCACAGCAAAAGAAACTACCAAAAGAGAAATCAGACAGCCTACAAGAACAGGAGAAAATATTTGCAAAACTATACATTCAACAAAGGTCTAATGTCCAGAATCTGTAAGAAATTTAAATCAACAAGAAAGAAAAACAACTCCATTAAAAATGGGCAAAAGCCATGTACAGACACTTCTTAAAAGAAGACAAACAAGTGGTGAAAAACATATAAAAACATAGTCTACATCACTAATCATCAGAGAAATACAAATTAAAACCTCAATGAGATTTCATCTCACACCAATCAGAATGGCTCTTATTAAAAAAAATAAAAATAAATAAAAACAACAGCAGATGCTGGCAAAGCTACAGAGAAAGGGAACACTTATAGACTGTTGTCGAGAATGTATATTAGCTCAACTTCTGTGGAAAGTAATTTGGAGGTTTCTCAAAGCACTTAAAACAGAGCTATCATTTGACCTAGCAGTCCCATTGCTGGGTATATACGCAAAAGAAAATAAGTAATTCTTCTAAAAAGAAATTCTTTTTAAATTCTTCTAAAAAGAAACGTGCACTGGCATGGTCATTGAAGCATTATTCACAATAGCAAAGACATGGAATCAACCTAGGTGCGCATCAGTGGTGGACTGGATAAAGAAAATGTGGTACACATACACCATGAAATACTACCCAGTCATAAAAAGAATAAATCTTGTCCTTTGCCACAACATGAATGCAGCTGGAGTGAAATAACGTAGAAACAGAAAACCAAATACCGCATTCTGTCACTTACAACTGAGAGCTAATGATCAAGTTCTCACGGACATAAAGACGGCAACAGTGAAAACTGGGGGTTACTAGAGATGAGAGAGCGGAAGTGGGACAAGGGTTGAAAAAGTAACTATTGGCTACTATGCTCAGTACCTGGGATATGGGATTACCAGCATCATACAATATACCAAGGTATCAAACCTGCACATGTATCCCCTGAGTCTAAAATAAAAGTTGAAAAAAGTAATAATAAATAAAACTATAAAACATTGTTGAGAGGAATGAAACGTTATATAAATAAGTGTAGGAATATATACCATAAACATATTATACCTAGCAGAAATGGCACAGACATGACCAAAGCCTAAAACTAGACAGTAGCAGCCCTGGATGCTTTCTGGACTTTCTTTACAATACTAGCAGCTGAAGGGATTTTCCACCAGGGTGAAGCTGATGTCATGTGTGATAGAGTTCTAACGATAAGTTATTAATAAACTATACTCTGATGATGGCATAGACCAATTATTTTTACATTTGACACTATATTATTTACAATTTCTTAGGAAAAGATACCAAAGGATAAAACACACATGAATGTATATGTGCACACACACAAACATTTACATGTTTACATATCTAGGATGAAAGTTTTCCCTTTTTATTGAGGTCTTATGGAGCTCCCATAAATCAGATATTCAAATAGAAAACTGTTTTATTCCTGGTCATTTTGATATTCTCTATTCTACTGGTGGATTCTCAATGAAAGTTACAGTTCTCCAAGAAACCATTTTCATGCTCAGATGATTTGGCCCTGGAGATAGAGCTTTGTTAATTCTCTTTATGACATATATATGACTAAGAGTTTGAAATAATTGTAATGAAGAATTCCATCTGGTACATAAGTTAATTTTCAATACCAGGAACTTATGATTGATCATTACATATTATTAGAGCTAATGTTTATTGTTGTTCCTACCATGCACCAGGTACACAAGGTTATCAAATCACATTCTCCTCACAGGGTAGGTGCTATTATTTTTGTTTTACTTTTGACACAACTGAGATTAGAAGAAGATGAATAACCTACCCAAGGCTATACAGTCAGCATCTGATTGACTTGACTCAAACGTGCTCTTATTTGTATGCCTTGGTTTATGTTTTTCATAAAGCTGAATTTTAGATTATGTTTTATCATAACTCTGAAATGATTCTATTTCTGCCGAAAACTCAGGGGAGCTTCAAAGACAAATATTCCCTCATATATGTAGAAAGGCCATACCAAAATAATTAAAGCAAGTGAAAGCCAAAGTAACATTTTTGTTTTTTATAATAACCAGATACAGAATCATGGTTCAGAGTAAAAATCTAAGGGAGCCACTACTGGAGTTAACACTCCAGTAGTGAGAAAAATTTGTCAAAACTGTCCACTCACTCATCAATAACAGAAGTCCCCACAGGATGTCCTTGTCAAGTAAGACTTACAGCACAGACCAACAGAATAAATTTGGTCTTCTAAGACAAGACTATTCCCAAAAGACACCAAGACTTCTCAATCTATTCTTTTTG
Source organism: Macaca mulatta (assembly GCF_049350105.2). Taxonomy (NCBI): domain Eukaryota; kingdom Metazoa; phylum Chordata; class Mammalia; order Primates; family Cercopithecidae; genus Macaca; species Macaca mulatta. The sequence continues at coordinate 164,960,996 of NC_133410.1, read as the reverse complement.
TAAAAGTAACATTACTAACAATGTGGTTCTTGCCCCCACCTTTCCAGAGAAAGAGTGAGTAAATGACCATAGTCTGGTTAGAATTGTATCTACAGAAGTCCTCAGTCCAAGAAACCAGAGGTCCTTTTCTAAAATATACTTCTTACTGCAAATGTTAAAAAAAAGAAAAAGCAGTATATGGGCAGGGCATGATGGCTTGTGTCATAATTCCAACACCTTGTGAGGCTGAGGTGGGAGGATTTCTTGAACCCAGGAATTCGAGGCCAGACTGGAAAACATGATGAGACTCCATCTCTACAAAAAACTTAAAAATTAGCTGGGCATGGTGGTGCATGCTTGTGGTCCCAGCTGCTTGGGAGGCTGAGGCAAGAGCCTAAGAGATCTTGAGCCTAAGAGATCGCAAGAGATCACAGCTGCAGTGGGCTGTGTTCACACCACTGCACTCCAGCCTGGATGACAGAGCAAGATTCTGTCTCAAAAAAAAAAAAAAAAAAAAAAAAAAAAAATAGAGGTGTTATGGTTATAATTATCTAATTACTTCCTAATTATTTTTTATTCTCTAGAAATTAAGTTTACACAAAATAAGTTTTCATCCTACTATGAAGTTATTTTTAACATTCATTCTAAATAAAATCATGTCCAGAGATGGGGGAAATGGAAATCTTTAAAAACTCACCAGATGAACTGGCAATGTTGCCAGCTTAGAGATGATTTATAAATTACTTCTATCTAAAAAATAATGGGCTAACTAATTCAGGTAAAAAATATTCTGTAAAATTCATTAAATTGAAGTCCTTTGACAAGTCACTTGCCTCTCTAGGACTCTGATTTTTATAATTTTAAAAGGTATCAGACTACATCGTCTAAAATAGTAATTTCCGTGTGGGCGTGTGTGTGTGTGTGAGAGACAGTGGTGGCAGAGAGGCTGTGAAATGTGTTACTGCTGACTCGTCTACCATCAGAGTCTCCTGGTTAGCTTTTTTCATACCACAACCATGCTTTTTGCTTGTCAGAGATTCTAACACAGCCTCCCAGGTGCACACCTTCTCAGTAAGAGGAGCACTTGTCATCTCTCAGGTTCTCATGGATGATGAGTGTGTGTTTTATCACTTAGACGTGTATGGGTGAGAAAAATATTAAAAACCTCCAACATATCTGCACAAAAGTACAACTTCCTTGCAATAGTTCACTCCAGGAGGCCCTAAATAAACATTTACCTGAAACACCTGTAGATAACTTAAGAAACCCTTATGAGGATATAAGAAATTACTCGCTCACATGGTGGAATAATTGATGTGAAGTCATGGAAAGTCATAAAACCACAAGTTTTTTTGTGTGTAGGGACATCTGAAATTAAGCCTAGATCTTTTGTGCCCAGTTATTTTGTTTCAGGCAGATGCCTAATTTCCCAAAGACTGATTTGAAAAGCATTTACCAGGATGTAACAAATGTGCTGGTAGTAAAATTGTTTTACTTTATGCTTTTGATATAATTTTATTATGCTAAAGATATTTCATGAATTAGTAATATTAGCAACAAATTACCAGGTTTTAAAACAAAATATCCAGTGCTATAATGATGTAACATGATAAAATTAACATTAAGAATGGTAAGGAAGTGACGTCTCTACCAACATGTAGGCAGAACAGCTGTCAAAGACAGTTTCCTTACCTTCTTTCCTAAGGGAAAACATTTTTTTTTCTTTGAGATGGAGTTTCTCTCTTGTTGCCTGGGATTGAGTGCAATGGCCTGATCTCAGCTCACCACAACCTCCACCTCCTGGGTTCAAGCAATTCTCCTGCCTCAGCCTCCTGAGTAACTGGGATTACAGGCACCTGACACCACTCCCAGCTAATTGCTTAATTAATGATTAGTCTCAGAGGAAGGCATTTGAAGATGTAGAAGTTTAATAAAGCAAGGCACAGTGAGACAGTGGCATTTCTAATTAGGAAGGCAAATTCATTCGAGAGAACTCACAAAGAAAATAAAGTATATTCAACTAAGGGCAAATAATATTGCAATGAGAGGCTACCTCTACATCTTTGTAAAACATTCCAAATCAGGCCTAGAAGAAGCAGCATTCAGCACAACTGTAGGTGTTTGTTTTACTTAACTTTGTTACTCCCCTAGATTTTTATCATACGTGACCCTAAGAAAGAAAGAATACCTAAAGGAAAGATATCATCTGTTATCAATACACAACTGTGATATAAGTGAAAAAACATAGTTTCTAGATTACATTTCTAAATCTTTCCAATTGCAATTTGATCTCAAGTTTGTTCTTTTTCTCAAGGAATTTTGTAGGATGACACTCCTACTACTGTTCAGACACCAATCAGTCTCCTGTGTGACGATGGAGAACTATACAGATTCATTTTATAGAAATAGGTATGGCTTGAATTTTTTTTATTACATTACTTCTTGGATGAAAAGATTCAGTAAAATACAGTATGTGAAGAATAAATATTGCAGATTCTAAATGCATTTAAAAAAATATATAACTGAATCTCTTAAAATTGAAATACAATACCTAAAATTTAGAAACTTGTTGGGTTAATTTAATTTCTTTTCATAGACCATACAATCTATTTGACTGCACTAAAAATTATAAGTTAATTATAGATTTTTTAAAATATGGATATATTAAAGACAACAGAACAGGTTCTCAAATTAACTTTCCTTTACAATTACCTGCTTCTTGAGATTACATAAAATTACTACTCCTTAAAAAAATCAAGTCTTTTTAATTAATTTATTGACAGCCACAGTAGATAGACTTAATATAATTAATTGACATGCATATGGAGTAATTTTGTATACATGAATTCCATCTATGTATTCAATACAATTTTCATTATTATTTTTAAAATAAAAAACATTCATGTAACAATTACTTTATGCCAGTAACTACTCTAAAAGATTTTGGTATGTATTAATAGGTTGGTGCAAAAGTAATTGCGGTTTTTGCCATACTTTTAACTCACAATTATCTTTTTTTACTGATAGGATAACAGAGGTAGGGAAAGGTCTACTAACTTGCCATTAAGTACTAGACCTGAATTCAAAACAGACTGTTACTACAATATATCTGTTCTTAACCTCCGTTCTATACTTCCTAAGAATTTTTCCTTGTGGTAACGGTAATTCAAGTGGGATTATATTAATGAGAAATGATTTCCTAAATATTGTTTACTTGCTATTTTATGAAAACATTATATATGCTTAGGTGGATTCAGATATTTATAATTTTTCTGTCATGGGTAGTCCCTCATTCAAAACAATTCTCAATTACTTCCCTAAAATATCTACTGAATGGTTAAATGAATACATGGAAAAATTAAATATTAAGTTATCAAAACAAACACATGTTTGATATAAAAAAGAACTGGTGTAATTTTACTTTTCGAATTGTGGCATGAGGAGTTCTGTGGCCCAGTGCCCCCAAGAAACAGCCACAACTTGAGAAAGTACTTGAGAAAGTATAACACATGAAATTTATATTTTAAAAAGTCACCAATTTAAGTTTCTGGAAATTTTCCTAAGGGCATGCAACAAATGAAGAAACATTTATTTAAGAAAATCAACTAAATTTTGGTAACGTCAGAGGTGTTCAAACCATAGCTACTCCATCTTGAATAGGGGCTGGGTAAAATGAGACTGACAGTTACTGGGCTCCATTTCCAGGAGGTTAGGGATTCTTAGTTACAGAATGAGATAGGAGGTTGGCAAGACTTGTATTACAAGATACAGGTAGGTCATAAACACCCTGTTGATAAAACAGGATGTGATAAAGAAGCTGCTCAAAACCTATCAAAACCAAGATGGAGATGACAGTGACCTCTGAAAGTCCTCACTACTCGTTATACATGAATTATAATGCATTGATATGCTAAAAGACACTCCCACCAATGCCGTGACAGTTTACAAATACCATGACAGTGTCCAGAAGTTACCCTATATAGTCTAAACAGGGGAGGACCCTCAGTTCTGGAATTTCCTGCCTCTTTCCCAGAAAATTCACGAAAAATCCAGCCTTTGTTTAGCATATAGTCAAAAAATAACTATAACCTATGAAGTAGCCATTCTTTAATTTCTTTACTTGTTTAATAAACTTGCTTTCACTTTATGAACTTGTCCAAAATTCTTTCTTGCTCAAGATCCAAGAACCCTCTCTTGGAGTCTGGATTGGGATCCCTACTGGTAACAGTAAGAATATCCAGTGACACTTGAGCCACAACCTCCTCCTTCTACCTTACACACACACATAGCTTAAACTAATGGAAGTTCCACTTGGAGTGCATGTGGCCAAGGAAATCGGCTCCCTTTTCTCCCAGCTCCCTGTCGGTGGCTATATTTCTCTGGGAGGGGCACTGAGCCAGCGTTTCTCATTTCTCACTCCCTCTAGCTAGTTGTTACAGACACCAAATTCTAGGTGAGTGAAGCCAAGATAGCAAGGACTTCTTTTTTCCACCCAGTCTTGACTCATGAATCAGAATATTATTTAATAATACAAATGTGGCAGGCCAATATCATAGGGGTCCTCATTACCTTTGCACACCTCACTGATAGGGTGGAGGTTCCATACTGTGAAAGACAATTTTACAGGACCAGAGGTTACTGTCCGAAGCCTGCATCTCACTCATAGAATAGGGATGCTACTCAAGAGTAGTGAGTCACTATTCTTGCCCCCAGTTCACTAGCAGTGGCTTAGAGATTTGACCTACGGGAACAGAGAGACCACAAGAACAGAGGACTTCAAAGCTTTCTCAAAATACTAAGTTCAGTTGAAACAGATTGCAGGGAAGTTCAGGCTTAAGGGAACTCCCCAAAATATTGGATATTTTTGTGGTAAGTTATTAAGAAGAGGCCAGTAGCTATATAGGAATAACAGCTAAACTGTAGATCACCCAGTTTTTCAGGGTGAATACCTAAGAATAGCTCTCTTCTATTAGAACAAACCTCAAAGAGGGAACTGAAAAACTGCTGCAAAGGACTAAAATTTAATTGGATCAGGCTCTGGAACAATTTATGCCCCAGGACATTTTCAAAAACAATCGGACAATCAGCCACCAATCAGTGGAACTCAACAGCTAGGTGTGAAATTCACAGACAGAGATAGCATAGCAGAAAGATTAGGGAAAAGAAACATAAAAACAGACCTACTAATGCTAAAATCAATGACATTCCAGGCTAATCCTGCATAGGACCAGAGTTGAGCCCCCTAGGAGCAACAACAGAGGCTTCACACTGCAGAGGAAAGTAACTTAAAAATTCGCTAGCCAAGTCACTAAGCAAATAAATAATAAAACAAGCCCTGGGAGTGGGAGAGAGAATCAGTCAACAAAATTGTAACAATATGTTTTAAAAATACCCACTTCTTAAGGAAAAGAAGCTATAAGACATGGAAAGAAACAGAAAGAAACACATCTTGTATATGTGACCCATATATAAGAAAAAGAGAAAAGACAAGAGACACTGTCTGCAAGAGGGCCCAGGTATCAAGCTTAGTAGGCAAAGACTTCAAAACTGCCGTTATAAATATATTCAAAGAACTAAAGAAAACCATATTGAAAAAAAATATGATGACAATGTCTCATGAAATAAGAAAATATAAGTAAAGTGATAAAAAAATTATGAAAAAGAATAAAATATTAATTTTGGAATTAAACAGTGTAATAATGAAAATTTAAAATTCACTGGAGAAACTCAATAGTATATTTCAACTTCAGAGGAAAGAAAATCAGCCAATGTGAAGGTATATTGATAGAGTTTATACCATCTGAAGAACAAAGAGAAAAAAATAATGCTGAAAAATGAACAGAGCCTCAGAGTAATGTGGGAAGCAACTAAGTGCACCAACATACATAGAATGAAATTAATAGAAGAAAGGAGAGAGAAAGGAAGTTGAAAATAGAACATGTATGGTATCTAATATAGGATCATGTGTGTTTTATTGCCATGAGTCTCTCATCATTTTAAATCTAATACATTTCCATGAACCTTCTTTGTCTCTTACTAGATGGACATTTTTTAAGAATACAGTCCTCTACATTTTGTAAATAGGATGTGCCTCATTGCATTTGTGTGATGTCCCACAGTAAGATTCAATGTATGCATTCCCTGTTAGAATAGTACATACGGAATGTCCCTTTCAGAACATTACAGTGGCACACAGTGTCTACCTGAGTCTCACTGGTAATGTTTGTCTTGATCACCAAGTCTAGGGATTATCCAATTTCCCCATCTTAAAGTTACATTTTTCTCATGCAAAAATTCAGCAATCTGTGAAAGGACAATTTAAGATGATACAAACATCCTAATCTTCATAGAAACTACTTCTAGGTTTAGCATTAATTAAATATTCTCGCCTAAGCCAATCTTTGCAATAATGGAGCATAGTTTTATTTTCTATTTTAAATGATTTAATTGCATTTTCAAAAATGAAAGTCAGTTAAATTTAAATGATCTTAATTTAAATTTTAATATTATACCTTGTACTTGGAACTTGTATTTTTCCACTTAGTTTTGATAGGTAATATTTAACATTTTAGAATAAAAATAACCTGTTGAAAAGAAATGAAAGTAACTACATTTTTGTTTATAAATTTTGTATAATTTGCATCTTTAATTATGCCTTCATTATATTTTGTTGTTGAATACCCAGATCAATTCTAATAAAACACAGATTATGTAATAATCTTGACTAATATCAATAATTTTGTATACAGGTGGTAAATAAAAATAGTGTGAAATAAACATATAACTTGTGAATATTGTTATTTTATTTCTAATCATACTGTTGTTGGCTTATCAATAGCATACACAGCTATGTACACTAATACTTGACTGCAGTCTTCTTTTTTTAAAAAATAATCTGAATGTATATTCTTTTTAAAAATTGTTAGATTCATGGGTTATATATGCGTGTTTGTTACATGGGTATATTACATGACGCTGAAGTTTGAGCTTCTAATGATCCCATCACTCAAGTAGTGAACATAATATGCAATAGCTAGTTGTTCACCCCTTGCCTCCCTCCCTCTCAAGTCTTTAATAAACCTTAGTTCACACTTTTGGGTATTTTTTAATGAAGGTATATTTGTCAAAGTATGAGTATAAAATATATTTTATTTAGCAGATAATGGCCTTTACTTATAATATTTAAATACTTAGACATGTCATATGTGGGCTTTCATGCTCACATTTATTTTGGGCCCTGCAAAATTTAGAGGTAGACCTGGTGGTGAGGCTGCCATCTCTGCAGAAAAACCCAGGTTAAGAGATAACCAGAATATTCTGGGTAGTACACATCACATTCACTGGGATTTTATTCAAAGCAAGAGAGAGGGGTTTTTTTCCTAAAGTAAATTATTTAAGTTACCACTCATTCAAAGTTAATATGTAGAGAGAAGATATTAAGAATTATAAGATATAAAGAAAAGATATAAAAATCAGAGCAGATCAGCACAATCATTTGCTAGAATCAAACATCTCCATCTTTGTGTTCAGTGCATTTCATAAGAACTAACAGGCAAATTACTTCTCAGCACAAATGGATAAATATTTCTCAGTTAATTCTTAGTGCTTACATGTTGTCATTCATTTTATCCCTGAAGTTTTGAGAATGCTAAAATATAACTTTCTGAATAGCCCAGCACTTTTCCATTTTCAGAATCAAAAGCAAGAGTATAGTAAACATTTCTGCATAACAGAAGTCATCAAAGCATGTTAACTGTGTGTTATACTGTCTGTAAAACTCAAAAGTCCTGCAAAATACATGCCTTTTAAATATGTTTCACCTCCCTGGCAATCCGGAGAGGACACCTAGAGAATTCTCGTGCCCAGGTACACATAGGAGGCCAGAGATTTGGCTCTTGAATCACTTTGCGGTGAGCTTTCCTCCTGTTCTTCCTTGATAACAGTAATCATAGCCAAAATCTTTTACTTGGAGTTTCCTCAGCATCTAGTGTGTCATTTTCTGGCTTCAACTGAATCTTTAAAAATAATCTCCCATTTTTTTCCCTTCAAGCTACAATCATTTTGTTTTCTCTTGTACCTTTATATAAGAGAAAAAAACAAGCAAATCACTCTTCCTAGAGGCAGAGGAAAAATAATTCCTTCAAACCATTTTCTACATTCCTTCTTTCTCCAAGCTCACTTCCCTGGTAGTATAGGTTATTTTCTGTATGTATAGTCCAGCCTGGTGTCTGACCTAAGGAGTAAAATGATGTTCATGCTATTTCAACTGTGGAAAGTCCTAAATGTACTAAGATTTAATAAGGATGAGAAAACAAAAATACATATTATGCATTTTTTTTCATGCAAAAAGGCAGCAAAAGTGCACTATTTGTTATTGCTACCACTTTAGCTCCATTTGTTCCACCTCCACTTTCATGTTAATATCACTGCTGGGAAGCTTCTAAGAATCTCACTGAAGTATTAAAATGAATACCAAAAAAAAAAAAACAAGAAAAAACAAACAAATGAACCCTGCTTTGCTCTTGCCTACTACCTCCTGCTACTCTGTCTATACCTTGTGTGAAGATGGTCTTTCCTACGTCAACATGTAATGCTCAAAAATAAATAGGCAGAAATAGGAGCAAAGTTGTTAGTTTATTGTTTTTAATTTTATACCTAAATCTGCTATTTTTTTCCTGAGCTTCATTGCGGCCTTAAAAGTAAATCAGATTTGAACACATCCATGCAATAGATTTATTACTCTTGGTTAATCTAATCTTCCTCAGTTAAAAGTAACTCCGACAGCTCATTAATTAAAAGAACTATTTTCTTCTCATTGATTTAAATAATCTCAGTAATACTCATTCTTTTAAGTTTGTGTTACCCTGCCTTCAAGAGACTACTACTTCATAAACCAGGGAGGCTTGATGTCCAGGTACATACACCAAAACAGGCAGGATTCTTTCCTAGGATGTAGTCATTTGTTTTCCCATCATTTAACATTGTAGTACTTAGCACATCTTTTGGCCTCCTGAGGAGAATTCTCCTACTTCCTTTTCTCCTGATACTGAAAGATTTTCATATTGGTATTAGTATTATAGATATTCATTCAGAACACAGATTATTGGTATTAGTATTAGACTAATTAGTATTAGTCTAATTAGTAAAATGAACTACATTGAGAATAGAGAAAGGGTCCTCAAATAATATCTCTGTGGTAATTTTTTTGATATGCTAAAGGCATTCTTTACAGATATTTCTGTGAGAAAACACTCAGAAGAAGTTTTTTGTCTTAGCTTTTCATCCACATTTGCACAATATTTGCTTATGTAAAGTAGGAGTCATGACCATGCTGACCTTTACTTGGCTGGTCCTGGTAAACAAAGAGTATAGTTTTATTCAAATAAAACATCACCGATATGGATTGGCTCTGAGGCCCCATCCAAATCTCATGTCCATTTGAAATTTCCATGCGTTGGGGAAGGGGATTCCATCACGGGGGCAGATTTCCCTCTTGCTGTTCTCTCATGATAGTGAGTTCTCATGAGATCTGATGGTTTAAAGATTTTGGCACTTCTCTCTTTCTCTCTCTCTCTCTTTCTGTCTCTTTCTCTCTCTCTTTCTCTGCTGCAGGGGTAGAGCTCTCATGGAGAATCTCTACTATGGCAGTACAGAGGGGAAATGTGGGACTGGAGCCCCTACACACAGTCCCGACTGTGGCACTGCCAGTGCAGAGGGGAAATGTGGGATTGGAATCACCACACAGAGTCCCCACTGTGGCACTGCCTAGTGAAGCTGTGAGAAGATGGCCATCATTCTGCAGAATCCAGAATGCCCAATCCGCCAGCAACTTCCATTTTGTGCCTGGAAAAGCAGCAGGCACTCAACACCTGTCCGTGAAAGTGGTGGCTGTATTGTGCAGAGCCACAGGAGCAGATCTGCCCAAGGCCTTGAGAGCCCACTTCTTGTGTCTGTGTGGCCTGCCTGTGAGACATGGAGTCAAATATTATTTTGGAGTTTTAAGATTTAATGACTGCTGTGCTTGGTTTTGAACTTCCATGGAAGCTGTAGCCCCTTTGTTTTGGCCAATTTCCCCCATTTGAAACAAGAGCATTTACCCAATGTCTGTACTCCCATTGTATCTAGGAAGTAACTAATAAAAAAAAAATGTACAGGCTTATAGGTGGAAAGTACTAGCCTTGTCTTAGATGAGACTTTGGACTTGGACTTTTGAGTTAATGCTTGAATTAGTTAAGATTGGTGGACTGTTGGGATGGCATGATTGGTTTTTAAATGTGAGAAGGACATGATATTTGGTAGAGGCCATGGGCAGAATGATATAGTTTGACTTAGGATCCCCTCCCAAATCTCATGTGGAATTGTAATTCCCAGTGTTGGGAGAAGGACCTGGTGGGAAGTGATTGGATTATTGAGGCAGATTTTACCACCTCGTGTGGAATTGTAATTCCCAGTGTTGGGAGAAGGACCTGGTGGGAAGTGATTGGATTATTGAGGCAGATTTTACCACCTCGCTATTCTCATGATAATGACTGAGTTCTCATGAGACCTGATAGTACACAAGTGTTTGCCACTTCCCTGCTTGCTTCACTCTCTCTTTCCTTCTCCACTATTATGAAGATGTGCATGCTTCCCCTTCACCTTTCACCATGATTGTAAGTTTCCTGAGGCCTCCCAGTCATGCTTTCTATTAAGCCTGCAGAACTGTGAGTAAACTAAACCTCTTATCTTTATAAATTACCTAGTCTCAGGTAGTTCTTTAAAGAGTGTAAGAATGGACTAATACAATCACAAAACCAAGCAGTGGGCCAGATTTGACCTGCAGGCCAAACTTTGCTTATCCCTGTGAGATACAGAACTCTTTACTGAATATTAGAGGGCATACAATTAAATATATAATATGTTTTTAAACATATACAGGCTGGTGACCAAACATAAAAATAACTTATCATCTAAGACTTTTTTTTTTATTATACTTTAAGTTCTAGGGTACATGTGCACAATATGCAGTTTTGTTACATATGTATACTTGTGCCGTGTTGGTGTGCAGAACCCATTAATTCACCATTTACATTAGGTATATCTCCTAATGCTATCCCTTCCCCCTCCTCCACTCCACAACAGGCCCCGGTGTGTGATGTTCCCCTTCCTGTGTCCAAGCGTTCTCATTGTTCAATTCCCACCTATGAGTGAGAACATGCAGTGTTTGGTTTTTTGTCCTTGCAATAGTTTGCTGAGAATGATGGTTTCCAGCTGCATCCATGTCCCTACAAAGGACATGAACTCATCCTTTTTTATGACTGCATAGTATTCCATGGTGTATATGTGCCATTCTCTTAATCCAATCCATCACTGATGGACATTTAGGTTGGTTCCAAGTCTTTGCTATTGTGAATAATGTCACAATAAACATATGTGTGCATGTGTCTTTATAGCAGCATGATTTATAATCCTTTGGGTATATACCCAGTAGTGGGATTGCTGGGTCATATGGTATTTCTAATTCTAGATCCTTGAGGAATAGCCACATTGTCTTCCACAATGTTGAACTAGTTTACAGTCCCACCAACAGTATAAAAGCGTTCCTATTTCTCCACATCCTCTCCAGCACCTGTTGTTTCCTGACTTTTTGATGATCACCATTCTAACTGGTGTGAGATGGTATCTCATTGTGGTTTTGATTTGCATTTCTCTGATGGCCAGTGATGATGAGCATTATTTCATGTGTCCGTTGGCTGCATAAATGTCTTTTGAGAAGTGTCTGTTCATATCCTTTTCCCACTTTTTGATGGGGTTGTTTGTTTTTTCTTGTAAGTTTGTTTGAGTTCTTTGTAGATTCTGGATATTAGCCCTTTGTCAGATGAGTAGATTGCAAAAATTTTCTCCCATTCTGTAGGTTGCCTGTTCACTCTGATGGTAGTTTCTTTTGCTGTGCAGAAGCTCTTTAGTTTAATTAGATCCCATTTGTCAATTTTGGCTTTTGTTGCCATTGCTTTTGGTGTTTTAGACATGAAGTCCTTGCCCAAGCCTACGTCCTGAATGGTATTGCCAAGGTTTTCTTCTAGGGTTTTCATGGTTTTAGGTCTAACATTTAAGTTTAATCCACCTTGAATTAATTTTGGTATAAGGTGTAAGGAAGGGATCCGGTTTCAGCTTTCTACATATGGCTAGCCAATTTTCCCAGCACCATTTATTAAATAGAGAATCCTTTCCCCATTCTTGTTTTTGTCAGGTTTGTCAAAGATCAGATGGTTGTAGATGTGTAGTATTATTTCTGAGGGCTCTGTTCTGTTCCATTGGTCTATATCTCTGTTTTGGTACCAGTACCATGCTGTTTTGGTTACTGTAGCCTTCTAGTATAGTTTGAAGTTAGGAAGCGTAATGCCTCCAGCTTTGTTCTTTTGGTTTAGGATTGTCTTGGCAATGTGGGCTCTTTTTTGGTTCCATATGAACTTTAAAGTAGTTTTTTCCAATCCTGTGAAGAAAGTCATTGGTAGCTTGATTGGGAGTCTATAAATTACCTTGGGCAGTATGACCATTTTCACAATATTGATTCTTCCTATCCATGAGCATGGAATGTTCTTACATTTGTTTGTGTCCTCTTTTATTTCATTGAGTAGTAGTTTGTAGTTCTCCTTGAAGAGGTCCTTTACATCCCTTGTAAGTTGGATTCCTAGGTATTTTATTATCTTTGTAGCAGTTGTGAAAGGGAGTTCACTCATGATTTGGCTCTCTGTTTTTCTGTTATTGGTATATAAGAATGCTTGTGATTTAAAATGAGATCTAAATGATATGTCAAATGCCATTGGTTAGAATGATTCATTGAACTAATGCATGTGGTAGAACACTTTGAATTGGGAAATGATGAAAATATAATATTTTTATTATTGTTTAGCAGGCATCACTCTGCACATTTAATACTCAAAATATTTGTTAGTAAATTTTTGTAAAGCCATAAAATGTACAATTTGTATTATTCATATATATGAGTTTTTAATCAACATTCATTTAGAAACAAATTTATATACTTTTTAAATGGACTATTCTCAATTTTGGACCATTCTTGGTAAACATGTTTCTATCTGACAACTATGCTTATTTATTTATTTATTTATTTTCCTTGGCACTACAATGTATGAAAATTTCAAAGTGGAATCTTTTATACTTTATACTCTTGTAGCATCTCATTGTAACATTTGCCGAAATCAAAGCAATTTTTTGGTCCCATCCGTTGCTAAATTATTTGTGTTTTCATTGTAAGAAAATAGGCATTTTTCAACACAGTTTAATGGTAGCACGTAAGTCACATATCCGAGGCTAAATAATTCAAGGAATTAAGGCAATTTTCAGAATAATCCATGAACTTTTGCCTCTATTACCTGTATTATCCAATATAATCATTTGAATTATTTGCAGTCGTGCCTTTATCTCTTTGTTTCAACCAAGTGGTCTGACCTGAATATACTGGGTAAAAGTTAAGGAGCAAAAACTATTTAAAAAAATACTAAAGGATAAATATCCAAATCACAGTATATTTTAGTTTGACATTTGCCAGTTCTGTTGGGGACTACTGCAGTGTAAGGTCACATAAGTGTATACAAGATAATAACTCTGAGTGAAGAGAAATTTGGGCTTGAGTCTTATCCAATCTCAAAAAACATATCTTTAAAAATTACTTTTCATATTTGAAAAAGGAAGAGTGAGCAAGTGTATTCCTAGTTCTTAAAATGATTTTGCTCAAGTATGTACTTTAATAAAAAACAGATTGGAGTTTCCATTTTCAACAAAATAAAATTGTACTTATTTTGCAAAGATTATAATTTTTATATCTCCAAAGGCAAAAAAAATACACTTAAATATGAAAGAGGAGTGAAAGTATATTGGAACATTGATATAAAATAAGTTATTTATCTCATTTTACACATTTATCTTTCCTTCATTTGTGGCTGCACCACAAAAAGTTTGAGGGAATGAAGACATGAGAATCTATCTAACACATTCTGTAATTATGAATTTTATGCTTTCAAAAGAAGAAAAGTAACTCATTAGAGAAACCTAACACTCTGAAATAGATATATGGAATAAAATTTTACATATCTGAAACACAACTTTTCTCTAAAGCTTTTTGCTTTCTTTTTTTTAGAATTTACATGCTTTAATTATAATGAATATGAATAAATCATTCATTTTCCAAGTTGCAGCTCCATATTTTTAATGAAAAAGAGCCTTAAGCAAAAGTTATCACTTGCAACTCAAAACTGAAGAAATATTTTAATCATACATGAACCAAAAGACAGCATCATTATCACTTTCTGGCTATGGCTATTTTTAATGCTATAAAAATCTTATTATACAGTATACAATATATTTTCTTGAACACATCTACTCTAAACATCAAAACTTTATTCTATTTGCAAGAAGAAATATAAACAACATTCTCCAAAGAGGAAGTTTAACCAAATATTTTTTATTGTATACAGTTTTCCTAAGGCTCAAGTTAATCTCTTATTATCAAAATTATTCATAGATGTCAATGATAGATGAAACCAGAACCTGGGCAACAAAGTGAAACTCTGCCTCAAAAAACCAAAAAATTATCTTCACCAAAATTCCTCACTGTACCTGTTACTCTAGCTATAACAATTTGTTTTCAGCATCTTCAGAATGCATTTATTTTAATCATCTTTCTCTATGATATATAACATAGACTCAAACAAGTATCTGCCTTAATGAATAATTGTAGAGTTCAAGCTCATATTACCATTAAGCATTTTGACAAATACGACAGTGCCAGAAACACAGGAGTCAGTTATGAGTCCTGCTTCAAATCTATACATCTCTTTTCCAGGAATATCTGTTATTATAATTTTATGACAATCAATTTAGTGCTTTTCCTTGTAGTTTTGCTATCTGTCTATGCATATCTGAACAATGTACTTCACTTTGGTCTTTTTTAGAACTTTATATAAAACAGCATCAAAGGATATAAAATATATGTGCCTTGCTGTTTTTATTCAAAATTCTGTTTCTGCATTTCATCTGTATTTTTGCGTATAGCTGCAGTTTGTTATTTTCAATACTGTGTAGAACTTTATTTTAGACTACATTGTTATTGCTTTCCCAACAAGTATTGAGAGAAGTTTGAATTATTTCTAGTGAGGAGCTATTTTTAATTGTCCTGTGCCCAAGTCCTTCATTTTCTAGGCTATATTCCCAATAATGGAACTGTTCGGTCATGAAATATGAATATTCTACCTATTTAGAATGTATAATTTATTTGTTTTTCTTTTTGTGGCTACAATAAAAGTAATAACATCCATCATAAGTTAAAAGTTTATTGATAGCTCAATCTTTCTCCTGATAATTACATGGATTAAAATACAGTAACGATTATCTGCTATTTATGTTATTGTTATTGGATATTTTAATCTATCTTGAGTGTTTAACACTAAAATGCACTAATTTTGTTTGTACAGTCATGATTTGTTTAGATTTACCTGTATGTTCACCACTTTTTTCTTTCTTCTCAGACCTTCTATCTGGAAGCATTAGCTTTCTGCCAGAGGTCTACTGGTCACATGATTTTTGCATGAATGTGAATTCATGTAATTCTTATTACTGAAGATATTTTTGTTTGATTTCATGTTCTAGGACTCCAGTTCTCTGTCCTCTTTTGCTGCACATTGAAGATGACCTTCCACTCTCTGTTAGCTTACGAGTGCTGCTCTTAAAGAGTCAGTTGTCAATTTACCTTGAATAAATTTGTGAATAATCTCTTCAATCTTTGGTTAATTTTAATAATGTCTTTTCTGTTTTGATGTTTTAAAATTTAACTAAGGTGTGTCTAGATGCAATATTTTAAAAAATTATTCTAAAAAGAATTTGTTAGGCCTCCCAAATTGGCATTTTTATTAATACAGGAAAAATTTAGCCATTCTATCTTCAAATATTAACTTTGCCTCATTGTTCCCTGCTTTCTTCTTTAAATTCTGATTTAACGTATTATAGACTTCACTATATCTACCATGTGAAATTTCCAGATCTAATCAAATCTAGTGATGTATTATCGTGCTCCCTTTTGCAGAGTTTTATCTAAATCTGCTTCTAGTTTGCTATTTGACTCTTCTACTGTGTCTGATCTGATGACAATCCTTTCCATTAAGTTTTTGATTTTGGTTTTTGTATATTTAATGTCTAAATGTTCATTTTGGCTTTTAAAAATATATTGGGCTATGTTTAATAATTTTGGGTCTCTGAGACATCGTCAAGCTTATTTATAATTCCTTAAACATTGTAAATGTGGTTGTTTTATAATCTGTCTCTGATAATTGCAGATATCTGAAGTTTGTCTGAGTCCATTTCTGCCGTTTGTTATTTTTGCTTGTTTGGGTTTTTTTTTTTGGTCTGATTTCTTTTTATATTTGGCTAATTCTGATGCGTACTTCTTACTGTTGTTAAAAATGTTTTTAACAGATTTTTGGAGGCCTAGAATAAAGGTATCTTTTGTTAGGAAGAATTTGTGTTTGCTTCTGCCAGTCCTATAGGCACTACCAAGGCAAGACCATCAAAAACCAAGATTGTGACTTAAGGTTTCACGTACAATGAAAGGTACATGTACAACGCAGGTCGTCAACCCAGGCTGTAAACTTATGCAAAACTCATGACTGATTCTGTTATCGGTGTTTTCCCTTTGCTTATTTTTCTTGCTCTTTCATTGACAAGGCAACCTTCTAAGTGGTGTTCTAGAAGTATAGTATTCTGGATCACAGTCTACAGTGGGGAAAATTTTTGTGAGCCATACCACTTGAGGTGAGCTTTGGGTTTTTACTTTATCCTTCTTGTCTTCAGAAGCTTAAATTCCAAAGTCCAAGTTTGCCTAATTAGTAAATGCCACTATGGGAAAAGTTTCTTAGCTGCTCTGAGAGATTACTTACCTCTCTGGATTGAAACGTTCCTTTACATAGATCCCTCCTATTTATTAGCCTCCATATAGCTAATTTAAAGACAGCATTTAAAAAATATTTTATCCAACATTTGTAGTTGTTTTCAACAGATGATGTTATGGGTTGAATCATGTCCCCTCAAACATTATATTTAAAGTCCTAACCTTCAGTACCACAAAATGTGATCTTATTTGGAATTCCTTTTCTTTTTGTATTAAGAAAGATAGAAATATTAGACAACCCAATAGAAAAACAAACAAAAGACTTGAATAGATGATTCTCAAAAGAGAAAATCTAAATGGCCAAGAAATATATAAAAATGCATTCAACTTCATTAGTTATCAAAGAATAGAAGATTAAACCCAAAATGTAATAGTACCACATACCATTAGAATGGCTAAAATGAAATGCATTGCAATATCAAATGTTAATGAGAATGTATAACAAATAAGACTTATATGCTCTGATAGACATGTAACTCAGTACAGTCACTTTGAAAAACTGCTTCACACTGTCTACTGAAGCTGCACACATGCAAAACTTTGATCTAGAAATTCTAATCCAGGTATATACCCTAAAGCAGGGTATACATATGTTTTGCATGTGCTAGAATGTCAGATTAACAGCTAATGGGTATCGGTTTTTTAAAAAGGGAAAACAAATATTCTAAAATTAGATTCAGATGAAGGATGCAGAATCCTAAGTTATACACCTTAAGGGAGTAAATTGTATGGCATGTGAATTATATCCCAATAAATCTGAAAGAGCGAGGAAGGAAGGAAGGAAGGAAGGAAGGAAGGAAGGAAGGAAGGAAGGAAGGAAGGAAGGAAGGAAAGAAAGAAAGAAAGAAAGAAAGAAAGAAAGAAAGAAAGAAAGAAAGAAAGAAAGAAAGAAAGAAAGAAAGAAAGAAAGAAGGAAAGAAAGAAGGAAGGAAGGGAGGAAGAGAAGAAGTGGGTAATGGTCAAGAAACAGAAAATGGAGTTCCAAACTTAGCATAGCTATCAATGAACCAGTATGCCTTGAAAATGTCTCTTAATCATCTTAGCTGCCATGGACCTAAGTTTTTTCATGTGGCAAATGAAGGTTTTAGACTGTTACACCGTCAGTCATTTTTGGTGAATAATCATTTCTCTAATTAAAAGAAAAGCACTCTTCACTTAACTATCATAATAAATCTTAATACATTTTAGATTTCTGATATTTTTGTATCGTTTATGTCCTCTTAACTAATTTATTAAATTTCTTATGGTTTTCTGAAATTAGATAACACTTGTCAAGGAGACCAAGGCAAAATGGCTCAGAGCTCACTATATTAAGAGTTCCTTAGCTGATGTCTGTTTCATGAAATTCTTAGATTCTGGTATCATAGGTTCTGTCATGAAAGGTATTTCGATAAAATATTCAAGCTACCATACTCCAACAAATTTTTCTAAGACTTATAATAGTTCTTTCAAAAATAAAAATACATAAATTAGTTCAATATTTATATCAAGATACAACTGGCATAAATGTCTTTTGACAACATTTATACAGTTAAGACTGAAAAAGAAAGTACCAGTTATGAATGAACAAGGAAATATCCTGGTGCCTCTTGGCTTCTGCTGGGACAGATGCTTCTATTGCCTCTGGTTAGTGTGCAAAATAAAGCACATCATTAAAATACCATACTATAATAATTCCCTTTCTTTGGACTGATTGAAGCAAAACCAGCTATATTTTTCTACTGTGTTATACTTTCCCTCAGATAACTAAATGTGGCTGTCTTGCAATAAACCAACACATCTGACAAACTTCTAAGTTGTCCAAGGACAGGTAACATTACATAAGATAAAATGCATACAAGGCATTTAATTATATACTTAAATAATTATATGCGTTTATTATTTGTCATATTGTCGTTTCACATAAATATCTAGAGAATCATAATATTTGCATAGAATAGGCTAGATATAGGCAATTGGTTTATTATAGGGGCCCAATTTGGCCCCTAGATGGAATTTTGCATTTCATACACACTCCCTCGTGTTTTGAGATTCCCCATTATTCTACCTGGACAGAGCTAATGAGATTATGCAAAAAGAAACATTAACTTTTCAAGTTACAATATTTATTTTCATATGTCATTTATAGCTTTTAAAATTAGTATCAAGAAAGGACTGACTTTGGGGGAATTTATAAAATTATTTGAAAGTATATTTGATTAGAACATCATTTAGTCTAAAGCCTTGCCATATTTATTTCTATTATTTTACAGATATAGGTTTATAATATACTATACAAAAACAGAATTATGCACTATAAAGAAAATTCAACTGTGATTCAGATGACTTAATTTATTTTAGGCAACTAATTTAAATTTCTTTTTTTTTCTTACTTGAAAATGAAGTAAACTATACAAATCTCAAACTGCAAATGGCAGAGATATACAGTTTGATGAATTTTCACAAACTGAACACAATCACGTACTCAACACACAGAGTTTAAGAATGGGCCATAACCAGATCCTAGAAGGTCTTCTTGTATCTCCCTAGTGCTCCTTCAAGGGGGCTGCTATTAATCTGGTTTCCAGCATGATCTATACCTTCAATCTGTTTTGGTTTTCCATTAAATTGAGTAAAAGAGTATATCCTTTTTTATGTCTGGGTTTTATTGCTGTAACTTAGGTTTAAGACATTATTTCATATTATTGTTTTTCTATGAGGTTGTGTAATGTTTAAATCTTTGTTAATATTAAAAATGAAAGAAAAATTATATATGATGTTCTTTATATTTCCTTCAGTTTCTACTGGTCTCTCATCTATGATTTATCTTTGCTCCCCAAAGAAGTAGGCAGGTACATTTCTACTAGGTAAATACCAGTAGTGGAAACTAAATGTGTCTAAATAATGATAGCATGACCCCTTCAGGAAATAGTTCAAACTCCAGGTACTGAACACATTCAATTCCATTCAAGTTTTATTCAGTTTAAGTCAAATACTTTTGGTTGGTCAGTTATTTGGGGCATTTTATTATTTTTATTTTATTTTATTTTATTTTATTTTTCTTAATTTTGGGGCTTTATTATAATTTTTCTTTTCAAGATGCTACATAGTCAAACAGAACTGGATTGGTCTTTTATGGCATAAAATTAATTCACAGTCAAACTCTCAACTAGTACTAGAAGGATTAACTGAAGAGTCTCTCTCTCCCACTGCTCCCCACCCCCAACTGCTGGTGCCCTCGATTCTAACCTTCTGCACCCCGATCCATTCGTCCTGACTCCAAGCTAGGTCCCCAAGGAGAGGTTAGGCTCAGACTTGGGCCTGGGTGCTAGAAGTATGAGTAATGGTTGAGAGGTGGTATAAGAACAATCTAGAATACTGACTACTCTTTATTAAAAAAGGTAACCTAGAGTTGACTGCCACTACAGAGAATTTCCCTCCCTATGACAGTTGTTATTTACTGACCCAGAAAAACACTTCCTGACAGCTCTTCTCCAACATTCCAATAAACCCCACCTCCACATGACCAGACTCTCCAGAGACAGAGGAGCCCACAGACCTCCAGCAGCAATACCAGTTCACCCACCAGAGTTTGGCAGCACACAGCATTAACTGTACTCTTGTGACAATAAGAAAACATGAGATGAAATACATTAAATAAGTTAAATATGCATTAAACATCTCTGAATAACAGTTCAACTTCACTACATGAACCAATAAAAATTTAGCTTGGTCCCTTTAAGAGAACAAAGCACTGCCATTTATTTACAAAGCGCTGGGTCAATCAGTCAACACACGCCTCTCACTTATGACGAGTACGTCTGATGCTGCCACAGTGCAATTCCTTTGGGCTTCTGACTCTGTTCATCAGTCCCAAGGAGCTGATGGTTTGGACAGAACTGAAGACATGGAAAGCAGCCTGGGCCGGGAGTGGGCCACGTGGGGACTACTGTGTGGAGATGACCTTACTCCCCACCACGCTGGGCTCCAGCTCCCCACGGGCCAGCACCAACAGGCGAGGAAGAGTGTCATTTTAAGAGAGGTAATCCAGCATCATGTACCAAGGCCTACCAATGTTTAAAATGACATTTACAATATGCCATTGTGACATTACTCATGGTTTCCCTTGTCATTAATAAAGATCATTCTTCCCCCCACAATCAGTTACTATACATTTTTAACTTTCTAAAAGATTGTTACATTATATTTGTGTGTGTGTATCTGTGTATGTGTGTGCAGGGAGGGGTAATTTAAAGGCAAGACCTGTGAGATGTCATCATACATTAATTTCTTTTTACACATGGTTATGATAAATTTAAATCCCATGATATGGTGGATCCATCAATCCAATTTACCATCCTGTGCATGCTACCTCTACAAGGCAATCTTCCCAATAATTACACCAACAATAAAGAACAAAACCACCAGAGCCAAAAGCCGGGTGCTAAGGCCTTCTTCCTTCCCAGTTGGGGCTAGCGCTGAAATGGGGCTGTTGCTCTGCACTGTCTTCCTCATCCGCAGTCCATCTTCTTCCTTGAACTGCTTGTTCTCCTCCCGTAGCCTCTGAAATTCACCTTGCAGCCTCTTACATTCTTCCATAACCTTCTTAACTTCAGTGTCATCCAAAGAAGAACTCAGAGACTTAGACACTATTGGTGTTTCTGTCTTTGATGCAGTTGTGGATATAATTTTATTTATTTCTACATCATGTGGTTTATCATTCTCTGCTGGCAATTCAAACACACATCTAAGTTTTGAATCCATAAGGTCTTCCGGTTTTGCCTCCTTCCATACTGCTTCCATATCTGAAGTGTCAGTTGGAGCAAACATAGACTGAACCATAAACTTGTGTTTACTTTTCTCATTGGGATCATAATCTAAAGGCTGTAACATCACAGATACATTAATTGAGGCCCCTGCATCAATGATTCCACTGTTGGGCCTCACACAGTACCTACGTGGCGCTGTAGTCTTCACCTTAAAACACACATTTCGGTCTGTCGGATTGCCAAGCTTCAGGTTGGTGGTGACAACATCAGTGAAGGGACCTCGGAATTTGAGCTCGTGCTGCGGCTCGAGGCTCAGGACCTGCTCCACCTTCGCCATGTTCCTCAGCGGCGGAGCACCTTTGGCGGGGAGACCCCTGAGAGGTCACCGGGGCGGGAAGCGTTAATGCCGCGCCTGCTTTAAGTTTTACAAAAAAGGGGGGACCAGTCGGGGCACGGGTGAGGGTCTTCGACGGGGTGCGCCATTTGGGGCATTTTATATGTTGCACAACATCACTTGGTGACACACCAGCAGTCAAGAAAAATTGTATTATTTTATTTTAACTAAGCTAGATTTAGCGTGAATTTTACTTGGTTAGACTGTAGACAGCCTTAATCATCCCAGTCTACTTTCTTTGGAGCAAAATTAACATTGTTCTTAAACAGAAGGAAAATTTTAGGAGGCTTTTAGAACTTAGTACTTAACTGCTACTAAGCTCAGTAGTTACATTCCCACGATTGAATATATCAGCTCAGCTAAAAACACGCCACACACCCTAGCCATAACTTCCACCACAACTTCACCTCATGTATGTCACAGATCCTGCCATTTCCTAGTGAGGCCACTAATATCCATCATCTCTATTTTCTCTTGCTCCCTCATCCCAAAGCCTATATCTCTTTCCTTTACTCCTTCCCTGCTACTCAACTCCCCCTAATTTCAAGCTTCCTCCCCACCCAGACCAAAAGATGCACTGTCTTTAGACAACTCATGTTTTGAAGATGGGCTATAAAATCACAAAAACAAGTAATAAAGGACTAACTAATTTCTTGACTTAGAAGAGGAAAAATATAGAGAATTAAACACAGATAGTTCTCAATCTTTTAAGCAATTAACATCTCAATAAGTGCAACTACCGTATATCTAATACTCTTATACTGAATTCACAAGAGAGCTGAGGAAAATTATTTGTTACTGATTTACTTAAGGTAATTCTTACTGATTCACTTCTGTCCCTGGAACAGAGTTTGAGAAAATCTCTGCATTCATTCAGAACCATGGTTCTACCACTCTGCTTGAGCAATTCACCTAATCACTTAATGTTTTTGAAACATTTTTTGAAAATGGTCAATAATTACTGTTCCTTTCTTATAGTTTTGTTTTTGTATACAATAAATGTAAATAATGCATGGACCAAAATTATCTAATATCTCTCTCTCTCTTTAAATAAATAAAATGACATCTAAACACCTACTGGTGAGAGGAAGTTTTCTCTGGGTCTCTTGCTTTCTTATAATCTTGATGAGTGTGCAAAAACACAAGACTGATTTGTCTTTTGCCTAAGCAACTTAGTATTGTTTATGTAGCTGGCAATTCTGAGATCTGAAGAAATGCATTGCAGGAAAGCATTACATAGTTCTGAGTTAAACCAAATTTTTCTCTAGAAAGATAATAGGTTTGCTTACTGCTTAGTGTGAAATAGTGGATTCTCTAAGTTTGATGGATTCCCCAAGTTCTTCTCTTATGGCACATCCCACAGCACATGGAGGCTCTGCCTGGCCTCCTGTGTCTCCATGTGAGATGTGAAATGCAGAGACCCAGCTGAACAGTACCGATACTCTTTCCACTGCTTTTGTTGTGAGTCATAGAATCTTTTATCTCTAACCAGGATTCTCATGTCTTCAGTGAGCATCTATGGAACCGTGACAGGCAAATTTATGAACCTGTATAGACAATTTGGCTGGCAATCTGGCTCCCTTCCACTCTATCAAACTTATTAAATAGGGTAACGTCCATGTCTGTGGTTTATAAGAGAATACCTGAAACGAGGTAATTCATAAACAAACAAAATTTATTTCTTATAGCTCCGTAAGCTGAGAAGTCCAAGGTCTAGGGGCCAAGTCGGTGAGAGCCTTTTTGCTGGTGGAGACTCTTCAAAGAGTCCTAAGGTGGCACAAGTTATCACAGGGAAAGGGAGCCTAGCATTCTAACACACTAGATCAGGTTTCTCTTCCTCTTTTGATAAAGCCACTAGACCCACTCCCATGACAACATGTTAACCTATTAACCCATTAATCCATTAATCAAAAAATGAATAAATTCATCCATGAAGGGGGAGCCATCGTGATTCAATCATCTTTTAAAGGCCCCACTTCTAAACACTGCCACATTGGGGATTGAGTTTCAACATGAGTTTTGGAAGGGACATTCCAATCTTAGCCTATTCTATAGTTCTCCTGAGAAGAGAACTTAGAGATGCTGAAAGTTGAAGAAAGGAAGTGACCATAACTAAGAAGTAATATATGTTCATTTGATTTTAAAAAGATATATTTAACCTATTTTACTGGCAAAAAAAAAGCTGATTCATTTTGTATTATCGTGCTACTTTTCAATTTTATAGGAAAAAAGAAATACATTTATTTATAGCTGACAGCAAAATAAATACTTATTTAAATTAGTAGAGGCTTTTCTTGCATGCATTGCTTTATAAAAAGCCACAAGTTTATTTTTGCTTTGAAACTTCTCTAAGGTATGGGAGGATGACACATTATGTCAGAATTTGCATGAGTGATTCTCTTAAACGTTCTAGTACATTCTTGCCTCTTATTATGCACTTGCTTTAAACAGTTCAATTTAACAAGACAAGATTCAGAAAGTCTTTCCAACTAAGAAATTAGACTGAAGACAACCCATCTGATCTTCAACGAAAAATTCAAGAAAGAAAAATAAGCTTATCTTTTCTTAAATTTTTTGCCATAAAGTGTAAATAATGGTAAATAAAACCAAACTTAACCTTCAGCAAGTAAATCAATCCTGAGTCGTGTGGGTTTTGTTTGTGTTTTTGTTTTACATCAAAAATGGTGTTGGGTAGTGTATCAGCTTATTAGGGTTGCTATACAGTGTATCACAGGCTAGGTGAGTTAAACAACAGAAATGTATTTACTCGCAGTTCTGGAGGCCGGAAGTCTGAGGTCAGCATGTCCACAAGGTTGGTTTCTTCTGGGGCCTCTCTCCATGGCTTCCAGGTAGCTGGCTTTTTCCTGTGCCTTCACATGGTCTTCCCTCTGTACCTGTCTGTGTCGTAATATCTTCTTAGAAAGGCACCAGTTGTATTGGTTTAACTTCCAACTGAATGACTTCATTTTAACTTAATTATTTCTTGAAAGACCCTGTCTCTAAATACAGGCACATTCTGAAGTGCTAGTGGTTAATACTTCATTATATGAATTTTTGGAGGAGTTCAGATCAGAAGAGGCAGATTATCATAAAGTGTATAAAACACCTGGTCAAAAAAAGTGCAAATGCAATAATCATCATCATTGTCATTATTTTCCAATCCTTGTGGAAAGCACTAATGTAAAAATAATTACTTAGGATGAATCTTTGTATCTTGGTTAAGACAGAATAAGATGCTATGGTCTGAATGTTTGTGTCCCCACATCCCCAGATTCATATATTGAAACCTAACCTCCAAGGTGATAGTTAAGAAAAGGCATTTAGGTGGGGAGGGGGGAGTTGATTAGGTCACGAGGGCTCTGCCTTCATGGATGGGACTAGTGTCTTTTTAAAAGATGCTTGAGGGAGCATGTTTGCCACTTCCAACATGTGGGGACAGAGCAAGAAGACACATCTTTGAAGAAGAGAGAGAGCCCGTCCTTACCAGACACTGAATCTGTGGTTGCCTTGATCTTGGATGACCCCAGTTCCTAGAACTGTGAGCAATAAATCTCTGTTGTTTATAAACTGCCTAGTCTAAGATATTTCATTATAGCAGCCTAATCAGACTAAGACAGCATGCACTATTCATATCAGATATAAAATGATAGAAATACATTAATGAAATTATTAATTATACCTATTAACTAGTCATTTGTATTCAAGCAGTGTGCTTGGATTGCAAGAGTCACCAAATATAATGATCATCAAATATAATCATCAAATATAAATGCTTGTTGAGCTTACATCCCATGTGTTCACATGTGCATAATGCTTTACAAGTGCAAAAACATCTTGTAGCATTTACCATTAAAAAGAACGTCAAATAAAAACAATTATACTTACAACTGTTTTGTATAGCACTTTAAGTACTACATAATTATAATCCATACTTATCCCTATGAACATCTTTTATCTCTATTTCTAAATAGTATGCTTTCTTATGTCTCTACTTGTGATGCCTATCGGTAATAAAACTGATTTGGATTCTAAACTAGCATTAATTCTACTCTTTGTGATGTAAGATTCAATATATATCTTATTTCTTCCACAAAGTCATATAGCACATGTTTTCTATAAAATGAAAGTAAATATATATATTTACTATATTCTATATCATATTTCATGTTTATCATAAAAATACATGTATTTTACTTATTATAGATTTATAAATTAATAAACATTATGTCATATATACTTTCATAATTTATACATGCATTCATTCACTGGTTGAATGACTATGTTTTTGTTTTGCAATCTGGTATTTTAGCATCATATAAAATCTCATTTTGATGACTTTTTATTTCATATGTTTGTTCATAAGCTTATGTTAGTTACAGGATTCATAAGGAAAGGGATGATTTCTAATGCATTTTTATTTTCCTGGAATAGTGATACTCCTATCCTCATACAAGTCTCATTGTGAACTGAATGTTTGTGTTCCCCTAAAATGCATATATTGAAACTCCAACACCCAATCTGATGGTATTTGGAGTTTGAGCCTTTGATTATGGTTGGATGGGGTTATGAAGGTGGGACCCTCATAATGAAATTAGTACTCATGGAAGAAGAGACACCAGAAAGCTTGTGTGTTTTCTCCACACATAAACACAAGCCACATACACACAAACCACCAGCATATACGTAAAGAAGACATGGGAGCATACAGTGAGTTGTTTGCCAAAATAAGAGGCCTTAGAATAAAACCTACCTTGCCAGCAGCTTGATTTTCTACTTTCTAGCTTCCAGAATTGTGAGAAATAAATTTCTATTGCTTAAGCCACTGCATCTGTAGTATTTTGCTATGGCAGCCTATGCTGAATAAAACATGTCTATTTTGATTATTTTTTGCTTTGTGTGTTTGTTTTGGTTTAGGGTCCCCATAACAGGAAGAATCATTCCTAATACTTCTTTATCATCCTGGAATGTTGATGTTCTTATCTTTACATAACTGAATCAAACTTGGAGTGCTCACTACCAGAGGTCAAATTAGCAGCACTAGAATGGTTTGAGATTTCATTTAGTGAAGAATGGTTTGCATGATCAGTATGTCCCATGAGCAATTTTATCTAAGAGATAAATAGTTTTGAGCAAGGGATCAATTCGTATAATGGTTTTTAGATATTGAGCCCATAGACTAGATTTGTAATATCCAATTGCACATTTATTCAAGTTGTCTCATCATTCAAAATGACTTGTTTGGTAATTTTTAAGAGAAATGTCACGGTTAGGGTGAAAGATTTCATTTCACTGATCATGTCACTGACTCTGTGGAATGGCTTGAATACTGAATAGCATGTGCACCTAAGGGATTCAGTCTCCTGACAAATGATCCCATTGAAAAGCAAAGATTTCTTTCTGTATACGACATCCATATTGGGCTAAGCGTATTTGTGACCCTCTCTGGAGTGGCTTTTTAAATAGCCTGCTTTTGAATGCATTCTACTAGCCACTTGGATATTATCCAAATATTGCTTTCCTTTCTGCTTGAGGGTATGTTTTACTTTTTTATCTTTTATTTTATTTTCTTCTGTTTCTTTTATCGACACATAATATTTCACCTATGTGTGGGGTATCTGTATTTTACATGCATAGAATGTATAACGATCAAGCTAGGGTATTTGGGGTATCCATCAACTTGAGTATATATCATTTCTATGTGTTAGTAACATTTCAAATCCTCTCATCTAGCTGCTTTGAAATATACAATATATTATTGCTAACTATAGTCACCCTAGTCTGCTCTTGAACACTATTATTTATTTCCTCTATCTACCTATAAGTTTGTACCTATACATCAACATTTTTTTTTCTTTAATTTCTCCTTCCCACTGACACACCCTTTCAAACCTATGGCTATTTATCATGCTATCATTGTTTGTTTTCAATGATCATTATTTGAGTTTTCCCTGAGTTTTATTTGGTTTGTCTTGATTTCCATTGTAGCATATTTAGACCCACTTAAATCTATCAAATACTTGTAATCTCCATTTCCCCATTCAACTCCATGTTTTCGTATAGAGAAGATTCTCTTTAAAAAAAAAAATAGCTTCCAGACTCTCTTGGGCTTGTGGTATAGAACCTGGTGTCATTGTTTCTCACCTAAAATAAACAGATAAACAACAATAAAACTCAGCTATGAAACCTAGACTTCATGGACATTACTTTCTTCTCTGTAACTAACCAATCCAGTGTTGCAATGGGACCAGACAGAGAGGGTAATACTTAAGCCTGTGTCAAGCCATATGCCTCTCAATTTGATCTCAACCTACTTTCCTCTTCTGAGGCTGAATGAATGCTGTGCAGACTTTAGGAAAGCAAATCCACTGCTTTGTACCTAGACTAGGAATCAATAATTTAATATAACACCTGCTGAACCCTGCCCACTTGTATAAAAGTAGCAATATTGTGCATGCACTTGTATAATAAAAAGTCAAGCTGAAACAGTGCACACTTGGGCACCCAGCTGCTAAACACCTGCAATTCTGTTACTTTGCTTAGGCCAGAAATTAGATTTGAATGTACAAAGCCCAGAAACTTTGTAGTTCAAGGTAAAATTGGAGTATCTTTGCACCCAGATCAAGCGCAAAGCCGTTTTGCTTGGATCATGAACCAAGCCAATGGATTGACTGAGAGACATTGTTGAAAGTCTGGTGTATGTAGATCTACTTCAGAACACTAAGTTTTTTGAGGATTTTTTAAATGTCTATTTTGATCACTACAGCGTCCTCAATACCTACCTGGCACATATAAGCACTCAGTGTGCTTTTACTGAGTAAATATAATTAAAAGCACATATTGAGTACTGTACAGGTTTCTAATGCTCATTGATATCTGTTTGTTCACTACTTCTGGCAACAGAGGAAGATTTAACTAACTATGTCCGTTTTCAATTAGACAAGACTATGTTACTAGATATAGGCTATGAAATGTGAGCAAAAGCAATGAGCATCATTTATGGGTCTAAACATTGAAAATACGGGCACTGTACTTTCAATATTCTGCTTTCCCCGGCTGTAGTCGTCCTAGAACTGTGTGTTGGGAGAGCACTGTCATAAAATGGGGCACTTTGTGTCTCTGAATCACTCCAGATAGGAAACTTCCTCTGCCGTGTTGGTCTATCCAGATATGATTTAATGCAAGCTTTTGTTTGTTTAGTCACTGGGATTTGGACTTTAGTTTGTCAGCATCCTATCACGCTGATATAGGACACTGATTTTGTGCCTACTAATTTTATCTCTAATAGAAAATGATAAATCTACATTATAAGACTTTTAACTCTTCATTTTTTGTTTATTATTGGTATATACTCATCAGCTTTATGAAATCCAGGAGAAAGCCAGCTTTAGTTTAAATTTGTGAACTGATTCAATTCACTCCCTATAAAGTCTTAACTGTATACTCAAATTTTTCCTTTGCTTGTAAAATTACTATTGATTATGTGGTGAACAAACCTTTCTAAAATGCTGTGAAAACAGAATTTCAGTTGAAGAAGAAATTCATGATAAATATAACAAAGACCATAGATGAGAATAAATGACATGTAAATAATAAGTAATCATGATTTGGTGCAGGAAAATGACTTAGCCCAAGTAAATATGACTCACTGAAAGTGTTTTTTTTACTTCTGTAATGGGAAACACTTCCGTATTTTCAACTAGGAAGTAATTCACACTTTACTAGGGCTTCGCATCGCTCCCTTTTTTACGCAGCATGCATTTTCATTGCCTTCTGAAGTACAGTAGTAAAGTCGCATTGTCCCTAATGCATGCAATCATAGAAAAATGCTGCTTGAAAATAAAAGGATAATGTTGGTGAGTGAGAGTTCAATTATATGAAATTGCTTTTAGATTTGACCTAGAGTGTTGGATCTAAAAATAAAATAAAACATCTCCACTCCTCCTGTGAAAATAAGAGAGGTGAAATGGCTAGTAAAATTAAGCAAGAACACAGTACATATGATGGATGTGGTTTGTTTTGTTTGATTTTTAGTGGCCAGGACCTTGGACGCATGAAACAGAAAGGAAATGAGAAATAAACATCTATAAATATTTTTTGTAGAATTTAGACGTGAAATAAAGGGATCTAACTATTTCCTTACCAAATAGTCAAAAGCAATTTACAAGTGATGGGAAGCTTTCAGCATAGAGTTAAAACCTTACAGGGAATTTATTAAATCAATTTCACAAAACGAATGAAGTATAGTCAGCATTTTACATAGACTATTTTAATTCTTACAGTAATCTTATGAGTTAGATATTATTTCTGCTTTGCAGTTGAGAAAATTGGCTGAAAGTTTTCTAAGCTTACTTGGATAATAAAGATGGAACTTGAATTTAAAACTTTGTATATCTGATTGCAAGGCTCATAATATTTCCACTCTAACTCATTGCTTTCCTTAGCAGGTATCCTCTAAGAGAAGAAAATGGAAGCCCAATTAGTTACAGATAAAAGGCAGAGATTAGCTATTACGGCTGTTACTCCAAGAGTCTTTCTGCTAAACCAAGGCTCTACTTGTAATGTTAGACTGAGTATGAGGCAAAAAAAAAAAAAAAAGAAAGAAAATGAGATCTTTAGTAAGAGATATCTATGTGTATTGTGGCCTGCTATAAAGAATATACAGGCTGGGCCTGGTGGCTCACGCCTGTAATCCTAGCACTTTGGGAGGGCAAGTTGGGAGGATCACCTGAAGTCAGAAGTTCGAGGCCAGCCTGACCAACATGGTGAAACCCCATCTCTACTAAATATACAAAAATTAGCTGGGTGTGGTGGTGCACGCCTGTAATCCCAGCTACTTGGGAGGCTGAAGCAAGAGAAACGCTTGAACCCCAGAGGCAGAGATTGCAGTGAGGCGAGATTGCACCACTGCCCTTCAGGTTGGGCCACAGAGCGAGACTCCATCTCAAAAGAAAGTATAAAGCTGCTACAGATCCGTGAATCTTAGTTTAGTGTTCATTTCTATAAAATGGAAAATAACACCTGTCCTACATTATACATGTGATAATGTATAAATACTCTTGAAAATTTCTGTCCCTGGCTAAGTGATTAAAATATGGTAGTTATTATTTTCTTTCTTTTTTTTTTATTTACACATGATAGAAATTTATTTTGCACAGTTTTGAAGTCTGGGACATCCAAAATCAAGACATAAGCAAGTTCGGTGTCTTATGAGAGTTGCTTGTTCTGCTTCCAAGATGGTGCCATGGTACTGTATTCCCAGGAGGGCACAGATGCTGTGTTCTCACATGGCAGAAGAAATGGAAGGGTAAGAGGAACTAAGCTAGTTTCCTCCAGTCCTTTTGTAAGACGCTAATCCACTTATGAGGGCAAAGCCCTCATGACTTAATCACTTCCCTAAAGGCTCACCTCTTAATACCACCACAATGGGGATTTTCAGCACATGAATTTTGAGAGACTTTAGCAGATCCCAGCAACCATCTTAACCATTTTTAACTATAAAATTCAGTAGTATTAAATACATTCAAAATGTTGTGCAACCATTAGTAGTTATTATTTTCATATCTTTTTGCACACTACTACCTGGACTGAATGAATGCAACCAAGACTGCATTTCCATGCACATAAGAAGTGGCAGTAACCAGGTTAAAGTTAATAAGGGGCACATGAGTTGGATGACAGCAAGGTAGAAGACAGTAGAACCGGGCTTCATATTGCTACAAGAAAAGATCAGGCTGTAATATTCAAAAACATGACAGTATCAGGTAAAATATTAAAGGCTGAAAATTTTACTAAACTTGGCTATGGCCACTGCATAGTTATGATACCTACCTCCCAGCATACGAAAGAATACAGAGGAGACCACTGCCATCCAGGATGAGATAATATAATTCTGATTCTTGCTTATTTTTAATTAGCTGTCCATGGAAATGGCTTAGGAGCCACCTGATGCATACAATCATCTCATTTAGTACACACATGTTACTTTTCACAGATCACTTACTTTTTACATTTTATTGTAGTAGTGTGTGTTGTTATGGCAAATACACCTACAGCATCATCCCAAATGTTCTGGTTGGAATTTTACAATGTGCGAATTCCCTTCATAAGCCTTCTAAGTTTTCATGGGGTGGTCTAAGAAAAATCAAAATCTTGTTCCAGCTACTAATGTCTCAGCTCCAAATCCACCTTTCTAGACTAGTGCAGCTGGGGCTGAAATTCTGAAAACCACATCCCCTTTGCCCGATGCCCCTTTAGTCTCTACCAAAAGAGAATGCTAGAGATAGACTAAAGAACTGGAAAAAGCACTTGTTCCTTCTTGCTTCTTAATTTGATTTCCTGTTCCTCTTAGCATTGCCCCAGTCACACTCTTTCTTCCTTTGGCGGTGGCAGTTTGTTTTAGAATCAGAAAGTTGTCGAGACTGAATTTTTCCCAGCATTTGCAGGACCAGTTCATCCAACATCTCTTAGAGACACCAGCATCAGCTGTCTGCTTACCCATACTGCAGTGGAGGTTTGAATCCCGGCTTCCAGTCTCTTTCTCTGACTCAGAGGCATCAGTTGAGCACCACGCCCAACTCTGAAGTCTAAGTTTCACTCCAGGAAGCCGCTCCTCCAAAATTTCTAAATTTTAGTGATCTCAACTTCTCATTGTTTCTTCAACTGCATGGGGTGTTTCCTGTAACTGCTTCCTGCCATTTCTGCCTCCACGATGCCTTATGTACAGAAAAGAGTTAACACAGCAGGCCTGAGTCCGCTATCCTCAGAAAGTCCTGTTGCAACTTTGGTCCTTAGCTGGTGTCTGAAAACTAAGATTTTGGGAAGATTCTCACCTTTCTCTGATAAGAATAGCTGGCTGTGCCTAAACTGTTTGTGCAAACACTGTGGTTTATACCAAGCACCTGCCTTCCTCTGGAGTCTGGAATTTTGGTAAATGATAGGCAGAGAGTGCCTACATGATCAGTCCCCAATAAGACATTGGGCACTGTGTCCCTAATGAGAATCTCTGGTAGAAAACACTTCGTGTGGATTGTCATCATTCATTGCTGGAAAAATTTAACACATTCTTTGTGACTCCACTGGGAGAAGACTCTTGGAAGCTTAAGACTGGTTTCTTTCTGATTTTGTTCATGCACCTTCTCCTTTTGCTGATTTTGCTTCATATCCTTTTTCTGCAATAAATTATTGCCTGAGTATGACTTTATGCTGTGTACTGTGAGGTGTTTCAGTGAACCTAGGTGTAGTCACAGGGATCCGTGACATACCTTAGTACTTCTTTTTTTTTTTTTTTTCAGTTATTCAATACTTAAGTAATAATTCCTTACATTATATTTTCTCTGTTAAAAACTGGTATACAGTAAGCCCTAAAACTCTTCTCTATGTACCACAGTTTTTCATAATAAACCAGGTACCCATGTCAGAAGAATTACCTGAACGTAAATATTATATACCTACATCTATCTATCTAACTACCTAAGTACCTATCTCCATATATATATATTTTATATATACATATATATATATATATATATATATATATATATATCTCATAGGCTGTAGAGGAAGGCATTGAGAATATGTCTTAACCCACATCTCAGGTGAAGATAATATTTATAAAAAAGTTTGGGGAACGTTTCTCAATGATGAGAAGTTTGTTGTTTTTGAGCACCTGGGAAGTTATTTATAGTAAATTAAATGCCCTTGCCTTGAAGGGGTGAATTTATTTATTTTGCATAAGCAGGTCTCTCCTCAGCGGTCATCATAGCTTTAGAGACTTAATACCTATAATTTTTGACAAACTACTTTATAGCTATATCATTAGTTATTCATAGAAACTGTAAGCAGTATCTGCTTTGAATTTATTCCAAAGACTTTGATAAGGTCAACAAAAGTTAAATAGTGTAAGTGCACACAGTACAGTAAGGGATTTTACTCCATGCTTTAACATAGTGTTTCATTTTTGGTAGCACAAGCCTTTTTGAAAATTTTCCAGAAGGCCCATAAGAAAATCACATGTACAATGAGGTTACAGATATGAAAATGCATCTAAATACTTTCCGTGAGATTGATACTTTTTATCAATAAATGGGTGGAGCAAGAATAAAGACCATAAAATTAAAAACATATTACATGCAAATGTGACATACAGTTTTAATTATGAAAGCAAAGCGTAATCTCCTTTTCTTTTTTGAATATATAAACACGTCTATTGTTTTCACCTTTTTTTCTTCCTATATTATTATCTTGGACTGACAGCATGATGAGATAATTTACTGACTGAAAAAGAAAAAAGCAGTGGTAGGCACCTGTAACCCCAGCTACTCGGGAGGCTGAGGCAGAAGAATTGCTTGAACCTGGGAGGTGGAGGTTGCAGTGAGCCAAGATCGGGCCACTGCACTCCACCCTGGGCAACAGAATGAGACTCCTTCTCAAAAAAAAAAAAAAAGAAAAGAAAAAAAGAGGAATAGGCTTGCTATGAGTCATAAAATCATGCTATAAGTTTCCAAAGGTGGTGAGACAGCTAGTGACCTCCTTATTTCATCCTGACTTCTGAAGCCACACTTTGGGCAAATAGAATCACACAAAGGAGCTCCTCAATAATTATTTGACTGACTGAAGCTATCTGCTTCTGATCAAGTTAGTTTTCAGAATAGAGATAGACATATCTGAGCACTGGTTTGGATTCAGATTTTTTTTTTAACGACTCTCCACACGACTTTTCCAGTTCTCCTTGTACATTAAACACCATCACGAGATATTCAGAACAAAATACATTGGTACTCAATTCTCTGTACCTTTGGATTTAATGGGAGGAGAGTGCTAGGATATCAGCAGTCACAATACTCCTCATCACTTCATGATACTGCCATATCTACTACTCCTAGTTTACAGAACTGTCGTTTTTGACTTGACACTACCCTTATCTGAAATGAACAAGAACTTTGTACTCATATTTCAGATTAGAAAACATTTGATCAATTTAAAGGAAGTATTCCCGTTATTAACACTTAACCAAATATTAACGGAAAAAAATATGTAAACATATATCAATGAATTCGGTTATAGAGGATAGGTTCTTTTTGGTTTCATTCAACATGATTTGAGTAACTTTTGTTTGCCTCTGGACTGGGCACTAGAGATACAATCTTCCCCACCAAGACCTCCTTTGAGTTGCACCATTGTTTTTCAATGAGACACTGATTGCATTTGGGATGGGATAATTGTTTTCTCCATATTGCAAAGTATTTAGGAACCCTCGCTTTTTTCTACTAAAACCCTATAATGCAGCACTTCATAATTTTGACTACCAAATATACCAAACATATCCTTGATGTAAGACATGCTCCACTTGAAAACCATTACATTTGATTTTATTATGAGATAATTTCTCTAATTTCAACAACTAATTTAAGATCCAATAGGAATTGTTCCAAAACCTACCTTCATCTTGGTCCTGCATGAGAGGTTTCCTTTCTTTGTTAACACCTAATTCCTTCACCTATTTTCTGGGCTAGCATCTCAACTTCCTCACACCTGTGGAAATACGGTTTCCAGAGTGGATGATCTTTTTCTTGGAGACCAAAAGCTTTATGTCAGCTTCCTGACATGAAGACTTTTTCATTCTTCCTCCTGCAAAGCTGTCCTCTACTACTTAACTACCCACTAATTTCCATTTCCTGTCTTAGGCAAACCTTCAATTCTCTACCAATTTTCCAAGCACAGATGAGTAGTAGGCCCTGAGTCATCAAGGAATTTCCAGCTTGGTTACCAGATTTAACCACTTCCAAGATTCACTCTTTACTCCTTATGAATCATAGCTTTTTACTTTCTCCTCTCTAATCCTTCCGATATACATCTTCAAAATCATGTCACCTCAGTTTTATAAGAAAAATCTGCTTCATACATTTCAGTGACTGTAGAGGACCACTTCTACCTAAAATGAGAAGTGTTTTCTTTCACTCTGGTGAGAAGTTTTTCTCGTAATGCAGTGATGTGTCCAAAAGCTTCAGTACAAACTCTGTTTACTAGCTGGGAAATGAAGAGCATGCCCTTTAGATTCTCTGACTAAATGTCTCTATTTTAAATGAAGGGTAAGGCCAGGTAGTCTCTAAAACTCCTAGGAGTGTAATGAGTCTGGAAGATTACATGTTGGAAGAAGTTGAGTGATTTTTGTCTGTGAAGCAGGAAACCAGTGATACTGGTACTTTAAACTGTAGAGTATACTGCAGATTTTGATTACATGTAGTTTTTGAGTAGTCATTGGGTTATGATGAATACTTTGAAGTATATGGAAAAACTAATATAAGAAACATGTGAAAGTGGTTTCTGCACTATACTTCTAGGAGACTCTCTAGAGTTTGATGTTTTTCCCAAATTTATTCTTCACATAGTAGAATTTTGCTGTTGTCTAAGTCCCAGGGTCCATGCAAGGCAGACAAGAAAGTACTTGAGTTGTTCAGGCTAAGGATCTTTTTTCCTGAACATAAGTCAAGGCTGAACATGACAATATGTTCCCAAATCAAATCAATTTCTTAATAGGGAAGGAAAAAAGAGAGAAATAAACAAACAATGGAACTTAGTTTTATATTCAATATTTTAAATCACTATCTTTAATCCAGTTGTGTTCAAATGATAAAGTAATTCACATTCATGTATATTTCAAACAGATTTGTATCCAAGTTGTTAAACATGTTATGACTATTCTAGTATATATTTGAACACATATCCAAAGAATCTCAGTGAATTGTCAGTTTGATAATGAAGTAAAATATTTATGGCTATAAATGAGCACTTGGAAATAGATTAATGACATAGATTAAGTGGCAAACAAAAATTTTAACTCTAACACTAAATTATTCCTTGCCATTCCTCCATGAAATCCATATTTTTATGTCCTGTAAATATCTATTTTAATTCTGAAATATTTCTTTCTAAACGTCTTTTACTGTAAAATTCAGGGAAATAGTGAAACCCCATTGAAATGATATTTGCCAGTTTAGAAACTCAGATCTCTTCTAACTATGTGGGAACTATGGGAGGTCAGTGTTTTATATGCTGACAGTGTTTTCAGTAATGATTCACTACATTGTAGGAAGATGATGATACATCATCAGTCCTTGGCTCAAACCCTCCAGTGGCCCCTCATCTCACCACAGTAAAAGCAAAGCACTTACAGTAGCCTACAGGCACCAACAAGAGCTTTCTCAACTATCGGTTTCCTGACCTCTCTCCCACTCATTTCATTCCAGCCACACTGGTTTCCTTGTACTATAATTCCTCAGACTTCACGTACTACTTTGCTTGACTAACTCTCTCACATCCTTCAAACATTTGCTTAAATATTACCTTTTCAATGAGGACAATCACTTTATCCCAGTTCCCTTAAATCAATAATCAAAATTTAGCTTACCTTGCACAATTTTTTGCTGGTTTGCAAGATATGTAATGCCTTATAAAAATGCCATATAATTTACTTCCATATTCAATTTATTGAGTGATATCTGTCTACATTCTGATAAAATGTAAACAGTACAAAAGCAGCGTCATCTCTCTGTTTTGCTCATTGATGTGTTACAACTGCCTAACACAATGATTAGCTCAAATTAAGCACTTAATAATTTTTTTAAATATAAAAGAATAGCAGGATTAGATGATGATGATGATGATGATGATGATAGATTATTCTGGGGTTTGTTTTTTCATTTTTGCACTGGGCTAAGTAATTTACTTTCATAATTGACCTAAACTTCTTCCTAAACACTATGGCATATAGATATTACAACCTTCATTCGATCAATGAGAAAACTGTGGCTTCAGAAGTCAAGGAATTTGTCTCAAGTTATACAGCTAGTGAGCTAGTAGAATGGGGACTTAAATTTAGATCTGTCAAACTTCAAGGTCTATTCCCTTACTATGCTGTAATTCCTACATATTATAATTTGGGTAAGTTACTTTCATATTTGCTTTGAATTCTAATCTATAGAGAAAATTAATTTATTTAATATGGTCAGTATATGGCATATACAGTACACAGTATAGCATATGTCCTTTAGTTAATTCATTTCATTTGTGGATGCTTTGTTACTGTGGC
This sequence comes from Macaca mulatta, assembly GCF_049350105.2. Taxonomy (NCBI): domain Eukaryota; kingdom Metazoa; phylum Chordata; class Mammalia; order Primates; family Cercopithecidae; genus Macaca; species Macaca mulatta. The sequence continues at coordinate 164,922,846 of NC_133410.1, read as the reverse complement.
TCTTGAATTCATGAATCATTTATCCCACTTCTATTCACTATCCAAAACACTGAAAATTAATTCTTCTGAGTATCCTGGGAAAGTCTATTGACACAAATGAACTATTTGGACATGAAACAGAGAGATTAGAAACCTTTTATTAACTCAAATTGCCTGATAACACAAAGCCACAGGCAAGGAAAGTTATGGTATACGAGGAAGCAAATTGTCAAGGGAAGGAGCACAAAAGGCTAAAGGTTCCACACAGCCCACTTAAAAAGAAAATAAGCAAGAAATATAACCATTTTTATTTTTATGAGACAGAGTCTTGCTCTGTAGCCCAGGCTGGAGTGCAGTGGCGTGATCTCAGCTCACTGCAACCTCTACCTTCCGGGTCCCGGTTCAGATGATTCTCCTGCCTCAATCCCCCGAGTAGTTGGGATTACAGGCATGCGCCACCATGACCAGCTAATTTTCGTATTTGTGGTAGAGACAAGGTTTCACCATGTTGGCCAGGCTGGTCTTGAACTCTTGACCTTGTGATCTGCCCGCTTCGGCCTACCAAAGTGCTGGGATTACAGGCATCAGCCACTGCATCTGGCCAACAATTTATATTTTTTATAGTTATTTTATATTACTACCCCTTCTCAACATGGGATACATGTTATGAAGAGTAGAAATGGAAAATAGGAAGAGGAAAAAAAATATGCAAAATATGAATAATTCAATGGGAAATATTGTCATTGTAAAGTGCAGTATACATGCCAGTTAAATGTATACTCCCTAAATTTGCAACATTTTGTCTATGCACTTATTTTTTAAGAGATTGGATTTTGCTATGTTGCACACACTGGTATTGAACTCTTGGCTTCAAGCAATCCTCCCTCCTCGGCCTCCCAAAGTGTTGGGATTACAGGCATAAGCCACTATACCTGGCCAAAGTCTGCAACATTTTTAAATTGGTGAAAACATTGTATCTATCTCAAAAAGCTTTAAATGAGTTCATACTTTTAAAAATGATTAGAAACCATCCTAATTGGCATAAATGTTTTTTATAATTATTTTTGTGATTCCAATGAACAGAAACAGATCTCTCTTTAATTTCCTATTATGGAACTCAATTGTCCATGACTGATTTGATGGCATTTCTGCTTAGTAGTGGGCAGATTCAAATCCCAGTCAATTTCAGGTTTTCATAACCTTCCTTCTTCTTTTGTTCCCCTTTGCAGTATCTGGGCATAGATGAAAACATACGTGCCATTATTAAGAAAAGGATAGTTACTTATCTGAATACTATCCTGCGCATCTTAGTTGGCCTTGTACCTAGCCCCTCATGGCGTTTGGACATGCATTACATCTATACAAATATCTATGGTTTCTGCAATGGCCACAAGTTACAGCCTCCCCACACTCTGCATCTCTTCCCTTCAGACCTCAGGCCCCTTCTAGTCACCAGCTCTCTCAGCACTTCTGTGATCATCATTGGAGCTCCAGAAATGACTGAATTTCCCACATACCACGAACAGTAAATGGGAATGGGGAGCATTAATCCAGGCTTGTTCTTTTCCCACTCACACAATGTCACTGTTTCTATCTAATAGCATCATTCCATATGGTCATAGAGCGTCCCTCCTCTCAAAGCTCCAAACGATAGGTAGTGTACAAGGTCTGTCTCCTTTCTTATTTCCCCCGCAATATACGGTTTCTATCACCTAACTCTGGCACTCTTGGCCAAAGCCCAGGAAACGGCAATGTTGAATTTTATCTCAGGAACCAGGCAACACCTTAAATCTAGTTTCATGCCATTCAAATCTCCTAGGAAGTGTTTTGTGGACAGACCTTCCATTACATTGCATCTTGCATCTTCTACATTCTGTGGCTAATCATTAAAATCAGTAATAGAAGTGCACTGAATAAGGTTTAGATTTTGAAACTTCATAAAAAGAATTTGGATGTATAATTCTCTTTTCTGTTTTTTTAAAGTTATGGTTGATAATTTAATATTATAAAATCATGAGTCACAGGAATGACCAGGAATAAAAAATTCATAGGATATTAATTAAAAAACTAACTCTTTGCAAGAGCACAAAAGGGGAAAGAAATTCCCATTTACTAACTACCTATTATTATTTCCCAAACTGCATGTTAAGTTTTAATGAAATATTCAACATTTATCAAAAGATCATAAGGTGAACTAAAAATCTTATTTTATTTCTTACTATGGTTGTCAACTATATTTAAATAACTCTTCTAGACATGATGGCATTCTGATTCTGGTTCCAGTGCCTTCCTTCCCCACCCATACAGCATCTTGAGATGCATTAGAAGTTACATGCCATGGTGGTCACTTTACTCCCAGCAACAGGCCTCCAGTGGCTATTTGCCCCCATGTGACTTTTGCTTTGAATTACACTATAAGTCAAACTGTCAGGAGAGGAAATTTATTTGCTCCCTCTTTTCCAATTATTTAATACCATCCCTTTTAAGGCTTTGATTTTGCCTGTTTTTCTATTTATTGAACTTCTTCATACAATACAGATTATGCAATCTAATCTTTCTTTACCTGTAATATTCAAATAATGCAACCTAGAACTAAATTGCCTTCATATAGGGACATCTCTAGTCCTAAAATATATATATTTCTTTGAAAAAAATAGTGTAAGGAGTTTGTCAAAATTATTAAAACTTCACTGCCATTAATTTCCTTTTTTTACATGCTGGAATCTTGAAGTGTGCTATGGAACCCCAGTCTTGCAATCAGGAACATGATAACCTGTTTTTTAAAATTCATAAGACGTATATCTAGTTCCAAGTGTTTTTATTGTAAAAACATGCAATTAGAACTGCTTATCTCACTACATCAGATGATTTCCTCACTTAAAACTGTTTAGATGTTTTGGAAATTTCATTGTATCGTATGGCTGTCTTGGGGCTATCCAATCCACATATTTGTTTTTAAGGCTCTAAATATTATTGTAAAGATAATTGTTTAACTTTATTTAGCAAATTTGCAAACATATTGAACCACAGGATTCATGATTCTCTTTCCTTCTCCCTAAATTAACTAGTGTATTGTGAAGCACCCTTGGGATCTGACACCAGTGCATTACTATGTTTTGCATGCAATATTTTTTGAAGCTGTTATGATAGTGACAAGAGCTTACAAATAAACTAGGACTAAATGATAAAGTAGGACTAAATTGTTACCTGTACACAGATGGATGTGATGAGTAGAATAAAATCTTTAGCAGAGATTGCCCAGAAGTAACTGGGAAGAGAAAACATGCGTAGAGTGGAAGATCTTGCTCCATTGTAGAACTTGTACTGTCTGGAGAAAGTCTAGGAGCACTTTTGTCCAAGTGTTAAAAAGAAATATAAAATAGACGAGAAGAGAATGTATGAAGTTTCCAAAAAAACAAAAAAGTGTATCTACTTTACTTGCATTTTCTAGAACTCTCCTTGGTGATAATTCTCCATAATCTTAAAATTTCATTCCGTATATTAAAATCTTCAATATCTGCCAGATACCCAACGCTAAAATACCCCTACTTAACATGAGTATCTGGTGCAGGAGCCCTTAAAAAATTGAGGCAATATCTTCTAGAAAAACATATGAAAATTCAAAGAGATGTATTATATAGTGAACTCTAATTATTAATTGGAAGTAAATAGTTACGGTCATTGTTTAAAGAAAGTAACAGATAATTTGAGAATCAGTTCAAGATATACCCGAACTTACAAAAATGAATATAAACTTTACTTAGAGAGACTGATGGCCCTTTCTGAAATTAGTAAGTGTGGTAAATATGTGGCCCTGGGTTTTCTGCAGTTTGTAAGACAGTGTTAACATGCAACCTTCCCCTCAGCCCATTCCTAAGCCTCCCTCTGACTCTCCACTCCAACTTGGTACAAGTCTTCTTCCATTTCTCCTACCCTAGACTTTAGTGTCACAGATGGAGTAAAGTTAAAGCATAAAGTGTGGCTCAGAATTGGGATAAGCATTTATCTTTTGTAAATTTCTTGGTAATAAAAATTGGTAAAAATTTAGAGTCTGAATTCCAGATTACATAAAAATGTGCTATATTAGAAACTTACCAAAATAGTTTTCTTACAACTATGTTAATGTATCTTATAGTTCTTCCTGTGGTTTCTATCCTACCCATAACAGCATGGAAGTTACTTCTCAAAAGTCTTCTTGGCCTTCTAAGTCAGAGCTGATGGTTTCTCCTTTGAGTTCTTTTAGCACAATGCATTGCACATGTAACATAAGACATAATGCTGGTTTCCTTCTCTTTTACAAGGAGATCAAGCTCCTTGAGACACAAAGCAGATCTTGTTTGTCTGCATATTCCTCACACCTAGCACAATGCCTGTCATTTAATTGGAACTTAAAAATGTATCATGTAATGATTAAATATTAGATCTATAATAGTAATAAGCCTTAACTCTCCAGGATTAAGCTACTGAATTAGAAATGATTTACTTTCCAGTAACTTCAGAAATACCTATTAACTTGTTTTTGGTAAAACTAATAAGCAAACAAATACTATTCATATTTATAATATAAGTTATAATTTAGTTTGAAACATCATAGACATTGGTGAAAATGCACAAAGCAAATGTATGTCAGTTAACAAAATATGAATTAGGATTGTGTTAAGAAAAGATACTTCCAGTTTCCATAGTTAAGAATGTTTAATTACTTCATATGAATAAATTATCTTTAATTAGCTTCAAGTTGTATTAAAGAAAAGTACATGGATGGACTGCTATTTAAAACTAACACTAAAATTCTAAGCAAAGCTTCCTGCCATGAAATTACCAGTTTGTTCAATTGTCCTTATTGAGAATTGATAGTTCATAAGTAATCTCTTCACAATCCAAATGTTACCTGGCTAACACTTTAATCTGCGTTTCTTCCGAAAAACTGTGGCCTTCTGATAGTATTCCTTCATTGGTCTAGTATATTAATTAGTCTATTAGTAGATGTGTTAGGCTGCTTGGAAAAATAACAGGGGTCAAACTATTCACAACATATGGACCCTATTTCTAGGGTCAAATTCTACTCAAAAAGGTACCATGATATTAGTAAAAGCAATGCCTTTTGCACCTTATAAAAATTAGCTGTGAAAAGTACATTATGCTGTACTTCTAACCCGATTCTCATAACATACATAATATCAGGGCTAGTGTTTTTAATTTTAAATTACAGATTTTTAAAGAAGGCTGTTTCTCAAAATGGGTAAATTATTTCAGTTTTAAAAGCTAAAAAAATATATATTTGAAACTGTTACAAAGACCCACACCTTTTCTCTACACCACTCTGAGTAGAAAATGGAAGTTAGTGATGATTGAAAACAATTCTTTTTTTCATATTCCAAACTCAGAGATATGTACTTAGGACAGACTAAGCTAAATGTTATACTATCTAAAAGCCATACCACACAAGAATAACACCTTAAAGCTAGTCTAATAAATGCGTTTGTTGAATTATGGCTCAAATGTGGGATTTTCATAAGCAGTTATCCTTCCCATCCTGGCACCTCAAACATGTTATCATTTTATTTTACTATTTTATTCAAGGGTTTCATTTGTGCTGAAATTTTTAAAGACTTGGAAGGATTCTCATCTTGACACAACACTTTAGTTTTTTGTTATAACTATAAAAAATAATGTTTTTATAATCCTCCGTTTTGGAGTAGAACTGTGAAAAGTAGCTTTTGACGTTTGGTATTATTATTTGCTTTCTTTTTTTGGCAGTTGATCTTGGCATTCTAGAGTGTTTTTTCAAACATTGTAGCAATAGCATACTCTCCAGAGTTTGGCTACTGATCTAAAAGTAGGAAAGCTAGAAAGTCCCTGTGAAATTCCCTATTCGGTAATTACTCAATTTTAACTTTTTTTGGTCAAATTTTCACTCTTCATTAATTAACCATAAATATTCAAATGGTATATTATGATGTAGTGTTAACATAGAAAACATGAGGCTTTATAAGTTTTCTTAAGTTGAGTCTAGTAGCGAATGTAGAATTGGCAGAAATAATGATTTCTAATTTAAAATACTTACTGATGTTAATATATTTATAATTTGAAAAAGAAATAAAACTACCCTTATCCCAATGTATTACCCATAACACTGCATTGCTTTAAAAAATCTAGTTCAAATTTCACTCCATATTATAGCCTTTCTTTTTCCTCTTACTCAGTTTGTATTAATCATTAATTATACTTCAATGCCTTATTTAATAGAATAATTATGAAGTGCCACCTTTGTTCACTGGTTTTTGGGGATAATTTCATTAAAAATATAATGAGGAATAGACTGTATCTCGATAAGATACGGGACTAATCATATATGCCTTTGTTTCTGGAGATATTTATTTTAGTGCAAGTTGTTTATTTGTTAATTGGTCTAATCCTGGATCTATAAAATGTTCCCAAACAATGCATGGTAAAAATTAGGAATTTTGGTAAAATATAAATGAATTTATTTCAAACAGAAGTAATAATTGCAAATAAACTATGCCCATTAGGTATATAAACTCACATACATGTTTATACAACCTTGTTAGTTAGGTACTCCGTTTTACAGATGAGTAACCAAGGCTTGGAAAGTTTAAAACAATTGCACAAATTCCTATAGCTACTAAATTCATGAGCTAACATAAGAACCCAGTTTTAACAAAAACAGAAGAAACTGTTTGGAAGCATTTGCTATAGACTGATAGGTAGGAACATGCATATCACATGTATGGGTTATTCAGAAACATAAGTTTAACAGTACTATGCATGACTATGTCACACATTTTTTATATGATTTTGGATAAGCTTCTCACTGAGATTCAATACCCACATCCATAAAATGAAAATATAACTCAGCCAAATCCAATTAAAACAAAGTTTTAGAGGATATAAATTTGGTGCAAAGTAATTATTGCAATGATGGTAAGCACTAAAAACAACAGTTGGCAACAAAATGAGTTCACACAAGTGAATATCTAAACATGTTAGTGTTCCAAAACCCTCTGTTACTCCTTTCCTGTCAATAGCGCTGCTACTTATGAATTACAGCAGCATGCAATTATGAGACCACGGAAGCCTCAAAAAACACTGAGCCCGGGAAACTCCTGTCAGACATAACAAGTATGTACTTGAACACTACTAAAGAAAAAACAAACCTGAGGTTCTTCTTCAGTTTGAGAGAAAATACTTTTAAAATAGTCTGGATTGTCTGCATAAACTTGATCAGTTTCTATTTTAGCTGATTTTATAATTATATTGATATAAAAACAATTAAATTTAGTGTACAAGAAAAAGACAAAATAGCTCATATCCAGTGTGACAAAATCTACCTAGTCCTTGGACCCTATGAGAAGGATGGCAATATATACACTCCAGTGTTTTTCTTCTAAATCTTAACCAACCTCTGGTTTTCTTCCATTGTTTGCCACAGCTACCCAAATGTCTAGGTAACTGTTTATTTCCTTAACACTCCCCAAGCACAAACAAAACCCCCTCTGTTGATTTCTAACACCACCCTCCAGAAAGTAAAATAATTAGAGACACTGAATTTTATTAAAGTCTTTTTCAAAACATACTAGAATATTAAAGTAATTCACAAATAAAACTATAAAACATAAAAAGTGAAGAGACTGGCTTAAATAGTACAAGCATGCAATCTAAAAATGACATCGAAATCTGATAATTTCTAGAATAATCATTTCATTCTAAAAATGAGAAATGTATATTTCACAAATAAATTGGCTTTTATGTGAAATAGAAATCTTAGAAAAATAAAAATAAGAAAATGCACTAAAATGTGTAGAAAAGAATCATGCTTGCTCATAGTTGGCAGCATCAGGGAAAATATGTGAAATATGGAATTTCACATATTTTACATATTTAAGGAACCTCAAATAAGGAATTTGAGGTTCAGAAATGTGTCCTGTACCCTGAACAATAAAGCTGTGATTGCATTAGCAAAATGAAGTAGAGAATTAATGGCATCATATAGACAATAATTTCAATAACTTATAGTTTCAATGTTCTAATAATAAGAAGTGGCCATGCACACAAATGTATTTTTATCATCATGAAAGTATTGAGTTGAAATACTCATCCTGGGAATAGCTGTGGGTTCTAACAATGAACATTGGATCAGCAGCAACCACTGGTTTGTTCATTCAAATGCTACCTATTGAACTCCTATGTGCTAAGGCACTAGATAGTAAACAAGTGAGACAACCATGGCAGTCATACCAATTATTTCCTAGAAGATAAACAAGTAAATAAACAAAGCAACATCAGATAGTTAAAAAAATATATACTCTATAACTAAAATGGGTGATATTGAAGAGAGTGTTGCGGGAAGACAGAAACCCCAGAACAGAGGGACCGGCTGGAACCACGGCAGAAGAACATAAATTGTGAAGATTTCATAGACATTTATCACTTCCCTAATAATACTTTCATAATTTCTTATGCCTGTCTTTATTTTAATCTTTTAATCCTGTTACCTTTGTAAGCTGAGGATGTACGTCACCTCAGGACCACTGTGATGATTGTGTTAACTGTACAAATTGACCATAAAACATGTGTGTTTGAACAATATGAAATCAGTGCACCTTGAAAACGAACAGAATAACAGCAATTTTCAGGGAACAAGTGAAGACAACCATAAGGTCTGACTGCCTGCGGGATCAGGCAGAATAGAGCCATATTTTTCTTCTTGCAGAGAGCCTATAAACGGACATGCAAGGAGGAGAGACATCACTAAATTCTTTTCCTAGCAAGGAATATCAATAATATTCCTAGGAAAGAAATTGCATTCCTGGGGTGAGGTCTATAAATGGCCACTCTGGGAGTGCCTGTCTTATGTGGTTGAGATAAGGACTAAAATACACCCTGGTCTCCTACAGTACCCTCAGACTTATTAGGGTGAAAAGCCACTCCCTGGTAAATCTGAGGTCAGACCGGTTCTCTGCTCTTGAACCCTGTTTTCTGTTGTTTAAGATGTTTATCAAGACAATACGTGCATAGCTGAACATATAACTTTATCAGGAGTTTTTGATTTTGCCCTTTGCCTTGTGAAATTTGCTTGGCCCTTTGACTTGTGATCTTTATTGGCCTCAGAAGCATGTGATCTTTGTTCTCCTTTTTGCCCTTTGAAGCATGTGATCTTTGTGACCTACTCCCTGTTCCTACACCCCCTCTCCTTTTGAAGTCCTTAATAAAAATCTGCTGGTTTTGCAGCTCAGGTAGGCATCACGGTCTTACCGATATGTGATGTCACCCCCGAAGGCCCAGGTGTAAAATTCCTGTCTTTGTACTCTTTCTCTTTATTTCTCAGCTGGCCGACACTTAAGGAAAATAGAAAGAACTTATATTGAAATACTGGGGGTGGGTTGCCCCGATAAGAGAATAAGTGGAAAGAGTTATAAATTAAGATAATATGTTCAGGGAAACCTTCTTTCATGAAGTACCACTTGACCAGACACCTAAAAAACAAGGAGATAATAGTCCCTAAATCTATGAACAGAATTGTTTAACAGAGTTAAAAAAGAAAAAAAAAAAAAAAAAAAACAGGAGAGGGGTATGACGACAGGAGTGTGACCATAACATATTGAAAGAACAAACAGGTTGGTATTTCTGGAGCATCATGGACTAGAGTGAGTGTGAAATGAAGTCTAGGTGGAGGAAGGGGAGCTTAATTCCACTGAGGGCACTGAACATACTCTACATGATTCAACTCTGAATTCATTTTACTTGCTCTATAACTCTGCAAATGGTCAACTTGAGTAAATGTTCGAAATGCACTTAGAAGAATGTGTATTCCACCATTACTAAGAATCATGTCATCTGTGTATGCTAAACCATCTGTTTAGCTGGTTGTTCAGATCATCTGTCTCTGTTTTGAATGGGAATCTGTGTCAGTATCTGGTTGAAAGCAGCACACCATAACTTCCAACAATGGTTGACGCTTTCTTATTTCTTCTTTTACTTTGGTCACTTTTTGGTCATTGTTGTTTTGCCATTAAAAGTAATGGCGGCTGGGCGCAGTGGCTCATGCCTGTAATCCTAGCACTTTGGGAGCCCGAGACAGGCAGATCATGAGGTCAGGAGTTTGAGACCAGCCTGACCAACATGGTGAAATCCCGTCACTACTAAAAATACAAAAATTAGCTGGGTGTGGTGGCGCAAAACTGTAATCCCAGCTACTCAGGAGGCTGAGGAAGGAGAATCACTTGAACCCAGGAGATGGAGGTTGCATTGAGCTAAGATCTCGCCACTGCACTCCAGCCTGTGCAACAGAGCCAGACTCCCATCTCAAAAAAATGAAAAAAAACAGTAATAGCAAAATTGCAATTACTTTTGTACCAACCTAATATATTGTGAGGCTGTATTATTAGGTAAATACAAATTGAGATCCTGGAGGACAGTTACAACTTTCTTGAATATTTATACTTGTATCTTTATGAATGTTTCTTTTTTATCTCTAGCAATGTTTGTCTGAAATTAATAGCTACATTAGCACTGGATGGCTTGCATAAAATATATATTCTATTTAAAAAAATTTTACTTCTCTATATGCCTAGATTTAAAGTGTTATATGTAACATGCAAGTTTTATTTTATCCAATGTGGTAATATTTGCCTTTTAACTGGAGTATTTGTTCCATTTACATTTAAGGTAAATACTGGGTTATGTGTGTTTATATCTGTCATGTTGCCATTTGCTTTCTACTTTCCCCACATTTACTATATTTCTATCTCTTTCACTTTCTTTTGTATTAGAAAAGTAATACAAATTGAAGCTTTTAATTTATATGTATCTCACACAAATTTGAAATTGTAACACATAGAGCAAAATCATGTAACCATAGCCAGGTCAAAAATCAAAATATTACCAGCACCTCAGAAGCTCCCCTTTGTAACTCTTTTCTGGTAACTATCTCCATGCCTGTAACCACTATCCTTATTTCTAAAGTGTTGATTAGTGCTATCTCTTTTTAAACTTTATATACATAGATGCATATATATATATATGTATGTATATGTATATGGCTTTTTCTTTTGTGTTTGGCTTCTTTTGCTCAAATGATGTCTGTAAAATTTATCTTTGTTTTAGTATGTTGTAATTTTTTTTCATTTTCATGCAATGATTCATATTCAATTGTGTGAAAATGCCAGTTATTTTATCCATGTCACAGTGATGGGCATTTGGTTAATTTCCAGTTTTTGGTGGTATACATAGTGCTGCTCTGAACTCTTTGCATTTGTTATTTACCGAATGCATTTATATACGTATTTTTGATGGAGTTATAGATAGGAGTGGATACTGGGTAATAGGAGAACTAGTACTTTTACTAGATACTGCTAACAATTTCCAATATGAATATAATCATATTAGTGAAATGGGATAGTTTTTCTAGTTGCTGTTTTTTTGGCCATTTATTTTCTTCTTTATGGAGTCTCTGTCCAAGTTTTTAGCTTGTTTGTTTACTGTGTTGCCAGTCTCATGATTTAATTATTTAAATTGATATATCAAATTGTATTTATTTTATTGTGCACAACATTTTGAAATATATATATACATTGTGGAATTACTAAGTCTGACTAATTAACATATGAGCTACCTCAATAGTTATCATTTTTTTGTGGTGAGAACATGTAACATCCACTCTCTTAGCATTTTCAAGAATACAATATATTATTATTAACTATAGTCACCATATTGTACAATAGATCTCTTGAGCTTATTTCTCCTATTTAACTGAAATTTTGTATACTTTGACTGACATTTCCCCAACAATGCTCACTCCCCAACTGCCTGAGAACCTGCTAACCACCATTCTACTCTCCCGCTCAATGAGATCAATGTTCTCAAATTCTACATGCAAGTATGATCAGGTAGTATTCGTCTTTTTGTGCCTGGCTTATTGCACTTAACATAATGTCCTCCAGGTTCATCCACGTTGTCACAAATGGCAGGATTTTCTTCTTTTTTTAAGGCTGGATATTATTCCATTGTGCTTGTATACCACATTTTTAAATCCATTCATCTATGGTTGGACACTTAGGTTGACTCCATATCTTGGCTATTGTGAAGTGCGACAATGAACATGGGAGTGTAGATATCTCTTCGATCAACTGAGTTCATTTTTCTTTTTGGAAATATACCCAGTAGTGGGATTGCTGAATTATATGCTAGTTCTATTTTTTTTGAGAAATTTCCATACTGTTTTCCATACTTGTTGTACTAATTTACTTTCCCATGAACAGTGTGCAAGCATTCCTTTTCGTCCATGTCCCTGCCCACACTTGTTATTGTTTGTCTTTTTGATAATGACCATTCTAACAGGTATGAAGTGATATCTCATTGTGATTTTTCATTTGCATTTTCCTGAAAATAAGAGATGTTGAACAATTTTTCATATATCTGTTGGCTATTTGTATGTCTTCTTTTGAGAAATGTCTATTCAGATCATTTGCCCATGTTTTTTACTTTCTTTCTTTTAACTTTTATTTTAAGTTCTGGGGTACATGATTACATAGGTAAACTAGTGTCATGGGGGTTTGTTGTATAGATTATTTCATCACCCAGCATTAGTTATTTTTCCTTATCCTCTCCCTCTGCCCACCCTCCAAGTTCTGAAAGGCCCCAGTGTGCATTGTTCCCCTCTATGTGCCCATATGTTCTCATCATTTAGCTCCCACTTGTAAGTGAGGGCATACAGTATTGGTTTCTGTTCCTGTGTTGGTTTACTAAGAATAATGGCCTCCACCTCCATCCATACCCCTCAAAGGACATGATCTTATTCTTTTTATGGCTGCATAATATTCCCCAGCATATATATACCACATTTTCTTTATCCAGTCTATCATTGATGGGCATTTAGGTTGATTCCATGTCTTTTCTATTGTGAATGGTGCTGCAATGAACATATGTGTGCATGTGTCTTTATAATAGAATGATTTGCATTCCTTTGAGTATATACCCAGGAATGTATTGTTGGGTCGAATGGTATTTCTGTCTTTAGACGTTTGAGGAATTACCATACTGTCTTCCACAATGGCTGAACTAATTTACACTCCTACCCACAGTGTACAAGTATTCCTTTTCCTCCACATCCTTGCCAGCATCTGTTATTTTTTGACTTTTTGATAATAGTAATTCTGACTGGTGTTAGATGGAATCTCATTGTGGTTTTGATTTGCACTTCTCTAATGATCACTGATGCTGAACTTTCATCATGTGATTTTATTATGTTGTTTTTTTGCTATTGAGTTGAGTTCTTTATACATTATAGATATTAACTCCTTATTAGATAAATATTTTGCAAATCTTTTCTATCATTCTGCAAGTTGCATCTTCACTCTGTTAGTTGTTTCCTTTGCTGTGCAGAATTTTTTACTTTGATGCAATTGCATTTGTCTATTTTAGCTTTTGTTACCTGTGCTTTGGGGGCATATCTAAAAAACAATTGCCCAGAATAATGTCATGGAGTTTTCCTCAGTATTTTCTTCTACTAGTTTCATAATTTAGGGTTTTACATTTAAATAGTTAATCCATTTTGAGTTGATTTTTGTATATGGTGTGAGAAAATGATCTAATTTCATTCTTCTGCATATGGATATCCGGTTGACCCAAGACCAGTTTTCTATCCTTCCCCATTCTGTGTCCTGATACCTTCATCAAACATCAATTGACCACAGATGCATGATCTTATTTCTGGGTTTTCCATTTTATTTCATTGGTCTGTATGTCTGCTTTTACGCCAGCCCTGTGCTATTTCATTTACTATATGGAATCAAATACATTCTTTGTATTATATTGTGAAGACTGATAGTGTGATGCTTCCAGCTTTGCTCCTTTTGCTCAAGATTGTTTTGGCTAGTCGAGGTCTTTTGTGATTCCATACACATTTAGGATGTTTTTTCTATTTCTGTGAAGAATGTCATTGGTATTTTGTTAGGAATTACATAGAATTTGTTCATTGTTTTGGATGATATGGACACTTCAGCAATATTAATCCTTCCAATCTATCAATCCTTCCAATCTATCAAGAAATTCTTCAGCTTCTTGATCAGTGTCTTAAAGTTTTCAGTGTAAATATCTTTTACCTCCTTGGTTAAATTTATTTTAAGTATTTTATTTTTACGTAGCTTTTGCAAATGGGATTTTTTAAATTGATTTCTTTTCCAGCTAATTCGCTATTAGTGTATTGATCTTCTATCCCAGAGGTTTTGGTGTTTCTGGTTCTCTGCTCTATAGTCTTTGGATAAGTAAGAAATTAATTGAAGGAAATACAATTTTTGATCAATAGTCTTCATATGAAGCCTATTAGTGCCTCAGAGAACATGGAATTTAAAATATAGCAGGATGATAACACTGCATAAAAAGTATTTACTTTACAAAACAAACTCCATTTAATTGACAGACGAAGCTTCCTTCTGTGAGATATTGGTCATGACTTAAAACACATATACATATGAGATAAAATTTAAAGGCGTAAATTAATCATGATGGTGTTTTTTTAAATTAAAATATTATTTTATGGTTTGACTGACACTTTTTAACTCAAGAAGAAAGTAAAAAGAAAATATAGTCTTTTTTACTTTTCTGAAGCAAGAGCTGAAAGAAATCCTCTCTAAATGAGATATTAGCTTTTCCTTCAGAATACCTTATCGGTGTAACATAATGGTATGCAGTATATTGTAGATATGGCAATTTTAGCCAAACTATTTCTAACTAACATTTCTTTGAAAAATTATGAACTATCAACCAAACTCAGTAATTAGCAGAACTTCCAACCAGACGTATTGATTCTATAGTTCAAAAATAGAGCTGAGTAACAGAAGTTATCTGTGATAATTAAAATTAATATTTATCATCATTTTGTCAGATTATGTATTCTGACATCATATTCATGTATGTAACATATTAATACAGTATATGATGTATACCTTAGAAGCAAGATTTTTTTATTCCTACTGAAAATTATTTGTTAACCTCATTATTTAACAAATATAAAACTTAAGGGACATATGGGTTTTATATCTATTTCATATTGAGCCAGAATCATAATTACAGAATATTTAATAAAATATATTCTGATCTGGAGGGATATAGTATATTACACAATTTGAGAGGCAACTTTACTTCATATTTGGCTCTCTGAGTAGGTGAGGGAACTGCATAGCCTTGGGGCTCAGCAATAGTGAGGTCACTCCAAGGTAAGGGCAAATCCCACTGGGCCTAGACAAGGTAGGAAAAATATGACCATACATTAGCAACTTTAATCTCTAACAGCAGAATCCAGCAGCCTAATGTTTTATGTTCAAGAAACAGCTTGTGCTGGTGTTATATTTTCCTCCAATGTGGTCTTGAGGTCTTTCTCTTGATAGTGGCCATAATCCAAGATACCCACTCTCTAGGGGTGCCCGGGCCAGGAAGAGAGTTAGGTTCACATGTGTTGACCAGGTGAGACATAGCAGAGGCAGCAGAACAAAATATAAATGAATGGCTTGAAACAACATAAGCAATCTTTATTCCTTATACCCCAGAGAGGAGAGGGCATTATGCCTCACAGGGCCAGTGGGAAAGGAAGAGTTATCTGGGACACGCATGCTCAACCAGCTGGTGGGAAGCAAGACAGGAAGAAAGAGAGCAAGAGACCAGAGAGTCAAAGCTTTAACTGGGTTCCAAAGCATTACCCAAGCAGGTTTCCTGAAGAGAACTCTAAACAGTGAGTTTAAAGCGAGCAGGTACAAGTTCCAGGAGATCACACTGTGACTGACAGGAGGTCACTGTGGCATATCTATGCAGTCCATGTGGGGTACA
Organism: Macaca mulatta; assembly: GCF_049350105.2. Lineage (NCBI taxonomy): Eukaryota > Metazoa > Chordata > Mammalia > Primates > Cercopithecidae > Macaca > Macaca mulatta. The sequence goes on along the minus strand of NC_133410.1, from coordinate 164,907,024 downwards.
AGGGTCTGTGGGATGAGTCAAATGGGCTGTTTCTAGCTGTCCCATAGGGATGTGGTCATCAAAAAGCAGTTGTGAAAGGCAGATATCTGGATCCGACACACTGAAGAACTGGGAGGAGTTAGAGAGATGTAAACTACATAAAGGGTAACTCCTGTTTCTGGTATGAGAAAGTCCAATTTAGATTTCGAATAAAGGCCTAGGCAACATAGGATGATAAGAATCCACTACAGCTACTCTAATCCAGAGAGGATGGAGGATCTAGAGGGAGCTGTGTGTACTGGAGATTCCTTCTCCCCAAGTTGATGACAGCCGATGACATTCATTAGGTCATTATAAATATACATATTTATATATATATATACATATACATATGTATATGTACATATACATATACATATGTATATGTACATATACATATACATATGTATATATACATATACATATGTATATGTATATGTACATATACATATGTATATGTATATGTACATATAAATAACCTGTATAACCTGTATTTTCTCTTTGCGTCACTGTAATATGTGCCAAAAATTTAAAGTCTGATATGCAGTTTAACACTGATCTCCTATTATTAAATGCAAGTTGAAGGTTTTCCCTCAGATTATGTGAAGAATTGTATTCTCCCTTTATATGCATATGTATGATAATATTGCTAGTTATCCAATAATGTTATTGTGAAAAAAAATTACAAATAGGGGCCGAGGCGGATGGATCACGAGGTCAGGAGATCGAGACCGTCTTGGCGAACACGGTGAAACTCTGTCTCTACTAAAAATACAAAAAAATTAGCCGGGCATGGTGGCGGACGCCTGTAGTCCCAGCTTCTAAGGAGGCTGAGGCAGGAGAATGGTGTGAACCTGGAAGGCGGAGTTTGCAGTGAGCCGAGATTGCGCCACTGCACTCCAGCCTGGGCGACAGAGCGAGACTCCGTCTCAAAAAAAAAAAAAAAAAGAAATAAATTTTAAAATAAATAGAATTTCATTTTCAATAAATAATATCAGTACCATTAAACTTGACATTTGGAATACAACTTTTGAGTTTGAAACTCATACAAAAACTTGTAAATGCTTTATACTTTTTCCTTTCCTAAATAACATCCTCTCGTTCCAAGGATGTAAAATATTTTGACATAAAATCAGTATATAGAATGGTTTGTTTCAGCAATAAAAAAATCACAGGAAATTTAGGAACAGAAGGTTATTTACATTATCTGTACCAATTATGTAATTTCACAGAGAACAAGACAAACTGGCAGTTAAATGCTTCAATAGAATAGCAGTTGGAAAAAAGCCAATGTTTGAACCTACACTTAGTGATATCTTACCTATTCTCCATTGTCTTCCTTCTACACTACTATACCACTCTCTGTTTTTTTCTCACATGATGAATATCTTCTAATCAAATCACAATATGGCCTCAAACAATATATGACTAAGGTATTTTGAGGAACAGATTGGATGTATGGTCTGATTTTATCCATGCACTATTGCACGTAGGAACTTCTAACTGAAGTTAGTGCTCAACCTCCGCTGTGAATAAGAAAAAACACTGAAAATGACACAACTCTCCCTACAGATATAAATCACCCAGAACACTATTTCTGGATATTAAGCCAAATTCTCTCTATTCTTTCTATTCAAATAAAACAATTAGAATAAGCATGAGAAAAATGAAGTTGGAAAAAAAAACACACAGAAAGTGCTGTCTTTATTCAAAGAAAGCCAAACCTATTTTCAACATTATTTCTGTCTGACAGAATAGATTGTGTGTGTGTATTTTCTTTAAAATATGTAAAGAGTAAATCTGAGACCCAAACTTTGTATGGTTAAATATGGGAGACTGACAATGTGTTTTCCTCCACTGATTGTGCAGCCCCTCTAAATGAGAGTGAGCATGCACAAAATATGCATGAAATATGAAGGGCACATAGAATAGTTGAGACAATGAAGTCAGAGAAGTTATTTTTAGAAACCAGAAAGTAGATGGACAAGTGGTAACATAATTAGGAAACTAGAGGAAGCTGTGTCCTAACTCTATTTTGATGTGTCCCCAACCTTCATAGTTTTTATTCTTGTCAGTGCAGCAAATATCTTCATTATTTGGCCATTGTGATCCTTTTCCATTGGCTCCTGTGTACTTTAAACAAGACCCCAGTAGCTTTGAAAGCTTCTTTATTTTCTGATTTATGGAGCTCAGTCAAGTCCATTTTACATGCTTTCTGTCTCTAACCTGAAAGCTCTTTCTCTAAAGAGTCCTGGTCACTTTGAGTGGGAAAGACATATTCAGAGATCATAATCTGGGCACCCAGTGTGATCATTTTGGCTGAGTCTGCTCACTTCACCCCAGAGTAATTCTATCAATAATGTTGGTTTAGTATGACCCAGTTTCAGGTTCATTCTTCTCAAAGCAGTCTTGCCATTTGACTCTTCTCTCATTCTTGGATGTTCTATTTATTTCTCTTGGTTGAGTATAATGCTTTCAAGAATATGTATCTGTGCCCCACAAAGTTTTGAGATCTGGCAATTGAATGATATCATTGTCATGTTTTTAGAAACTCTAAATATTCAGTGTCCCGAAGTGTGACACATGAGACATTATCAACAGAATTTGGAAAATAATTTAATATGATGCTGTCACTGTCTAACATTCTTGGTTAAGAGTGGAGAAAGATTATTTTTAGCTGCCATGATGTTAGCGTTGATGACAGGACAAGAGAGTTTGTGGTTATTTGTATTCTCACAGCAAACTTTATACTACTTCTTAATATAAGTTTCCATTTTCGTGTGTGTATTGTGAAGCCTAATTGTTAACCAAGTACACTATAACTTCTAATCATATTTCCAAAGGTATGATTGAAAAATAGATACTTAGAAAGCATAACACATATAATACCTCCTTAAAGGCAGTTTTCAACCTATTTCAGGAGACAAACATAATACTAAAACAAGATCTAAGAAAAAACACACAGAATAGACGAAGCTGTGAAATAATATAACAGATATATCATTTATATATAATTTTAGAAGAGAAATAAGTTTGAGCAAGAAATCCATCCATTCATTTATATATTCATTCATATATTTACATAACTTTTTCCAAAGACATTGAAGATATTTATAGAAATGCATACAGTATAAACATAAAAAGAACTACAATGTCTACAATTGTACAGGGAGTAAGAAGATTGAAAAGAAATTTGGCAACAAGTATTAATCACTTTAGAAATATGAGTAACTTATGAACTGAGACTTTAACTTTCATTAATTTACATTAATAATATGCAGTTAAATATTTAGCAATTAAGATGCTTGACACAATGGTCTTCATCATAGTAGTAACTTGGTAATCATTAAACACAGCATAAATGTTCAACTGTATAAAAATACTTCAATTAAATAATGATTATTCATATGAAATATTATGAAGCCACTAAATATTGTATATTAAAAGAATATTTAATAACCTAAAAAGTATCACGTTAATTTTCGAAAGCAAATTTAAAATTATATTTTAACACAAATATTGTTTAAATAATTATAAAAACAACTCATTTTAAAAAGTAATGTAAATAGATCCAAATATTCGAAGTAGTTATTTCTGGATGCTTATTTACAAGTAATTTAACATTTTTACACTATTTCCTCTATTTTTCAATTATGTTTTACAATAATTTCCTTTTGCAGCATTACTTTTCTCTGAGATAAACTTTTATTTTACCATTAAATTGTAATATATGCAAAAATTAAAAGATATCTGATAAAAAAGGGTAAGTATGGGACAGCAAAATTAATTGAAACATGTATCAAGTTAGAGTAGTAAGCAGTCTGCCTGAAAGTATTTCATAACCGCTAAAATGGACCACAGATTCACGCTTGGAGTTTCTGATAACAAGGTAAACATAGACACAAAACCTGTGCCTATATGATTGGCAGTATGAGTAACTTAAAAGCAGACCAGATACTTAGAGGAAACACAATTGTCCCGCCTAATGGGGTTTAAGAGCCCTTCTGTTGGTCTTTAGAAAAGGATACTGAGTTATATTGTCAAAGGGAATAGACAGGAAGTTTTTGTTAAACAGACAGGGTTTCAAGTAAACCTTTAGTTTTGAATATTTGAATAGGTAGAGAGGAAACAGGAGACACACATTCCAGACAGAGAAAACAACAAGAACAGAACCATAAAGTGCTGAAGGAGCTCAACATGTTTTAGTCATTTAAGATGACAAAAGTACAGGGCTTATATTGGAAGGCTGTTGATAAAGTATGACACGCACGTGTCAGATATGAGGTCTTGGGGAGAACTAGCCAAGATGGAGATAGGAAGAGACGTGTGGGGCCGGGGTGGCAAGCATTAGGATCTGTTGGGGAGAAGGAGTGTGTTTCAGTCCAGTATTTTAGAGAAGTGTTGGTTACACTTAGAAGGAAGGAAGAGACTCAAACAAAAGTCAACGTTGTATATTTAGAAAGAAAATGTTGTAATAGCATGATAAGAGTTACTAATTCTTCACCTTTAAGTAGTGCCAGAAGTTTTGATGAACATGTCTTTAATCTTTACAACTTTTCAGTGAGGCATTTTTATTCACATCGATAAGGGCATTACGTGGTTATCTGCTCAAGACTGTACAAGAGGTAAATGGTAAATGCAAGTAAAATTACTGTTCTAACAGTTCTAATGTTTATATTCATTTCTCTCTGCACAGCATTACAGCTAAAAGTGCAGGCTCTGGATTCAGATACCTGGATTTAAAAATTGGCTCATTAGCTATTAGTACTTCTTGGTATCTCTATTTTCTCCTCTTGTAAATGAGTATGATAACATATCCCACAAGTCAATTTTGAAGACTAAATGATTCATTGCTCATAACATATTTGAAACAGCACCTGGCACCTAGCACGTAGCTTTCATTATGCTTTTCTGTTTCTTCTCACCTTGAGTCAAATGTAATGGAAAATATAGAAAAATAACATTGTAATTCATTCATGGGAAAAAAAATCTAATATTTTAGACCTTTTAAATCTTAAGGGGAAAAATGAGTTCTTCAAACCTAGAACACAGTGCATCTCCAAAATTAAATTGTGTAGATAATAAAGTTTTTGGAAAGCTCTTCAAAGTTTTACCTTAACATTCAGATAACTGATTTGAGGATCAGAGACACTCTATTATTCATAGAAGAGCATGCGGTATTCTCAAACATTATGTAAGATCCTAATAACATATTTGGAAATTACAATTACCTGTATTGAAATTTTCTTACTGACAAACTTCAGAAGGTGCTCCATCCTTATCCTCAATGAAAGTATTTATTCATTATTCTGCAGCAATTATTATATTGCTTACATACTAATTCAGTATAGATTGGCCATTTTCTGCCTTAATCCCAGCACTTTGGGAGGCCGAGGTGGGTGGATCACGAGGTCAGGAGATCGAGACCATACTGGCTAATACAGTGAAACCCCATCTCCACTAAAAATACAAAAAATTAGCCTGGCATGGTGGTGGGTGCCTATAGTTCCAGCTACTCGGGAGGCTGAGGCAGGAAAATGGCGTGAACCTGGGAGATGGAGCTGGCAGTCAGTGGAGATCGTGCCACTGCACTCCAGTCTGGGCGACAGAGCAAGACTCCATCTCAAAAAAATAAAAAATAAAAAATAACAAAACAAAAAAACACGTACACTTTATAATGTAGACTAGCAGGTTTGAACATCATCTAAGTTTATAGTAAGATTTTTCTGAAAGGATATACATATATATATACACTTCATATAGCTTTCACTCTCTATGCAAACAATACACTGTAGCGCATTGAGCCTTTTTCAAATTATCATTCAACTACTCAAGCATGAGTCATTCAATGGAACTTTAAAAATCAAGTTTTCCTTTTATAATTTACATGAAAATTCTCCGTATTGCAGAAAACAAAAACAAAAACAAACTACTCTGTTTCAGGACTCTACATGTTCTATTTAATTTCTAAGAGTGGTGGTGGCAGGGTAGGGACAGCTTAAAATAATTCCACACTTTCCTATGCATATTATATTGCAGGTTGAATTATCTGCTCATCTCTAGCCGATGGAAGAAACTAAGAACAACAACAACAACAACAACAACAAATACAGAAAAAAGGGTCTGATCTGACAGGCTGATTGCTTTGAAGTAAGAAAAGATAATTCTGATTCAATGGAAATATAAAGAAACCTATGATGGAATGGTTTTGTTCGTACCAAATAAGTTATACTTCAGTATTTAACTTTCATTTTAACTTTCTAACCACAAACTGGAACAAAAGGCTAAAAAGCTGTGTGTAAACCTGTGTGAAGTTAGAAATATAAGAAATACAATAAATGGATAAAATTAGAGTTTTGTAACATACAGCACGCTTTTTGAACTTAGAAGTTTTAATGACTCTTTCTTGTTATATGTTTGGATTTCATGGATAGCACTTCAAAAGTAAATATAGATGTTATCCTAAGTAAGAGGGCAGTCACACCAAGACACATCATGATAAAACTCCTTAAAAGTAAAGACAAAGAAGTAATCTTGAGCAGCAAGAAAAAACATACTTTACCTAAAAGGAAAAAACAGAACAATTCAAATGACAGGGTGTTCTTTATCAGAAAACCTGGAGGCCAGAAGAAAAGTTACACAACGTTTTTGAAGTGCTGAAAGAAAAGAATTATCAACTCTGAATTTTATATCCAACAAAAATACCCTTTAGGAATGAAGGGGAGATTGAGGCAGTCTAAGTTGAAGGAAAACTGAGAGTTTATTGCCAGTAAACCTAAGGATGGCAAAATAAAGTTCTCTAGACAGAAAGGAAATTTTAAAAAGCACCTTAAAACACTAAGGAAGAATAATGGGCAGAGCAAATATGAATACATTTTCCGTCTCTTCTTGAGCTTTCTCAATTATTTTTCAAAGAGTAAAAAGTACAGCATTGTATGAAGTGGAGGTCAATGTATGCCAGGAAATGTTTAAGACAATGATATTATAAACAGTGGAGGGTTGAGGAATTTAAAAGGAAGCGAAGTTTCTTTCTTCTTTCTTTCTTTCTTTTTTTTTTTTTTTTTTTTTGAGACGGAGTCTCTTTCTTGTCACCCTGGCTGGAATGCAGTGGAGTGATCTCGGCTCACTGCAATCTCTGCCTCCCTCCTGAGACAGTTCGAGCAATTCTCCTGCTTTGGCCTCTCCAGTAGCTGGGAGTACTGGCGCCCACCACCATGCCGGCAAATTTTTGTATTTTCGGTAGAGATGGGGTTCACCACGTTTGCCAGGCTGGTCTCAAACTCCTGACTCAAATGATCCACCCGCACCCACAGCTTCCCAAAGTGCTGGGATTACAGGCGTTAGCCACCACACTCGGCTGAAAGTTTCTATACTTCATTTGAAGTGATAAAATGTTCACATCAGATCTTTGGGGTGATGGAATAGTTCTGAATCTTGATTGAGGTGGGATTTAAAGGATCTTTTTGTGTATTAAAGCGGCATAGAACTACAGTTGTTCCTTGGTATACACAGGGGATTAGGTTAGTTCCAGCCTGTGCTGCCCCCATGCTAAAATCCACGCACACTCAAGTCCCACAGGCAGCTCTGTGAAAACATGGTTGTCTCAATGCATGGATTTCTCATCCCATGAATACTGTACTTTCTATCAGCCTTTGGGTGAAAAAAATCCACATGTAAGTGGACCCTCGCAATTGAAACTCATGTCACTGAGGGTCAACTGTACACTTACACATTATACCAATGTAAATTCCTGGTTTTTATTTTGACTGTAGTTATACAAGATGTAATTACTGCGGGATTTAGTGAAAGGTGTATGGACCCTCTATGTACTACCTTTGCAACTTCTGGTTAACCTGTATTTATTTCAAAATAAAAGGTTAAAACACATATATACTTACACACGCTTTGAAAACCACTGTCTCAAAGAATTTGGTTTGAAGAGTCAACATTCTGAGTGTGCAAACTCATTGTTTCTATTAAGAACAATTCTTAATTTTAGATTTCCCAGTGGTGTAGACTCCATAAATAGAATCTTTTAAAAAGAACCTCCCTTCAAATAACTTTTCAGCCCAGCAATATGTCAATAAAATCAGTTACTAGGAGATGTCTGAGTTACCCTTTCAAATTGTTTTGTAATGGATGATCAAGCAAACATCAATTGAAGGAAAGAAAATTTTTCACATATAGGTAGAAACTATGATTCACTGATTCATTCTAAAGAAAAAAAACGCTGTAATTCCAAAATATTAAAAATTAATGACTTTTTTTTTTTTTTTTTTTGAGACGGAGTCTTGCTCTGTCACCCAGGCTGGAGTGCAGTGGCCGGATCTCAGCTCACTGCAAGCTCCTCCTCTCAGGTTCACGCCATTCTCCTGCCTCAGCCTCCCCAGTAGCTGGGACTACAGGCACCCGCCACTTCGCCCGGCTAGTTTTTTGTATTTTTTTAGTAGAGACGGGGTTTCACCGTGTTAGCCAGGATGGTCTCGATCTCCTGACCTCATGATCCGCCCGTCTCGGCCTCCCAAAGTGCTGGGATTACAGGCTTGAGCCACCGCGCCCGGCCAATTAATGACTTCTTTAGTTTGTTTAAAATTTTTATTTTGAAATAATTCTAGATTCACAGAAGATTGCAAAGCAATAGGCAGAAAAGTGAGACACACTGCAGCCTCTTCTGATGACAATCTCTTACATGACTACAGCACACTATCACAACCAAGAAATGGACAATGATACAACTGTAGGGGTTATTCAGATCTCAACAGTTACATGTGACCTTGTGTGTACGTGTGTGTGTGTAGCTCCATTCAATCTCATCACATGTAGCTTTGTGTAACCATCTCCATGAAAAAGAGGAGAGGGGTGAAAAAATGGTTATAGCAATGTTACATAACATTTATAGGAAGGTCATTTGTTTGGACCGAACTCCTGCAATAGGCCCAACAGACCAAATCAAAATGGAGATACTTATCTTGGAGTTCCACATCACCAAGACAAAATGATGTTGTTTATCTGAACTTCCAAGAAATCAGGAGAGAGAGAGAGGGAAAGTTGCCAAATCCCCAAACAGGTCAGTTTTTGCTGGCAGGATAAAGAAGTCCCCTCTGCATTCACCTTGACAAAAACAGTCTCACTGTGAAATGACCAGTCTGCTTTGCGTTCTCTGTTTCTGCTTTCCACAGCCCTTTTTCTGCCTATAAAGCCAACCTCTTCTGCTTGGCTCATCAGAATACTCATTCTATTTTATTGAGTGTTTCCCGACTCTCAAATTGCAAATAAAAGCCATTTGTTGAATTTTTTGTATTAAATTTGGTGCAATTTTTTTGACAGCCATAAAGGGTTAAGTAGAGGGAGTCTTGTGGTGATGATACAGTTGACCAAACTGTTTTGTTCATTTAAATTGTAGAATTTATTTCTATTTAAAGTCTTCAAAACTTATTTAGAGTAAGGTTTATGCTGTTGTCACTGATTTGAAATTCTCCATGCATAAAATCAGAATAAACAAGCAAGAAAACGGTGATTTTAAAGGAATAATTTATCAAAATCACAGACTACCATTCCCTTTTCAGATTGTCTTACCATTTCAATTAAAGTGTCCAGGGGGAAGAAGTATTTGACAACAAATAGAATTCAAATGGCCTCTTGTGTTTGTTAACCTTATTAATTGCTTTAACATCCAAGTGCCTGCATTTACTGGCATAGAAAGTTCCTGTTATTTATTGCCATTTATTGTGGAAGACTTTGTTCTTTGTGTTTTTCAGCTCTGTTATTCTTAAGAGCCAGGAACTCTGACAGCTGCTGCCAGGCCTGTGCAGTTTGTTTAAAACAATAGGGAAAATTGCCTAGCAACCTCACATCCAGCTTCTGGTACCCTCCTGGAGATCACATTCCACACACTATGCTCATCTCCACAAGCTCACAGGGGAAAACACACACACACACATACAGAAACACACGCACATACTGTAATCAAAACTAGCCTGATTTTCCCTTTTTCTAAAAGATATGTTCTTATTGTTCACAACTTACGCGATTCTCCAACATGCAGATCAGAGGTGGGTTGTTATAAACCCTGAAGAGATCATGAGGAGCTTTACACAAATGAATTCGTTCCCCCCTCCTCAAAGCTTCCTGTTACAGATTTACTATATTAAGACATGACTATGTAGCTTCCCTTGCTAAAATTACAACAAAATATGCTCCTTATACTTTAATAAATATATATTGCCCTGTAATAGACATTATATATGTTGTCAACATTTGTCAGTACTTGACAAAGTTGTGGGACATGCAAGTTTATTTTGAGTCCATTTCAGAACATGGCAGAGGAATGAAACAATATTGTTTGAGTGTTGTTAATAGCCAGGGTGTTAGGCTGCTCCTATTTTACTTCCTTCTCCTATATTCTTGTTTAAGATATTATTGAGAATTGTGAATAGGACATTATACCAGAGAGTTAAAAGCATAACTTCAACTCTGAAGTTTTGTTTGTTTTGCTTTGCCTATCTGAATTGGTTTGAGAAATCACTTAATTTTTGTACCCCAATATCTTCATCTGCAAAATAGAAACTTACACTAAATGACCACTAAGGTCTTCTCTCATCTAACATTCTGATACCAGTGGCCAAGGGAAGGTTCCCAGACGTCGGTGGGACCTGGACTCCAGCAGCAGTTCAGGCTCTTGACATGTCACGAGAATGAATTCAAGGATGCGTTGGAAAATAGCAAAAGTATGGAGATTTATTGCAAAGCGACATTCAAGAAAGCAGAATGCAGGCATAGTCAAGAGAGAGACACGCATGCGAAAGGGGGTTTGGGGCTGCTACCTTTATGTGCTTTTTTTTTTTTTTTTTTAACAAAGAGGTGGAACATTTATGAAGATTCCTGGAAAAAGATACAGATTTCTTGAAACTGTAGTGTCACCCATTTTCCCACCAAATATGGGTGTTCCCAGAACTGTCATGGCACTGGTGGGTATGTGATTTGTATGTTATTAAGTGTATAATGAGGTCCTATATGAAGCCTATGTCAAATCCAGCCCATGTTGGGTCCTGTCCGTCTTAGCCAGCTTGGTCCACACTATTTTTCAAGGTTTTATCAGCCCTTAACGTCTGCAGCTATGTCAAGTTTCCTTTTGCTAGTCATGTGAACCTGTTGCCCGGAATTTTCCATCCTCTTGTGACTACCCAGTATTATTCCTTTATCATTTTCATTACCTTTTAAATGGTCTTGGTCTTCCAAGAGACTGTTTTATGCGAAAACTGAGGAGAAAGAAAAATGGTTATGGGAGATAGAGTTTTTCCCTTCTTTTAAATATACCTATACCATTAGGCCCAACATTGTTATCTGTAAAACTGGAAGAGAAGAGTAGTCCAGATGACCACAAACACCTATATAAACCTAGTGAGACATCAGGGATGCAAATATGTACAACTATTCCATATGATGATTAAAGTTATATAGATGCATATAACATTGATAAAGTTACGAGAAATGATTTAAGGTCAAAAACAGTAAGAGATAGAAACTCTAGTGGAGGGGTCAGCCTATGGATCAAATCCAGTCTGGTGCTTAAATTTCATAAAGATAGATTTATTGCACTATTAGGTTGGTGCAAAATAATTGTGGTTTTTGTCATTACTATTAATGGCAAAAACTGCAATTACTTTTGCACCAGCCTAATATAACATGTCCATCATTTACATATTATCTGTGGCTGCTGTTCATACTACAACTGTAGAGTTAAGTAATTACAACAGAGTCTGTATGCCTCACAAAGATGAAATGTTTACTATTTGGCCTTTTATAGAAAAAAGTTGGTTGATCCCTGCAGTAAGGTACGAAAACTGTTGCTATGTTTATTTAGGCTTGAAACTAATCAACTCAACCAGGGTATGTGCATATCAATGAAAGAGAAAAATATATTAAATGTTCTAGATTTACTATTATTTCAATACAGCAAATATTTTTTTAAAATTTCACGTGGAATTTGATTAAAAGGACTGAAAACGTTTATCATTAGTTTTTGAAATGAATTAACTATTATTTTTAGGGTTTCTCATGTATTTATAGTCAAATACTCAAAAATTGTTTGGAAATGTCACAGTTACTTTATTTGAAATTTAATGTCTATTTAGTGGATGTTATGTAAACATTTGGAGGTCCTCCAAAAACAAACAAACAAAAAACAAACAAAACACTTATATTGAGGAAAATGTGAAATTCAAGGCCCTAGATTTCCTCCATATCATTGATATTGATAAGAGTCAGTGCCATGTTTGTAAATCATGATTGTAAATACATCAGCCATGTAAAGCTTATCACTTTACATTGTGATGAAATTTGCATGCACCTTCCTAGGATTAGATCAGCACTATGATTGCATAATCATGTGGTATTCATTCTGAAGTGATAAGCAGAATATTTAAAATGCAAACACAGAAACATGTTAAATAAATGGAGAAGAGAATATTAATTTTTGGGAGGTTTCTTCTCAGTTGAATGCCTTCCACCCACCACCCTAAATAACAAAGAATAAAGGGATAGACTTTTATATTGCTAGAAACTTGCTAAACAGATAGATGTTTACCCCTTAAGAATATAGTTTAGGTTAATAGTTCATCTCCTGATATAGTAGGAAGATTTCTGTGATTTAACAGAATGGCTCATCACTGAGTAACAGTTAAACATAGTTCCATTGACATGAAATTAGAGAATGTTATTTGAAGAACAAAGAAGGGCAAGTATATCCATCTTTTTTCTACCAATGTTCAGTTACTACAGAATCTCCTGGGCTATCTAGTAACTGCCCAAATTGTCTGTTACCATGATAAATTACATTTCAGTACAAGATGACCACAAGAATATGGTGAGGAACTGGTGCAAAGAGAGAAGAATGGTGAAAGAAGAATTCAAAGTCAAGGAGAATGGTTAGATTGGTGGAGGACATGGAGACAGAACAACAGAAGAACTAAGGAAAGAAAGTAATTACAGATTGTGTGTGATGATGGTACCTCACTTTGGTATTCAATTACCACTTGGTGTCCGCTATGCAAAGAGTTGTTTAATCAGCTATAACTGTTTATGCTTTGGTATTGACTCAAGTCACATATGCTTTTATGTGCTGATAAAAACATTGAAATTACTTTTGTAACTGTAGATGTCTTCAAATCTGATCTCCAATTGCTGTTGAAATTTGGTCAACATAATCTCCATGATGGTGAACACTTACTATTCCATTTTCCTATTAGGTCTTGTTTTCTCCTTTAATCATAATTGTCAACTCACCTGGTGACTGGTGTCCTGAATTTCATGTCCTTTTGATCTTGAATCTGCCACCTGTCTGGTTTTGATTCTACCCCGCTGCTCATATTCAGGCACAGTGTCTTCCACGTTTTCCTTTTGCTGCCATCTACTGGAAAACCAGTTACTTTATCTCAGACCCTCACTGACAACTTGCTTGAAACTATTTTGTTCCCCATACTTAATGCATTGCGTTGGCTGAAGCTGGGTCAGTTTTCCTGGAAGCCAACATACCCAAGCTGGTAGATCTGCTCCCATATCTGAGCTGTCTAATCATGCTGCAAGTAGCCAGGGACAAAAATACTAGAAGACTTGAAGTGAAAGGGCCATAAAAATGAGACGATAAAAGAGTTTTTTCTTTCTGTTAATTTTACCGAACATGTATGTTTTTTAAAAATGTACGCATTTTGCCACATTCCCAAGGACCTGCTATCTGGCTGCAGAATGCTTACTAACATTAGGCTCATATTAGCGAGGAGGCCAGTTTCCATGTAGAGTTTATATAAAAGAAGCAAGTTAACATCGGCATTGGAGATGACAGACTTAACATTTAACTCTAGCATCGACATTAATAAGCAGTATTAATGAGGAATAATTAGATATTTCTAAGTCTTAGTTTCTTATCTTTAAAGTTGTGGTTATATTACCATCTAATAAAATTTCTGATAGAATATTTAGGTCAAATTATGTGAAAGCAAAATGAAATCATCCCCTTCATCTTTTTCTAGACATAGTTCTGGTCTATGACATCACCCCTGTATTTATCTCTCTTTCCAGCTTAGGCAAATTCTTTGTTTATAGAGGATGATGATTCATGTATGTCATTGCTTAACTGGACACAAGCCGAAGGTAAAAACAGAATCTACAAGTAAAATGGAAAAGGCTCTCAGGTTCTTTAGTACAGAGAAAATAATCATGTCATTTTTTTAAACCATTAATATGCAATTTAACTTGCATTTCAGTGATTTATACTATATCTCCGGGTTTTGATTTTAAGCTTTAAAAAGCCACGTTTAAATCATCAGAAGAGACATAGCTGATCAAGTTTAAAGAAGTCAGTTTCTAAGAAAAGCTCATTAATGGACTCTAAACCTAGTGACGTTTGTCAGCAATGTTGTTCTTTCTATTTCTTCAGCAAACACAGTGCTAAAAGTGCTTGATGATAATTACAGAATACAGCTATAATTGAAAAAGAAATGCTTGAATATTTTGAATGGTTACTGGTACTCTTATCCTATCTATGCCTCCATGAAAAATCCTGTTGAACATTTGCCAACTTGAATCAGTACCCACTTCATGTGGAGTAGATTAATTTACCCTTACAATCCCAATACATTAATAAACTTGGTCAACAAAAATGGCAAGGTGGCAACTGTAATGATTTAGACTCAGAATTTCTTGGATATTATTTTTTGTAAATGAAAATAACTAGAATAAAGTTTAAATGCTACAAATTAAGAATTTTTTTTCATAATAGTTAATGTTTACCTTGAAATCTGATATTTTCAAAACATATCTGCACAATTATAATTATTCAAGTACATTATGAGGATATTTCATATCCTTCCAGTGAGAACAAGAGTTGAGAGAATTTATTACAATGTGATAAAGAAAGTGAAAAAAATCTTGATTTCTGAGTCTTTCAAATGCTTTTATCTTCACATCACTTTAAATTATTTAGTCTCAGTGTCTCAGTCTGTTTGAGCTGCAATAACAAAATACCAGAGATCAGGTGGCTTAAGCAGCAGATATTTATTTCTCACAGATCTGAGGCTGGAAGTCCAAGAACAAGGTGCCAGCTGTCTCTGGTCCTGGTGAGTGCTCTCTCTCTCTGACTTGCAGACAGTGGCCCTTCTTGCTATGTCTTCACATGGCAGGGAGAAAGACAAAGAGAACTCTGTGGTATCTCTTATAAGAACAAGCACATTAGGCCAAGCGTGGTGGCTCACACCTGTAATCCTAGCACTTTGGGAGGGCGAGGCAGGTGGATAACCTGAGGTCGGCAGTTCGAGACCAGTCTGACCCACATGAAGAAACCCCTTCTCTACTAAAAATATAAATTAGCTGGGCATGGTGGCGCATGCCTGTAATCCCAGCTACTCGGGAGGCTGAGGCAGGAGAGTCACTTGAACCCAGGAGTCAGAGGTTGCAGTGAGCTGAGATTGAGTCATTGTTGCATCCAGCCTGCGCAACAGAGCGAAACTCCATCTAAAAAAAAAAAAAAAAAAAAAGAACAAGCACATTAATTCTATTGGAGCAGGGCTACACCCTTGGGACTTCGTGTAACTTTAATCACCTCTTAAAGGTTCTATCTCCAAAGACAGAAGTATTTGGGGTTAGGGCTCTAACATGGAGTGGGATGCCTTGACCATAACACAAAACTCAGAGAAAAACATTATGCCAGTAACAAACAACTTTTTTCCAAAATATTAGAAATTTGTTTCTTGGAAAAATAAAATAAAATGTAAGGAAATAATTAAAAATCAATATGTTAAAAATTATATTAAGGAAATTTATGTGCTTTGATATACCCACATTACCAAGCAGTGTTTTCAAATGCTTTTTATATCATTTTAGGGGAAAGAAAACACTCAAAATATGTGTAAGGATAATCTGAGAATATTTAAATTAAGACATTTGAAATTAAGCCGGTAGCAAATAAGAAGTAGGGAGGAAGATATAGATTGTCATAATTTCAAGATATCAACAGATCTGAATAGAAGGTTTATTTGGAATTAACAGAACTTAAACTTCTTTATTATTAGCACAGAAATTTCACATATATTATCTAATTTCATCCCAGAGCATTTCTCTGAAAATAAAACATTTCAAGTAGAAGTAATATTTCCTACTCTCTTGAGGAAAGTACAGTCTAACATGATCATGAATTTGTTAAAGTTCCATTAATATGTGGGAACTTGTCCAATCATTCAGGTAACTATTTAAGGAAGTCTTTTAACTCTAAACACTATCAACTTTTGTGCTGCATTTTGTTAATAACTTTAAGATTGTTAGTGGGAAAGAGCAGCTAAGTAAATTTCAGTCAAATTAAGGATATTCACTCAGCTAGCTAGCCACTGAATTATTGCTTAAACTGTTCATTTTATCTTGTGTGTTGTCACTAAGACCTCTTCTCCTCGCCTTACTTTTTTGTTCTTACTTATTCTTCTTATTGTTAACTGAATAGAACATTTTCCTCCTCAAAGGGAAATAGAGAAAATCTGTAAACTATTTTATTTGCTTTTAGTCATAAATTACTTGTGTGTGTGACTTACTATTAATAATCTTTCTTTAAGGAATGCTGTGCATCTGAAGTACTGCTATAGTTCCCTGGAATTACTCCATAAATGACTCTTTCTGGTGCTTACAACCTCTTATCTCCACAGCACTCATCACTCAGTGCCAGGGCAGTGGATTTGCAGCAACATGATTTGCAACTAAGAACAGAACCCTCTTTGTTTCTGTTTAAATAATTACATCAATCTTGTCCTGCCTGTGCACTGGAATGAGTTTTAACATAAAGATGGAGAGATTCTAAATGCAATTTGAAAATAATGCTGGCAAATAGCTTTGTGACTTATTGTTTAAACCAAGCACACATTTGTTTAAGATATTTAATTAAACCAAGGAATAGTCATGCCATTGAATTAGGGAAAAAAACGGGAAATATATATGTACCCATTCAAAAGTCTGAAACATAACATTTTATAAGTATGCCTTTGACTTGATTTCACCATTTAAATGAATCTTCTTTTAGGAACACAACATTTGTCTTGGCTCCATTAAAATTCATTCCTAGAGTACGAGTAAAGGAGTTTTTCCCATTATAAGTTGCAGGCTTCTTCCAGCTTAACCTAATGAAAATAATAGCTTATTTCTGTTGTGAAGAGCCACTGTCCATAGTTGTTGTCAGAGATTTGGGGATGGGAGGTTGTTAATAAAAGTACAGAAGACCCTTAGGTATTCTCAGTTACAAGTGCAAGATAAGTGAACCCATGAATTTATGTGGAGTGGGTTCCATAAGACTACTCCTATTAAGCAATTAAGCATTAGAAATTAGTAGATAGAATTAAATTTTGACACACACTTTTTCTTAAAGCAAAAGCACTATGATAAAGAGGATACATGTTGTTTATTGAAAGGTTAAAACCAAAGCAAGTGCATAAAATCTAAATTTTTTCATCCTTCCTAATAAAGTTAACAATTTTTTCTTAGTGTTAAAAAATACTGTGGTAAGAAATAAATCGCGAACCTATGCAAGCATTAAGTCTTTTTCTACTTGATAAAAACCTTACAGAAAATAATTTTTAAAATTAGATAGATCATTTCTTTTCAACTATCTTACTAAATTCAACTTTTAACAATTTAGTTAAGAAATGTTTAAAACAGCACAAATTATAGAACATGAAAAAAATAAACTGAGTGAGGGCAGGGGAGCATTTTCTAAATAATAGATGAATTACACCACACAAGTAAATACAGAAAAGTTGGTTGAGATCCTGTTGGCATTTTAGGCACCTTAAAGCCGTTTGAAGGGAATGTCAATGTAAAAATAATAAATATAATAATAAGATGGTAAAATCATTGATTTGACTTCCTGCTCAGTGGAAGTGTGAAAATTGGAACTCATAGGCAGCAAATGAGAAAGGGATTGATTTGGGCCTTTGAAGTGAAATAGTATCTCCAGATAATTGTGTCATGGAAGCCACAGTGTCTAGGGTAGGCTCAGTAAAACATTGTGGATAAAGATATATATTATGGGAAGGATTTAGAAAAGTTAATATCGGAATATTTGAGCCATGGCTCATAGGCAAGGACCTACCATCTGGAGAACAGGATGATACAATGGTAGGTGTCAAGGAAAAAGTTGAAAGGAAATGGAGAAAATATAAAAATATTTCTGGGCCCAACAAGTAGGCAGAGACTTGATCATGGAAAATAACAGTTTGCTTAAAAACTATCAAAACTTATTTGGTAAAAAGTTAAACTATGAAGGAAAAAGTGTCAAAGTACCAGCCATTAATACATTATGGTTAATTAAAGGAAGAAGTGCTTCTATAAAAATCACATTGATTACCTTGTGATATGCAGTCAACATTACATTTACTTTAAGAATATATTTACTGCACTATTTTATATTGAATACCTAGTAATAATTGAATTGTTCCTTTGTTGTGTGGTGCCATCATAATGTTTTATCTTTCTCAAAAATAGAGTAGTTACATTTAAAATAAAAATAACACCCCAGAAAAAAAAATGAATATGTCAGATCTAAGTGAATAAAGCTAGCTAGACCATTTCACATGGAGGTTCACTGAAGTTGAGCTTTCCCTGTTTCTTGCCGGGCTAATTTTGCAATCTGTTCATGGCAGCAAGGTGGTCTCTAAGCAAAAGTTTCACATTCCTTTCTAATGCGTTAGCTTTCCAGCCTATTACAGCAATATCAGCTGTCTTTTAAATCAAGCAAAGATAAGTGATATGTTAGAGAATATTTCCTGTAATATCTTGGGTTTAGCGTAGATTTAGTCTTTTTGTCCTTTGATAACTCCTTTGGTAACTGGGAGCAGTTAATGATACTGTCACTGTTTCTGACCTAAAAAAGTAGAAAATAAATTACTTAAAGTACTAGATTATTACAATATTGATGCTCATTTGAGTCTTAAATGTGACGTTAATGGTTACTTCAAAATTATTTGAGTTGGTTAACTTAAAAAAGTTGAATGTTCTACCATTAAATATATTTTTTTAAATCTTTACTTCTTAAGAACAGTCCTATATGTGCTGGTTTACTTTCTTTTTATTATAAAAATTTGTTTTTTCTTGAAAATTTTGCCTCATTTAAAAATTTATGTCTTTAAAGAATTTATTTTTACTAGCATGAGAGTTATTTAATCACTTGTGTATATAATCTACTTCCTTACAAAATAAAATGATAAACTCTGTGGTGGTGTCCGTTATCCCTGGCTATGTTGTATGCTGATATCATACACTAGAAATAAAAGATAAGGAAAAAAAAAAGAAAATATGTGTGAGAGTGTGTCCATATAAACATACAAGTCCCCGAAAACTAAACAATGGGCTTGATTTTTTTCCCCCAGTCTTGACTGAATCAATATCATCCAATTGAGTATTTGGGGTAAACATAATGTCAAGCCATAGTCAACACTCAATTGGGCTCCACAAAGCAGTCAAATCTGACTCAGGTTCAGATTATGTCCATTGGTTTATGGGGTCCACTCCTATGGCAGAATATGTTAACAAAATCTAAACCTATGTAAAAGTTACCAGAATAAAAATTGAGTCACTTGTGTTTAAAATATCCTGGCAAATAGATCCATGAAAGGTCATGAAGAAAGGAGTCTCATGCGTGATTGACAGCAAAAACTATCACAAAAAATTCTTCAAAACCCACAACTGTATTAGTCTGTTCTCACGCTGCTAATAAAGACATACCAGAGACTGGGTAATTTATAAAGCAAAAATGTTTAATTGACTCACAGTTCCACAGGGCTGGGGAGGCCTCACAATCATGGCAGAAGGTGAATGAGGAGCAGAGTCTCGTCTTACATGACGTCAGGCAAAAGTGCTTGTTCAGGGGAACTCCCATTTATGAAACCATCAGATCCCCTGAGACTTACTACCAGGAGAACAGTTGGGGGAAATTGCTCCCATTATTCAATTATCTCCACCTGGCCCCGCCCTTCACACATGGGGATTATTACAATTCAAGGTGAGATTTAGGTGAGGACACAGCCAAACCGTATCAACAACATTGCACAAACGCCATCACAACCAAACACAAAATATACTTTGGCAAAACATCTGCCCAACAATTGCCTGTTCAAACTTGAATTGGTGCCGCCCTTGTTATTGGTTCTTATAGCCAAGAATAATTATCTCAAAACAATTATGTTACCCTCCTCATTTTTCCTTTAAAAACTTTTGTCTTGCTTTACCTCCCTGAACACGAATATAGTTTACTATGAAATACACATCTCCATTGCAATACCTTATTCTTTGAATAAATATCATTTTCTTTTAGGGAGCCTCTCTGTGTTACTTAGGTTGACACCTCAAAGTTAGTTCATCCAAAGAAGATAGTGGTACTAATTTTCTTTCTCCATACTACACAGTATTTTTTTTTACTGCCTTTGCAATATTTTATGCATAATGAATTTGTATATCTCCAGTACTCATGTTCATAGGTTATGATCCTCCATTAGTTGAATTTGGAGTAACTCCAGGCTCCTGAAGGTCTGGGTTCTGTAGTGGATCTTACATAATCAAAGAGCTGTATCTTCAAGTGCCAGTACTGTAGTCATTAGATTTATTTACCAATATTCTGTTCTCTACCTTTTGGAGCACCTGGCAGAATTGTGTTTCTTCACTTTTGTAGATGTGGTTTGCTACAATTTGCTCTGGCCCATGAAATGTGAGTACAAGTGAACTATCTTGAAACTTTCAACAGAAGTTTTCGGAGCCAGCTTCTTCACTGTATTCCCTTTTTTCTCTGTCTCCACAACTATCAGTGTCTCATCAGCTTGAGTCCTGCAATGAAGACAACAGACGTAGAGCAGACAAGTACTATGAGTGAAATTTAAATTTATTACGTGTAATCCACTGAGATTCAGGGTTATAATCTCAGTACCTGGCTCTCCTGACTGTTGGACTCAAACAACTAAGATTTGAAGTTTGTTTCCAGATTAAGAAAAGGTTTATAGTAGAAAAATATGATAGTGATATAAACAGCTTTTTTTAAAACAAGAAAACTAGGTTTTCCTGAAAAGGTGATTCCTCTGGAAACAGTACTTTCCATATTGACATGTTCATAACCAGACACAGTTCAGTCATTGAAATTGCCTATAACTGAACACATTTTTTCTTAATAATAGCAACTTCATATGATTCAAACCAGTAAGTGTCCTAATGATATCACATTATCTTTGTGTATCAAAGAGAACCACACATTGTGTTTTAGTGAGCTAAATGTTAAATATAAATAAGATTACTCACATTTAGTATTTGCTTAGAGTTTCATTTCATTTCATAAATGCCTTGTGTCGAGGCCATTTAAAAGTTAGGCAAAACAACACAGTGTGATTAGAAAACATTTGCCTTTTGTAGACATGATGTAACGCATTTTTTAAAGCTTTTGTTTTTTAACACGTTAATGGTTGGTGGCTGCAAGACACATTCTCAAGGGTAAAGATAGAATTTATTACACTCAAAATACTGTGACCGAAGCTATTATGTTGATTTTGACAGTTTTGCCAATGAAAAATAAGATAATTAATTAACCAATATGGCTTACTATGTTAAAGAGAGATTGCAAAATGATTAAAATTTAATTTTTCATTTTCAGAATGAGAGTATTTTCAGTAAAAGAAAACACATAAAATATTTTACTATTACTCAGTTTTTCAGTTATTGAAATAATATTTCGTTAAGGACAACTCAAATCTACCATGCTGAAACAGCTTACAGGAGCTGTTTCAAGGGGGACAGCAAAATCATTTCATTAGTCCACTACCCCTTTGTTTCCAAACTATACCAAAGTAAAGTCAAATTTAAGGTTCTAGTTCCACATCCTTTCTAAAAAAGTTAAAAAATTACTTATAAAACTTTAGAATTCCCAGATGTAAAATCACATAAAGCTCTTCGGATATCAAATGCTGTAGCACGTACCAAAGATTTTGATGAGTTAAGTGTAAATGAATCAGTAACATGAGGATTAAATTTCTTCACAAATACACAAGAGCTGAAAAAATTAGGAAGAGTGCCTTGGCAGTATTCAATTGGGTTTTGTCACATCCAAAGGGTTTTAAAACTGTTTTGAAGTTCTCCTGAAACCAAAACCTCACTGTATTTTTTAAATAATTTTTGATCATCATTTGTTACTAATCCAAATTTAATATTGTTTCCAAGTTCTATTGGTGGTAAACAAATAAAAAAGTGGCTCAGACCAGAACCACAAATTCACTTTTATAACTAATTTTTATAGCATTGGGAACTTCATTGCACCATTTTCCTACAGCGTTTCCTAGAGTTATAAAAATTAAAAGCAGAATTTCAGTAAATAATAAAAACCAAAATAGACAACAAATAATCTAACTCCACAGACTCCTATATTTTCTCAGTTTATAGCACTCTTTTATAATATCTAAGTAACATTTTCAATGTCCCCAGGCCAAAAATCTCTAACCATTTCATTTATCAAGTGGTTAGGGCCACACAACGTAATAACCTTTAATACCCCAACAACTTAGTAGATATTTGAAAAAAAAATGCTATACATAAATTAAAAGAAAAATTAATATTTTTATTTTACCTTTAAACAACACTTGATAATGGGTTATGTGTATCAGTTAGGTACTACAGAACTTCTTAATCTTTGAAATCTAATTGGACAATGTCAAACTTATTTCCTATTTCATGCTGATTTTCTAACAATATTTGGCTTTTGTTGGAGATAATAATGGAAAATCTAAGCTCAAAAAGATATAAGATCATTGAAAAGACTGTGTCATAATCTGATTTTGGAACTTTAAACTCTCTTAAGCTAGTAGTTTAGATAATGTCCAAGAGATGTTTAATGTTTCTGTGTTTCTATGAAAATTTAAAATATACCGTGGCACCTGTATGAGTTCACCATGGCACCCCACAGTGCCTCACTAAACAGTTAGGGAACTGTGGGCTTTATCAATTGCATTAACTTTAATTTACTAAAAATTAAATTAAAAAATTAGTTGCTCATTTATGTTAGCTACATTTTGGAGACTCAGTAGCCACATCAAGTACGCTACCATATTGGACAGCACAAATATAGACCTTTTCCATCAATATAGAAAGTTCTATCCAACAGCAGTAATCAAACTGACATGACTTGCTAAATAAATATGATGTGGGATTTGGGAGAAAGACAATAGTTTAGGATGATGTTTGGCCTGAGTAACTAGAAAAACAGAGTATACTGATATTGGAAAAATGTGAGAAAAGCAGGTGTGGAGAGAACACCAGGACCTCAGTTTTGGCAATGTTAAATGTACTACATCTTTTAGGCATCTAGATAAAGATCTCAAACAGGCAATTAGATATATGAGACTGGATTCAAGGGAGAAGTCCAGGCTGGATAGCCAAACCAAGTTTTACTATGTGCCAGGCACTGTTCTGAACACTTGAATAACCCATCCAATTTTCACAAAAACTTTATAAGCTGAGTACCTAATCCCTGTTTTATAGATAAAGAAACCAAGGCACAGAGAAAGATATTTCATATTAATAGTGAAGAGCTGTCTCTTCCACTACAGGAAATAAATCTGTGTCTTAGTTTGGGCTGCTGGAATAAAACATCATAAACTGTGTGACTTAAATAAAAAAAGAAGAAATTTATTTCTTACATTTCTGGAGGCCAGGAAGTTCAAAACAGGGCACCAGCATACTCAGTATCTCGTGAGGTCCCACTTCCTCAAAAAGCTCCTTCTTGCTGTGTTTTCACATTATGAAAGGAATGAGCAACCTCTTGCAGTTGTAAGAGCACTAATCCCATTCATGAGAGCTCCACCCTCATGATCTATTTACCTCCCAAGGGCTCCGTCTCCTATACCATCACCTTAGGGCTAAAGATATCAACACAGGAATTTCTTAGGGGTGGGAGAGTCGGGACACAAACATTCAACCACAGTGGCTATTTGCAAAAATAAAGCCAAAGTAAAACAAAAACAAATAAGAGATGAAAAAAAAAAAAAAAGAGAGAGAGAGAAGAGAGATTCTGATTCTTTCAGGATTCTTCTTGATTCAGGGAGCTAATCCAAGGATTGTTACTAACCAACTGTTGCAACAATAAAGTCCCTTTTTAGCTTAAGGTAATTGCAACCAAAAAATGTCTTAAATAATACAATCTATGAGCATTTTGTTTTAAATCTTAGCAAGATCATGTATGTATAAGTTATATAATATTTTATTTCATCTATGATATAATTACTCCAAGAAATAATTTTAAAATAAAGCTTGTCCTTTCTCCTAGCTTATGTTAAACCTAACTTTTAAAATATTTCCTAAAGAAATTCTTACCTCTTTTTGTCTGTATTATTATTTATTATATATTATAATTAAAATCTTTATTTTTCTTACATAAACTTACCGAGCTATAACTTAGATTTACAAACATGCAAGAAGTGGTAGCCTACGGTTGACAAAGTGAAAATACCTATTAGTTTACAGTTTCATAAAATGAACATACTCATGTACTCAGCATATAGATTAAAAAGCAGAAGCCGCCCTCATACAATACAGTGCAATTATTATCCCTTCCACTCCCAAGGATAACTATTATCCTGAAATCAAACAACAGTAAGTTTCTCTTACTAGTGTTTAAATTCTATGTAAGTAGAATGATAACAGCATACAGCCTTTTGTGTCTAGTTTCCTTTGGTCAACATATTGTTATATATGTTGTAGTTCATGGATTTTTGAACTCCCAGTTCCTTTCTTACCACTGTCTTCCTATTCCTGTCCCAAAGCGGGGTAGGAACTAGAAGAAAAATGGGAACAAAATGTGAATCACTGGTCCATAGCGATTGGCACATGTTGCAAGTTCTTTCCTTAGGTCTCATAATCTTCATTGGCTCTCTGCATCTCTATCTGGACTTTTAGATCTGTCACTTGAGTCATTTCTTTTTCGTGAAGGGTAACACTTGTTCTCAGCTGAGTAATTTTCTTGTGTGGCTTACGGGCAGTATAATTGTAAGGGCATGAGGGAGTCCACCAATCTCTTTTCACTGTGTACTGTCACCTTGTGGGCCTGCTGTGAATCTTATTGGGGTTTATTCCAATAAACAAAAACCATGCTCACAAATGTCTTAAATTAAAGTCCTTAAGCTTCTCTTTATAATGTCTTTTGTGTGACCAAATACTCCTCTGAGGAACTGCCATTGATCTTTCTGACAGCTTGCCCAAAGATGTTACAGTCCCACTCTCAGATTCATCTCTAGGTCGTGCTTTTTTAGTAATACCCTGAAATTAATCAGAAGATACATCTTAATTTTAGCATCATTTGCAAATTAAAGAGGTCAAAAATTTCCCAAACCGTCAATTTTTGGCTCCTTATTTTAAACAGTCCTTCTCTCAATGTTGTGCTCCCCTAACAATAGACAGAAAGAAGAAATCAGGCAGCACCTTCAGCATGTTGTTCGAAAAGCTTCTTAGCTGCGTCGTACCGTTCATTAGACACACTTTCTACATTTCACATTCCTGCAGGGGATTGTGTTGGTAAACTTTCTGCCACTGCATACCAAAGATTCCCCTGTCCTCCAATTTCCAATAACATCTTGGTAACTTGTTTTTGAGCTCTCCCTGACAGCATCTTTAAAGTCCAGATTTCTGCGAACAAGTTCTTCAATGCAATTTGGGCTTTCTCTAATGAGCTCCTCAGAATAACTTCAGCCTCTTTCTTTTGCCTGGATAGAAAACCACTCCCACATTTTTAGCCACTAACATATTTGTACGGCAACATTCTTACTTCTAGGTACCAAAATATGTATCAGTTACCTATTGCTATGTAAAAACTTACCTCAACACTGAGCCACTTAGTTCAACAGACATTTATTATCCCATCTTTTCTGTAGATCAGAATCTGAGCACAACTTGGCTGTGATTCCTTTGACTGAGTTTCTCAAAAAGTATCCGTCAAGGTGTTGGACAGGGCTATGGTCATCTCAAGGATTTTTTTTTTTTTTTTTTTTTTTTTTTTGAGACAGTCTCTCTGTGTTGCTCAGGCTGGAGTGCATTGGCACCATCTCAGCTCACTGCAAACTCTGCCTCTCAGATTCAAGCAATTCGCTGCCTCAGCTTCCCAAGTAGCTGGGATTACAGGCACCCGCCACCATGCCTGGCCAATTTTTGTATTTTTAGTAGAGACGGGGTTTCACCATCTCTAGGCTTGCTCTTGAACTCCTGACCTCGTGATCCACCTGCCTCAGCCTCCCAAAGTGCTGGGATTACAGGCATGAGCCACTGCGCCTGACCGATCTCAAGGATTAATTCCCCAGTGCACTTATGTGGCTGGAGAAAAAGAACAGTCAACACAGTCAACATTTCTTGAAAACGTGCTCGTGATAGGACTCCTTTAAAAGACACTGATGGTATATTCTAGAAGGAGAATCCTAATATCTGGAGTACTTTAGCAAAATGTGCAGGGTCTTTTTAAGTTTGCATCTGGTAAACAAAACTTGTATCAATGGATCTATGCCATATGGCTCCTAGGAAAATGTCATATAAGCTATGTGACTATCAGAGTATCAAATGGAAATATTTAAAAATCAAAACAACTCTGCTATGGTCTGAATGCTTGTGTTCCCCTCATATTTGTATGTTGAAATTATCTTCCCCATCCCCTCCATCCCACCCCCAACCACCACCAACGTAATGGTATTAGGAGATGAGACCTCTGGAGAGGTGATTAAGTCATGAGGGCAGAGCCCTCACAAATGATATTAGTGCCCTTATAAAATAGGCCCAGGGGAGCTTACTTAAATGTTCCACCATATGAGGACACAGTGAGAAGGCACCATCTACAAACAGAAAGCTGGCTCTCACCAGACATCCAATATGTTAGTACCTTGATCTTGGACTTCCCAGTTTCCAGAATTGTGAGAAACTACTTTTTATTGTTTGTAGGCTAACCAATCTATGGCATATTTTATAACAGCCCAAATGGACTAAGGCAAACTCTTTCTCTCCTAAGTAAGCATACACAGCTTACAGATCTCGCATGTTATTCCGTACCAGTGTATAGTGATGTGGCAAAAAGAAGGATCTGACAACATAGTATTGATTCTTCCTGCATTTCCTGTGCCTTGTGATTACCTGTATTCTTAAAATAACCAATAAAACTTAATATTTAGTAAAATCTCTGGTTTTCTTAAACAGTGACTTGACTCTCTGCTCTTTAATTTATCTTAGAAACTACCCAAAGATAAATAAAACCTGCAAAATAAAGCAGTGAAATCAAGTTCCCTAATGATAAGATATTAGAGGTATTCTCAAGAACAAAGACATTATTTGACTTTCTCTCTCTCTCTGTGTGTTTTCTTAAATATATGTAGAGAGAGTATCTGAGTTCATAAAACTTAGAAATTTATAATTTTTTTAATTTAAAAACTAAATAAAAAGCTAAGAGCTTTGTACACAAAGGCAACCTTTAATATCAATTAACTTTTAAAAAGACAATTTCTTAAACAGAAAATTAAAAGAGAGAAAAATATGTGACCAGTCACTGGGAAAAAATTGAAAAATAGATGGCACAAATACAAATTTAAGAAACATGTAACAATTTTTATCCATCAGATATTGAAGAAGGTTTTTCCCAAGGGATGATGTCCAAAATTTTCTAGGGAAACCAATGCAGGATCAAAGTGGCAAACCTGCAGCCAGCATCATACTAAATGGAGAAAAGATGAAAGCAGTCCCCCTAAAAACTGGAATACGACAAGGAGGGATGCCCAGTCTCATCACTCCTATTCAGCATAGTACTGGAAATCCCAGCCAGAGCAACCAGGCAAGAGTAAATAAAGGCATCCAATTGAAAAAGGGGAGGTCAGATTATCTCTGTTCACAGATGACATGATCTTGTACCTAGAAAATCCTAAAGATCCCTCTGAAAGACTCCTAGACCTGACAAACAACTTCAATAGTGTATTAGGATACAAAATTAAGGCACAAAAATCAATTGCATTTTTATGCGACAACAAAGCTCAAACTAAGAACCAAATAAGGAACTCATTCCCATTTATAATAGCCACACAAACACAAAACATGTAGGAATACATTTAACCAAGGAGGGGAACAACCTCTATAAGGAGAATTAGAAAACACTGCTGAATGAAATCAGAAATGACGTAAACAAATGGAAAAATATCCCATGCTTATGAATAGGAAAAATCAGTATCATTTAAATGGCCATACTGCCTAAAGTAATCTACAGGTTTAACATTATTCCTCTCAAATTGCCAATATCATTTTTCACATAATTAGAAAAAAACTATTATAAAATTCATATGGGACGAAAAAATGAGCCTGAATAGCCAAAGCTATCCTCAGCAAAAAGATCAAAGCCAGAGGCATTACATTACATTACCTGACTTCAAATTATACTGCAAGGCTAGGGTAACCAAAACAGCATGATACTGGTATGAAAAAAACACACATAAATCAATGCAACAGAATAGAAAACCCAGAAATAAAGCCACACACCTACAACCAACTGATCTTCAACAAAGTCAACAAAAATAAATAGTGAAAGGCCATCTTATTCAATAAGCGGTGCTAGGAAAACCGGCTAGCCATATGCAGAAGAATGAAACTGGATCCCTATCTCTCACCACATACAAAAACTAAATCAAGATGGATTAAACATTTAAATATAAGACCTCAAAGTAAAAATGTTAGAAAAAAAGTTTGGAAAAACTCTTTTGGGCATTGGCCTAGGCAAAGAATTCATGAGGAAAACCCCAAAAACAAATGCAACAAAACAAAAATAGACATATAGGACTTAATTCAACTAAAGAGTTTCTTCAAAGCAAAAGAAATAATCAACATAGTAAACAGACAATGTACAGAATGAGAGAAAAGATTTGCAAACTATCAATCCAACAAAGGCCTAATATCTAGAATCTATAAGGAACTTAAGCAAATCAACAAGAGAAAAGCAAATAGCCCTGTTTAAAAGTAAGCTAAGGACATGAAGAAACACATTTCAAAAGGAGACATCACTAATCATCAGAGAAATGCATATCAAAAGCACAATATGTACCATCCACACCAGTCAGAATGACTATTATTAAAAAGTCACAAAGGTAGCAGACGTTGGCAAGGATGCACAGAAAAGTGAACTCTTACACATTGTTGGTGGTAATTTAAATTAGTTCAACTCCTACAGAAAACAGTATGAAGATTTCTCAGGGAACTAGATATAGAACCAGCATTTGACCCAACAATCCTGCTACTCTCTACCCAAAGAAATAGAAATTGTTTTATCAAAAAGACACATGCACTTATATATTTATCGCGGCACTGTTCATAATAGCAAAGTCATGGAATCAACTTAAATGTCTGTAAATGGTGGAATGGATAAAGCAAGTGTAATGGAATACTATACAGCCATAGAAGAATGAACTCATATCCTTTGCAGCAACATAGATGAAAATGGAGGCCATTATCCTAAACAAAGTAACTCAGAAATCAAAAGTCCAATTCTATATATTCTCAAGTATAAGCAATAGCTAAATAATGGGTACACATGGACATAAAGATCACACTGGGGACTCCAAAAGTAAGCAGGGCAAGGGTTAAAAAATTCCTTATTGGGGCTGGACACTGTGGCTCACGCCTGTAATTCTAGCACTTAGGGAGGCCAAGGCAGGTGGATCATCTGAGATCAGGAATTCGAGACCACCCTGGCCAACATGGTGAAACCCCTGTCTCTACAGAAAACACAAAAAATTAGCCAGGTATGGTGGCATGCACCTGTAATCCCAACTACTTGGGAGTCTGAGGCAGGGGAATCGCTTGAACCCAGGAGGCGTAGGTTGCAGTGAGTCGAGACTGTGCCACTGCCCTCTAGCCAAGGGGACAGAGTGACACTCTGTCTCAAAAGAAAAAAGAAAAAAGTGCTTATTGGGTACAATGTTCACTATTTGGGTGATGGGTTTACTAAAAGTCCAAACCTCAACATTATGCAATCTACCCACGTAACAAACTTGCACATGTACCTCTGAATCTAAAATAAAATAAAATAACAACAATAAAGTGCATACAGTTTATAGGTAGTGGGCAGTTTGACATTATGTAGGGAATACAGAGGAGCATGATTTTAAAATTCTCCTTTGTTTTAACCAAGTATTTTCACTTCTATAAGCTTAGAGACATATTTTGAGATATAGAGATTTGTGCAATAAAATGTTATTAGCACATAATATGAAACATAATTGTCCAAAAATAGAAGAATTTTATGAAGTATAACAATCCATAGCACCCATATGATCTCATAATTTAAAATTATAATCATAATAGTAATCACTATCAAATAATAATAGCCAATATTCACTGCATGTTTTCTAAATGCCAGGTATCATTTTCATATACCTATTTATATAGAGGTATATATGCCTTAGAGGTAGACTATATTAAAAGGTGTTATTTCTGGCTTGATTATGGGAAACTTTCATTATCTCTTTTGTATTCTTGTGTTTTTATGTTTTTCTATAGTAAGCTTTTTGTTTAATGATCATGAAAGAAATATAAAAATGAAAGGAACTAGAATGTTTTCATTTTATGCTGACTGACTAGGGTCTGACTGAGCCTCTCACAGAGAGATGCTAAATCAACCTATGAATTCTATATATTCTACTGTAGCAAAAGAACCACAAAGGCCAACTTTTCATTATCTCTCATTCCTTACCTTCAAGTCAAATATCACATTTTCAGAATTTTTAAATGCTTGCTATGTTTGTATTTTAAAAACCAGGGAGTGACTTTCAGAGCATATTTAGACACTGCATGGTTTACTGGTAATGAAGAGATGGTATTCTGTAAACTCGATTATTTACCTTTCACACTCTACTGAGAACTATGCTTGGTGCTGTGATACAAGGTTGACTAAATGAGTTATCTTAGGAAGAAAGAAGAGTGAATATTCCATCTTCTATATTGTTCTCTCAGTGTTTATTGCTCCAGACAGACTACAGAACAAATGTCCCACATTCCATTGGCAAAGAAAGAGATCCAGCCCCATACTGTCTAAAAAATTTACTTGAAAATCAGTTCAAGAAAAGATAAACAAGCCAACAAATTTAAATCTAGGCAAGAGAAAATTACAAAATTATATCTGGCTATATTTTCTATTCAGTTCTGATGTGCTAAATCATATTATTCAACATCATTTTAAATATTTATGGAGTGAGTACATGTTTTTTTTTTTGTTTATTTGTTTTTGTTTTTTTTTTTTTGAGACGGAGTCTCGCTCTGTCACCCAGGCTGGAGTGCAGTGGCCGGATCTCAGCTCACTGCAAGCTCCGCCTCCCGGGTTTACGCCATTCTCCTGCCTCAGCCTCCCGAGTAGCTGGGACTACAAGCGCCCGCCACCACGCCCGGCTAATTTTTTGTATTTTTAGTAGAGACGGGGTTTCACCGTGTTAGCCCGGATGGTCTTGATCTCCTGACCTCGTGATCCGCCCGTCTCGGCCTCCCAAAGTGCTGGGATTACAGGCTTGAGCCACCGCGCCCGGCCAGTGAGTACATGTTTTATCCATATTCCTACTATCCCAGTTTTAGGCAAGAACAACCTAACTTTTACTCCAGAAAAATAAGCTTCTAAGACCATAAACCTAAAGGGACTTGGTCCTGTCCTTAGGGAATTTAAATGAGCCAATTGATGGTAGAAATGAAAACAAGTTCTTCCAATGCGTGTAGCAAAGTTACCTCTTTGTACGAAGGTTAGACTTGATAACTTTGAAAAGACTCCCATCTTCGTGTTTCCAGGAGTCTATGATTTGATAAGTCTTGGCCTTCCTTCTCTCTCATTCTGTTTCCTGCCACAGTGGTTTGCAATCCATTTGGAAATACTTATAGAACCAGGGTCTAAAATGGTCAGCACTGACAATAGCACCTTTTAAAAAGTAATGAAACTATGTGCTAAACCAAATGATTCCTTAGTATGTCTTCTGTTATTTAAGATTTTTTTTTTTGAACAAAGCATTTTGTAGTTTTAACTATAGCTCACTTTTATGAGATCATATTGGGTTTAATTAGCTCCAAGTGAGAACAAAGAGGGCCTATCTAGAGAAATCACACTGAATTTAATTTAGAATCCAAGTGCCAAAATATTGCATATTAGAAATTTTATATGTACAATTAATAGCCTACTCAGCGACATAGCAATATACAATTTAATTCAATACAAAACCCTCTTAGGTAATCAGAAATTGGTGTTTTAAATGACTTGTTTGTTATGATGTTTCTTCACTTGCATTTTAAGTATTAATCACCAGAGTTTATAAAATAAACATGGAAAAGAGGGCAACTCCTTTGGTGAAGTTACTTCAAAAGTGAGAAAGGTAGGAAAAATTAGGTAATTCAGCATTCTGTCTATAATTGCATTTTTCACTACTGCCTTAATTAGAACTGTTGAATCATTTTTGTTACTGCACATTCCTTCTCAACACGATTAGTTTATATTACTATGAGCAAACTCATTATCACCTTCTTTAACTTTGCTTTAAATTTAGTGGTTTAATTATCTGAATTTGCAATAGCAAGTGTACAACTTCAAGGCACCTAGTTTCATATTTCAATTTTCTAAAAAACACTGTTATAATGTAGGGAGATAACTTAGATACTTTTTCTGAAATGAGTGAATTTATGTGGCATTATTTTGCTTCAAATGATTACAAAAAGGAAGGATTACTGAAAGAAATTTTTTTGAGTTAAACATTGTCAATGATAAAGAGATGATGAATAAAAACATTTATTTGTGTTTTTTCTTTATATTTGTAACACATCAAATTAGATTAGTATTTCTACTGCATTTATTATGTACAGATGTGCACAGTTTTATGCAAATAATACAATGAATAAAAGTGAAAAAACTTGAAAGATTTTGACAAGAACAACTAATCAGTGAAACTCTCCTCATTATTCTGCTTTAAAGTCAACATCAATCCAGACAAGAAAATATTGAAAAGGGAGAGGCAATAAATAAAATAAAGTAATTCAAATAATGTCATTGGTCACTGTGGGGTTACTAAATCATTCCATACTCCAATTAGTTTCCTTATTCCCCTTTCTAAGCAATCTACAGTTCCTACTTGGGCTACCATCAATTTTACTCACCTTAGATGACTTTGCATCTCTTGGAATTCAGATAAATGGAATCACACAGTATACTGAGAAGAGAAATTTTAAGTTTCAATTTCTGTTTTTTGCCTGTAAACAATCCCTCAAACTAAGGGGTTAGCCTGTGTTTCCTCAAACTGAAGGGTTAATGTGACCATGCAAAGACCAATATTAAATGTTCTGGGAACTACGTCCAGAGATATTTTGTCAAGAATAATTATCAGTGGGAAAGACATACATTTCCTTTCACGTGTTTAAGCAGGACCAACTTGCAAAAAACAGTATCATCACCTATGTTCCCCAAGCATTTAAGTCCATAGTGAGATATGACTACAGGTTTTAAGTAATCAGGCGCCTCCAAAGGTCTCTAATTTCTAGTCTTACTATGGATTAATTCATTTGACGCAGAGTTCCTATATAAAATAAGATCTGTCAATGCACTTCCAAATCACATTAGACACAAGACCTGCTGTTTTCCAAAAATTGATACATCTGAAAATTGAGAATACAATATTTAAGAATTAACTTTTCCAAGCATTGTAAAAGACATTGGATTGTGTTTATTTATCAAACACTCTATTACAAGACAAGTTTCATCTGAGCCATTGAATCTTGGTGTTCTTAGCAAACAGTCGCCTGAATTTTGAGTCTGTGTTTTCATCATTTCAGTTTTCCAAGAACCACCTTTTCCCATGGACTTTAGTCTATTGAGGAAAATAAATGTATAGAAGTTATAATGTATGTAAATAAATGCTTATATGTAGGTCCCCACAGATTGCAATGAAGTTTGAGAGGATGCAGCAATAAGAATGCCCGTGGGAGAAATAGTGGTTATACACACAGAAGACAACATGTGATCTAACTCTTGTTACAAGATTATAAATGTGCAGAAAAGCTAGAAGGATTTTCTAAACAGAGGAAATAACATGGAAACAAGTGCTGTTCACCAAATAACATAACTATTTTTATAAGGCTATTGCAGGATATAATTTAAAAATGGTGAAAAATGCAGCTGGAGTAGTTGGTAGCGACGAGTTTGTGGGGTCTTGTGTGTTACACTGAGCAAAGTGATTTAATTCTTTGAAGTTTTTTTTCAAACAAGATAGTAGAATCATCACGGTAACACTACAAAGGGTTGAGCTTGATGTATTCTCTTTTTCTGCCTGATGATCTGGCTCTTTGTCCCTACACAAATCTCGTCTTGAATTGTAATTCAAATGGTAATCCGCACATGTTAGGGGAAGGACCTCAAAGGAGATGATTTGATCATGGGGGTGGTTCCTCCATGCTATTCTTATGATAGTGAGTGAGTTCACACAAGATCTGATGGTTTTGTAAGGGGCTTTTCCCATCTTTGCTCTGCACTTCTCTCTCCTGCCACCACGTGAAGAAGAACATATTTGCTTCTCCTTCCACCATGATTGTAAGTTTTCTGATGCCTCCCCAGCCATGTGGAACTGTGAGTCAATTTAACCTCTTTTCTTTATGAATAACCCAGTCCTAGATATTTCTTCAAAGCAGCGTGAGAACGGACTAATACACTGCCCTAACAAATTACCACAAGTTTAGTGGTTTGGACCAGACAGATTGTTTTTTTAAATTTTGTTTTATTTTATTTTATTTTATTTTATTTTATTTTATTTTAAGTTCCAGGATACATGTGCAGGACGTGCAGGTTTGCTACATAGGTAAATGTGTGCCACGGTGGTTTGCTGCACCTATCAACCCATCACCTAGGTATTAAATCCTATATGCATAGGCTGTTTATCCTGACCTCTCCCTCCCCCAGCACTTCCCACCCTGACAGGCCCCAGTATGTGTTGTTCATTCCTTCTCTATTAAGTGGTACTGGGAGAACTGACTAGTCATATGCAAAAAAAGAAAAAAAAAAAATTGAAACTGGACTCCTTCCTTATACCTTATACAAAAATTAACTCAAGATGGATTAAAGACATAAATGTAAAACCCAAAACTATAAAAATCTTAGAAGAAAGAAAATCTAGGCAATACTATTCAGGACATGCACAAAGATTTCATGACAAAAACATCAAAAGCAACTGAAACAAAAGCAAAAATTGACAAATGGGATCTAAGTAAACTAAAGAGCTTCTGCACAGCAAAGAAACTATCATCAGAGTGAACAGACAACCTACAGAATGGGAGAAAATTTTTGCAATCTGTCCATTTGACAAAGTTCTAATATCCAGAATCTACACGGAACTTAAACGAATTTACAAGAAAAAAATCCCAAAAACCCCATTAAAAAGTGGGCAAAGGACATGACCAGACATTTCTCAAAGGAAGACATTTATGTGGCCAACAAACATGAAAAAAAGCTCAACATCACTGAGAAATGCAAATCAAAATCACATTGAGATAACTTTTCACGCCAGTCAGAATGGCAATTATCAGAAAGTCAAGAAACAACAGATGCTGGTGAAGCTGTGGAGAAACAGGAATACTTTTACACTGTTGATGGGAATGTAGTTAGTTCAACCATTGTGGAAGACAGTGTGGCTGATTCCTCAAAGACCTAGAGGAAAAAAATACCATTTGACCCAGCAATCTCATTACTGGGTATATACCCAAAGGAATATAAATCATTATATTGTAAAGATAACATGTATGTGAATGTCCATTGCAGCAGTATTCACAATAGCAAAGACATGGAATCATCCTAAATGCCCATCAATGACAGACTGGATAAAGAAAATGTGGTACATACACACCATGGAATACTATGCAGCCATAAAGAGTAATGCAATCATGTCCTTTGCAGCAACATAGGTGGAGTTGGAAGCAATTATCCTCAGCAAGCTAAGGCAGGGACAGAAAAAGAAACACCACATGTTCTCGCTTATAAGTGGGAGCTGAACCATAGTCCATTCTCATGCTGCTGTGAAGAAATACCTGAGACTGGGTAATTTACAAAGAAAAGAAGTTTAATTGTTTCACAGTTCTGCATGACTTTGGAGGGCTCAGGAAACTTACAATCATGGTGGAAGGCACCTCTTCACAGGGCAGCAGGAGAGAGAATGAGTGCCAGCCAAGGAAATGTCAGACAGTTATAAAACCATCAGGTCTCGTGATACTCACTCATGATCATGAGAACAGCCCTGGGGAAATTGCCCCATGATTCGATTACCTCCATCAGGTCCTGCCATTGACATGTGGGGATTACAATTCAAGATGAGATTTTGGGTGGGGACACAGTCAAACCATATCAGGTAAATAAGCAGTAGTTTTATTAATTTAGTAAGCAAATGGCACAGTAGTTTTACTAATTTAATAAGCAAATGACACATCAATAAGCAGCTGATGTGTGCTTTTCAATGTGGGTGATTTTGATTTAAGGTAGGCTGAGCACACTATCCTAAGAGTTCACAGTGAAGGAACACAGTTGCCTGACTTTCAGAATGCCTCCCAGTTCCTTCTTTCAAGCACTTATGAGGGCCGTCTGCATTCCCTGCCCTTGGATTCCTTTAGATACTTGGATACCTACTACACCTACTAATAAATTCCCCTTAGATGAAAGTTTGCTTGAGTGATTTTATGTTACTTAAAATGGAAAGCAAGTTGACAAAGATGACATGCATGCACATGCAGCTTAGTCTGTTACTTTAAAAAATTAATATTTTATATCACATTTCTTACTTGTTGGGGCTTCTGATTTGTTAAAGTTGACTTCTTAGCTCCATCATTAAAATTTTATATTTTTTAGCAAAGGTGTGAGTGGCTAACACACGAAATATAGCACAGAAACTTGATAAAAACTGAAAACTGTTAATTAGATTTTTCTATATATAAGTCATTAATGACCTTAGCCAGGAAAATCATCTGTGTGGATCATGTACTAGGCAGATTACTCCGAGGAAAGTTGGGGAGATAGGAATGTGGAGGCATCTTGGATAGACTTTTCTTTCAAAATGCACATCTGAGATATGGAGGACAAGGATCCTCCTTGTCTCCACATGGTGGCTAGAGGGTGAAGCCCAGGGAGGAGAAAAAATAATTTTTCAGGAAGGCAGTGGCTAGCATATTTAAAGGATTAGTAGAATAAATGACAAGACGGCCGGGCGCGGTGGCTCAAGCCTGTAATCCCAGCACTTTGGGAGGCCGAGGCGGGCGGATCACAAGGTCAGGAGATCGAGACCACAGTGAAACCCCGTCTCTACTAAAAATACAAAAAATTAGCCGGGCGCCGTGGCGGGCGCCTGTAGTCCGAGCTACTCAGGAGGCTGAGGCAGTAGAATGGCGGGAACCCGGGAGGTGGAGCTTGCAGTGAGCCGAGATCGCGCCACTGCACTCCAGCCTGGGCAACAGCGTGAGACTCCGTCTCAAAAAAAAAAAAAAAAAAAAAAAAAAAAAAAAAAAATGACAAGAAAAATGATGAGTTAAATTTATTAAATAAACTGACACATTTATTGAGGTGTGCAACAAATACAGACAAAGCAACAAAATAAGAAAATATGCTATAGAACTTCTGCTTATTACCAAGGTGAAGTAACAGGGACTGAATCTACCCTACCACCTGAAACAAACAAAACATATAGAACAAACAAAACATATAGAACAATGGCTTTCAAGGCACTGGACATCAAGCAATGGAATAAAATGTTCCTTGAGGGCCAGGTGCGATAGCTCACACCTGTAATCCCAGCACTTTGGGAGGCCAAGGTGGGGGTACCATTTGAGGTCAGCAGTTTGAGACCAGTTTGGGCAGCATGGTGAAACCCCATCTCCACTAAAAACACAAAAAAATTTATCTGGGCATGATGATACATGTCTGTAATCTCAGTTACATGGGCGGCTGAGGCATGAGAATTGTTTGAACCTGGGAGGTGGAGGTTGCATTGAGCTGAGATTGTATCACTGCACTCCAGCCTGGGCAACAGAGAGAGGCTCTCTCTCTCTCAAAAAAAAAAAAAAAAAGAAAGAAACAAAGAAAGAAAGAAAATATTCCCTGAGAAATGAGAGATGAAGTAAGCTCCATAATTGATAAAATTGATTCCTTGAGAGAATTTCAAGTCAGGTCACAATGCATGAGGAAATAAGTCAATCAGACCCTAGAAGACTCACTGAACTGATGAGAAAGCTCTGAGGGTACAAGGACACCAAGATGGGCTGGCGTTCACAGGCTAAAGTACTAGACAGAAGATAACTTCACAGGGAGAAAACCATAGAGATCTTCAGAGACCCCCATTATGTAGTACACAGTACTGTGTGGTGCACAGTACTGATCAGCACATGCATGCATGTGAGGTAACGCTCCAAAACTGTGGAAAGAATCACTTAAAATGCTTACACGCCCACTGATCACACAGAACTCTAAATAGTGCCTATTCTAAGCAGCAAGAGAAGAAAAACTCTTAAACAATAGTACATTGGGTAGCATACTTAGGAAGTTCTTACTTTAATGGAAATAATTGGCCCTAGATTGATCATTGATCTCAATTCAACTAATAAATCTTAGAAACAAGACCTAAAAGAATCAAATTGTTTCCAAATAAGTCAGCAAAATCCCAGACCAAAGCTCAAAAATATCTATAGGAATATAAAATTATTCAACACTCAACAAGGTAAAATTCACAATGTCTGGTATCTAATTAAAGATTATTAGGCAGGCAAACAAACAAACAAGAAAACACATGCTATAATTAGAAGAATAATCAGTTGAAATTGATCCAGAATTGACAGATATAAAATTTTTTAAAAATACTAAAATTATTAATGTAACTGCATTTCATCTGTTCAAAAATGTTTAGTACAAATGTGGAACATATTAAAAAGATCCAAATCAAACATCTAGAGATTAAAACTATAATGTCTAATATCAAAAAGTGCACTCGATAAATAACATCAGTATGATGTCATGTTTAGCTTGATATAGATACAGATGGTTACTCATAAAAATACTTTTAAATATACACAGGCTAATTCCCATAGATGGGATTGTGTACCTTTCCAACAAATATAATTCATATGTTGTAGACTTAACCCTAATGTGACTGTATGTGGAGGCAGAACCCCCCAAAATGTAATGAAAGTTAAGGGAGGTCATAAATATGGAGCTTTAATCCAATAAAATTAGTGTCTTATAAGAAGAGGAAGAGTCACCAGAAATCTTTCCCCCTCTACATATAGAGAAGAAAGGCCACATGAGGACACAATGAGAAGGTGCTTGTCTACAAACCAAGGGAGAGAGGCCTCAGAATAAATCAACACTGATGGTACTGTGAACCTCAATATCTGAGACAGGTCTCAGTTAATTTAGAAATTTATTTTGTCAAGGTTGAGGACAAGGACCTGTGACACAGGTTCAGGAGGTCCTGATGACATTTGCCCAAGGTTGTCAGAGCACAACTTGGTTTTATACATTTTAGGAGACGTGAGACATCAATCAACATATGTAAGATGAACATTGGTTCAGTATGGAAAGGTGGGACAACTGGAAGCAAAGGCAGAACAACTTCAAGCAGGGAAGAGGCTTCCAGGTCACAGAAAGATGAGACACAAACCATTGCATTGAGTTTCTGATTAGCCTTTCCAAAGATGCAACCAGATATGCATTTATCTCAGTGAGCAGAGGGGTGACTTTGAATAGCATGTTTGCCCTAAGCAGTTCCCAGCTTGACTTTTCCTTTAGCTTAGTGATTCTGGGGCCCCAAGATTTATTTTCTTTTCATAGTACCTTGATCTGGGACATCTGGCTTGTAGAGTTGTGAGGAAAAAAACTTTTGTTTTGTAAGCCAGCCAGATAGTCTGGGATATCTTTTATAGTCCTAATAGACTAATATACTAGCATATACACATATGTTTTCTTATTCTTTCATCTGAGTTGGCCTGGAAGCATGGTCACCCCAGTAGCAATAGATCTTGGTTTCTAATACCATTTTCTAATAAAAGAAAGCAGTGTTCCTTGGATAAATGACTATTTATACAATTAAGGTAGTAAATATGCAATATGAGCCACAATGTATACAGTGCTTATAAAAACAAAAACAATATTGGTGACATGTCAAAGGGACAGAAAACCCAACTGATAGAACTATCAATGCCCAAAGCACGGAACAATTTGGGCAATAAAATGAACACAGTAGTGTTGGATTATAACCCAAAGTACGAAATAACTATGTAAGAATCCACATGAAAGAAAGGGAAGGGAAGGGAAGGGAAGGGAAGGGAAGGGAAGGGAAGGGAAGGGAAGGGAGAAGGGAAGGGGGAAGGGAAGGGGGAAGGGAAGGGGGAAGGGAAGGGGGAAGGGAAGGGAAGGGAAGGGAAGGGAAGGGAAGGGAAGGGAAGGGAAGGGAAGGGAAGGGAATGAACACAGTAGTGTTGGATTATTAAAATGAACACAGTAGTGTTGGATTATAACCCAAAGTACAAAATAACTATGTAAGAATCCACATGAAAGAAAGGGAAGGGAAGGGAAGGGGGAAGGGAAGGGAAGGGGGAAGGGAAGGGAAGGGAAGGGAAGGGAAGGGAAGGGAAGGGAAGGGAAGGGAAGGAAAGGGAAGGGAAGAGAAGGAAAGGGAAGGGAAGAAAAAGAGTAACGAAGAAAGAAAATGAAGAGAGGAAGAATAAATAAATTTTCTATGCAGAAGAATCCCACATGATTTATGTAGACACTCTAGCCTCAATGAGATGATACATAATGCCTCATTTCTTACGTATGGGATGCACATAGTGGCAAGCTTCCAAAGAGTATAATATGGAAAAAAGGAAAAGAATGTTTTTATAGTGAAGAAAACTGACAAACATTACCTTAGCCAGGTTTTCAAGGTGTGCACCAACAGTAATGACTCACACTGATAGTCCGCACTCTTGATATGATACAATGAGATTGAGATATTACCTTTCTTTTCTCCCTCTCGAAACACATAACCCAAGTTTTACCATGAGAAAAATATAATAGAACTCTAAATTGTGGGACAGTCAACAAAATACCTAAGTATATTTCAAAAAAATACCAAGGTCATCAAAAACAAGAAAAGTCTGAAAAACTATCACAGCCAATAGATGCCTAAGGGGATATACTGAGTAAATATAATAACCTTGATGAAATTCTGGAACATAAAAAGGTAAAAATTAAAGAACTTGGAATAAAGTGTTACTTTAGGTAATAATATAACAAGTGTTGGTTTGTTAATTATAACAAATGAACCATAATGAAGCAAGATATTAAAACAGAAAAAAAACCAGATGTGGAAGTATATGGAAAATTTCTGTACTATCTCCACACTGTTTTCATATGTTAACAATAACAACAACCAAACACTGGACAGACATTATGGCAAATCAGGCAATGTAGATGAAAAGATTAGTGATCTTGCAGAAATGTAATAAAACCTCCCAAGATGAAACAAAGGAAAGGAATACAAAAAATGAAACAGGCATCAGTAAACTGTGGCACATCGAGTGGCTTAAAATACATTTGATTAGGCCTGGCGTGGTGGCTCACGCCTGTAATCCTAGCACTTTGGGAGGCTGAGGCTGGCCGATCACAAGGTCAGCAGATTGAGACCATCCTGGCTAACATGGTGAAACCCCGTCTCTACTAAAAATACAAAAAAAAAAAAAAAATTAACCGGGCGTGGTGGCAGGTGCCTGTAGTCCCAGGTAGTGGGAGGCTGAGGCAGGAGAATGGCGTTAACCCGGGAGGCTGAGCTTGCAGTGAGCCAAGATCGCACCACTGCACTCCAGCCTGGGTGACAGAGCGAGACTCCATCTCAAAATACATACATATATATACACACACACACACATATATATATACACATACATATATATATACACATTTAATTATATCGGCTGAAGGAGAGAGTTGGGGGTGTTGATGTGGGTGGAGATAAGAAACAAAATTGAAGAAATACTGGCTAAAAATGTAAAAACTATAGCCTACAGCTCAGCAAACTCTAAGCTCAAGAAACATGAAGAAAAGCACAAGGCATATCATAATCAAATTGCTCAAAACTAAGGATGAAAAGAATATTTTAAAAACAGCCAAAGAAAAAATACACATTACATGCAAGTGAACAAAGATAAGGATAACAGCAGACTTTTTTCCATGCAAGTGAGAAGATAATAGAATAACTTTTAAAAATTACTAAAAATACTAATTTCCTACTGTCACTATAACAAATCATCACAAACTTAGTGGCTTGATACAATATGAATTTACAGTCTGACATTTCTGGAAATAAAAAGGCTGAAATTATTTCCACTGGGCTAAAATTAAGACTTTGACGGAGTTGTGTTCCTTCTGGAAGCTCTAGGGGAAAATCTGTTCCCTTACTTTTTTCCTGCTTCAGGCCACCTGCAATCTTTGGCTCATGATCCCTCCATCTTCAAAATCAGCACCTTCCTTCCTCTTGTATAACTTTTTCTGTCTTTTCATCTTTCCTCTTTCATGGGGCACTTGTGATTACATTAGCCTCACACAGAATATCAACATAATATCCCATCTCAAGCGCCTTAACTTAATCATTCATAATATCTCATCTTGAGTTTTTAACTCAATCATCCAGAAAATTCCTTTTACCGTGTATGTTATTTACAGGTCCCTGGAACTAGGACATGGACATCTTTAAGGGCCTATTATTCAGCTTACCGTAATTGTCAACCTATAACTTTACATGAAACACAAATATATCAAAAACATTTCAAATAAAAACTATTTCATACATAAAAAAATCTGAAAGAATTCACCACAAACAACTCACACAAGAAATAATAAAGTCCTTCATGTAGAAAAAACTGATGCCTTATGCGATGTATGATTCTATTTGCCTAAAATTCTAGCAAAAGATTTTCAGGAACATATACGGCATATGTAGCAGAAATGACTCATGTTGATTAGCTATGCATTGGTTAAGAATATCAAATTTATGAAATTCACAATAATATATTCTGGGCTATTTGTTGCCTGTGTTTATAGACACCCAGA
This sequence comes from Macaca mulatta, assembly GCF_049350105.2. NCBI lineage: Eukaryota > Metazoa > Chordata > Mammalia > Primates > Cercopithecidae > Macaca > Macaca mulatta. Next base: position 164,863,874 of record NC_133410.1, on the reverse strand, counting down.
TATGTCATAAACAAAGGAAAATATTAATTCTCATTATATTAGCATTCATATGAAAAAAATGGGCTGGGTGCAAATAGAGAAAATCATAGAATTCTATGGAAACAGCAAAAACAAAACCATCAAAAAGCAGATGGTACATTATGGCTTTGACATTACAAACTGAAATAAGATTTTAAAATATAAATTTTATATTTTATTTATATATGCGTTTTTGAGGGCTGGGGGAGTGCACGGTGGTTACAAAATGTCAAACTCTACTATAAACCAACCAGATAATCTTGGGAAAGTGACTTGAGTTTCTCTTACTCAGTTACTTCTACCATAAAAATAAAGGAATATGGATTCTATAACTTTATGATATAACCTTATAAATTCTTCTAACTCTGAGACTTTTTTCAAGTCCATTGGTAGTTAGCTTCAAGAGGCCTATTATAAAAATTTTATTCTGAAAACCTCTCATTAAGAAAATGCATTGTATTAGCTCAATTGTTCTCAAACGCAATTTTTAAAACATCCCAGTCAGTACTGTGTAGGTAGCTATATATCTTCTTCACCCATTGCATGAAAATCCATGACTTCCTGGAATAATAGCAGGAAACAAAAGAATAGACTTGTCTGCCTGAACTGTTGAGACACAGAAAACTCCTACCTTTACCATGCTTCTATTGCATTCTCTGGCCTCTGCATCTAAATATAACAGCAACTGGAGTATGAGTGAGTAGACATTTTTAAGCCCAACAACTGTATTTTAAATTTATCACCTAAACTTATATTAGATAATTGCATATCACTCTTTCAAAACTGCAATTACCTTTTTGCATTGGCATGCTGTTTGGATTAAATAAAAAAGTAAAATTCTGTCTACATGTTCATATGACAGGTACTCTATTAGCCAACACTAAGTACAAACACAGCTAAAGTAAAATAGACAAAGCCAAAGGTGATTTTAAAAGAGATAATAGAAAATACTAGAATACTTGAGTTTTATGCAACTTTTAACTGCACACAACCATACTGCCAAGAGATAGTATAATACATTTCATGCATGCTAAGAAAATGTTCTGAATATATAAATTATCTGTGTTCTTTCCCTGTAACATATGTTTCTAAGATTTTCAACAGAATATAAAATACATAGGGATAAAGGATGCCTCCAAACCCTTCAATAAAGCTGAGAATCTCAAAATATATTTCAAATATGCTCATTTTCAGAAAACTAAAACCATATCCACTCAGCATGGTTTGATGCAAATAGCAATTAAGGAAGAAAGTTGTCAAAGGAAAAGTGATGACCTCAGTTTCGTTTTAGTCAATGTAAATTAACATTTAAAAACATGGATGAAATCATTCTATAAATTAGTAATGCCTTGTTAATCTTCCTTGAAAAAAAAATCTGACAATTAAGGGGGAAAAATATGGTAAATAGCCGGCAAGTTAACAGAAGCTATGCTAAATTAATTATTCTGTATTTTGCCCAACGCTGTTGAAGAGGACACTTGGTGGGGAAAAGATCATCAGCAAAACTAGCAGGGGATTAATTAAATGGGGGTAGTTTATTCACAACCTTTCTCATCAGTTATGTTCCATTGAATCTAATGGTAAACAATGCAGAAGCCAAAGAGAACAGTTGAAGACAAGATCTCAAGCAAAGTCATCATGCATTTTATTCATCTGATACTTACTGACACTGCTGTGCCTGGCCCCGACCTATACTCTCGCATTTTGTCCTGCTCAGCATGAAATTCCCTTTGGACCACCTTCTCACTCCTACTCCATCTCATCCCCTCTGATTGCTCCTCTAAATCACCTGCTCTAACTTCTCCTGGAATGTTGCTTGTCCAAAGAGGCCTATTTTTTTTTTTGTTTTTTGAGACGGAGTCTCGCTCTGTCACCCAGGCTGGAGTGCAGTGGCCGGATCTCAGCTCACTGCAAGCTCCGCCTCCCGGGTTCACGCCATTCTCCTGCCTCAGTCTCCTGAGTAGCTGGGACTACAGGCGCCCGCCACCTCGCCCGGCTAGTTTTTTGTATTTTTTAGTAGAGACGGGGTTTCACCGTGTTAACCAGGATGGTCTCGATCTCCCGACCTCGTGATCCGCCCGTCTCGGCCTCCCAAAGTGCTGGGATTACAGGCTTGAGCCACCGCGCCCGGCCCAAAGAGGCCTATTTTAGGCTCATTCAATAACAGGCAGTGTCTATCAATCAATGAATAGCCACCACATTTATAAGTGATCCTTTGAGACATCCCTAAGCATAGTCAAATGTGAAACCAACTGAAATAAACTTTTCAGCCTCCTGTGTTGGTGCTGTCATTGTTCATTACACGTGCCTTTTCTGCTTCTACACCCAAACTCTATAGCAAATGTGGAGATAATGCAGAGATATGAAATTCTCTCTCTTTTTCTTCACCTTTTTCTTCTTAAGCACTTACAGATACTGACAACGCTTTAAAAATAATCAAGTCATGAGTAGTCATCAGCACAGTCCAGGTGATTAAGTGGAGTAATTAGTAAATTCAAAGCAATAGCAGCTAATTGTCTTAGGGTCTTAAAGATACTGACTATTAAAGCTTACTTACATTGGGAATGCTTTCTTTTCTGTTATCGAGGATCTAAACCACAGGTGTTAAAAACAAGCAGAAGTTTTTGCTAGGCAAACAGTCCATGTGGAGACAATCCATTTTCCTCCTGTTGTACCAGAGCAGCTATTCCAGCTGCTGAGAGCTCCAGAAGAGCAGCGTGGTGGGTGGAGAAGGGAGAGCAGAGGAAGACACAAAGGTACTTCTTACCTTTATACCTTGGGAGAGGCGCAGCGTGGCCTTCAGAAAATACACAGAGTCTCCTTCCTTTGGACCCAAAAGCTTAAAACAGAAAAAGAGGTAATAGTGAATAAAAGTGCTTACAGTTTCAATTCCCAAGAATAAAGTTTCCTAGTAAAATCTTAGGTGGAGAAGAGAATTAAACAGAGGAATCAAACAGTATTAGTGTTATGTGTTATGAATTATGTTGTGGGATTATGGGAAATCTATTATATATAAAAAGTCCGAACATCATTATCTTCTTTACACTTATAATATTTTTAAATAAAGGCATTATTTGATATCACAGGCATTGGCAGTTTTCTTTATTAAGTAAAAACCTAATTATCTTTTATTGATGATAAGATAAATAAAACAAAGTTCCAGAAGAAAGTGGAAAAAAATACATTTTTGATATTTTCTGCTGTATTTTCTAAAAGATCAAGACATAAGAAAACTTCCAAACTAGCAAATTATTCTCACCTTTCTTTTAAAAAAATCTAAAAATATTATACAAATAGAAAAAACAGTTCATAAAGAATATATATCTACAAATCAAAGTCAAATATCTGTAGAGTAAATTATTAGATATATTATAAAACATCTAGGACACAAAATGATATTCAATTATTATAAGTGAGATTTTTTAAAAATATCATTGATGGGAAATACTCAAGATAAGTTACATGTGAAAAACAGGACACGTAGGTGCATATATTTTATGAGCTCTATGAGGTATACATGAATATGCAACACATTAACTCTATTCTTTGCAAATTTTGAATTAGGGATATTTTCATTCTCCTTCATTTTTGAAATGTTCTCCAAACATTTCAAATATGTATAACCAGGGGAAAATACTTAAAACCTGAGAAATTGTCTTACCTGAAAAAACAAATAAAAAAACCTAAAAGTGTGAATCTCACTGTGCAAACAATGTGTTAAATAAACTATTACCACCTACCTACAAATATGAAAGAAAAAACATCTTAAATTTAAGGCCCATCAGTTTTATCTGACAAAATAATTATTATCTATGTCAAACATTTTGTCAGATAAAACTGATGAGTCTTGTATTTAGTCACTGATCTATTCATAATGTAATTCCACATTATGATCAGGTAAGAAGAAACCACATACAGTTTTGAAGAAAAGAAACTTAAGAAATGTAGACAATGATGCCAAAAAGCATAATTTGATGGTTTAAGTACTAAATAGACAAAATATGTGTATTTATGTGAAGCATGCAATAACTAACTTCATCAAAGAAAGTACTGTTGATTTTAGTTCTGAAGTGTCATTGCCATGACTACAGCTCCCTGGGGAACGAATTTAGCCTTTCTGTGAAAAGCAATATTTATTTTTAAACAAGTACTTCGGTGACACCTTCATCCTTGCAAATGTGTAACTCAATGAGTTATGCATGAGAAGGGAAAGATTGCAATCTCTTCAAGTCTTCTTAGTCCAAATGAAACAGAAATTTGAAGACGTTTACCTTTCATTCTGACTGATAACAGGTTCTCACATGTATTTTCAGATAATTGCTTCAAATTTTTCATTCAATTTGGCAGAGAATTCCCCAATTCTCTGCACAGGAAAGAACTGAGATTATGCAAAACCAACACTGTTGCAGAGTTCTAAAATGAAGGGCAAACAGATGAATAAAGCCAAGAAAACATCTAGGAGAGGCTCTTGGTTACTATGGAATTACAAGCAACTCCAGAAAAGCTTGTGTCAACATGGATTTTTAAATGACCAAGGAGTGTTCTGAGAGGTTTTGCCATGAGAGCAAGTAAATACAAAAATTCATTTGGAAAATCTGAAGCATGGATGGCCACTGGTGTGTTGGCAAAATACAATTCCCAGTGAATCTCTGTGTCGGCACAGTAATTGTGTGTTTTAAGTTTATCTTTTTTATTGTTTCTATATTTTTTTTTTCCTAAGCACAAGACAGATTTATGGCCCTAGTATAATCTTCAAACATTTTAGGAATTAGAAAATTCACTGCAACTGAAATAAGGTGCAAACACTTCACTTCTAACTCTACTGTTGTATTACATGACACACTGGCAAAAGATTTACCTGCTGTTTAGTTTTATTCTGCCCATTTCATGTTTCTTTCTCTAAAAGTAGCTGAGGTGAGAATCATATGGATTTTGGAGTCAAACCTACATTTAAATTCCAGTTCGGTCACAGACTCACGGTTTAACTATGGACAGAATGCTTAGCCTCTCTAAGCCTCAGGTTCTTCATCTAGAAAATGGTGTGTGTGGTGGGGTAATACCATTTACCTATAGAACAGGACCTCTATGAGAATTAAATAAGATTACATACATCAAGTTCCTGACACTCAAGTCCTCAAATGTTAGTGGACCCTCACCCCTCACTTGACCTCTTCCCTCCTTGCTGTTTATAATCTGGGACTGGGCCTTTAGCATTTCCCACCATTTATTCTCCTGAAGATTAGATGGATGAGAAACCAGAGTAAGGATACAAGCTGCAGGATAGAAAAGAGAGAAATTACAATAAAGAAGAAAGAAAAGCTTCTATTCTATGATTTTTTGTTTCCTTGTTCGTTTTTCCAGATTGATTCTAACTCAGCTGTACTTCATTTCAACTGAATATTGAACTTGAAAAAATTCAGAATCAGAGACACGGAAACACACAGTCAGAGGAAAATAAAACAATTCAAGAGTAGAGCCCTTTAAGAAAAAATAAGTAAAACAGGAAAAATATAAATGAAGTAGGTTCCATTTAACAATATTGCCCGAGTATTTTCCCCTCTTCATCACAAAGTGCAACAGAACACCATTTGATCTTGTGAGAGACGAGACCAGGTTATCCAACACCCTCAAAATTCTTCCAATCGGTCAGTGTTCTGCCTAGCTACCCACAGAGAACAGACAAGTGCTCCATCTGTGTTTTTAGTCACGTTGTGGTGGGAGAAACATTCCTCTGAGCTGTACTAATTAGAGATGAAAATTATTCAGACTAAAAGAATAGGTACTCCCCTAAAGAAAATACCTACATTTATCCTGATGTCGCTCACCATTCTCTAGCTGTCCCCGCATTACGCCAGACATTGTTGGGTCCTTGAGGTGTCTTAGAAATTGTCTCAACTGGACAGGCGCGGTGGCTCACGCCTGTAATCCCAGCACTTTGGGAGAACGAGGCAGGCGGATCACGAGTTCAGGAGATCCAGACCACGGTGAAACCCTGTCTCTACTAAATATACAAAAAATTAGCCGGGCGCGGTGGCAGGCGCCTGTAGTCCCAGCTACTCCGGAGCAGGCAGGAGAATGGCGTGAACCCTCAAGGCGGTGGAGCTTGCAGTCAGCCGAGATCGCGCCACTGCACTCCAACCTCCAGCCTCCATCCTGGGCAACAGAGGGAGACTCCGTCTCAAAAAAGAGAGAAAGAGAGAAAGAGAGAAAGAGAGAAAGAAAGAGAGAGAGAGAGAGAGAGAGAAAGAAAGAAAGAAAGAAAGAAAGAAAGAAAGAAAGAAAGAAAGAAAGAAAGAAAGAAAGAAAGAAAGAAAGAAAGAAAGGAAGGAAGGAAGGAAGGAAGGAAGGAAGGAAGGAAGGAAGGAAGGAAGGAAGGAAGGAAGGAAGGAAGGAAGGAAGGAAGGAAGGAAGGAAGGAAATTGTCTCAACTTACAAACAACTTCATGTGAGACTTGTTTGAGATTATTTCTTCATGTGTCCAGCCAATCAAACATATCATTAAGCACCTATAGTAGTATATAACTGTTAAGGATCAAAGATATTATCACGAGCAAAACAGACATGGTCCCTAACCTCAGGACTCTTAAGAAAGAAAGATACTCATTAAAGATTTATAAAATCATACATAACTTCAAACACTAATGGTGAGTGTGAAAGAAAAGAAATGGGTTCACTGGTTTGAATAACAGGAAAACTTGCTATGGTATGAGATATCAAAGAGATTATCTACGGAAGTGACAATTTTGCTGAGATTTAAGGATGTTAAATTGTAGTTCGGGAGGAAAGAAATCACATGAGTTTGGTGCCAGTTGAGAAGCACTAGAGAAAGAAAATAGAGAATGTGAGAAAGTGAATGAAGGCCGTTGGGGCTGGAGAGCATTGAGTGCCGAAAGGTCATAGAAGAAGGCTGGGGCCACCATATCCAGAGGCTTGTTAGACATATTGAGCATTTTGATCATCATATGCCAAAAACTAGGAAGAGATCCTAAGATTACTGCTTTCAAGTTAAGTTCTCCAGAGCAGAAAACCTGAGTTCAATATAGAATTCTTGCACTGATCACCTGTATGGAATGAAATTAGAAATTTCCTATTGTCAGAATTTCAAGTAAATCAACAAGCTGAAAAAATTAGCACAAGGTACCTGCAAATTATAAAGAAAGCAGTACTGAAGTATCAGAGACCCTTCCAAAGCTTATGAAAAGATTGCCAACTCTCCAGGGCGGAGATGGTCAGTACTCACCATTATCCTTGTGCTTCTTTTCTCAACCACACTTGTAGTTAAGCGGTGGCATATGTCTCGGTTTTTGCTTGTAAAGATGTAAAGAGAAATGATATAATCCATCTACAGGTTTTGTGATTTGAAATGCCTCCTTCGCCACCCTGTCCAGGATTGTCTACTCCAGGCCACTCTCTCCTGCCACAGCTGCTTTGGAAACCCACAGCCAGGATTCAGGATGGAGTGGGGCCATTAGATTACAATGTAAGTAAAAGGAAATATTTTGTTGTTGTTCTGAAGTCACTACTGTTTTGGAGACCATGGGGGTTCTTACTTATATAGCATAAAGCATTTGATCACTGCTGCATAATCAAACCACAAAATTTAGTGGCTTAAAAGCAATAAACATTTATGAGTGCAGTTTCTGCAGGTCAGGAATCTAAGCATGGTTTAGCTGGATGCCTCTGGCTCAGAGTGTCTCACAATCCAGTCAACTGTCAGCCAGAGCCACAATCAAATCCACCAGAGGACAAACTGCTTCTGAACTCACTCACAAGGTATTGGGAGGCCTGCAGGCTGCCAGAGGTATCAGTTTCCTGCCATGTGGCTCTTTCCATAAAAACAGCTTAAAACATGGCGGCTAATGTCTCTAGAGAGAAAATAAGCAATACAGAAGTCATCGCATTTTTGTAACTTAATTTCAGTAGTGTTATCTCATCACTTTTGCCATACTCTGTTCACTAGAGATGAGTCAGTGGCTCCAGCTCACACTTACACAGGCTGGATTCTACAAGGGATTGAATATCGGGAGATGAAAATTATTGAGTGCCTGCCATCCTAGAGGCTGCCTGCTACACGTAGTGCCCCCACCTACATGTTCCCAAATAGCCTATGCAAAGGGGAAAAAAATAGATAATTTAGAAACAAAGGAAATTGGAGCACATCAGGGTAAGAAATCGTAGGGTGCAAATTGTGGCTTTTTTACGTCCTCTCTCTAAGCTTCTTGCATACCTCCTGCCAAGTAAACGTGGCTTGAAAAGAACCAACCAGAGAGTCTAGGTTGATGACTCTGAGGTGAAGAAACATGCATGCTCATTTCTATTCTGGGCCCAGAGCAGAGTGACCTGAATGCAGTACTGTAGAAGATGTCAGTCGGGTTGTGGAAAGTAAAGTTTGAATTAGACATGAGACTGAAATTTCTTAGAAGCCTCTCCTAATAATGTGGGACACCTACATGTGGGTGCCTGCATCCTATTTAGCAAATTCTAAAGTACAGGATGACTAGAATAGCTCAATATGATAGGGATGAGACAGGTTATGAAGGGAGCCACTTACAACCCAGTGTGGTATGTCAAGAATCCGTAAGTCTCCCAAGGCCCAACTGGAGGTGACAGATGATACATAATATTTAGCCACTGTGGTGGATAGACCCCAAGGGGACTCCCAGTGATCCTAACCTTCTGGTACTCAAATCCTTATATAATCCCTTCCCTTTGAGAGTGGGTAAAACCTATGATTTGTGTAACAAATGAAAAAAGCCAAAGTTGATAGGATGTCACTCCTATGATTATGTTACATCCTGTAAGACTTTGTCTTATGAACAGTCTGCACTAGAGACTCTCCTTGCTGGTTCTAGAAAGTCGGTGGCCATATTGAGGAATTCCACTTAGGCAAGGAATGGCAAGTGACCTCTAGGACCTGAGGGCAGCTGCCATCTGACAGCCAGTAAGAAGCTGAGGTAATAAGTACTGAAGATGCAAGGAAATGAATTCTGCCAACAACCTGAGAGACCTTGAAAACAGATTCTTCAACTGAGCCTCTAGATAAGAATGTTGCCCTTCTTGCACTTGGATTGCAGCCTTTTGATACTGAGCAAAGAACCCAACGGAGCCGTGCCCAGACTCCTCACCCAAAGAAACTGTGAGATAATAAATGTGTGTTGTAGTTTGTGGCAAGGTGAATGCAGCAATATAAAACTACTACAACCATCTTGAAGGTGTTCTTTCCAAGAGCAAACCTCTGAGGATGAGAGATCTCCAAAAAATATAAATGAAAGTCATGTACTGTCCATGGCAGAAAGGGTTGTCGGGGCAGCAGGAAAAAATATTGTTAGTGCCAAGAACTGTGCAGGCAACAAAGTATTAAAATCATATAGATTTTAATACTACATGATTTAAAGGGGAATGTTGTGAGCTGAAATATGTTCTTCTTAAAATTCATATGCTGAAGCCTAACCCTCAGTCCCTCAGAAGGTACCTATATTTGGAGATAGGGCCCTTTTAAAAGCTGGACAGAGTTGGCCGGGTGTGGTGGCTTACGCCTATAATCCCAGCACTTTGGGAGGCCAAGGTGGGCAGATCACCAGGTCAGGAGTTTGAGAACAGCCTGGCCAACATGGTCTTTCACCAACATGATGAAACCTCATCTCTACTAAAAATACAAAAATTAGCTGGGCATGGTGGCGGGTGCCTGTAATCCCAGCTACTCAGGAGGCTGAGGCAGGAGAATCGCTTGAAACCGAAAGGCGGAGATTGCAGTGAGCCGAGATCACGGCACTGCACTCCAGCCTGGCAACAGAGCTCTCTTCAACAGAGAGAAAAAAGGTGGTCAGGGTTAATAAGGCTGGGTCCGAATCCAACATGACTGATTCTTTATAAGAAAAGAAAAGGTTGCCACACAGTGAGACAGCAGGGATGCACGTGCACAGAGAAAGGACTATGTGAGGGCACAGTGAGGAGGTGGCCATCCGCAAGCCTCAGAAGAAACCAAACCATTGACACCTTGATCTTGGTCTAGCCTCCAGAACTGTGAGAAACAAATTTCTGTTGTTTAAGCTACCTAGTTTGTGGTATCTTGTTATGGCAGCCTTAGCAAATGAATACAGGGGATATCTTTATTGCACATATGAGTAACAAAATATTTGAACTCAGAATACAGATGGTCCCTGATTTATCATGGGTCAACTTACAATTTTTTGACATTAAGATGGTACTCTTGGCCGGGCGCAGTGGCTCAAGCCTGTAATCCCAGCACTTTGGGAGGCCGAGACGGGCGGATCACAAGGTCAGGAGATCGAGACCATCCTGGCTAACACGGCAAAACCCCGTCTCTACTAAAAACACAAAAAATTAGCCGGGCGAGGTGGCGGCGCCTGTGGTCCCAGCTGCTCGGGAGGCTGAGGCAGGAGAATGGCGGGAACCCGGGAGGCGGAGCTTGCAGTGAGCTGAGATCCGGCCACTGCACTCCAGCCTGGGCGACAGAGCAAGACTCCGTCTCAAAAAAAAAAAAAAAAAAAAAAAAAAAGATGGTACTCTTACAACCACTCTGTTTTTCACCTTAAGTACAGTATTCAATAAATTACACGAAGTATCCAATTTTGTTATAAAACACTAAAACACTTTGTTATAAAACAGACCTTCTGTTAGATGATTTTGCCCAACTGTAAGCTAATGTCAGTATCTTTGTTTTTCTTGTTTATAACAGAATACCTGAAACTGGGTAATTTATAAAGAAAATTAATCTCTTTCTTACAGCTGTGGAGGCTGAGAATTCCGAGGTCAAGGGGCCGCATCTGATGCAAGCCATCTTGCTGATTGGGACTCCGAAGAGCCAGAGGTAGTGTGGGGCATCACAGCATGAGAGGGCTGAGCACGCTAACATGCTAGCTCAGCACTCTCTTTCCCTGTTTTTATAGAGCCACTGCTTCCACTCCATGATAACCCATTCACTCATTCATCCATTCGTCTATTCATGAAGATAGAATCCTTGTGATCCAACCACCTCTTAAAGGCCTCCCCTTTCAATATTGCCACATTGGGTATTAAGTTTTTAACAGATGAAATTTGAGGAACACATTGAAAACATCCCAGTAAGTGTTCTGAATATGTTTAAAGTAGCTTAGGCTAAGCTATGACATTTGGCAGTTAAGATGTATTAAATGTATTTCCAACTTATCGTATTTCCAACTTATGAGTTTATTGGAATGTAACCTGATAATGAGTTGAGAAGCATAAGTACATGAAGAATTTCTAGAAATAATAAGAAAATGATAATCCAGTACAAAAACGGGCAAGGTAATTAAATAATCAGGATACATATATAATGCTAACATGAAAAGTTGCTTAAATCATAATTATTATCACAGAAATAAAAATTAAAACTACCTACAAGAATGAAGAGAAAGATATTAACAATTGTTACTGGAGTAACTAGATTATTCAAATATTGCTAATTAGAGTATAAATTGTTATTAACACTTTGAAACTCTTTGACAGTGGTAAAGAGAAAGTTTAGCCTATGCATAACCCCTACCCAGCAATTCCACTTCTGGGTAAAATGTTACATGTGTGCTTCTAAAAACGTATACTAGAATGTTCATACCAGCATTTATATAATGATTCTGCTGCTGTCTCAATGATTCTGTCTTCTCCAAAACACATGTGTTGAAATCCTTCCCCCGAGGGTGATGATATTAGAAGGAGGAGTTTGGGGAAGTGATTAGGTCATCAGGGCAGAGCCCATATGAATAGGATTAGTAACCTTATGAAAGAGGCCCAAGAGAACTCACTCGCCCCTTCACCAAGTGAAGACATAGCAAGAAGATGCCATCTATGAACCAGAAAGCAAGCCCTCACTAGACACTGAATCTGCTGGTGCCTTTATCTTGAATATTCCGGTCTCCACAACTGTGAGAAATAAATTTCTGTTGTTTATAAGCTATCCAGTTTATGGCGTTTTGTTATAGCAGCCCAAATGGACTAAGACAGGCTCCTAACTAGAAATTTTCATCAATAATAAGATAATGAATAAATCATATTAAAAATTCTGTATTCTGTAGAAATAATACAGCAATTATTGCCACATGCAACAACTTTTATGCATGTCAAAAACAAAATTTGCAAAGAAAGACTGACACCAACCTTATGACTACATTAAATACGTATTTGAGAAAGAACAAATTTTCTGGTTTTAGAAATCATAATAGTGGTTACCTTTTGGATGTAGTGTAATATGCATAGGATGGTGCATGAAGGTAGTTTCTCTGCTGCTGGGAGTATTTTATATTCAGACTTGATTTGTGCTTGCACAGGTGCGTTCACTTTGTCAGCATATTTTGTTGTGTACTTATAAATTTGCATACTTTTATGTCTATGTATTTTACTTCAATATCATGTATTTTTTAGAAGTAGAAACTCATTATACCATGTTCCAACAGGCTTCTGGATCTTTCCTGTTATATTGCTCTTTAAACAATGTTTGTGTCTAGAAAAATAAATGGACTTGATTATTTTCCACTACTACTCACTATACGAGTTTCAAGTTTGCTTCCTCCAGCAATTTCTCAGGGAGTTTTAATAATTCTAGACTATTTTTAGGTTCATTTCTTGGTTTTTACTGCTGATACTCTGCAGAGAGTATGAACTTTGATCCTGGACCCAAACCTGGCTTCATGGGCGTGAGATCTGTTCAGTCTCAGAGGGACCCACACTCAGAAAAGCTCCCCGCTTAGTTTAATATTATGTTGTCCCCTTTTTGAGACTCTTGATAATTTTCACCTTTGAACTTGTGTCTTGTAAGTGAAGTCTGATGAGACAAGAATGCAGAGGAGACAGGCACAATATAGCTATCCACCTTCCTATGCTGCATGAGTACACAAGTCCTGTGACTCCTGAGGTATGGGCGTTTGGCAAAACTCAAACAAGGAAAGCACATTACCTCTATCACTGATTGATCAGGAGCACTGACAGCCCCAAAAGCCCACCCATTCTGATCAAACCAGAACTTGCATCAAACAGGGAAAAAACACAATTGCATTCTAAGAAACACCATGACCAAGGAGCACTGTCATATCCTTTCTTACTTGTGTTAATTCCCTGTACTAGTCCACCACTGACACTAAAAATAATGACACAGCAGGAAAGGGAAAGATAGAACTACCTATTGTTCCTCTTCATTTCAGTGCCTGTTTACTTGTCAGTATATGTAGGTAGAAATGTTGGTAGAATGTGCATGTATCAATAAGATAAATAAAAGCAGTTGAGTTCATTTTATACAGTTTCCACTGTTCTTGTAGAATAAAACACATATGCATATATGAGCTGTGAAACATGAATTATGTAATTTCTGTGATTTCTTCTTCTAACACACATTCATATTTGCATTTAAAACTATCATTAGACACTATACAAATTAAGGGTAAAATTCCAGCTAATTTAAAATTTAGTGTGTGTTTTGTTTTTAACTTAGAAAGACTTAAATAGTACCTCAAGTATACCAAAACAAGTCAATAGAGAGACAATGGAAGAAAGTAAAAATTTTGTGTTTTAGCACCATTACTAGTAGTGGTTTTTTTTCTTGCTTTCTGAAAAAGAGTCCCTGTGCTTTTATTTTGCATTAGGCCCAGCAAATTATATAGCCAGCCTTGCTTATATACCTGCTTGGTATATGTCTAGGATTCTTTTTCTCACAAAGGGCATATTTTTCCCACCCAAATCATTAGACAAGTGACAAAGTTTTTATATATTATCTGGGGACAGAATAGAGTTTCTCTGATCCATGAAGACAGTGAGTACCTAAATATTTCTAGCTGTTAGCAGGAGCCTCTTACCTTGCTTCTGGGAGTATATCTGTGGCCAAGACTTCCATGAAAGTGTATATAATAGCACCCTCTGATAGCTGACTATTCATTTCTGGTGACTGGAAATTTCTTTGCTTTTTCAGTCTTAGCTGTAGTATTTATTTATTCTCCTTTATTTTGTCCCATAGCACATAAATTTTTAGTTAAAAGGGATTATACTAAATCAGATGTTTTTCTGCCATACCTTCAAAAGTCTTTGTCAACGTTTTACAATCATGAAATTCTTGTTATTTTGTTATTCACCCTAAAGTTGAAGATATGAACTCACATATTCCCTGTATCCACTTGTGCTGGACTTTATACCCACTGCTTCATGTTAAACTTTGGTAGCATTTATTCCTGTATAGGATTTCATGTCCCTCATATAAACATTGCCACTAGAGAACTGGTCACTTGAGTTCTTTGTTTGTGGATAATTCTTTTAAAAATAGCTAACAATAATAATGACAAAGCTAAATAAGCCATATCTATGCTATGAATTCACCATACTTTCCTTTGAATCCCTTTCTAGAAAAGAATCTTCAAGTTTTTCTTTGCTTTTTTTCCTTCACTCTTTATAATCCAATGTGATTCAACATCTCTCTCTAGACAAATCAAGATATGGCTTTTAATTTTTTTCAATGCTAACACCAGAGAAAAGAATCTTTGTGAACACAGGTTAAGTGAAAAAAAAAAAAAAGAAACTTTATGTTTTCGCCTCTTCTACACTATGCTTATAAATAAGACAATTATTATGAAAGAGTTAGGCCAACTATACAATCATAAAAACATTTATTTATAAATGTTTATTTATATAAATAAATTTATATATTTATTTAGAAATATGTTTAGTACATGTTTATGTACTAAAGACATATTGATTTATGTTTAGCATTGCATTTGGTGGAAAATTATAGAACTAATGACTTACAGTGGAAGAAATAAATAACTTTTCATATTACAAAAACATCATAATTTAGAGATTGCTCACTTCAGGTCAACGACTCAACAATACTTGGGGTTTTTTTACATCTTCCTTGTGGAGCAAGATGGCTGCTGATGCTCTAATCATCATTCATTTTTGCTTTGGGTTGGACATATTACCATTCTTAACAAAACTGTAATGTATGTATTTGTTTTATGAAAGAAGAGAGAAAAACAAATATTCAGTAGGTAGTTAATAATAATGTCTAGCCTATTATTATTATTGATATATTTTAAACAATGTATCAGGTTGTCAGAGTAATCCACTATTTCTCATTATATGCTAATGTGGACACTTTTGCTTTTCTTAGATTTATAAACTGTTACCAATGGACAGTTGGCATTTTACAATCATAAGAACCAAAATTAGTTACTAAGTAGTGGAGTACCAGTTAGAAAGCTGGAAGCCAGTAAAATTAATTGAAATAAGAGGAACAATCTATGCAACAGGCCATTGATATTTCAACATTTTAATGTGTTCATTCTTATTTGAATATGAAAAATCTCATGAAAATTCAGCTACTTGTTACAAAAATAAGAACTACTCGTTAAAAATGTTATAGCAACAATTTGCAAGCATTTTGCATAGAAATAAAAGAGACTGTTCTGCATTACAAACTTCTTGTGTCCTGTAAATACTTAAACAGTTGGCTGGGCATGGTGGCTCACGCCTGTAATCCCAGCACTTTGGGAGGCCAAGGCAGGTGGATCAGATGTTGGAGACCAGCCTGGGCAACATGGTGAAACCCCATCTCTACTAAATATACAAAAATTAACTGGTGTGGTGGCACACACCTGTAATCCCAGCTACTTGGTAGGCTGGGAGGCTGGGGCAGGGAGAATTGCTTGAACCTGGGAGATGGAGGTTGCAGTGAGTTGAGACGTGCCATTGCACTCCAACCTGGGTGACAGAGCAAGACTCCGCTCAAAAAAAAGCAAAAGGATTAAACAGTCAAATTGAAAGAATGTAATTTTAATTTGTTTGGCATTGAAATAAGAGACAATTACAGCATGACCTGAAATTCTTTGTTTTTGTTTTTGTTTTTGTTTTTGTTTTAAGTTTTGGAAACATTAAGTCAAAACATATGCCAGTGTGTGGTCAATCATTTGATAGCTATGAAAGTTATTTCTAGAAATACCAATTCATGGTTAATTACAGCAATCAATGCAAAACTTACAGATACATTAATCTAAAATGTTCCTGTGTCCTAATCCAAGAAGCTATAGATTTTAAAATAAATTACAAAGGAAAAAATGCTTAATACATTTCCATCTAATCACAAGCTACACGGCCATTTAGTATTAAATAATTCAGAAATGCTCTTGTCAGTGAATTAAGGTCAAGTGTGTTTGATTGTCTATTTAATGCCATGAGAAAAGGAGAGTGAAATAACTTTACAGGGCTGCTGAAATACAAAATAAAAGGTCTCTTTATGACATCCTTCGTTGTTCCTCCACTGATCAAAATTGTCATACTAATACAAGAATATTGCTTTTGAAAAATAAAGTAGTGTGGGAAAACATAAAATTAAAAGCTATATTTTCATTGCTCACATTGGCACCACACTCCTACTCTCACCTATCTGAGGCAACTTTTTAACAATTATTATTGTAGATTCAGGGGATACATGTGCAGTTTTGTTACACAGATATATTGTGTAATGGTGAGATTTTGGCTTCCAGTATGCCTCTCACCTAAACAGTGAACAAAGCAATCCTCAGAAAAAAGAATAAAGCCAGAAGTATCACATTACCTGACTTGAAACTACATTACAAGACAATAAGTAACCAAAACAGCATGTTACTGGTACAAAAATAGACATAGAGATCAATGGAGCAGAATAGAAAAACCAGAAATAAAGCAAAATACCTTCAATCAACGTATCTTTGAGAAACTCAACAAAAATATACACTGGGGAAATGATGTTCTATTCAATGAGTGATGCCGGGAAAGTTGGCTTGCCATATGCAGAGGAAAGAAACTGAACCTCTATCTCTCACCAAATACAAAAATTAACTCAAGATGGATTAAAGACCTAAATGTAAGACCTAAAAGTATAAAAATTCTAGAAGAAAACCTGGGAAAAACTATTCTGGACATTGAACTAAGCAAAAAATTTATGACTAAGACCTCAAAAGCAAATGCAATGAAAACAAAAATAGACTAATAGGACTTAATTAAGCTAAAAAGTTTCTGCAGAGCAAAAGAAATAACAGAGTATACAGACAACCCATAGAGGCAACTATTTTAAACAATTAGTTCTTCAATTTTTTTTTTTTTTTTTTTTTTTTACTATTTCTTCAACAACATGATCCTGGTTTTCAATTATCTCCTTTAAAAGATACTTGGACTTTCCATCTCTATAAATCATGGCAAAAGATCTCACTCATATACCCTCTTTTTCTCTTAAAAGTGAGAAATGTTCTATTTTCCCTTCTTGCAAGTGTTGAAAACTATGTTCTTTTCTTCTATTAGTAATCTTTTTATAGTTAAGTAATATTTTTGTCTTGTATTTTTTGCTTCATCAACATTACACATATCACTTAACACTCATAGTGGAAGTTGCAGAAATCAGAGCACTTACATTTTCCCATCCTCTACTCCAATTCCATTTTTAATTTACCAATAACTATTTTTGTCACTTTAACACATTTGTAACAGAAAATGCCAACTCAAAGTTAGCGACAGGTAATTTTGGCTCACTTTCGCAAATCACATAGACAATGGACTTTAACCACTTTCCTGTAGCTAGGCGGGACTATAATCCAATTCTGACAAACAAAATGCTGAGGCGGGTGGATCACTTGGGTGTGTGAGCCCGGCTCCTGGAGAAGATGATAAAAAGGGGTAGGCTCAGCTGGCTTGCTCCTTAGCATTTTGCTCCTTTATTCTTTCTCTTTCTGCCTACTTGAAATATGAATATAACACTTGGAAATATCATACATAGGCTTCCTTCGATAATGAGGAAAATCTTGAGAATGAAATTTACATGACAAAGATGGTGACAAATCATGAATAGTTATTGGATTTCTCCAAGAAATTTTCTGAGCACTTTTGCGAACCTTGACTTTCTTAACTGCAGATTTTCGGTTGCATGAGACAGTTGATTAAGCCTTCTTTTCATTTTTTCCTTATTTTCAGGTAAAACCCTTCTTAACTGATTAAAGTGATTTAAGGAAATGGAAGTATTTATTGTGTACTTTTCTAGAAATACAGAAATAGGTGGTCTTGTGTTTAGCAAGCCAAAAATTGCCACTAAGTTCTCAGGCTTTTCTAGGTTTTCTCTTAAGTATCCCTGCTAGGTTGATTTATGGAACTCATAATTGTTATCTCTAAGTCTCACTATGAAAGCTTTGGTAGCCATGGAGATGCACTGCTGAGGAATTCATCTAAGAGAATCTGCTACAGGGAGCAGAATTGACTGACAGTTCCAGCTGCTGTACCCTTGGGTGACCTAATTATGTGAAAATTGAGACCACAATTTCCTTAGGCTGTTCCCGGCACATGACTGAGCAAGGCAGAAGTACTAGATTCAGGCCATTCTTCCCAAGTGATAGATTCTTCTAATGGGAAGATTTGTCACAGGTGCACCCCATCAGCCTGAGACCGTCAGTCAGATACCTTCTAAAATAACGCTGCATTCTGAGGCTTTTAATACCTAATTCTTCCTTCCTCGTCTCTTTTGTAGTTGTCAGACCCATTTCATGGTGAGAAGTCTCTTCTTGAGCATTCTTGCTTCCTTTCCCTTGATCTGTTGCAGACATTTCCCCTGATAGATCCCATGTATGTCTAATTCCGTCTTGGCATTAATTCCTTGGGACACTCAGACTAACACAGATGGCACTAGGAATGTAACAGAAAATAGTAAAATTGGCCAGATGCAGTGGCTCATGCCTGTAATCCCAGCACTTTTGGAGGCTGATGTGAGTGGATCTCTTGAGTCTGAGTTCAAGATCAGTCTGGGAAACATGGTGAAACCCTGTCTCCACAAATAATACAAAAATTAGCTGGGTATGGTAGCATATGTCTATACTCCCAGCTAATCAGGAGGCTGAGGTGGGAGGACCACTTGAGGCCAGGAGGCAGAGGTAACAGTGAGCCAAGACTGCACCATTGCACTCCAGCCTGGGCAACAGAGTGAGACCCTGTCTCAAAAAAAAAAAAAAAAAAAAAAGAAAGAAAGAAAGAAAGAAAGAAAGAAAGAAAGAAAGAAAGAAAGAAAGAAAGAAAGAAAGAAAGAAAAAGAAAGAAAAAAGAAAAATAGTAAAATGATCTTAAGGACCAGCCCACTCCCTACCCCACTGGTAAGGATGATGCCACTCCATGTGGAATGTGTGGCACAAATGGCAGCTAAGTTGCTGAAGATTTTCAGTGGAAAACTAAGTTCCAGTTGATAGGGATATTCTCATTAGTGTGAAGATTCAGGCCTCTGAGAAATATGGAGGTACAGTGTTATAATATCAACAGGGTTGGCTACCTATTACTAAATTATACTGATGACCTGAAGATGGGTAATGAGCAAGCTAGAGTCATGAAAAAAGAAATAAAGCTTGAGTGAGAGAGCCAAGAAGACAGTTTTCTAACTTAAAAAAATTCAGTAGAAGAACAGTCAGTTGAGGAGCATACTCAAGATTTGATCCAAGATGTCTAAATGCTCAGCCCAGGCAGATCTGTTATTGCCAATGCCAGGTAAAACTTAGAGCCTGGAAATATGGGATGGGAAACACTGGAGAATGTCCTAAGCATGTTGGCTTTCCAGAGTCCTCTCCCCTAAATATTCAAGCTTGGAAAATTAACTCACCCCTCCATTGTAAGAGCTAGCATTCCCTATGGCCCTCATTCTCCATATGCCTCTCTTCTGGAAAGCAAAGGAGTCCCCTCAAGAGTTGCCTTCCATCTCCCTTCCTGACGGCAAGGTCAATAACTAGGATTAAATCCCAGCACAACCTGGCTGGAGACCTACTGGATCTAACAAGGCAGGAAAGAGCATACATCCTGAAACAGCCATAAGAATATTCTAATAAGAGCCACAAGAGTATCCCAAGACTGCAATTTGAAGGTGCTTGATCGAAGTCTTAAAGCATAAGACTGGGTAAACAAAATGCATTGACTGGAGGTACTTTCTCAGACATTAGATTTAATACCCTGGCAAAAAAACTTAGCTGCTAGGGTTGCTGCTCATAGAAGCATGGAAAAATTATAGTCAACACTCAGTGAAGTGCAAATGCCTGCACTGTCCTGGAATATGACATAGGAAAGGAAAAATAGGAAAGTGAGGTTGGCTATATAATTTTATGTACATTAAGTTAGAAAGACCTCTAATTTAGTGTACATATTGCAACCTGAAGGATGTCACCTCATCCTTATAAAATATTTCAGGATATGCAGTCAGCATGCTAGCTGGGAGAAAATATTTTATAAGGATGAGGTGACATCTTTCAGGTTTCAATATATACATTAAATTAGAAATATCCACATAGTGATGAGTTCACAGTAAAAAAAATACATGGGTCCAGAAATGGCTGGAAACAGCAGTGACCTCTTTTATTATATTCAGTTACACATGGGAGGATTTGTTCTCATCCTTGCGTATCTGGGCTTTACAGGGTTAGGGGTCATAGTCCTTAAATCTGAAAAGTTTTACCGAGGAACACAGAAAAATCCCATTGAACCACAGGATACAGCTACTGCAAGTACATTTTAGAATTTTGGGTCTAGGAACCAGCAAGGGAGAAAAGGAGTCACCATGTTGACTCTTGTATTTGACCCCAATCGGCATACAGGAGACTGCTTTTACACAAAGGGGCAGGGAGGGATATATGTGAAACCCAGGTATGGCAGGCAGAATTCTAAGGTTTTTCTGAGACTCTTCCTCTGTGCATTATGAATGTGATGTGATATCATATATAGCAGAAATGGATATTACAGATGTAATTAAGGCCTCTAATCAGTTGACTATCAATGAATAAAAAGAGATTATCCTGGGGAAGGCCTAATTTAGGTGAAAACCTTAAAGGAGATATTTGTCTCCTTGCCTGAAAGAAGCAGTCATGTGGTGACTGCCTATGGGTAGGGTGCCTTCTAGGAGCTGAGGGTCTCAGTTCTATGACAGCATGGAACCAAATTCTCTTAAAATTCTGAGTAAATTTTAAAGTGAATCATTCCCCCTCTTGATCCTTTCAATTAAAAGGCACAGCTATAGCTGACACCTTGATTGAAGCCAAATGAGACTCTAAGCAAAACATTCAGTTGAGCCATGCCCAGAACCCTGACGCACGAGCACTGTGAGATAGCACATGTGTGTTGTTTTAAGCTGCTAATCGTGTGGCATTTTGTTATGCAGGAAAGCTAATATACTATGTTATATGCTTGGGAGCCTCTTGGCAAGCTCTGGTCCAGCACTAATTTCTTGACTGAGAAGGTTTTGATTACCAAGTATATTAGTCTGTTCTCACCTTGCTATGAAGATGCTACCTAAGAGGGAGTAATTTATAAGCAAAAGAAGTTCAATTGACTCCCAGTTCTGCATGTATTGGGAGGCCTCAGGAAACTTACAATCATGGCAGAAGGTGAAGAGGAAGCAGGGGCTTCTTGACCATATCACTAAAGGTTTAGACCCTCAGGAAAGAAGGTTTAGGCATACCCAACAGGTAACCTATCGAGACCTGCCAAGGTGGTAAATATAAGTAGAATTTAAATCGGGTGGTAGAAGATGAATAGGATGACAACCAATGGTAGTTCTGAGAGCTAAGGTAGATATTGGCGACTGCAGTTTAGCCCACACGTTTAGTTAATGTTAACTAAGTTTCCTCCCAGGAAAAGGGGTACATAGAAACCACAGAAAGCTGTTTTTCAAACAACCGTTAAGAAATGAATCTGTGTGGTTCAAGGAGTGGATTTACACATCTATCTGTAAATTCATAAACTAACATCCTAGTTTGTAAATATTTTGAGAATGTTGCTGTCTAACATAAATTAGCCTGGAAAAGAAAATACTCTAGTGTCCATGACAGTATTCTGTGTAGCTTTTTCTTTCTTTAAAAAAATATTTTGGGCTGGGCACAGTGGCTCATGCCTGTAATCCTAGCACTTTGGGAGGCCGAGGCAGGTGGACTGCCTGAGTTCAGGAGTTCAAGACCAGTTTTGGCAACACAGTGAAACCGCGTCTCTACTAAAATACAAAAAAAAAAAAAAAAAAAAAAAAAAAATTAGCTGGGCTTAGTGGTGTGCACCTGTAATCCCAGCTACTTGGGAGGCTGAGGCAGGAGAATTGCTTGAGCCCAGGAGGCAGAGATTGCAGTGAGCCAAGATCAAGCCATTGCACTCCAGCCTGGGCAACAAGAGCCAGAATCCGTCTCCAAAAAAAGAAAAAAATAAAAATAAAAATAAAATATTTTGTGAGAATCAGAACTGCCAACATTTGGGGTTCACTTTGGCATATAGACCAAGGCCATGGTTCCCTGTGCCTCCCCCAGGGCAATGACTGAGCACAATGAGTATACTAGTTTTGGAATATTCCAAGACCTGTTTCCTCTAATGGGAAATTTTGCTCTAATTCCCCATTGACATAACTGACACATTCACAGGAATTCACTATGATCTGAGTTCTCCCAATGCATTCTTTTCTTCTCTCTCTCCCTTTTAACTGTAAAATCTGCATCATGTTTGGCAGTTTCCCTCCACTCCACTCTTTTCCTTCATTCTCAATCTGCTGCCACTTGTGTGTCTAATCTTGACTTCTATTTCTTGGAGAGCTCAAATTAAAACAGATACAAAATCTAAAGCATCACATTCTTATTCACATATTCAAGAGTATAAAAGAGGTTATAATTTCTAACATAACCCTAGCCATTTCTCCTTGGTATCTATTTCTTTTAACAAGAAATCGACTTTTTTTCCAGGAGAATTTCAGCAGATATTCTTCAAGGGAGCCTAGTAAAGCAACTGTTTGGGTTTTCACACTTTATAGTAGTAGGTAGAATGGAAGACAGTATTTAAAAATGGCTATCCAAAGATAAAAATAATTTTGAAAAAAGCTAGATCAAAATAATTCATTATATATGGGAATATATATGGATAATTATTGACTTTACACAGAAACATAAAATACTTAGGAATAAGTTCAACGGAAAATGAACATAAAATCTGTGTCTTGAAAACTACATTGTTGAGATTAAATAAGATATAAAATATGTGTGGAGAATAATGTAATAGGAGTTAAGACGCAATTACTTAGGCAGTTAGCAAGGACATGGGAGCCCTCAGCAAGGCTTGTTTTTTTTTTTTTTTTTTTTTTTTTTTTTTAATGAAAGCAGTCCCAACTCATTTTCTAACAAAGAGCAGCCTGAAAAGTCAAACTGCAGACATAGACAGGCAAGCTGGGTGAATACCAGCAGGAACTAGGGGCTAGACATGTTCAAGATGGCGGCCCCATCTTCCCTTCTTTTGTCACACACTTATATGTTAAAGAGCAGACAGGCTGACGCTGATCAACTGGAAAGCTCATTTGCATAATAAGATTAGGGTGGGGAAACCAGCCTTCTGTGCGGGCCTTGTAAATGTCATAGCCAGTCAAACCAATCGTGAGCCCTATTTGAAAATACACAACCAAAGGACAAAGTACAAATCATGGAAAGGAAAGAAAAACACCTATCAGATACAAAGAATAATCCCCAAAAGCAAATCTAAGTGCCACTGGGATTCAACAGGGAGTTGAGAAAGAGCAAGGGGTCAGAAGTTTATTTAAAGAAATAATAACAGAAAACTTTCTAAACCTAAAGTAAGTCAGGTACAAGAAAGATAAAGATTATCAAGCAGATTCAACCCAAATAAGACATATAATAATCAACTTCTCAAAGGTCAAAAGACGGAAAGAATCCTAAAAACAAGAGGAAAGAAGCAAATAACATATAAAGGAACTCCAAGTTGTTTGACAACAGACTTCTCAGCAGAAACCACACAGGGCAGAAGGGAGTGAGACAGTATGTTCAAAGTGCTGAAGAGAAAGAACTATCAACCAAAAAAGTGTACTCAGTCAAGCTTTCCTTCAAACACAAAAGAGAGATAAAGTGTTTCCCAAACAAAAACTAAGGAAGTTCATTACTACCAGACCTGTCTTAC
The DNA here is from genome assembly GCF_049350105.2 of Macaca mulatta. Taxonomy (NCBI): domain Eukaryota; kingdom Metazoa; phylum Chordata; class Mammalia; order Primates; family Cercopithecidae; genus Macaca; species Macaca mulatta. Next base: position 164,839,919 of record NC_133410.1, on the reverse strand, counting down.
AAGAAATGCTACAGGAAGTTCTTCAATTTGAAAGAAAAGGGTACTAATGTGCAAAAAGAAAACATTCTAAGTTATAAAACTCAATGGTAAAAATAAGTACACAGGCAAATTTAGAATACTTTAATACTGCAATTGTGGAGTATCTCTAGTATGAAGACTAAAATACAAATCTATAAAAAAAGAATAACAAGAGTAATCTGTAAAGAGATAAAAATATAAAAAGATGTAAATTGAGACAAAAAAGGCAAAATGGGGGAAAGGAATTAAAGCATGGAGTGTTTCAGTTTTTCCTTTGTTTATTTTCTTTCAATTAACATTAAATTGTAACGTGTTTAAAATAACTTGTTATAAGATTTTTGGGGGTAAGCTTCATGGCAATCACAAAGCAAAAACCTATAATAGATACATTAAAACTAATAAGCAGCAAATTAAAACCTCTTATCAAAGAAAAATTGCTTAACCACAGAGAAAGACAGTAAGAAATAAAGAAGGAAAAAGAGGAGTTAAAAAACAACCACAAAACAAGTAACAAAATTGCAAACAATGTCTTTACTTATTTATAATAACTTTGAATGTAAATGGATTAAATTTAATCCACTTAAATGTTAAATTTAATCCAGTAAATGTTAAATTTACTCTATGCAATTAGAATGCACAGAGTAGCTGAATGAATAAAAACATTAAAAATAAAACTAAGACTCACTTCATTTATAAAAGACACACATAGACTGAAAATGATATGATGGAAAATAGATATTCCATGCTAATGTAAAACAAAAAAATCAGGATTATACGTACTTATATTAGATGAAATAGACTCCAATTCAAAGACTGCAAAAAGAGACAAAGAAAGTCACAATATTAAAATAAAGGGGCTAATTTAGCAGGAGGATATAACAATTTTAAATATATATTCACCTATACCAGAGCACAAAATATATAAAGCAAACATTAATAGATCTAAAGGACAGATAAACTGCAAAATAGTAATAGTAGGGGACATCATCACTCCACCATCAATAATATACACATCATCCACTGTCAATAATGTACACTATCAATAATGCACACTCCACTGTCAATAATGTACACATCAGTGAAGAAATGTTGAAGTTAAACGACACCCTGGACCACATGAGCCTAACTGACATTTATAGAACACTTCATCCAACTGCTGCAGAATATACATTCTTCTCATCAGCATATAGAACACTCTACAGGATAGACAATAAGTTAGGCTATAAAACAAATCTCAACAAATTAAAACATTTGCAGTCATATCATTTTCTTTTCTGACAACAATGGAATAAAACTAGAAATAAGTAACCAGTGGAACTTCAGAAAATATAAAAACACATGGAAATTAAACAACATGCTCTTGAAATATCAATTAATAAATGAAAAAATTAAGAAGAAAATATAAAATTTTCTTAAAACAAATGAAAGTAGAAACGCAACATACTAAAATCTATGGTATACAGCAAAGCTGTAGAAAGAGAGGAATATATAGTAATGAGCATCTCCATCAAAAAATAGAAATATTTTAAATAAATATCTCAATGATTCACCTCAAACAACTAGAAAAGCAACAATAAGCCAAACTCCAAATTAGTAGAAAGAAAAAAATAAAGATTAGAAAATAAATAAATGAATTTGAGACTAAAAGAACAATAAAAAAGATTATTATTGTTAAAACGTCAGTATTACCCACAGTGATCTAGTGAGTCAATGCAATCTCTATGAAAATATCAATGACATTATTCACAAAAATAGAAAAACAAATCTAAAATCTAGAATTAAACCACATACGATACTGAATCGTCAGAGAAATGCAAACTAAAACGACAATGGAATCTAAGCACACCTCGTTACAATAGCTACTATCCATAAGATGAAGGATAAGTGTCAGAGAGAATAGAGAGAAAAACTGAATCTTTCCATACTGTTAGTGGCAATATAAGTTAGTACAGAAAACAGTATGGATGTTCTTCAAAAAATTAAAAAGAGAACTACCATGTGATCCCTCATTTCCTCTACTGGGTATAAATCCGAAAGAAATGACATCAATATGTAGAAGAGATATCTACCCTCTCATAGTCATTGCTGCATTATTCACAATAGCCAAAGTATGGACTCAACCTGTATCCATCAATAGAAGAAAGAATAAATATACACAATGAAATACATTCTTCCTTTAAAAATATGGAAATTCTGTCATTTGGAGCAACATGGATGAACTAGGAGGATGTTATGTTAAGTGAAATAAGCCAGAAACAGGAAGACAAATACCACATGATCTCACTTATGTGTGCAGTATAAAGAAGTTGAATTCGTAGAAGTACATTGGTAATTACCAAGGTCTAAGTGGGTCATGGAGGGTTGGGGACAGGTTAATCAAAGGATACACAATTTCAATTAGATAGGAGTAATACATTCAAAAGATCTGTTGTACAAAATGGAACCTATGGTTAAGAACAATATATGGTATTTAAAATAGCAAAGAAAATAGCTTTTAGGTGTTCTCACCAGAAAAAAATGATAACTAATAGCTTTATTTAGCCATTTCACCATGTATAAATATTTGAAAACAACATGTTGTACATAATAAATATATGTAATTTTTAATTCGTCAGTAAAAATAAAATGAAATCGTTTTTAATTAAAAACTAATCTTTGGGTGTATACCCAGTAACAGAATTGCTGGGTCTAATGGTATTTCTAGTTCTAGTTCTAGATCCTTAAGGAATCTCCACACTGTCTTCCACAATGGTTGAACTAATTTACACTCCCACCAACAGTGTAAAATTGTTTCTATTTCTCCACATCCTCTCCAGCATCTATTGTTTCCTGACTTTTTAATGATCACCACTCTAAATGATATGAGATGGTATCTCATTGTGGTTTTGATTTGCATTCTCTAATGACCAGTGATGATGAGCATTTTTTCATGTTTGTTGGCTGCATAAATGCCTTCTTTTGTGAAGTGTCTGTTCATATGCTTTGCCCATTTTTTGATGAGGTTGTTTGTTCTTTTCCTGTAAATTTGTTTAAGCCCTTTGTAGATTCTGGATGTTAGCCCTTTGTAAGATGGATAGACTGCAAAAATTTTCTCCCATTCTGTAGGTTGCCTGTTCACTCTGTTAGTATTATAAATCATTCTGCTATAAAGATATCTGCACATGTATGTTTATTTGTGGCACTATTCACAATAGCAAAGACTTGGAACCGACCCAAATGTCCATCAATGACAGACTGGATAAAGAAAATGTGGCACATATACACCATGGAATACTAGGCAGCCATTAAAAAGATGTGTTCATGGCCTTTGCAGGGACGTGGATGAAGCTGGAAACCATCATTCTCAGCAAACTATCACAAGAACAGAAAATCAAACACCACATGTTCTTTCTCACAAGTGGGTGTTGAACAGTAAGAACACATGGACACAGGGAGGGCAACATCACACATTGGGTCCTGTCGGGGGGTCGGGGGCTAAGGGAGGGAAAGCATTAGGAGAAATACCTAATGTAGGTGACAGATTGATGGGTGCAGCAAACCACCATGGCACGTGTATACCTATGTAACAAAACTGCACGTTCTGCACACGTACCTCAGAACTTAAAAAATAAATTAATTAATAATCATCTACTAAAATGGGTCAAAAGAAAGAAAAACAGCAAACACATGAAAAATAAAATAACATTTATATACAAATAAATATAAATGTAAACAATAATGGGCTGTTTTCCTTTTAAATTTTAATTGCTTTTAATAGTAATACTCACTGTTGGTGAGAATAAAATGACTTGCCTGCTCTCATTTACTACTTGGTTGTCAACTTTTTAAGAAGCAATTGGGCTGTCTGAATTGAAAGCCTAAAAAGTCATGCCATTTCATCTCATGATTCTACTTTAATGTATCAACATGGGAATAAATTAAAGATAGGGAAAATACATTGAAGGATGTCTATTAAATAATGTTTATGGCAGCAAAAATAGAAAACTAAGATGATAACAGAATTATCTAATATTTTAGCCAGGAGTGGTGGCTCACACCTGTAATCTCAGCACTTTGGGAGGTCGAAGTGGGCAGATCACGAGGTCAGGAGATTGAAACCAGCCTTGCTAACATGGTGAAATCCCGTCTCTACTAATAATACAAAAAATTAGCTTGGGTGTGGTGGTGGGCGCCTGTAATCCCAGCTACTCGGGAGGCTGAGAAAGGAGAATGGCATGAACCCGGGAGGCAGAACTTGCAGTGAGCTGAGATCGCGCCACTGCACTCCAGCCTGGGAGACGCAGCAAGATTCTGTCTCAAAAAAAAAAAAAAAAATCCAGACTTGGAAACAAAATGGGCATGTAGTGATCAAAAGTGAGTTTTCAAGCAGAGAGCTCAGAAAATTGGCCTGTGAAGTCCTGCTAAGAGAATCCACACACTGGGAAATTTCAAATGCGAGAGTGTGAGAGGTAAGTGGTCAGCACTGAGATCCTATATCCAGGGATCACAAAGGTTGATTGAGCTTAACTTCTGGATGAAGGCCTGGAGATATTAGCTCTCCAAAGGGACCCAGGCTCTCAACAACTCTCATGGATTCCAGAGCAGGCTTCATAGAGGAGAGGACTTTAGCCTGCAAGCCATTGCTTACTATTTTGGAGAACCCTTCTAGGCCTATGCTGTTTAAGCTAGCTGCATGCTTTCTCTCTTTCCGTCTTTATTATGAGGATCTTGGCTTTGCACATTGTTCATTTTCTTTGGCCTTGACTCTTCAATAGTCTTTTATTTGCTAAACTTAGCCAGTCCCAGAGATACAGCCTCAGATCTCTCTTACTTGTGATTCACATTCCTTGCTCTCACCCCATAAAAGTCTACTCATCCAAGTCTGTCCGCTGCCAGACCTGCCACTGACCGTGAAAACTCAGCACTGGTCAGAGCTGTTCTTCCCTAAGAAAGGAGGCGAAGAAACTTGCACTGGGAGCGGAGCGGGATCCCGTCAATATAACTAAGATTTCAACCAGAAGGGAAGTTTAGCAATGGGAACTTAACTGTGGGGACAACATTAGAATGGCTCTTTAGGTTTCCAGCCAGATAGATCTGACAACCTGGACAAAGCAGACAGTAAGTAGGAAAACCAATGGCCAATCCAGTGGGGAGTTCTGCAACAGATGCTTGGGCAATGTTACAGGGTCTGTTCAATTAATATTTCAAATTATAATTGCTCATGAATACAAAATCAAATGACACAAAAAATTTATCATTAAAATCAAGTGCATAGGTGTGCATCCTTTTCCTTTTGTCCTAATATAAACTACGGCAATGATTACTGTCCATAGGGTGATTGTAATGTTAAATTACACTGCTTGCAATACTTCAATAAAGTGATACTATACACTATTATCTTTTTCACAGATATTGAAAGCAGGCAGCTCGCATCAACTAGCCAAGGTCAAATTTCAAAGCCCACGCAGTTAGCCACTCCTGTTTGTATTACACATACACACACACACGTGACTGCACAGGCTCACACAAATTAAATGTAAGGTAAATGAACTTCTTTATGAGACATTAAATCAGTCACAAAAGACCATTTTATTCAAAAGGCAAACAAATAAAACAATTAGATTTTAGTATATTGGCAATTCAGAAATAGAAAAATTTTTCATTGATTTTAGGGAAAATCACTTTTAAAGTTCTCAAATGTATATACTTGCTAGTAATCTTAACATATAAGTATTGCAAAAACAAATAAAGATAAGTTGTGTTAAAATGACTAACAAAAGACTATCGAAGTTGAAATAAACAGGAGATGGAATAGGGTTTTGTGTTATCGTAGAACTGGCAATGCAATCTGTTTAAGCCTTGACCCTGTGGTGCTTTTGTACTACTTGTCATTACTACTAAGGGTTGTGATGATATATTCTCGGTGAAGGAGTTAGCAATTGCAATTTGTGCTCAAACCTGGCTGTTCCATTAACTTTTATAATGAACCTGAAAACTGAGTGCTGGAGTATTACTAAAGCTGCTATTTTACAGGTGGTGGGAGAGAGGATCTCAAAGTGTCTTAAGGTCAGTTTTATCTTAGCTCTGCCTTCTTTTGCAAAACCACTGAAAGTCATTTATAACAACTGTTGAAAAAGCAAGGGCACTCTTATTTCTTCATTGTGAGAAGTACTCACCCTTAGAAAGACATTCGAACCTGCAACTTTACAAAGTATACTTTGCTAATAAGCCTGCAGAAAACCACAGGATTTATGAAAACATAGATCAATGCCAACTACTTTATTACATGACATTTCCAATAGCAGACACCTGAAGTGAAGTTTTCTGTTTTTAAATCACTTTTCCCCTACATATTTGTATCTTTGGATGAGAGATTTTATACCAAGTAATCTCCCACAGTTATAGCTTCATATCTGAACTCATAATTCATATTCTAACCACATAATTACAGTTGGTTATATTGAAGACCTCTTTAGCTCACCAAAGGAAAACATAAACTAATCTTTATTTTGAGAAATATAAAAGTTAATATTTATTCTTGATATTTTCTTATTCTCTTAAAATAAACTAGTAAATTACTCCACATTTTCTTGCATACTTAGCATTAACACTTTTCAAATGACCAGAGGATATTTTGAGTGCATATGCTTATTCCTACTATGATTATTTTGTATTCTTTAAATAAAATACTGATAAACTAATCTTTAGAGAGTATAGCAAATATTCATATATTAAATTATATCATTACATGAAATCAAATACATAGGTGTTTCTCATAATCCTGGAGCTTTCTCTTTAAGTGCCCAAATCTCACTAACATTAAAGAATTGGAGATATTCACAGTAATGTATTCAAAGGAAAATGCCTGTGTGTGTGTGTACATTTGTATATATATGTGTCTATTTCAGAGAGTCAGTCCATCATTGCTTTTCAGCAATTCAACAATTTCTTATGTTTGTGCATGGTCTAACAACACTCAATGCATTCATATAAAATGACTTTTTAAAATGTATCTGTGTAAGTGTTTATATCTATGTGTATGTGGGGTTTTTTTGCCTGTGCATAAAAAGTAGCATTTCAAAAATTAAGTACTTAATGCTGGCAGTGGTTCAGAAACAGGCCCCTTGCTCCTCAAGGGACAGATAATGGTTTCAGGGCTTAATAAATAATGCAGTCTTTTAACCTTGTTTTGATTTGAAAACATTTCTCTCCCAATAAAATTGTATACATTGTATGCAACCTCATAGCTTCCTGCAGCTCCACATTATTCCAAGGTGAATGTAGTGAACTCATTTTAATATTGCATGCTTTGATGTACAAAATACTATTGAGATAATGTGAAACATCTTGCTGCTGTTGAAATTCAGTAGGCTCCCAATACTATGTATTCAGTTCCAAAATAATCTGTTCAGTGAGTCAATCAATTTTAAAGCAACCAGCCTAACTATCTATATCTTGAGTAACGTGAAAATCTAATGTATATAGGATGGTCGCAATAGGGTCTCTGCTTCACATTTTGAAAATGCATTTTTGTTCTCTCAAAAATACATGTAAAAGAAGCATTTGGAAATAACAATTTAATATTAAGGATAAAATGCAGTTAATTGAATAAAATTAAATTATCAATTTATAATGAATGAATCATTGATATTTAAATATGTCTAGAACAAAGGAGAATATATAATAAGGTTTAGTTAAGTGTTACAAATTATGTTACACAAAAGATAATTTTAAGTGTATTTTATATTTATCACATAATAAAATAAGATTAAAATATCAAAAAAGCCAGTTTATATTTCTAACTATATTCTAAATTGACCTTGTAAGTCCAAATAAAGAAAATTCTGTAAAATAATGCTAGTGATTTTTTCCATAGACAAAAAAGAAACAGAAAATTGTAGGTTTAGTAATTACAACAATATACAAAGACCTCTTGTTTCATACGATTAAATTAATAATATAATTCTAGTAATAAAAGAATACAAGCTTTATATTTTATAAGTTATCCAATCATATCAGAATGACCATTTCATAACTTGAAAATTTAAACAAGTTGCAGTTTAAATTTTCATAGCAGTATTCATTATTTCATACAAAGTCTATGTCACATCTTGAAACATTATGAAACCTAAAGAAGTACACTGAAAGAGGAAAAAGGAAGTTACAACTAAATAAATACATTTTATAAAATCTTTAAATAACAATATATCCATTGTATTATAAAATATATGAATACTTCAGAGTGACATAAAGTATGTCTCGTGTCAAAATATTAATAATAGAATCAATAACATAGTTTGATATTTCAGATCATACTCTCAATTCAGCTTTAATTCTACATACTAAAAAAAAATTAAAGCACACCATTAAATATTTTCCAAAATCCTTATTATTGGCATTAGAATCCTGGTATAATATCCTATCAATATTAAAACATTAGATAATTTTTTTTTTCTTTTTCTTTTTCTTTTTTGAGACTGGGTCTTGCTCTTTTGGCCAGGCTGTAGTGCAGTGGTGCAATCTCGACTCACTGCAATCTCTGATTCCCTAGTTCAAGCTATTCTCCTGCTTCAGCCTCCCTAGTAGCTGGGATTACAGGGAGGCATGCCACCACACCCCACTAGTTTTTATATTTTTAGTAGAGATTTCACCATATTGGCCAGGCTGGTCTTGAACTCCTGACCTCAAGTAATCTGCCCACCTCAGCAGCCACCAAGTGTGGATTTTGAAGTTTAACCCTCTTCTATGTGTCCCAGACCCCAGCCATAAATTATTGCTCTGTTTGCCGTTATGAGTATTGTTCCTACAATCTATGTAAGGATCCAACCTTACTTTTACCACTTCTCATGCAAGACATTGCAATCCTAGGAATCCAGTATCATCACAGTGGCTGGAATTAGTAAATGTTCAAGACTTCCAATTCTAGGTATAACCTATACTATAATCTCCATTATCACCTATTTCTCATTGTTGGAACTCCCTATATATTTTTCCTACTGACTACTTATGCCATTTTTTACATTTTTCTTACCCATCTGAATTTCTGTAGTCAGTATATGCTTTGGGGTCTCGTTCCTTTATTCCTGTATATCTATTGCCTGGTCTTTGGGTTCCAAAACATAGAGATCTTCTCCAGTAACTTCAAGTAACTAACGATTTATAGTAAGAATATGCCTGTATAAGCAACTAGAACTATGAAATAATAAAGAACCAATGTATTCATAAGGGAAAATTTTATTAATCTGCCTGCATGAGCAATATAATCTTTTCCTGTTTCTCATGCCATCTCTCTTTCTCCACATAGCTATGATTCTATTGACCACATTTACCTGGTAAGTTGAATTATTGGCTTCCTTATAATTTGGCTTGTATTTCACTTTAGCTTCCTTCAGTCCTTCTTTGTCTCTCTCATAACTGTTTTGTTTCAGATCTCTCTTTGCTCTAACAAAAGTCTCATTATGTTTCACAGTACAGATACCTAGCCACTAAATAAGATTGTTCATCTATACTTCCTGTCAATCCACAGGTCATAAATTAGAGGTAAAATGTCATTATCCAATTTATTAAATTGGTGATGCTTGGGTCAAGTGTTTACCACTGGACCAATCAGCTGTGAAAAGAAAAGGAGGCGCAGGGTCACAGGAGGTAATACGGCTGCAAAGGCTCATGTCTCATCAGCACATGCAGGCAGGGCAGTGATTGCAGTATCTCTAGTACACTCTCTTCCTGGGGGTATTCATTTCTAAATCTCTGAATCCCAAGAATTACCAGAAAGCACATTTTTCAAACCCTTTGACATCATCTGGTGCCAAGGATATTTACTTAATTTTATTCTTTTAGCAGTTAGTTTGATCCAGATTATGAAGAAATGTTATTTGGGGATATCAGAAAGATTTGTTCTTAGCAGTTATTATGTAGATAAAAATGACTTAAGGCAAGCCAAGACTTTGAAAATAATTATTCAAACACCAAGGAAAGCTAGATTTATTTTTAAGTAATCCGTGTGAAATGAACAACAGCAGGAGGACTGGCTCTTACCATTTTTATCTGCTAAAGATTATAGATCTGTGTGCTACGTAATTAATCATCTTTTAAAAGCTTTCAGGTGATTAAAGAGAAATACCTCAGAAGCCACATTTCCTTCCATTCCACAGATGAAAACCGATGAGACACTGCTTAATGCGGGAAATACACCAAATGCTGCAGTTTGAGCATCAGAAGAGGGTCTCTGTAAAGCACAGCTGAAAATGAGCATGGAGTATCATCATTTGGAAGGCACCTTTACCATTTCTCAGTTCTTCATTAAATTCTGAAATGCAGATAAAACAATAAAAATTAGATTAAAAGCCACTGTGAGAAATATAAGTTAATTAAAATAAATCAATTAACATAAGTCATAGTTTATACTACATGCTTTATACTACTTCCAGGGATAACGAATGCATACTGACATTCACCATTTTCAATATTTTTTTCATACTAATTGTATTTTAAGAATAGATTCTGATTCACCATGTATTGAAGGAATAGCCAATTGCATAAATAATCTCTTAGACTTTCATTCTAAGAAAAGAGACTTCAAGAAAATAAAATGAGACTTCAGGGAAGTCAGTTTCTATGCAGTATGCTGACTGAAATCAAGTTAAGTGTCTACTTAAACTGTTGCAGAATTGCCTTCCTCATTAACCAATGGCCTCATTGAGAAATGCTATGAGCATTATATAAAATTCAGTATTTCCTGTAATTTAGGACGCTGCCGAGGACATTGTCTGCTAACCCACAGTTCATGTCATCCAGTTCAGGTCTCAGAAAAATATCCCTACATTCTGAATAACTGTCTGATTTTAATTTTTATGGAAACTCTGATTAAATAATTCAGCATATTTTATTCTTTCTCTTCTCTCTCTCTCATTGTGTAAGTGTCTCTCTCTTTGTCTCGTTATCCCCCTTTCTTTCACTCACTTGCTATTAGGCAACTTAAAACCGAAACTGAGGTCCACCTCTAGCCACTGCGTAGGATTCTCCAACATGCATGTCTGTGTGCATTTGTCGCACTGACTTTGATGTTCTACCCATATTCTCCCTTCATCTTGACTCACTATTTGAGATTTGTAAGCTACTTTAAATCATTTATGGAAAAAAGTGGTAAATAAATATATTGGCACTCTGCAATGTGGCAAGAACATAGTCACTGGCTTGTTCCAGCTCATATTGAGGACCAAATCTTGGGGACAGATTGGTTATTATGGTCCATGGAACCAGGCCCTGGCTATGTAAACACTACTTCAATAGCACCATTATTGTCAAAGCAGTTCAAAAACTGTTTCACTTTTTTTAGATTATAGAAATGTCATTAAAGAAGCTAATTTCACAGGTTTGGACCTGCCATGTGTATTGGGCTTGCCAAGAATAACTATAGATCCTTGCTATCTAATGGCTGCTCACGCAGGAATTCAGCTTAGCTTTCTGGAGAATATAACTAACTAAAAACAACGTGGACTTTCACATCTATTTTTGCTATTACAGCAACTCTTTAAATTCATATGGAATTCCTTGTACAACTTGCGTTGAAAACACTGAAAAGATGTCTCACCTAATTAATTCAAAATAATTGACAGAAGATGCATTAAAATTGGAAAAAAATGAAAGACTATGAAATATACCATATAAGTGTATTTTTATTATTGCCAGTACTTATGGGAACAGGATTCACAAACCAATATAGAGTGCCAAATGCAGGTTCTATCATATTCTGCTTTTCCAGAAAAGTTATTTTAAAAAGCATATTTAGGTTTATGAATAGTAATGGTGAATGTATTTTTAATGTGTTAAAATATCTCATTTTAGATGAAACAATTATTCTTTGTTTTTCTTGTTCATACTACTTTGTTTACAAACCCTTCTTCCCCGATGATTCAAATTTAAACCTTACCACAGCCTCATCCAAATTTCCTGAAAACTCGACATTTATGTATATTACAAAAATAATAAACTATATCATATCACGAAGATTTGTCAGTGATTTATTTCCTTAAAATATGCTAAAATATAGGTATTTGAATATTTCAGTAATTATCTTTCTGAAGTCTTACCTTGGTATAAGATGGTATTTTGTTAAATGAGGTTACATGAAATTTGCTCCTTGGTATTCTACTGTCATATTCAAAAATAGAAAGCTTGGCAGTATTCCTAGAAATAAGGTTTGAGGAGAGAGCAGGTGGATTCATAAGGGGAAGCTCAGTGTTTACAGGACACTGAGTGTACAGGGATAACTCTTGTTAAAAACACCCCAGCATGTTTTTCATGTCACTCTCACTTAGCTGGCTGGGAAACGACACAAAGGCGTTCTGTTTCATGCACAGGACCAGACTCAAAATATTTATCAAGCTCTGCTAAAACTATACACATAATTCGGTGAATGTCTAGACAGGAATAATTAGTATTTAAAGTAAAGGATAACTTATGATAACTTGTGAGCACTAGTGACTCGCTGAGTAAATGTGCATTGATGTTTTCATATTTAAATTCCACGAAAAACATCAGTTTCCTGAGCTTGTCTAACCCCTAAGATTCTATTTCTATTCAGTCTGTCTGAACTTTCTTCTCGTTATTCCCAGCCTGAGATTCCACATCTTTGAATTAATTTGCTTGCTGTCACCCACACAGGAGACTTACTAACCTTCTCAGTATCATCATATATGATTTGATTACACTGAAATTACCTTTCCAAATTACCAACTTGACTGATCATTTCTCTACTTTCCAAATGCATTCTCTATGGCTTACCCCATCTTCAGGCTTTTTCATAATTAATTCCTCTTTACTCTGCTCATTTTGCAATAAATAAATATCCACAACTTCTAGTATAGAATAGGTTGCTGAGTGCACATTCTTTCTTGGGTCTGTTATGTTATGCTTATGTAAATTTAAAAGTCAAAGCTTTATACAAATCTAGGTGTTTTATATATTGATATAAACTACCATTTTAATTTTATAAATGATAATTACCTTCAAATATTTAATTTCCTCTTGTTTGTTGGCTCCCTAAGTTAAAATGAGTATGAGAAGTATTATATGAATAATGATTTCTAGATCAAGTAAGTTCAGAAAGTCTCTATTAAACAATAGTAGTTTACTGCAGCTCACCTTAGGGCCTGTAATGTGATGTAATATATAACTCTTTTAAGTGGTATTTTCTGAACCTATACAACCATAAATTTTATTGATTTTTTTTGAAGTGTCACAGGACCATTTTGGAAAATGTTATCTTGGGTAGCTAAATGTGATCTATTTGTTTAGGCTGGAGTCCGTGATAGTACAAAAAACATTTGTTAAGGTTTTATAGCTTACTTAGTTACTTTTCAATCTCATTTCAAACAACAATCTAGTAAAGTATTTATGCTTATCTGAAGAAAACTTGCCTCAGAACTATTAAGGAATTTACCAATTCCACATATTTACTGATAGTGTTAGTTCTCAAACCCTGGCCATAAAGCGTAAATCCTTGATGAACTACTCACCCTTCAGGTGTATAAAACTAGTCCAGGGAAAAAATATTGTAAAGCTCATCATTATGAATGTTTGAAAAACTAATTCAGCATATATATTATGGTTCAAAGTGGGTTTGGATCTATAGTTAATTAGTTTCACTGAATTTTCTGGATCTTGATAGACAACACTTAAATAAAAATAAATGTCATTTTTTAATGTCAAATAGGAGAAAAGAATATAATTTTAAGAGAAAGAAAATTTTTTAAAAGATAAGGATAATGTATATGATTTTATGTGGTAAGATACTATTCTGATTCATATTAATTTCACAAATTTTATATCATCTATATTTTCTTCCCTGTCAACTTTAATATCTTAGAAAACTGAAATAAATGACAACTATTTCTAGAAATATGCTCTAAAGTTTGAATAAATGATATCCAAAGATGTGGAAACAATTTTTTAATGTACATTTGAGAACTATGTTATTATATCTATTAGACAAAATACAACATAATAAAATACAGAAAATTTTAGTTGAAAGTAATTTACTGTATCCAAAGAAAGCTTCATAAATACACACAGGATATACATTTAAGTTTATATATAGTACAGCATGATATCACATGTGCAGTGATAGTGATGGCTATTTTGGGACCCAAATCAGCAAACATAAACAATAATCCATAATATTAAAGGGCAGAATTGTAGCCCTCATTTTTATTGAAGATATATTGTTTGACATCCTTAAAACCTTTTAAACATTTATTGTTAAATATGCAGCATCCTGAGATTGTTGGTAACTCCCTCATTAAACATACAAAACCCAATACTATACACAGTTTTTACTTTAGTGTAGCATTCAAATAAAACATCTAATATATCTTAGCAACTAAATGTAACAATAACCATTTCAGCAATAGAAATTACCAGATACTAAAGGCATCTTTCATACAATAGTATTTTATTTGCCTCTCTGACACTTCTTATTAGCAAGATTTAAAGGTAAGTTAGACAGGAGTTTTTGCGTGCATTTTGGCACAGGGTGATTCCTACAGTGAGCCTTTTATCTTACTGGGATTTGTGACCAGGGATTTAATTCCAGTAAGCCCCTTACTCTCTGTCTCTCCCCATTTCCTGAAGCAAACAAGAGAGCCAAAGTATGCAGGTCAAGTTGAAGTGTCATGAGTCAGATGTGGGACATAGAATCTGGCTGAAGAATGGTGCCAAGTCGCATGTCTCCAGAAACTTTTCAGAATAAAAGGAAATCTGAGTATTGAGCTGCCAAGTGATTGTGGAACAAACTGACACTAGTCCAACCTGTTGTTATGAAATATCTCTTTCTTGCTTGTGACAGTCCTCAATGATTGGTGACATGTTAAATTTGACACTTCTGTCCAGTCTCCAATTTTCCTAGAACGGAGGTAATTGTTTCTTTTGTTATAAGTACTTTGTGGATTCCTTTGTTAGACCCTGGTATATTGTATTTGTTTGCTTGGAGCCTTTAAATAGGCTTTTAAATAGGCTATGAGCCCTTTTAAAACAAAAATCATGGTTATTTCTGTATCAATATCTTTCTGTACAAATTATTTCTGTACAAATTAATAGACAAATATAAACTTTTAACAAATGTTCCTTCTGTTCTCCTATTTCCATTTGGGGTCTAGAGAATTTTTAGTAAGTATCATTGTAGACACTATAGGTTTAAAGTACAACTAAAATTTCATTTTAGTGAATACCATTCTCATATTTAGTGGAGGCTATTTTCACATCTTGACTCTTAGTCTGTATTCAAACACTGTAGTATTTAGAGGAATGTAATTACTAGTCATTTAACTGTCTACATGTGAAACAAAGACCTTAATTTTTTTGTGTAAAATAAGTATATTTTATATGTTAAGCATCCTTAGTAATGCATAGATAGAGATGTGTGTAGACTGATTACTGAGTATGTTATACATTCTCTGATACAATCTCAGTTTATTTCACGTGAGAGTATTGATTGAAGAATGACAGCCATGTTTAAAAATAAGTTTAAAAAGCAAATAAATATAAGTAGCTAAGGATTAATGGTTGTGAGAACTGGAGAAATTAAAAATAGATAATCCTTCTCTTGGATAAAGTGGAACTTAAAATGATCTCATCTGTCTTCTATCTGGGGAGCAAAACCAACAATAAATGTATGCATGATTGAAGAATGGGAGTCAATTACTTTTCCTGTGGCTATCTTTCTTTTCATACATCTGCTGATTAAAGGATGCCATTCTTCTTCATCTCCTCATCTTGCAAAGACAGTTTCCTAAGACACATTTTTGACAGGTGAGCATTCTTGATATTCTCTCTCCCTTTCACTAACAAACGTCCATCTATCCAATCTGACTTTCAACATTTCTGAAATCCTAGTGTCCTGTATGAGAAAGACTGCCTAAATGGAAACAGGACTACAGCAGAGGCACCATGGAGAAGGAAGTTACATTATTTCTGATGACAGAAGTCAGTGTGTAAACCAAGACAGTGGCAACATGGGAGGACAACAGTGGGAAGATTTAAGAAATATTAAACACACAGAATCAATAGGACTTAGTGAGTAATTACATCTGGGAAGTATGGGCACAAAAAGGGACAATGCTGATTTTGAGGTTGCATATTATGACAACTTGATGAACAAAGACGCCTCCCATTAAGGTGAAAATCACAGGAGGGAGAAAGGAGGAGTTTTCTGGAAAACTTAGAAACTTATGGGACAAATACATAGAATTGTCAGATAGACTATTTATTACAGTTATACACACTGAGGGCTTGAGAGACAGGCTCAAAGTGAAAATAAAAGTTTTGGAATCTCTAGCATGTAGGTGATAAGTAACATCACATAAAATAAATATGGAAGTAAGAGCAGAAGAGGTCTCTTCTTGCATTGCTATAAAGAAATACCTGAGACTGGGTAACTTATAAAGAAAAGAGGTTTAATTAGCTTATGGTTCCACAGGCTGTATGTATGGTTCCACAGGAAGCACAATGTTGGCATCTGCTTGGCTTTGGGGGAGGCCTCCGGAAACTTATGATCATGATGGGAGATAAGGGGGAAGTAGGCATATCTTACATGGCCAGAGGAGGAACAAAGGGTGGGGAGAGACACTACACACTTTTAAACAATCAGATCTCGTGAGAACTCACTATCATGATGACAGCACCAAAGGGACATGGCATTAAACCATAAGAAACCACACCCATGATCCACTGACCTCCCACCAGGCACTACTCCAGCATTGGGGATTACAAATTGATATTGAGTGTGGACACACATCCAAACTATATTATTCCACCCTTGACCTCTCCCAAATCTGATGTCCTTCTCGTATTTTAAAATACAATCATGCCTTCCCAACAGTCCCCGAAGGTCTTAACTCATTCAAATATTAACTCATGTATCCAAAGTCCAAAGTCTCATCTGAGACAAGGCCAGTCCTTTCCACCTACGAGCCTGTAATATCAAAAAACAAGTTAGTTACATTGAAGATACAATAGAGGTATAGGCATTGGGTGAACACTCTGATTCCAAAAGGGAAAAATTGGCTAAAAGAAAGGGGCTACAGGCCACACACAAGTCCAAAACCCAACAAGGTAGTCATTAAATTTTAAAGCTCCAAAACAACCCCCTTTGACTCCATCTCCCATATCTAGAGAATACTGATGCAACAGTTGGACTCTCAGGGTTTTGAGTAGCTCTGCCCCTGTGGCTTTGCAGGGTTCATCCCCAAGGGCTGCTGTCAAGCTGCTCTCAAGAACTGGCATTGGTTGGGCATGGTGGCTCACGCCTGTAATCCCAGCACTTTGGGAGGCCAAGGCAGGCAGATAAAGAGGTCAAGAGATCAAGACCATCCAGGCTAACACGGTGAAACCCTGCCTCTATTAAAAATACAAAAAAAATAGCCAGGCATGTTGGTGGGCACCTGTAGTCCCAGCTACTTGGGAAGCTGAGGCAGGAGAATGGTGTGAAGCCAGGAGGTGGAGCTTGCAGTGAGCTGAGATAGCACCACTGCACTCCAGCCTAGGTGACAAAGTGAGACTCCGTCTTAAAAAAAAAAAGAACTGGCCTTGAGTGCCTATGGCTTTTTCAGGCTCAGGGTGTAGGCTGCCAGTGGATGCACCATTCTAAGATCTGGAGTTTGGGGGCCCTCTTCTCACAGCTCCACTAGACAGTGCCCCAGTGGAGACTCTGTGTGGGGACTCCAACCCCATGTTTCTCCTTTGCACTGCTCCACCCCGAGCATGCTTATGCCTGGATATCTAGGCTTTTCCATATATCCTGTGAAATCTATGCAGAGGATCCTAAGCCTCAGCTCTTACACTCTGTGAACCCTGAGGCTTAATGCCATGTGGAAGCCACCAAGGCTTATAGCTTGCACTCTCTGATGCAGCAGCCCCAGCTGTGCCTGGACCTATTTTAGCCATGGCTGGAACTGGAGCAGATGGTATGCATGGAGCAGTGTCTCAAGACTGCAAACAGCAGTGGGGCCCTGAGTAGGGCCCACGAAACCATTCTGTCCTCCTAGGCCTTTATGCCTATGATGGGAGGGACTACCAGGATGGTCTCTGAAATGTCTCTGAGGCCTTCACCCCATTGTCTTGGCTATTGACAATTAGCTTCTCTTTACTTTTGCAAATATCTGCAACCTGCTTGAATTCCTCCTCTGAAAATGGGCTTTTCTTTTCTAGCACATGGCCACACTGCAAATTTTCTAAACTTTTATGCTCTGCTTTCCTTTTAATTATAAGTTACAGTTTCAGGTCATTTCGTTGCTCACACATATGAGCATAGGTTGTTAGAAAATGCCAGGCTACATCTTCAATGCTCTGCTATTCAAAATTTGTTCCAACAGATATCCTAAACTATCTCTTTTAAGTTCAAAGTTCTACAGATCCCTAAAGAAGGGGCACAATGCACCCAGCCTCTTTGTTAAAATATAACAAAAGTGATTGTTCCAGTTCCCAATAAGCTGCTTATTTCCATTTGAGACCTCCTCAGACTGGACTTCATTGTCCCTATCACTATCAGCATTTTGGTCACAATAATTTAACAAGTCTCTAAGAAGTTCCAAACTTTCCCCCATCTTCCTGTCCTCTTCTGAGCCCTTCACACTCTTTCAAACTCTGTCTATTATCCAGTTCCAAAGCTGCTTCCACATTTTCAGGTGTCTTTATAGCAATGTCCCACTCCTTGGTATCAATTTTCTGTATTAGTCTGTTCTCGCATTGGTATAAAGAAATAACTGAGACTGTGTAATTTATAAAGAAAAGATGTTTAATTGCCTCACAGTTCCACAGGCTGTAAAGGAAGCACAATGCTGGCATCTGCTTGGCTTTTAGGGAGGCCTCAGGAAACATGGCAGAAGGCGAAAGAGAAGCAGTCATGTCTTAAATATGAGCGGAACAGGAGCAAGAGAGAAAGGGCAGAAAGATGGTACACACTTTTAAATAACCAGAACTCATGAGAACTCATTATCACAATGACCACACCACAGGGGAAGGTGTTAAACCATGAGAAACTGAACCCATGATCCAATGTCCTCCCACCAGGTTCCACTTTTAGCATTGGATATTACAAATTGACATGAGGTTTGGTCAGGCATACAGATCCAAACCATATCAAGGTCCTTACACATAGCCTCTGTGCTCAGCCATCTTTAAGGCATAGTAGCGGAGGAGGTGCTCAAGCAGGAGATTGAGAAGGATCAGCTGGAAACATAGAAGATTGATATCGTGGAAAACAAGGAGGACTGAGTTCCCAGAAAAAAATCACTTGGCAACAAAACACAATGAAACTTTTTTGGCACAAGGAATCATTCAAATAGAACATAAACACCAATGCTTTGTAATCTACAGAACATCTGCTACTTTTACTACCTCACTCCAGCCATCTAGATTAATTCGCTAATGTTTTGCTGTATAAATTGTATGAAAATTTTGCTTTATGTGTACAGACAGAACCAATAAATCATAAACTAAACTCCTGTAAAAAAATAGTGTTTCTTTCAAATGAATTAAATATCACACAGCAATTTGTTGTCCAGCACATTTTATGAGTTTTCTCCATAATTTTGAGGAAAAAAAATCATCTAAAATAAATCATTATGAAAGGGGCTATCATGACCAATATCAAAAGTTTTAATCATACAGTGGAAAATATGTGGAATACTTGTTTGAGAGTCAAAGATTCTGTTGTGTAGTGATTTTTTGATTATTACGTAAGAATTTTCCTCTTCTGCCAAAGGTAGCAAGAGTGAATAAAAGACATCACTTAGTAAATAAAGTACTCATATAGCTTTAAAACATCCTTAAAAACTCTGGAGTTTAAAGGTTTTCAATCTCTTTTGTGCATTCTGTCTCTTTCTGCTATAGTTAATCAGAGTGGAAGTCTACTAGTGTTGATTCTGAGAATGAAATGTTAAATCCATTTTCATCTTGAAATTGCAGAAGTGGAAAAAAATGCAGGTTAATATTAAAAGTAAGAATCGAGTTCTTAAGAGATTTTTTTTTTTTAATTTTTAAAGAGATGTAGGCTATGAAATCATGCCAGTGAAAGTGCTGGAGGGCTTTTTGTCGAGATATTCAATATTCCTGCAGTCATAACAGCTTACCACATTGTACAGGCCTTGAACCACAGAGCTTGCTGGTCTCTGCTTTTCATTGATTTTAAAATCAATGTTTCAAATCTTTGAAATAAGGAAGTTTTTAGCAAGCATATCTACCAAATCACTATATTAGAAAATGCAGGAAAAATATATTAAAGACATTTTATGCATGTATACATTTGGGTTATTTTCTCTTAACCTTTGGGATCCTTTATCACAAAAGTATCCAATTTAACAAGACTGAGTTAAAAGTTCACTTTGAAAGTCACTGAATGTTAAAATAAAGATGCAAAACTCCAAGCCTCCATAGGACAGGACAATGTTAGAATTTTTTTTAAGGATACTAAATAATCAGAACTGTTAAATAAGTAGGAGACCATTGGCTTGAGGCTATCTCTATATTTTGAGTTCCTACCCAAAGAACTGCAACCTAACCTAGTATGGGATGAAACCAAAACTTAATTTAGTGTATTTTTTGTAATGTATATTCAGGTCTCAGCCAATCAAAAGCAGCCAAGCTTCAGCCAGTCATATGCAGCCAACTGTGCCAACTGATCAATAAGCAATCAAACTCTTGTATAATACTTTACTTCTATTTTCTGTCTACAAATACTCACTGGTCACAATGCCAAAAAAAAAAAAAAAAAAAAAAAAAAAAAAAAAAAAAACCTCTCTAAACTGCTTCTGGTTCTGAGTATTACCTTATTCATGAATTGTTCTTTGCTCAAATAAACTCTGTTAAATTTAATTTGTCTAAAGTTTTTCTAATATAACATCTTCATATAATAAGATAGGTGGAAGTGGCTGATCTACAGAATTTAGTCTGGATTTAAAATGAAATGAAAGCCACTAAGAAGGAAATAAATCTCTGTTAAGCCTTGTAGACAATTTAACTTTTTGTCACTTCACCTCAGATCTTAGGGTAACAAGTGACCATCTTGAAGTAAAATGCTACACAACAATGAATAATGCCATCTGTTTCCAGAAATGTTAAAGATGCTGTAATTTCGGCCGGGCGCGGTGGCTCAAGCCTGTAATCCCAGCACTTTGGGAGGCCGAGGTGGGCGGATCACAAGGTCAGGAGATCGAGACCACAGTGAAACCCCGTCTCTATTAAAAATACAAAAAATTAGCCGGGCGCGGTGGCGGGCGCCTGTAGTCCCAGCTACTCAGGAGGCTGAGGCAGGAGAATGGCGTGAACCCAGGAGGCGGAGCTTGCAGTGAGCCGAGATCGCGCCACTGCACTCCAGCCTGGGCAACAGCCTGAGACTCCGTCTCAAAAAAAAAAAAAAAAAAAAAGATGCTGTAATTTCAAATTTAGACTTACTAGGGGTAATGCAGTCAATAAAGTTACAGTTTTCATAAGATCTTAAAGCGTAGTTTTTACTAAAATTATTTTAATGTATTTTCTGTATGTTTTGTCAATTGTAAATATCATGGTATATTCTGCATGACATCATGCTTCTGTGTGAGTATCCACATGCTTAGAAGTATTGATTTAAGAAACCCTGCAATTCTAACATGTTCATGTGAACCAGTCTATAGCATTCCAGATTTTGGCACAGGATTTGTATTTTGTAATTTTTAAACCTACCTAAATGCATTCCATTATTTTTTTAATTTAATTATTCCATTTATTTATGAATATTTTTGTGAACTATATTATGTTTTAAGTTTCTAATATTTTTCAAAGAATCATATCTTCTATGAAAAAGTGTTAATTTGGTGATGGTGGTGTTAATTGTGTTAGACTCGGGGTAGAAGTAATTCTTATGAAAACAAATAGTAAACAAGTAAAGTAAACTTTAACTATGAGACCCAGAGGTTTGAAAATATGTATTCTGTTAATATAATATTCAAGTTATCCAGAAACTCAATCCTAGAATTTTACATAGACCCACTAATTTTCCTTATTTACAAAATATACAAGTAAATGGTAGGCTTCTGTCCTGTGGAAGGTACATATAACTGAATTCTATTAAAAATAATTTGTGACATTTAAGATGTCTAGTAGGTGACAGACTATCTGATAAATCCCAAAATCACATGAATAAACCAGAGTGGGAACCCTCAAATAATGCTGGTATTATTTTTAGAAGTCTCTTCGTCTGATTCACACTTTTCGTTGTTCTAAATCTAATATTCTGACACTGATAAAACATGTAATCAGGGTCAAAGATGATTGTTTTTAAATTGACAATAATTATACCCACATCATGTTCATGATGAAAGAAAATATATACATTTATATGTATACTTATATTTATGTATAAACAGAACTAAGTGGACACCTTTAAATTTAAATGCATGACTTCAAACAATTCTTCTGTTTCTCTAATAGGATTTTTCTAATTTTCAAAAACGAATAATTCACACTTTATTTTGGCTTAAGTCTATAACACTTCCTTCTCCATCCTTTCCTGACTAATGACCAACATTCAAATTTCACTGAGAAAAACAGAAGACATCATAAGCCTTTGAATTTTCCCACCTCTAAACCTACCCACCAGCGGCATTTTCCCTCTTCGCTTTCTTCAGTCCGGTTACAACAGAGGGTGCCCTCTTGCTATGAAATATCAATTTTTCATCTGGGCACAGTGGCTCATGCCTGTAATCCCAGCACTTTGGGAGGCCAAGGTCAGCAGATTCACAAGGTGAAGAGATCTAGACCATCCTGGCCAAAATGGCGAAAATCCGTCTCTACTGAAGAAAAATTAGCTGGGCCTGGTGGCACAAGCCTGTAATCCCAGCTACTCAGGAGGCTGAGGCAGGAGAATTGCTTGAATTTGGGAGGAGGAGGTTGCAGTGAGCCCAGATGGTGCCACTGCACTCCAGCCTGGGTGACAGAGAGAGACTCCATCTCAAAAACAAAAAAGAAAAAGAAAAAAATCAGTTTTTCCATTTGTATTCTAAGTCCCAAGCCTACTTCCCTTCTCAGATATTTATACTTGTCTTCTCTCTCTTTCTCTTTCACATATCATCAGACTCATCATATCCACGGGATAATCTTAATTAGGGAAACATATTATATTTAGTTCCAATCCTTTATCTCACACGCCCCTTTCAAACGCCCTGTGAAAGGAAAATATCTTGGGCCGCCCAAATCACTAAAAAACTGAAGCTGGAAACTGCTTAAGGCAAATCTGCCTCCAATTCTGTTCAAAGTCAGTCCTCTGCTCACTGAGACAGATGCATATCTGATTGCCTCCTTTGGAAAGGCTAATGAGAAACTCAAAAGAACACAGTGGTTTGAGTCTCACCTATCTGACCTGAAAGCTCCCTCCCGCTTCAAATCTTCCTGCCTTTGCTTCAAGTTTTCCTGCCTTTGCTTCAAGTTGTCCCGCCTTTCCAGACTGAGCCAATGTACTTCTTACATATATTGATTGATGTCTCTCATGTTTCCCTAAAATGTATGAAATCAAGCTGTGGCCCAACCACCTTGGGCACATGTCATCAGGACCTCCTGAGACTGTGTCACTGGTGTGTCCTCACCCTTGGCAAAATAATCTTTTCTCATCTAATCTTCAAATATCTCAGCAAAATGAACAAACAACAAACAAAATCCAACACAACAAAGCAACAAAAATGCCTGTGTTAATGGAACAGGGAGATCTCAATGTCTTCTTCACATAATACCAGAAGGTGGTAAGGTGGTAAGACCAGTAAAATCACATCTGTAATTTTTTTTTCTTTCCAATTTTCATTTTAGGTTCAAGAGGTACATGTGAAGGTTTGTTACATAGGTAAATTTTGCCTTGTGGGGGTTTGGTGTGCAGATTATTTTGTCATCTGGGTAATGAGCATAGTACCAGATAGGTAGCTTTTTGACGTCACTCTCCTTCCATCATCCACCCTGTAACTGTCCTGAGTGTCTGTTGTTCCCTTCTTTGTGTCCATGTGTACTCAATGTTTAGCTCCCACTTATAAGTAAAAACATGCAGTATTTGGTTTTCTGTTCCTGTGTTCTTTGACTCAAGAAAATAGCCTCTAGCTTCATTCATGTTGCTGCAAAGGACACAATTTCATTTTTTTTTCTGGATGCATGGTATCCCATGTTGTATTTGTACCACATTTTCCTTATGTACTCTACCATAGATAGGCATGATTCCCTGTCTTTGCGCTTGTGAATAGTGCTGCATTGAACATACACGTGTGTGTATCTTTACGAGAGAATGATTTATACCCCTTTGTGTATATACCCAGGAATGGGATTGCTGAGTCAAATGGTAGTTCTGTTTAATACATTTCTACCAGAAAAGTGTTCCCTTTTCTCCAAAGCCTCACCAGCATCTGTTTGTTTGTTTGTTTTAATTTATTTTTTTAATAGTGAGAGGTTGTATCTCAGTGTGGTTTTGACTTGCATTTCTCCAGTGATTAGTGATGTTGAACATCTTTTAGTATACTTGTTGGCTATGTGTGTATCTTCTTTTGAGAAGTGGCTGTTCTTTTTTAAGGGGATTTTTTTTTTTTTTTTTGCTTGTTGATTATTTAATTTCCTTATAGATTCTGGATATGAGACCTTTGTCAGATGCTTAGTTTGCAAACATCTTCTTCCATTCTGTGGGTTATCTGTTTATTTTGTTGATAGTTGGTTCCGTTTATTCTGTTGATTCTTTTATTCTGTTGATTCTTTTATTCTGTTGATAGTTTCCTTTGTCATGCAGAAGTTTTGTTTAATTAGGTCCCACTTGTCAATTTTTTTGTTTTTGTTGTGATTGCTTTTAGAGTCTTCATCATTAAATCTTTGCCAGGGCCAATGTCCAGAATGGCACTTCCTAGATTTTCTTCTCAGGCTTTTATAATCTTAGGTTTTACATTTAAGTCATCAATCCATCTTAAATTGATTTTTATGTGTGGTAAATGAAGGCATCGAATTTCAATTTCTTGCATATGGCTAGCCAGTTATCCCAACACCATTTATGGAATGGAAAGTCCTTTCTCCATTGCTTGTCTTTGACAGCTTTGTTGAAGATTATATGGTTGTAGGTGTTTGGCTTTATTTGTGGACTCTCTATGCTGTTCCATTGGTCTATGTGTCTGTTTTTGTACCAGTACCATGCTGTTTTGGTTATCATAGTCTTGTAGTATAGTTTGAAGTCAGGTAGTGTGGTGCCTGCAGCTTTGTTCTTTTTGCTTAGGATTGCTATGTCTATTCAGGGCCTTTTTTGGTTCCATATGAATTTTAGAATAGCTGCTTGTAATTCTGTGGAAAATGTCACTGGTAATTTGACAGGAATAGCATTGAATCTGTAAAATGGTTGGGTAACATGGCTGTTTTAGCAATATTGATTCTTCTTATGCATGAGCATGGAATGTTTTTCCATTTCTGCATGTTGTCTCTGATTTCTTTAAGCAATGTTTTGTAATTCTCCTTATGGAGATCTTTCACCTCTCTGGGTAGCTGTATTCTTAGGTATTTTATTCTTTTTGTGACTATTGTGAGTGGAATTCTATTATTGATTTGGCTGTCAGCTTGGACATTATTGGTGTGTAGAAATGCTGCTGATTTTTGTGCATTAATATAGTTAGGCTTTGTGTCCCTACCCAAATCTCATCTCAAGTAGTAATCCCCATAATCACTAGGTGTCAAGGGAGAGACCAGGTGGAGGTAATTGAATCATGGCTGCAGTTTCCCCCATTCTGTTCTCATGATAGTGAGTGAATTCTCATGAGATCTGATGGTTTTGTAGGGGCTCTTCCCCTTTTGCTTGGCACTTCTTCCTGCCAGTTTGTGAAGAAGGTGCCATGCTTTCCCTTTGCCTTTCACCATAATTGTAAGTTTCCTGAGGCTTCCCCAGCCATGCGGAACTGTGAGTCAATTAAACCACTTTCCTTTATAAATTACCCAGTTTGGGGTAGTTCTTTATAGCAGTATGAAAACATACTAACACATACACTGATTTTGTATCCTACAAAAAAAATAAACAAAAAGATAAAAGACAAAAAAGAAAAAAGAACAAAAGAACAATAAAAAACGCCACCAATAAAAATCTTTTGTAACCTGAAACTTTGCTGAAGTGGTTTATTAGTTCTAAGAGCCTTTGGACAGATTCTGTGGAGTTTTCCAGGCAGACAATTATTTCAGCTGGAGAAAGAGGGAGAATTTGACTTCCTCTCTTTCTATTTAGAAAATGTTTATCACATGAAACATTTTATAAAGGTCCAAGTGACAATTTATATGTAATGGTAAATAAGTGAACTTCTCTTGTTATATTATCAAATATGTTATGCATGTATATTTCTGCAAAAATATATTGTAAGCTATAGTTCTCCTTATTGAAATATAATTCATAAGTAAGAAATTAAGTGAAAAGAAATTGGAGTTGTAAACACACTTGCAAGAAGCATTTGAAACCCACTACATAGTGAGTTGTCAAAATCAGTGCAATGCTCATCAACAGAATTAAACTCAACTACTAAAATATATTCGTTAAATGAGAAGGTATATACAGTATACACCTTAGCTACAATATTAGTAATTGAATAATAACAAGCAAGTTCTAAAATCCAAATTATTTTTAAAAGTTAATCATGGATAGGAAAGCAGGGGAGTATATAAAAACATATTCAAGTTCTAATCTAACAGCATTTGTGATAATTTAAAAAGTTAAATTTCTCAACAATATAGCCTCAATTAAGTTTTTAAAAATTCTGAATCTAAAGTAAGCCTATTAGAATTTTTCAAAAGTATACATAAGTCTAAATATAAAAAGATACCATTTGAATTGTGCACTTTTGGGTAGAGAAAAACGTTCTAACAGTATATATAATGGGATGGGAGGAGAAAAGACCCACAAAGGAGGAATGCGATAAATTTTACTACATAAAAATTAGAAACTCTTGGGCATCAAATACATCATAAATACAAGTTAAAGGCAAGCCAGGTGCAGTGGCTCATGCCTGTAATCCCAGTACTTTGGGAGGCCCAGGCAGGCAGATCACTTGAGGTCAGGAGTTCGAGACCAGCCTGGCTAACATGGTGAAACCCTGTCTCTACTAAAAATACAAAAGTTAGCTGCGTGCAGTGGCACACTCCTGTAATCCCAGCTACTTGGGAAGCTGAGGCACGAGAATTACTTGAACCCAGGAGGCAGAAGTTGCAGTGAGCCAAGATTTCTCCACTGCACTCCAGCCTGGGCAACAGACTAAGACTCTGTCTCAAAAAAAAAGTAGAAGTCAAGTAAGTCATGAAAAATATTTTTTAAATTGTCACAAATAAAAATGTTTTGAAAACTCATGTAAATTGGTAAGAGAAACATGGACATACTTGTTACTATTAATATAAACCTTTTGCATTTATCCTTATAAGTATTTGTCACACATTGATTTGTCACAGAACCAAATTATAGAATCGATTTGAGACAGATCTAGTTTAAGTAGTTATAAAGTCCTTATTTGTTTGCTCTTTCTTTCGTTTTTCCGAAGTGATCCCTTGATTTTTCCATTTATTTATAGGTATTTTTGAAGTGTACCAAATAATTATTCAATACTACAGTCTAGCTCCATTCCAAAATTAATCTAACTGTTGATTCCTTGAATTATTTTTATTGCATGTTTCTGTTATTTTTCTGGTATGCCAAAATTAGGTTCTTAAAGGTAGAGCTAATAGAAAATGTCTTTTGGTACAGCCTAAATGGAAACATTCAGTCATCTAGAACCAACATTGCAGAAGGGAATTATTTCCTCTTGAAAGCATATCCTAGAAGCAGGTGATTATTGCTTACATTAAAAAGAATTAAAAACAAACGAGGGTGAGCTTTAACATTTGGCCTGACAATTTTTCTCCTATTTCTGAGTTTGGTCTACTGCAGCATTTTTAGCTATTTCTTGTGTGTGGTGAATGCAGTTACTCTCAAGTTAGTAAAATTTAAGTTTCAAGCCCTCTCACTGGCACAGGCCTATCACAGGACCCTCAGAAGTCCCTTAACTGCATGTTCCCATGATTTTTTTTTATCAAGCATGCAGAGAAAGTTATTTGAAGTGCGATCTGTTGACTTACTGCTTTGATATAGACTTTGTTTTGACAACCATCCTATCTGGTGGCATTTAGTAGCAGTGGCACTTGGGGAACCCACTTAAGCAGAGATGAGTTTGGTGGGATGTGTTCCTGTGGTTCACGCTCACTGCTGTGCCAAGTGAAGTAATTGTTGGGCATGATCAATATATAAGAAAGGCTTCTAGGACATCTCCTGTGCAGACTTCCCCAGATTTCTGATGCAAAAATGCAGGGTCAGAGGTCATGCTGCAATCTGTGTCCTATGTTCTTCCTGCCCCAGAAATATGTGGACAGCAGAGGAGAAAGAAATTTAAAAAGTATGAAGCCCAAAACAAGTCTGTGGAAATTTCTTTTTTCATTGGGAACTTAAAATGTTAAGTGGAAAATTTTATTCTCATGAGTACCTAGCTGAACAGTTTCTCACCTATCAGAAATATATTTGCTAATGCAACACGCATAATTATAAAATATCTACACACTTCCTTCTTTTTGGATGAGAATCTCAGTGAATAACTTTTAAAGATTCTGTGTTGGGAGGGAACACACTTGCAGCAATACCGCAAATAGTACTTTTGCCTGTCTGTGATCAAGTATGTTTTGTTCACCTTGACACCCTTAAAAAACTCACAGCATCTTATAATCTCTGACACATCTTGTCCTGACAAAGCCTGAAAGTTCCAGGTAAAATAGCATGCAAATTTGTGACTGAAAGAGCAAAAGAGACATAAAAAAAAAGTGTCACTGACAAATGTCCTACACGTACTCATCAATGGGTCTATGCGTGCAGTATAAGACTAATTTGTTATGTAAGTTCTTCAATATAATGAAGCACCTAAGAAAACATCAATTGCTCCAATGTGTCACCCATACTCAGAATAATTTGGTATATGTTTCAAAATTATTAATCATAACAAAATTCAGAAAAAATTTAGCTATGCATCCTAAAGTTTATAAACTTCTTACATTATTCCATGGATTGTGTTATGTATGTTTGTGGTATTTGCCCATTTTTAAAAATTTAACATTTGTTATGATTTCTTTTTTATTCTAAATAAATATTGACTATAGTCCTTAATTTTTAAATTCTTTTTCTTAAAAAAATTCAAATTATAAAATAGACATTTAGTTATATGAATTTCCTCCAGAATACTGCAAATAATAGCACAGTATAATTTCAGATTAATGAAAGAGCTTATGCACTATGAAAAGACATGGGAAAAAAACTTAATTATTAGAGCCACAACAAAACATGTAAATCTACTTATCTTTTGTCTTTTTTTTAGTAGGGAATAAACTCCCTTCTCTCCTTTATAACACACAAATTTTCTAATTATTATTTTAGCTAAGTCCATTAAGTTTGCCCAGTAGTTAATTAATATATGTATGTCATGCAGAAGAAGACACAGATATTAGCTTTGTCAATTCAGTAGTTGAAAATTCCACCTTTATATTATGAGTGATGTGATATGAATGTGTGTCCCTCAATCGTGCTATAACAGCCTGTTTCCTGAGCTCCAGACTCACATAAAATTCCACTTGATATTGTCACATGAATGTCAAATTGGTGTCACAAATTTAATTCCTTGGAACCATCCTGTGCCTTCCCCATATACTCTGACTCGTTAAAAGTGTCAAAAGTTGTTCAGGCTAAACACCAAGGAAATGGCATTATTTCCTCTCTCTCTCTCACTCTCCAGACCTGAATTTAATCCATCACCAAATCCTTTTGGTTTAACTATCAAAATATATTTCAGATGCATATACTTCTGATAAGGTTTGGTTCCGTGTTCCCACCCAAATCTCATCTTGAATTGTAATCCCCACAATGTGTTGAGGGAGGGACCTGGTGGGAGGTGATTGGAACATGGGGGCTGTTTCCCCCATGTGGTTCTCATGATAGCAAGGGAGTTCTGATGAGATCTGATGATTTTAAAGTGTGGCATTTCCCCTTTGCTTGCTGTCTCTCTCCTGCCACCATGTAAGACGTGCATTGCTTCCCCTTTGCCTTCCACCATGATTGTAAGTTTCCTGAGGCTTCCCCAGTCATGCAGAACTGTGAGTCAATTAAATTCCTTTGTTTATAAATTACCCAGTTTCCAATAGTTCTTTATAGCAATGTGAAAATGGACTAATATGGAGAATTGGTACCAGGATAGTGGAGTACTGCTATAAAGATAACCTGAAAATGTGGAAGTGACTTTGGAATTGAGTAACAGAAAGAGGATGGAACTGATTGGAGGGCTCAGAAGAAGACAGGAAGATGTGGGAAAGTTTGGAACTTCCTAGAAACTTGTTGAATGATTTTGAACAAAATGCTGATAGTGATATGGACAATGAAGTCCAGACTGAGGTGATCTCAGATGGAAATGAGGAACTTATTGGCAACTGGATCAAAGGTTACTCTAGCTATGCTTTAGCAAAAAGACTGGTGGCATTTTGCCTCTGCCCTAGAGCTCTGTGGAACTTTGAACCTAAGAGAGATGATTTAGGGTATCTGGCAAAAGAAATTTCTAAGCAGTAAAGCATTCAAGAGTTGACCTGGCATTTTCCAAATGCATTCAGTTACATGCATTCACAAAGAGTTAGTTTGAAATCAGAACTTATGTTTAAAAGGAAAGCAGAGCATAAAGCTTTGGAAAATTTGCAGCCTGATCATGTGGTAGAAAATAAAAACCTACGTTTTAGGGAGGAATTCAAGTCAGCTGAAGACATTTGAATGAGTAATGAGGAGCTGAAAGTTAATAGCCAATACAATGAGGACAATGTCTCTAGGGCATGCCAGAGACCTTCATAGTAGCCCCTTCCATCACAGACCTGAGGCCTAGGAGAAAAAAATAGCTTTGTGGATCTTGGCCAGGCCCAGGGCCCCACTGATCTGTACAGCTATGGGACTTGGTGCCCTGAATCCCAGCAGTAACAGTTCCAGCAGTGGTTAAAAGGAGTCAAGGTGCAACTTGGATTGTGGCTTCAGAGGTTGCAAGCCCCACACCTTGGTGGCTTCCACATGGTGTTGGACCTGCAGGTGCACAGAAGACAAGAGTTGAGGTTTGAGAACCTCTGCCTAGATTTCAGAGGATGTATGGAAATGCCTGGATGCCCAGGCAGAAGTCTGCTGCATGGGCAGAGCCCTCATGGAGAACCTCTGCTAGGGAAATGTGGAAGGGAAATGTGGAGTTGGAGCCCGCACACAGAGTCCCCACTGGAGCACTGTCTAGTGGGATTGTGAGTAGAGGGCCACTGTCCTCCAAACCCCGGAATAGTAGATCTACTGACAGCTTGCACCATGCATCTGGAAAAGCCAGAGGCACTCCATGTCAGCTTGTGAAAGCAGCCACAGGGGCTAATTCCAAAAAAAACAATGGCACATATTGGACTAATATCATGGGATTATTTTTGATTCCTCTATAAGAAAAGCTTCTTTTTTTTTTTTTTTTTTGAGACGTAGTCTTGCTGTGTTGCCCAGGCTGGAGTGCAGTGGTGCGATCTCGGCTCATTGCAACCTCCACCTCCTGGGTTCACGCCATTCTCCTGCCTCAGTCTCCCAAGTAGCTGGGACTACAGGCACCCACCACCATGCTCGGTCAATTTTTTGTATTTTTAGTAGAGACGGGGTTTCATCGTGTTAGCCAGGATGGTCTTGATCTCCTGACCTCCTGATCCCCCTGCCTCAGCCTCCCAAAGTGCTGGGATTGCAGGCGTGAGCCACCACGCCTGGCGGAAAGCTTCTTAACAATGCTAAGAAACTTTAAAAAAACTATATAAAAAACAAAGCTTAGAAAATATGGCATTTATCCCTATCACATAAACATTTAAATTAGTGTAAATCAACAAAATCAACCATAACATTTCTTGAGATTTATACTATTTATTGTTTATCTGTGGACTTTTGAAACATGAATTTGTCTAGTCACAAAGACATTGTGTTTGTGACAAACACAAATACTATATGTATGCAAAAGTGTATATTAAGTAATTGATATTTTCTCACAGTTAATCTATGGAGTATTTTCTGCAGCCATGTTATATATTTCACAGATCTTCTATTAATTTTCAAAATGAAAAAGCAACACAATTTTTCATAAACGTTACATATATATTTACTAAATTAAATATGTATGAAGCCAAATAATTTATTAGTAGAAAGCAAAAAAACATTTTATAACCTAGTTTTTTTATGGAAAATGCTTGTGTTATTCCTTCAGTTTTAAAATAATTATGCTGTCATTGAGCTATGAGCTTGATTTTCCAAACAGCAGTGATAATTTGTGGATCAGATATTAAGATGATGATTAACCATGTTTGAGAGAAAGAGCTAGATCCTTTCTTCTGTTGATAATGTTTTTCAGTGGGTTTATCTGGTGCTAGATCTGATATGTTTTTCCTTTTATTTAAGATAATTTTTAACTTAAATGGGTAACTGTTTTCCCATTTAATTCTTGTAGTGAGAGAAAAGCTAAGTGACTTTAATTTTAAGGTATAAATTCATCTCTAGGAAAATAGTTTGAGGGAACTATGAGAGTTTGAAATATCTGACTGCTACTTCCGCAAACTCAAAAAGAAAATATAAGGTAAAATATGCAACAGTTCTGAAAACTAGGAAAAAGGTATATTAACCTGTAGAAACTTTGAGAATGCAACAGATACAATGCAGATAGGTTCAGACTAGAGAGGGCCTCACTTGTTAATTTGGAAATCAAATTTCCAGAAACAAAATATGGCTTTTGAAAAAACAAAAATAAAAAAAAAAAAAACCAAGGGGATTCTTGATCCCAGAATAAATTCCTGCATTAGATTCGGAAATGAAAACAGAGCCAGCCTGAGCAACTTGTGTTTTTCAGACAGCGTAGTCTTCTTTGCCTAGGCACCAGACTTTCCTACAGCCACGTGGTTACCATAATGACTGCATTAAGTTACCTGATGTAGTCCAGGTCAACTGTTTCTTCCCAGGTTATTGAACATAAATTTGGAAGTACTGTGGATCAGGAATTATCCACATGCAAATAGCCCTTCTCTACCAAGAAGGAAGATGGCTAATATGTGGAGAGACAGAATGATAAAAGCCAGGGAGAAGTCAGACTGCTTCATTCTCTTCTTTCAGTTCTTTTTATGATCCAGTTGGCACACTTGCTCTTCCTAAGGTTTAGTTGCATCTAATCTTCCAACACATTGTCACTTTTGAAAGTAAGTTAAAGTAGAACTTCTATCACCTACAATGAGGAGAGTCCTACATAACACAAAAGGAATACTCAGCTAAGATCACTTCAGATACTGAAAAGACGCCAATTTCCAGGGCAGCCTCAATTGTCTGCAATAAATGGAAGCCTATGGTGGCAGCCCAAGCTAATCCCTTCAGCACCGGGTACAGAGGTTGGCACTGCAAAACACTGATGGCCAGACAGATTCTCTCCTCACATAATGTATATTTTTTCAGGGGAAATTAATAATTAAACAAGTAGTTACAGTCTATTAAGAAGAGTACTGTGTTGTTGGAAATGCAGAATGATATGGGAGCATAATAAAGGGCAGCTGTATAGGGATCAGGGTGAAGAGGTGAAAGGCAATGAGCAGGAAGAGTATTCTGTAGAGAATGAAGACCATGTACAATGGTTGGGGGTGAGAGAATAATTCATTTCATCACCTGAAATAGTTTATTATAGATGCAGTGCAATCAGAGGAAGGGGGTAGTATGGAGGAAGCCTGGACATATAAACAATGCACTCATTTCAGGAAGAATTCAATAATAGTTTTTTAACAGCATGGCCTTTATTAAAAGCCTGATAAGGAGGTGTCCTTTTTTACCCAATAATTGAATGGTATTTTATTTTAGAAAAATCACTTTATCCACTGTGGAGAGAAAGAATTGAAGGTGGTTGTGATTAAATGTAGTAAGGCTAGTAAAGAGGTTATCACAGTAATCCACACAATAGAAATTAAAATGAAAAAACTTGGAAATTGGTATTTTGAGGGAGTAACAAAGAAGGATGAGTAAAAAAATGATACTTTTATTCTGTTTTGGCCAATTGAATAGTGGCATTCACTGTGATGGGCAAATCAG
Source organism: Macaca mulatta (assembly GCF_049350105.2). Classification (NCBI taxonomy): domain Eukaryota; kingdom Metazoa; phylum Chordata; class Mammalia; order Primates; family Cercopithecidae; genus Macaca; species Macaca mulatta. The sequence goes on along the minus strand of NC_133410.1, from coordinate 164,805,748 downwards.
AGAAGATAGAGAGAGAGATTAATGTTTCACATTTAAATGTTAATTTTGAGGTGGGCATTTAAGTGTAGCTATTGTCTGGGAGAGAATAGCATCAGAGACTCTAGAGATATAGCTTTATGAAACTATTATGTTGGTGCAAAAGTAATTACAGTTTCTGCTATTACTTTTAACAAAAACCACAATTATTGTTGCACCAAAAAAAAAAAAATACATTATATTTAATAGTTCTTATCATGAGAAAAACCAAACAGACTTATCCATGAATTTTGAAAAAAGAAGTGGCTGGATCTGTTGGGTCTGGACCTGTGCATACGAATTACAACAAAATTAGGAAGAAATATTGCAGAAATCATCTAATAAAATTTTCCATGTTTCTGCCTCCCTCCCAACTCTCCTAAATGAACTAACAAACAAGGCTCCTAACTCGAGATTGAAGAATCAGTCTCAATTCTATCTAAATGTTAAAGAAAAAGCCCCAGAAAAGTTCAGCAACCTTCTTTATGAAAGCAATCCTAGGGTAAAATTTGATCCAGAATTCAACAGAGGTCATATAGTATATACATAAAAATGAAGCCTATATGTGTCTATGAAAATATTCTATAGCAAACATAGTAAAAGAACATAATATAAAAGAAAGAATCACTACTTACAACAAACGGAAATCTCATATAGCATCTGCTTTATAATCAATATAATGTAATTATTGTGAAATAAAGAAGGAAAGGGAGATGACAAGAAAAATACAATGGGATTAAAAGTGAATTGAATTATAAAGAAGCAGACATTTAAATGATTCTAAGTGAGATATTTGGGAAACTTTTTGAAAAAAAGAATGTGGTATTAAAATTTTGAAATATAATTGAAGTAATAAATAGCAGAATTATAAAAACCGATAATCATATCACCGATGTGGGAAACAGTCTTGAAAGAACGTAGACTCTGATTCCCAGAGAACTAAATTTGGCTTTAGTTTGACGGGATTTGATTAAGCACTTAGTATAGTCTTTTGAATACAGAAATCCTTTTCTACTTAAAGCTAGCAGACCTGTGAACAACTTTGTCAGGTTCACGTCCTATAATGGGAAAAATGACAACAAAAAAACCCACACACAAAAAACATTTCTATGAGAGACTGATGGACTTTGTTTAAAAATTTTTAAAAAGGAACACATTCTGTAAATGAGTCACTAAATACAGAAATTTTTAAAATGTAAAAAAAAGAAAGAAAATTTTCCATTGTGCATAGGAATATCCAGAAGCAAATGATGAATCCACAGATAAATGATGTTCCTGATTAGCAAAGGGAAGGGTATCACCATGGGACTACTTAGTAGAAGTAAGCTTTCATGATCTGAATTGAGATGTGAATCTACAGTTTCCCATATAATCACATGGATAAGTAATCAAAATCAGAATATATTCTGAGAAAAGTCTAACATCTTAAAGAAAAATTTAACAATATTTTAAGGATTGAGGAGCAAACAAAACAAAGTAAAACTGAGCCATGGTGAAGCTTTTGGTCTGTCAGTATTAAAGCAAAAACTCTGTAGGAAAGGCCTAAACCAACTTGAAAAATTTTAAAATATTTCTCTGTAGGCGATTTTAGTACAGAGCGAGCAAAAAAGAAGAGCTGGAACTGATAAATAATAAAGTGTGACAAAGGTGATTATAAATAGTGTTAATAGTTTGCGTGAAATCTTCAGATGAATAGATGGATTTAAACAAAAATGGGTTCACAGTGCTGTTTTGCTTGTTTTTTAATTGCCTTCTTCAGATTGTCAAAAATGAAAAGGATAGCACTTGTTATGTATTCAAAGAAACAGGTTAAATCACACATTACTTGAGATGGGGAATGATTTAACGTAAGCTTTAGAAAGGCAGTTTTAATATGCCTCCTTGGTCTCAAAACTATATATTCTCACTAACCCCTAGTTTCCATTTTCAAGGAAAAAATTAATTATGAAACTAAAAATACAATATTTTGTTTTAAAAGATATTTGCATGTAAGTGAAGTACAAAATCTAGAAACCAACACATCAAAATATTTACAACTTTATTTCTAGATTGTAGAGTTATTGGCCATCTATTTTTCGTATTTACTTTTATTTTTGGAATCAGTTACAATCACCGTATATTTACCAATAATTAGAAAAATGATTAAAATCTTTAAAAAGTTAATTGCTTAAAGACATGAAACTTAATCTCCTTTCTCTTTATTTTCTTAAATGTCTTGCTGTATGTTGCCCAAATATTTACTTACTTGTACAACTATGTAAATGTAAATGTTCACAAAAATAGAACTGATATTGGTCTTGGTGCTATCAGAATTTATGTTTTATTTTCAAAATTAATGACTCTTAGAAAATTAATTTTTAACAGAGTTCTCAACAATACTGAGCAAAGCATATCACAGCCTGACACAAAAGAAAAATTAAGTAACATTACTCCCTATTTACTTGAAAGTGGATATTTTATCATGAATCTTTTTCACTATTTTTGTGGGGTTTTGTTCAATACTGCATTGAAATATTATCTGGACGACTGAGTTTGGAGGTCTCTCTTACATTTTACTCTTCGAGGCAAGTGCCTTACTCTGGTCACTCTAGTTCCTGTCCTGGATCTCAGTCCCTTATCCTCATTACCACATTCCCCACTACCATCCTGCTCACTGTCTCCAAAAAGGAAAAGGGAAGGGATAGAGAAAAAGTGATAAGTGCATTTTATATAATTAAATCCTGTACACTAATATATAGTTTAAAAAAAAAAACTACAAATTCCTTAGAATGATCTGTTGATTTTCTTTATGGAATTCAATCAAAGTTTATCATCAGTATCATCCAAATTAATGACAAAATAGATGAAAGAAAGCTTATTACAAGTTTGACAACTGTTTTCAGAAGTATAAGGTATGCTGCCGCTAGGAGATGATCAAACAAATCCTACATTGTTCAATTTAATCTTGTTTAAACTACTGTCATCACATTTACTGGGGGAATTTTTGTTCTTTTTGTTTGATTATTATCCATCTGAGTAGAAACAAAATTTTGCTTTCCAAATATTATAAAGGGCAATATATATGTTCTAGATCACAGCACCCATACGCTTACTGCGTACAAGCGCTATAAAAACTAGATTAGAAAGATCTGACTGCATCATGCACTCTGCATAAAACTGGATTTATCAGGAATTCATCAACATGTGATGATTTATACTGTTTCGTATGAAAAGGGAAAGGAATGGGCCCTTTTAATTACTGTGACCTATATCTGTAGATCTAGCTATAGCCATCATGTTGGTTGAAAACTAATCAACTATATATTCTTCTGGGCACCAAAGTTTTGTATCCACTAATAGCGTCATGTGTATCATTTCTCTCTGAGCATCTTGTTAAAACCCTTGCAATATAATTTGAACTGTGTGTTAAGTTTGACAGGTATAAAGCTGTGGATCTACAGTTTGGGGGATATCTCATTGTTTATCAACTGTCATTCTGGTAGTATAATGAAAGGTCTGTTTTGCCTAGTATATTTTTTTCTCACAAAAAAATTTTTTTTTGTTCCTTTGTATGCTGATACTGAAACAGGAAAGGTTCCCTTGTTCCCCTTACAGGGCGTGTGATAGGGGTGTGGCTCGCTTCTTCAGCGTCCTCCTGCTCAAGCTTCTAGGGAATCATACAGACGGGCAGGCAGTGGAGCTCTCACCCCACGCAGTGTCTAGTGGTGAACGTTCACAGCCGAAGCCCTAGGGGGCATGTGTTACAGGGTGCTTTTAGTTTAGCGGTCCATAGGCAGCTTGTGTTAATCAGCTCCATTTCTAAGATCCCCCTTCCTTATCACAAGGACAGAGGGCTTTCTGCATCCCAGGGTTTCTTGCCTTGGTGTACCAGAAGAATCAGATCACACGTGGGCTCGGAGAATGAGTGCAAGGTTTTATTGAGTATAAGTCGCTCTCCTCCGATGGGGCAGTCGAAGGGAGATAGTTTTCCCCTGGAGTTGCGCCACTCGGGGGGCATCCGGCTCTCTTCCAACTGCCCCCACCAAACTCCACCTCGTTCCACCGGTAGATGCCCTGCCAGTGTGCCAGCATCTGTCAGTGTCCTCGTCCACTGGCAGGCTCTCCACGACCAGCCACTTGTGTCTTCTGCCACCGATGTGTTCCTCACGACATCCAGCTGTTTGTGTCTCTGCTTTGCTAGGGTCTTAGGTTTTCATAGGCCCAGGATTCGGGCGTGAGGGGCCATGGTATTCCTGGGAAATGCAACATTTGGGTGCGAAAGCAGGAGTGCCTGCCCTCAGTTAGGTCCGTGGAGGTGGAACCCAAGCCAGGGTGCTCTCCTCTACCCAGCATTTCCCTTCCCCAACTCCATATCATTTAAAGGGACCACGCTCTTCCCTTCCCAGCACTCCCATATCAATACTGTAATTCTATCTTTCAATCATGCAAGTTTGAAAGAAGAAAGCATAAAACATTTTGATTTAACTCCTGTGTTCTACTGGTTCTCTTGCTGATGGAAGTTAGATTTGCTTCTATTGGAACCTAAGTTTCCACAGGTAATACAGTGCACTTGAAGAAAAGTTTCCCACCAGATTAATTTGCCAAAGCCAGGTTATTCACAGTAATAAAGTTTTAAGGAAAAGGCTTAAGCATGTCGAATCTCACCTTAACACGAAGCTTGTCTTGCTAAACGACCCTTATGGAAACACAAAACCACAAGCCTGAAACTTCTGTCAAAGCACTGTGAACCATAGTCGGCTTTTGGAGACCAGGGAATTTGGAGTCAAAATGACAGATTCATACCACCTGGTCAGTCTGTTATTTTTAAATCCAGCCCAGGATTATAATTAGTGATACATACAGCACAGAGATTCTCTAAAGAGGCATAATGGCCTAGGGGGGCCAGTGAATCAGTCCTGGGATTGAATCCTACAGCCCTCAGCCCTGTCACAGGCTAGATGGGATATTGTTATGACCTATGTCAATTTGGTTTTTCAGAACTATTTAGTTACTTTATAAAATACTATTAACAGAGGGTGAGTTTTTTGTTGTTGTTGTTGTTATTTGTTTGCTTTTTTTTTTTTTTTTTTTGGCTTATCCAAAGCTTACTATCGGGTGGCATGTTACAATGGAAAAAAATCTCAGATCAAATCTAAGAGACATTAAATATTTATCATTAAGTAGGCAATAAAACATTCACTCTTCCTATTATGTAAACTCAATGAAATCCTGGTCTCTGAACTTGTAGCTAGATATGACAATATATTGCCTAAATTTTTTACCAGGATAGCTGCCAGTTTAGGCTAATGAGAGAACTTATTTATTTATTTATTCATTTATTTTTTCAAGAGTCCTAAGTGGCCCAAAGCAGAACGGAGAGTCCCAAGGGTCATTTTGAATCATAGATGTAATTAGGCTCACTCCATTCCTACACTCTACTCATGCAAGGCCAGCTGCGCTCCTGAAATGGGAAAAGTTCCCTTCCCCCTTGCAGGGCCTGTGGTGGGGGTGCCTCTTGCTTCTTTGGTGCCTGGCAGCTCAAACCTCTAGGGGAAGCATGCAGACAGGCAGGTTGTGGTCCTGGGCTCCAACCCCATAGCAATGTCTAGGGGTGGATCTTTATAGCTCCTGAAGCCCCAGTGGGTGTGTGCTACAGTGTGCTATTTTAGTTTTGCCATCTGTAGGCAGCTTGTGTTAATCAGTTCAAATCGATCATGTGCCTTATTGCAAGAACAGAGGGCTTTCTGTATCCCAGGGTTTTTGTCTCGGTATACCTGAAAAATTGGATCACATGTGGGCTTGGATAATGAGTTCAAGGTTTCACTGAATGGTAGAAGTAGCTCTCAGCAGAGGGATGGGGAGCCAGAAGAAGGATGGAGTGAGAACGTGGCTTTCCCCTAGGGTTGGGCTGCTCAGTGGCCAAACTCTCCTCCAATGGCCCCGGCCAAATTCACTTTGGTGCCACGTCATTCGCCTGTCTGCTGTTGTCTGCTGTGCCTGTTGGTGTGCTCTTCTGCTCCTCTGCTCCTCTCCATGTCCAGCTGTCTGTGTGCTCTTCTGCTGTGGTGTTCCTCTCAACGTCCAGCCACTTGTGTCTGTGCCTGCTAGGGTCTTGGAATTTTTATACGCACAGGATGTGGGAAGTGGCAGGCCAGGGTGGTCTTGGAAAATGCAACATTTGGACATGAAAACGAGAGTGCCTCTCCTCACCTACGTCTGTGGGCACAGGCCCAAGGGTGGAGCTGTCGCCAGGGACCCCACCTTTCTCTACTTAGCACTTTCCTGCCCCCTCCCGTATTACTCCCATGATATTTTCAGCCCATTCCCCTATCTTAAACACCAACTTTTTCACCAATGAACGGTAACTTCTAGCATTTCTATGTTATTTAACAACCATTCAACATTTTGGAAAGAAAGACAAGATTAGAAACAGCGTATTCTGGAGCGCTTGGACTTCTGTTTTTATGTTGCTGTTATTTTAGGGTTTTGTTTTTGTTTTTTATTTCCAAATGTTAACTAAGCAAGTACTTTTTCAGTCACCCAGAGTGTATATTTCTAATTAGAATACTTAACATATTAACTAATTGCTCCTATGATGTAAATTGAAATAAATATACATATCTCTCTTATTTTGTTTGGACTTTTTGACAAAATACTATGGTATTAACAACAGAAAGTTCTCACAGTTGGAGGCCAGCAAGTCTAGGATGAAGGTTCTAGCTGACTTGCTGTCTGGTGAATGCCTGCTTCCTCATAGAAAGCTGTGTTCTTACACAAGCTCATGTAGCACAAGGAGCTAGTGAGTTCTCTGGGGTCTCTTTTATAAGGTCATTAATCCCGTTATGGGGGCTCTGTCTTCATGACCTAATCACCTCCCAAAGGCCTTATCTCCTAATACTATCATTTTGGTGATTAGCATTTTAATATATAAATTCGAAGGGGAAGACATTCAAACCACAGCAATGTGCTACTGTCAAGGTTGAGGTATTTTAATTAAATATAAATTACAAACAATAGAACAATTTTAAAGTAAATACATGAAATTTAAATAAATAAATATGTTACTACTTATAATAATAAATATAAGTTACCAATAACTAATAACAACCTTACTGACATCTGCTATTTCTAACATTTCAATAGTAGTCATTCTGACTGGTGTGAGATGGTGTCTCACTGTGGTTTGGAATTACATTTCTCCAGTGATGCTGAGCATTGTTTCATGTGCTTGTTGGCCTCATGTATGTCTTCTTTTGAAAAGTATCTGTTCATATCCGTTGCCCACTTTTTAATGGGGTTGTTTGTTTTTTAGTAGTAAATTTGCGTTACAAGCTCTCTCTGAGCATCAGTTTCTTTATCTTTCGTTGTTTTAAATGTCCAGTGAAAGTAGACTGTAAAAGTATATTAGATAGGAAGTAACCTATCTTTTTGCTCTTTTTCTATTATTCTAAGGGAGTTAGCAGTCAGCTTGCTCCCATGAAATATCTGACAATGTTCCAGATACACAAAATAGATGATAGGAAAGTAAGCATTTATAATTTATTGAGTACCTGCAGTCGGCCATTCCCTCTGGTCCTCCTTACAAACCCACGATATAGGCATTGCGGCCCCCCTCTTTTCTAAGAACAGTCCTCATCCTGTGCACCATGCCTGTCCTGAACCCATATCAGAGGATCTCCTCTTTTAGGATAAAAATTGTTCAAGGTGGAGGGGAAAAACATTCTTTGGAAGTTTCAGAATTTAACTACAGTGACTAAAGGTGACTATTGCCTGCAGTCCACTGTGGCATGAGACAAGGGCTGTATTAGTCATATTAGCCAAGAGTAACAGAATTAGGAGGTAAGCACTGTTCTTGTTTGTTTGTTGTTTGTTCGTTTTTTGAGATGGAGTTTTCCCTCTTGTTGCCGAGGCTGAAGTGCAGTGGCGCAATCTCGGCTCACTGAAACCCCTGCCTCAAGTGATTCTCCTGCCTCAACCTCCCGAGTAGCTGGGATTACAGGCACCCACCACCTCGCCCAGCTAATTTTTGTATTTTTAGTAGAGATGGGGTTTCACCATGTTTGCCAGGCTGGTCTTGAACTCTTGACCTTGTGATCTGCCAACCTCGGCATCCCAAAGTGCTTGGATTACAGGCATGAGCCACTGCTCCTGGATGCTAATATAGTCCAGCACAGCTAGACAGTGTTCTGGAACTCAATTCAAGCCATGATCTCATCTCTGTGAAGATATAATAAATGGCTTGCTAACCATTTTATGGGTTTTACTCATTTAGGGAATGCTGATCTCTGATGTAAATGGAATTTTTAAAAGTTTAAAAGGATGAGATATCACTCAGTAATTTAATGTTACCTTTATCAAGTGAGATGCAATTAAAATAGGCACACAAAAAATGAAGAGAAAAAAATGAAGTGGGCTTTAGGAGTGGACATACCTGCTTATACTCTTACCTTGGTACTAAGGAATGACTTAGACCCTACAAAGACAAGAACCCAATATTAATATATTTTGACTAGTTGTTTCCAGGCCCTGGATATAAAAATAAATAAATTTTTATTTCCAGAAATCCCCTACATTAGATTTAATTTTTAACAATGTATGCGTTATAGAGATTATGCAATTATCTGAGAGTAGAGAAAGACTAAGTAAATCAAGGGAAACCCCAAGGAAGTGTATAAAAGTACCCCAAACTTTTTACCAAGTGTTTCTTTTACTTCTAAGATTAAGAAGTTTCACATCTTCTTATCCTCAGGATTACATAGGAGCAGAAAAAAAAATCAAGAATATACAACTGGATTTGGCTTCCACAGATGCACCATCTGTCTCTCCCCGTTCTTTCCATTTTTGGCAGCATTGTGAAACCCAGCTTCCTGGAGTAGTGCCACCAGAGCAGATTGTGCAGGTGTGGGCTCCCAGCATAGACACGTCCTCCGATGTTAGAGGAGAGGACCCACTCAGCAATCTCTTGCTCCAGTTGGCCAACTTCAGAAGTTACAATTCAAGGGCTGCTTCTCAGCAAGTTTGAAATCATGGGGAATACTGTATTCCTTGTACTAGTTTTCCCAGTGATGTCAATAGGATTATATCTCTCCAATAAATGAATGGTTTAGAACTGTAAAAACCGCCTCTTCATTGGCATGTCATGCTGAAGGATTCCCATTACTCACAGGGAGAATGAAATAAGCTGAGAACGCCCCAGCAGCTTGTCATCCACTGCAGACCCCTCGATGATGTCACAGAAACAACAGTGGAAAGAGTGTGTCTGTGCCTTAACCAGGAGGTCACCTTAGCTTAGGATGGACGTCAGCCTTCGACTTGACATTTCATTAAAAGTGTTTTTGTTGTTGTTGTTGTCGTTGTTTTTTCCTGATGATTCACTGGGAGGTAAAATGCAATTGAAAAGATATGTATAAAACAGGTGAGATTTTTTTTTCCCCATCTGCCTCTTAGGAAAAGTAACTATTTTGATAGCCCAGTTCCTTTACTGTTTGTTTTTGCTACTGTTTTTATTGGGTGGCCATGGACCAGGCATCAGGACTTGGGTTGAGAGTCAGGAAACTGTAGTTCCTGCCCTGGCTCTGCCCTGGGCTCACAGCAACTTACTCATATTTCACTGCAGAGCTTTTCTCTGTGGCAGATGAAATTGCCCCCGCCTCCCAGAAAAGTTCTGGGAATTCATGAAATCTTTGATGTGCTCTTCAGAGAACTCAGGTTTGTACTAGAAAGATAAAATGTATTCCATTTGGAGAAAATCAGAAGGCGGCAACAGATTTTAACTTGGAAAACATATTAAAAGGCAGAGAGAGCAATAGAAAAACATAAGCCCTCTACTATGTTCATCTTCATTCCTGAATGAAACAAAGAATTGCTTGATGTGCTTTAATCCAGTGCCTCTAACCTAATGTCTTTCTCATCTTTCACTTGCATAATACACTATAAAGCATTTATATTAAACGCAATGCCAGGTTATTGTTTGATTTTTTCCTCCCTCCCTCCCTCACACACAAAAATAAAACATCAGCATTCATTTATAGATCCATATTTAATCAGACACTTGCAATACTTATTTGATCATTCTCTGAAAAATGCCATAACTTCCCACTCTGAGATCACTTTCATATTTAAAAATCATTCCATTACAAAATGGAAGCTCTGTCTTCTATGTCATTTTTTATCAAATGGGACCCATTCGATTTTATTTACTGAGATGGTTTACTTATTTCCTGGAATCTGATTTTATAATTCTTCCCCCTCTGGACCTTGTGAAAATGAAACTTTTGACCTTCCTTCCCTAAAGCTTTTTAGGATGGGGAGCCAACTGTGTGTGATGGATGGTTTAGATGACAGTGAATCTCAAAAGCTTACACACAGGGTGGTCTAGGTAAATTTGGAAATTCCATTCACCTCTAGAATTCAAATGCATCAAGCTAAGGGTATATGAGTGTGTAGCTTTGTGTGTGAAAGTGTTTAGGGAGTTTTAAGTTAATATAATTCCATCCTGCTATTTGAAAATAATGTAGTCCAGTATAAACTGCTAGTTGACCCAGACTCTATTGCCCTAAAAGAAAAATTAGAACCAAGCAAGTTTCCCATTTAATTCAACCCTCTAAGATGCATTGACAAACAAAACAAACTTCAAAGCAAACTACCACAGCTTTCTCTCAACTTTGCCAACTCACTTTACAGGCAGCTGAGTACTTTGAACTTTTAATTTCGTTTCCAAAGCTTAATTGGGAGCAACTAAACCATTCCCAATTTAATATCACCAGCCTATAAATTGCAGCTGAATACAGTGATTGGATCACAAAAATGATGAAGCATTGCTCTTTGAAGTTTGGCAGTTAATGCTTCTCAATCTGTAAGACTTCAAAGGGGCAAGTTGGGCCCTTCCATCACCTTTGCTTACCTGGCCAGTTCTCAGCACAACTTCATAAACAGGCTAGAGGCACTTGTGTTCTGCTAATGAGAGCACATCCATGTTTTAAACAGTAAACTTTAAACTTAGTTTCCTACCTGCAAGTCATTCAAAAGAAACCTAAATTTACGTTCTTAATAATGAATGTGCTCCCTTTCTATTCATTTATCTGCGTCCATATAATTTTCTTGCAGATATTCGTTATCCTGCCTCTGAAATATTAAGATTTATTTCTATTCAACATAAAGTTTCATGATTTAAAAAAAAAATCCTTTAAAGTTTTACTATGATTCCTACACTTAGATACTGCACTATTACTTTTTTCCCGTATGTCTACTGCCTCGCTAACACACACACACACACACACACACACACACACCCCTGGGACTTTACCTCTCTATTTTTATTTACCTTTTCATTCTTGAAGCTTCTGCAAACATTTAAAGTGTCTGGTTATTCACTGATTTGTTATTAACACTTCTGTGATGGAAGAGTGTTTATTCATCACAAACTTTTAACTATCGAGAGATTCTCCATTTGAGGTCTAATATCAGAATAAGAATTTAATTGTTAAATGTATTTAAGGGAACCTTCAACCTGAGAAGAAACTCCTGGCAGTTAGGTAGGATAGCTATCCAAGTGCCTGACCTGGACACTTTATAAACTAGTCTGTCCAAGAAGGTTTAGATGAAACCTTGTCTGGAAGTAGTGGAATGAACTGAAGTCCCACAGCATCCTTTGATTCTACACTAAGCAGGGCCCAGACCACACACAAGCACTTTTTATAATGTTGATTCCTTGAATATCTGTTTTCTTTATGGAGCAGATGGGAAGACAGAAAAAGCACTTTTTATCATAACAGAGTCTTACAAATGAAAATGATTTTACAATACAGATAAAATTGCTACAATAAAAGATAAAATATTTATATGTATCAACTTGATATGGAATTTAGTCCAAAGTTAAGAATAAAGAGTAAGAAAGGTGTATGGTTTCTGCCTCGTCTGGTTCAAGAATGTTTATCATCTCCTAAGTTGCTCTACCATGAGTTGTTTTGTTGTCTTGGTGGATGTTGGAAGCATGTTGCTTATGTTTAGTCTGTACCATTACAGATTTTGTGGTCTGGTTTTGACTCAGAAGGGTAATTCCAAATAAGGAATCATAAGAATTTATAAGCTCAGCACTGTGGGACGAACATATGTTATGTTCAAGCAAAGGGAATTTCCTTAAAATGATGAACTCATGGCTGTGATATTTCTGTGACCCAAGAATGATTTGTAAACAGGTCTAGGAAAGAATATAATAAGTTTCCTTCCATTTCCTTGCAAGGGCCAAGAAGCTATGTCTACTAAAAGCCGGTTTTGCAAATTTGTCAAATTTTAAGGAAGACTTTTCAGAGCACACAGGTACTCATGAGAAATTAACAAGTATAGTCCAGACCAAAGATAAAGAGCACTTACATCATGGTAACCTGAAGCATCTCCATGTTCAAACAGTACTTTTATTTAATATGTTCCTTACGAAGACAGAAATTGAGAAAAGTAAACTCGCCCTAGATGATGCCATACCCCTTTTCAAAAACCCTTTTTTCGGAAATGTTCATTCAGTTTTTCCTCTTCCAGGATAATCCTACTGTACTCCAACTACCCAAGTTTACAATAAATAAAATCTCTTTTTGCCCTTATGTTTCTATGCTATAAGTAATTGAAGTTGTCTGAGAGTTAATAGGTTCAACAAGATATAACCTACATTAGCATTAACTAATTGAGTATATAGAAATATTTCATTAATAAAAATAAAAAAAAAACATTATATACTAAGTCCCTATTATATAACGGCATTCTGCTAGGTACTTCATAGACATTATTTCAATCCACTCACAATATGTCTGCAAGATATTTTGTCTGCATTTTACATAAGAGAAAACTGAAACTCAGAATTATTCAGCAAATCTTGCAATGAAGAATTAAAGTTTACATAACTAGCAGTGGAGAGAGGAGGGACTGAAGCCAAGGCTCACTAACTCTAAGGTTTATGGGATTTCCATTATACTCCATTTCCTCTCACGATTTCCCTGCACCGTATAACAATGTTAAATCCCCAAACAAAATCTCGACAAACATGTTTTTCCTGAGTCATTATTCTATTTCATTTTCCCTCTCTCTTTTTCATAGTCAATTTTTAAAATATAGTTATTTCACTAACTGCCTCTCCTTCCTTACCTGGCTTTTGCTCCTTACTTTGGCTCAATTTGGTTTGCACCACAAATCCTATGCTAAAAGTTCTCTTGCTAATGTTATTAACAACTTACTCATTAATTATCTAGTGGCCACTTCTCACATCTCATCTAACTGAGCTTATCTCTAGCATTTAGCACTGTTGACAATTTTCCATTCATGAAGACATTTCTGGAATTCCAAAACATTCTCCTGCTCTTTCCTCTACTTTTAAAACTCAGTCTATTACATTATCTTAATATTGAGCCAACTTCCTCTGGATATTTTACAAACTTCCTCAGTGATCTCATCAACTGCTTTTAACTACCAAACTAATATTTAAATTTAAACTTCTAATCTAGTACTCCCTGCCAGTTTCACCCCCACATATAAAAATGCCATCTTGAATTGGTCACTTATTTTTCCTTAATATCCTCAAAATCAACAAGTTTCAAAAGAACTCATCATTACTGCTCTTCTAATCCATCCATCCTAAATTATCTATTTTAATAAATGAGTTCAAATATATTTTGGAAACCCAATCCAAAAATCCCCTATCATGGACTACTTCTCGTAATCTACATATCCAATATCTATATTTCATATATCCAATCAACGGTTTTACCAGTTTACAATTTCTCGAGTCTATCATTTCCTTTTCATTTGAACTTCTTTTTCTTGACTTCAACTCTGATTTCACATACAACAATTTTTTTACCGGTATCTGTGCTTCTAGACTTATCATTCTCTCATTGCATTCTGCACATTGAAGCCTAACTCCTGTGTTTAAAGTTACTCAATCGCTTTTTACTTTCCTTGATGTAAAATTCAAAATGTTTAGAAAGACAGTTATGGCCCCACATGATCTAGCCCAGGGCTTAGCAAACATTTTCTGTAAAAAGCCAAATACAAAATATTTTAGGCCTTGCAACCACAAGGTCTCTGATATAGTTACTCAGCTCTACTATTGGGCCAAAGCAGTTGTGGACCTATGTAAATAAATGGGCATGGCTGTGTTTCAATAACATTTTATTTACAAAAATAGATGTCATGCCACATTTGGCTGGAAAGCTGCCATTGGCCAACCCCTGATCTAGCTAGCACCCACCTACTCCTTCAGTTTAACTTTCCTCATTCCCTGCCTCTCATGTTGTGCTCCAACCAACATCAACTATTTTGAGTTTCTTGACTTGTCATGCTTTTTTGTGCCTCTAAGTCTTTTTTGTTTGTTTGTTTCTGAGACAGAGTCTTGCTCTGTCACCAGGCTGGAGTGCAGTGGCGCAATCTTGGCTCACTGCAGCCTCTGCCTCCTGGGTTCAAGATATTCTCGCACCTCAGCCTCCCGAGTAGCTGAGATTACAGTTGTGCCTCTACGTCTTTATACGTGCTGTTGCTTCCTTCCTTCTAGAGGAATATTCTTCTAAACTTTCTTCTCAAGCACAGTTTCTACTTACCTCTCAAAATTCAGCTAAAATATGACCTTTCCAGGAGGGTTTCCTCAAATTTTCACATGCCAGCTTCCATATGTTACCATATAATTTTTCACACACTGATCTAATTTTCAATTTAGCTGTATTTCCCACTACCCTATTGTGATGTCACTAATAGCAAGGACTATGGCTTTTATCTTATTATTTTCCAAGATCTCTGGACACTGTTTTGTATGGTAGATGTTATAAATTCTTGTTAGTAAATGAATTAAAACACATGCACGTGTATTTTGAAATCCATTCATGATCAGGCCAGGTGAGGAGAGAGGACTTTCAGTGATTGCTTAGAAAGGAAAGCTATTTGGGACAGAAGACACCTGTCAGAAAATTTCAAATCTCTTCATAAAGGCCACTATCAATTTCAACAACCTAAGACCTCATAAACAAATGGCTGCCATCCTTAGCTGTTTCACTGATATATGCTTCCCAGAAAAACACCCAAAGATGTGACCTACAGAAACTAAACTGCATGTTCCTCATTTGGGACACTATTCAAGGATCAAGATTCTATTTCTAAAAATATCTGGATTTGTAGACAAAAAAATTCATCTCTGTAACAGAGGGATTAATTTTTAGAACATCTGGCATCTGAAAACATAAAAGGAAAAAAAATTTAACCAGGTATATTAAAGAGAAACATGTAAAGTAGAAAAACAGAAGCAAGGATGAGCAAGTCTGTGTGAAATACTTTGATCAAGAAAACACTTTTACATGAATTATTTTCATTAATACAGGTATCCATATTTAAGAAGACAGTGAATCTACTTTGGTTCCAAATGAAATTACTTTGGTGAAATTCTATTGTCACAGACAGACAGCCCTGATATACATGTGGTACTCTTGCCCTACTGTTAAGAATAAAATATTTATGTTATCACTTGCCACTGCAGTCCATATACATCCACACACATACATACATTATGTATGTGCATATATGTATGTATATTTGTGTGTGTGTGTGTATGTATGTGCACTTCCTTAAAAGCAACGCGTATGTGTGTATACACACACTCTCATTTATCTTCTATTTCCTGGAAGAAGAGGCAGAAAATGTTAAGTAATTTATACATGGTAACATAGTTCACAAATGGTGTTGTGTATACATGCAGTCCAGTGCAAAACCAGCACTCTGAATGCATATACGCAGCACTTCAACACTGTTATTGACAGATGAGTCATAAAACATGTTGCTGATTAAAAAATAAGCTTATGAAATAAAAGTCAGCTGAATGAGGACTGCAGTGGCAACTGATAACATAAATATTGCATTCTTAATGATAGGGCAAGAGTACCTCATGTCTATCAGGGCTGTCTGCCTGCGACAACAGCATTTAAAAAATAACTTCATTTTGAACCAAGTAGAGTCACTGTCTTCTTAAATACACGTATGTATGTGTGTGTGTGTGGGAATATGTGTGTGTATGTATGTGCACTTCCTTAAAAGCAGCATGTACATATATGTGTGTGTATATATATACATACACACACAAAAATGTATATATATGTAAATGTGTCTAATTATAAAGTCACATTACATTTTGGGGTCACATTACCTTATATAGTACAATGAAATCATTTGACTGGCAAAAATTTATGTCACATTCTCCCCCAATTAAAATAATGACAATAATAATAGCAATAACAATAAAAGCAAAAACTCATAGAGAACTTACTATGAGGCAAACACTGTTAATACTTTATAAGCATTTATTCATTTAAAATTCATTCAATGACTTGTAGCAATCTATGGAGTCAGTTAATGTTATCATTCCCAGATCAAGAAACTGAATTTTAGAACAATTATGCAACTTGCCCAGCGTCACACAGTGGCAAGGCTGGGATTCAAACTCAAGCAGTCTGGCTTCTGAACACATGTACTTAAATACCTCACTCTACTGACTCTCAAGTTATAAGTGGAATGTCTATTCTGGGGTGTGAAAGCTACTTTTCATTTTTATGGACCCTATCCACATTCAAATAATGAAGAGAACAAGAATGGATTGCCAGTTTATGATAGATGGCTGTTATTTTACTGTCAGTGAACCAAATTCCAATTCAAACACTAGAAGCCACTGGCCTGTTTCTAATAAAAACGGAATACAAAATTAAGCATAAATCACCAAAACTTTTATAAAGCACTTCCTTAAAATCAACATCTAAAGGAATATAGCTTCTATATTTGCAAGAGACAATAAAAGAAGTTAAATATATACATACATCTCCTTGGTGTACAATTCTAAAACCTGATAAAATGTCTATGGTGCCAAGTGATCTGTGAGAAATTGAAAAACAATAATTACCTTATCTGTTGGCAGTCAGGAAAAATGAAAGTACTGTTAAATGGTGCACAAAAGAGATTAGTATGTTCATTGAGAATATTCTAAATTAGATAGAAAGGTAATACACCCTTTTCTGCATTAGCATATAAAAGCTCCTTGAGGAAAATTGAAAAGCTGTAGCTTGTGCAACTGGAATGAATTTTGTGGTGGTCATTAGGGCTGTTCACTCAAGCACCTGTTAGGCCTACAATTCTTATTTTTGAACATAGGGGATGCCATGTGACACGTGTCACTTCTAGGCACAAGTTAAAGAGTCCTTGTGCTTTGGGCCACATTTCCTTCCTCTGCTGCTCTGATCACAGACACACACATCAAGAGGCTGCCTTTGTCAGACTGAGACGTTTCATGAATATAATGAGCAAAGAACTGGGGACAACCAGCACCACGTGGATGAGAAATACACGTTTGCTGTGTTAAGTTTAGGATTTTCTTGGTGGTGATGTTACTCCATCCTAATCTAAACATTCAGTCAAATGCAAATTAACCTCCACAGATTCAGGTTTGTGGGAAAAAAAAAAAGACATTATTTTCTTTAGCAGAACTAGCATTTAACTGAAAGCTTCCATCTTACTGTGCTGGCTGTAAACGTTATTCTATACTGGAGTTCATTTCGCATTCCCTAAATTTTATCAACATTCTAATATTTCATGGCAGTAAAACGGCACGGAATTTCTTTTGGTCTTCTCTTCCCATTAGACATCCCTAGAGAAAACCATCCAGGCCTATATGATATTCAAATATGTATAGGATGTTCAAATGCCATATGGGTATTTAAATAATGAAGACTTGACTATTTTCAGGAAGCAGTTTGTGCCCAATAATCTTGTTGAATGACAGTCAACCTTCTCCTTTCTAGGCACACCATGCAGAGAGTGATCTTCTCACCTTCACCTCAGGTCTTATCAATTTTCACTTGTAACACCTTGAATGGGGGAAGGATCCAAGTGTTATGGGGACTTGAACTTACATAGTTTGAGAAGATCTCTTTGAAGAAAGAAAATATATAAATATTAATTATTCATCTTCATCTGGGTGGAGATTGCCATGAATATGTATTGGTAATAATTTGCTTAGGGTTTGTGTACCTTACAATGTCAATATTATATGGCAATAAAAAGTTTAGGGGAAAATATGATTTTGAAATTAGGTTTAGGACTTGGAAGACTCTCTTCCACCTAAGAACCCCAAAGAGTAAGTTTCATGAGCTTCAAGGTAAAGTAGTGCCTCTAATCTTGAAGCCCCATCCTGACCTCTGCAGCCCTCCAAGCCTGGGTAGATTCTGTTTCTCTTAACCCAGGATAATCCTCTCCAGGAGTAGGGAAATTCAATAACAAATGTAAGGAAGGGGTCTGTCTTTAATTTCCCCTGAGGGAAGGGAGTATATGTTCTAACTACTGGAAATGGAGGGAGAGCGATTATACCAAGAACTGTCAGAATTAATGTCCCAATAAATTACCCTGCTACATATGAATGTAAAGAGAAAGCCGCACACATTTTATAGAGTTGCATTGCAATTGATCTTGCATGTTATTCACTTAAAATATCACATGCATCTTTTTGAAAGTAAAAGATTATTCCGTCTTTCAAAAAAAGGAATCCTGTCATTTGAACAACATAGATGAACCTGGAGGACATTATTCTAAGTGAAATAAGCCAGGCAGAGACAGACAAATACTATGTGGAAGTTATAAATGGAATCTGAAAAAGTCAAACTCATAGACGCAAAGAGTAGAATGCTGGTTGCCAGGGGCTGGGGAGCTCAGGAAATGAGGAGATATTGGTCAAAGGGTACAAAGCTGACTGAGAAAGAATGAATAAGTTCTAGAGATCTAATGTATAGCATGGTGGCCATAGTTAATACTGTCACCACACACACACACACACATACACACACACACACACACACAGATCCCTGTGTGGGATAATGGATGTGCTAATTAAGTTGCTTTGGTAATTATTTTACAACATATTCATATATCAACACATTGCATTGTGTACTGTAAACGTATATGATTATTTGCCAATATACCTCAATAAAGCTGAAAAATAATTACACTGTTATCTAGCATACATGTCAATACTGGCCCACACCACCTGGAAATGTCTATATCATAAGAGAAATTGAGGAATTAAGGGTCACAATGTATACATTTTTATTTCTCTTACGGTACTTGAATGTAAAGAAACACAATCCAAACAAAGGGTAGCCTATTAGATAAAAATATTTTGTCTTAACTCTGAATAATAAAGAAGGATTATCTTACCATAAATGAAAGTTAAAGGTCCAAAAGAGAGTAAAATATTTGTCATGTCATCTAGACAATGATCATTGCTAAGTGTTCTGAAACAGTTAGAAGTCTTCTATTGTCTGATTTTGAAGGGTCTATAAACACTGGATCCTCATTCACGCTTCACCTCATATTCCCAGGACCAAATTATGAATTATACTTTTTTACACAAAACTTCCTAGAGAGGAGTGAAAAAGCAAGCCTTCCATGATCTCCCCTCACAGGTACCTAATATCAGATCAGTAAGTTACATATTTTTGAGACAATTCTGCTATAATAATCGGTGGCCCTAGCTAACTGGATTGGTCATGCCAATTCTTTTAAGTATTTTGTTTGTTCAGTGTGGCTCTGGCAAAACTTCCTATCTTAAAGAATCCTATACTTTGTTAATAAACTTGATTGTATTACCGGGCACATGCTTCCTGTATTATATTAAATCTATGATACATCTTTTATTTCCCACACATATAATTAGTTCTATTACTCTCATAATAAGAATGTGTAACACTGTGGATCTTCCCATGCGAACATGTTTTGTGCATACAAATAATTTTTCTAGTTCTGAAATATTTTAAGAAGTTAAATTTCACCAAAAAAACCCCTAAAATTTAAAGTAGGAAATTAAATTGATGTTGCCTAAATGTGGATTGATTTCTCATAGAAAACCACTTCAAAAAGTTTGCTTTCTTAAAATGCTTTGAATGCTAGTAAAATACTTGGATTTAGATAGTAATTTTTTCACAGATGATTCACCTAACTAGTAGCTTTAGAAGGATATATAAATTAACACCAAAACTGCAAATTGATTATAATTGAATGTTATTATTTAGTAAGACATTAAAACTTACAAATGAGATAATTAGAACCACCCTTTTTAGAAGCTTTTCATAAATATTTATATATAAAGATGTATCTATGATCTTTAGTGCCCTAGCAAAAAGGATTACTTCAGTTTCAAGTACCATATTATTTGAGAAAGTGAGAGCTGCTTTTACATGTTGGCTACAAGTTATGGATCTCTCTGTCTGTCCTCTCTCTGTCTCTCTCTTTCTCTGTCGTATTTCCTAATAAACCAGTAAAAGAACACTAAACAAAAACACCTGGTTGGATTATATGACATCACCGGTTCACTAGGAGAGTTCAAAGCTCTTTGTAAATATTTTGCTGCCTTAGTAGTAATCAAGCTACTTCCTGAGTGCATTGCTCACCTATGAAAGTTAATTAACAGTTTCAATGCATTGGGTACCATTTATTTATTGCATGACAACTATGACTTTAGAAGTTGTATAAGCTGAACTATGAAAATAAATACAGTTCCAGGAACTCAGAACCTAAATGAATTTTATAGCCTAATATTTCAGTTTAAGTAAACAAAAAAAATCTTTCAGGTTATTAATAATGCTATCACACATATTATCTCAATATGTAATATCTGTAGAGTAATTATAATTTTACCAAGATGATGAAGTTTTAAAGTTATATGGTAATACAGAATTTTTCTCCACAAATAGACTTTTAAATTAAAATATTAATATTGCTAGGAGATTAAGAAAGAAAAAATGTAGATAGTTATGAAAATATAACCAGAGAGAAAGTGTAAAATTCAATAATTAATTCCATTTATTCAATTCAATTTATTTAATGTAAAAATAACAGTAAATATTTATTTATTAAGAAAAGTAATTTAAAAACTAATATCTGCTTATTATTTAAAATAAAATAAATCTATTATAAGATTACCTTCATTATAAAATGGTTACAGGCACATTACTTTAAAAAACAATATCTGAATGCAATGTCAAATATGAATTGTATCTACATAATGTTTAAAAGAAAAATAGTACCTAGATAGAGAGTAAAATACATAGTGCCCCATAAATTCTTCTTCCCCCATCAATTTTTCAAAGTAGCCTGTTAAGTGTTGCATGGATATCATTCCAAATATGTTCTTCATCTGGAAGCCATCATTCTGAGCAAACTATCGCAAGGACAGAAAACCAAACACCGCATGTTTTCACTCATAGGTGGGAATTGAACAATGAGAATACTGGGACACAGGGTGGGAAACATCACACACCGGGTCCTATCGTGGGATGGGGAGAGCGGGGAGGGATAACATTAGGAGATATACCTAATGTAAATGATGAGTTAACGTGTGCAGCACACCAACATGGCACACGTATACATAGGTAACAAATCTGCATGTTGTGCAAATGTACCCTAGAACTTAAATTATAATAAAAAAAGGAAAAAAAAAAACAAATATGTTCTTCATTAACTAAACACAGGCATTGAAGTTATTAAATGAGATTATGCTTTTTAAAAAAATCATGAGTTCATACCATATAAGATATTCTGACAGTAGCATATTTTTACTTCGTAAAATATTGTAGACATTTTTCAATATCAATTTAAAATATTTTACTTCATTCTTTATAAGGACCACCTGGTGATTCATTATATGAATGTAACATTTATTTAAACAATATCCTAGAAATTATGATCTAGATCATTCCATGTTTTTTTCTTCTTATAAAATCAACAATGATGGAATGTTTATTTATGTGAATATGACCTTACAAAATTTTTAATGAAATTAATACATCAAATTGTTTGAACATTTTAAATATTTATAGTTACTGATCAATAAATTACCTTCCCATCAATGTTATATGGTAATGCTGATTTGTCCAAATATTTTTAATACTGAATCTTATCAATTTGTGTATTCTTTGCAGATTTCATAGCTGAATAGCATATGAAATAGCAATAATGATAGCAATAGCAATATTTCATTATTGTATAAATTTATATTGATTTTCTTTTGATTGACACTATTCATTATTCTGTCCTTACTTTTCATACTTTAAAAAAATCTATAGAAGCTTGACAATTTTCCCTCTGATTTATAAGTACTTTCTTATATAAAAGATATTGGTTTGCATACTGTGTATACAAATTGAATAGTTTGTATGTTTTGATCTCTTTACTTGGACCTGGGAATTGGTGCTGTGATACCATGTTGCTAAGTCCAGGTGAGTTATAAAGTATATTGATGCATTTGCTAGGCAGGCAAACCATTACTTTCATTTTGGTTTTCTCCCTCAGAATTTTATAATAATTATTCACGAATGTCTACTTTTCCAGAGAAACTATAGTGATTTTATGAGGTTCCAAGAAATAACTTGTAATTTTAACTAATGTTATATTGGATTTAAAGATTTGGAAGCTCAACATGATGAGCTTCTATCATTTAGAATCATGAGTTATAATATTAAATGAGTAAAGTGACTGTCATAGATTGTAGTGCTCTGTCAACATAGCCTCCTCAACTGGCATGTTCTTACAGCTCTTCATAAGAAATCCATCTAAAATTAGTATATGGTTATAAAAAATTGTTACATAACCGTCTTTCAGCCTTGAATTCTGCCCTAATTGTTCTAACCGTCAAGTTACTGACAATATTCTGAAGACGCAGTTTTCTAAATCTTTCTCAGTAACATACTTTCTTTAATATTTGAAAGTCTTGGCCAGCCTGAATATTTCATCTCAGATGTAGAGATGCCTGGGTGATGTGGTTGAATGAACTCTGCAGGTGAAAAGCACCTTAATCTATGTCTTGACTATTCCACATATTGAGTGACACTGGGCCAGATACTCCACCACTTTCAGCTGCTATGTGCTCACTTGTAAAATGTGGACACTAATACTACCTAGTAGGTTTTTTTTAAAAGATTACTGCACATGAACTAGGTGCTCAACAAGTGGCACTTTTATTGTTCAAGTAAACCACCTGTTAATGTACAGTGCATTTATTTTAAATGGCCCAAATCGATGAATCTCACCAAAATTTTTCTTATATTAATGGCTAGAAATAGGTGAGAGTCAATCATTTTTGTTCTTTCTCCTTTCTTCTACTTATTGTATCTTACATCTTTGTTGGGATTATTCATATAGGATTATGACTCACCATTTTCCTGCACACTGCTGTCAATTCTTCACAGATGGATTCCAGAGTAGAAACCTTCATAATCTCCATGACTATAGGCTCCAAAAGTTATTTTTTAAAGTATATTATAAACTAAAAAGCTATCAGTAAAAATAGGAACAGCACCATTTTTAGGAAATGTGTTATATTTTCATCACATTTAGTATTTCTCTCCTCATAATATCTAATCATTTTTTAAAAAAAATATACTAATAATGTTTATTGAGGGAATCAGGATAAAATTAAAATAACAGACTTAAAGTACGTAAGAAAGAGGGGTAATTGAATGAAAGCATTTTTTTTTTTTTAGGTGGACAGGAAGTAGAATTTATTGGTGAGTATTAGGAGGGGGCAGCACAGTGGAAGCCCTCATGAGTGCAGGGCCTGCCACTTCTCCAGAGCACCATGATTGGGAACGTACTTGACCTATCTGGGATGAGCCGCTTCTCAGCCACCATGTCTTCAAATTCATTGGCATTGAACTTGGTGAAGCCCCACTTCTTTGAGATGTGGATCTTCTGGCGGCTGGGGAGCTTGAACTTGGCCCTGCACAGGGCCTCAATCACATGCTCCTTGTTCTGCAGCTTGGTGCTGATGGACATAACTTGGCCGATGTGAACCCTGGCCACAGTGCACTGGGGCTTTCCAATGGCACCTCGCATGCCTGTTTGGAGCCTACACTGGGGTAGTGAAAGGTCAGAAACATGAACATCCATCTGAAAGGACTGTCTCCAAGGTCCCTTAGAGCAATACATACAACAAACAGGCTGCATCACTACCAGGGAAGCTGCTGTTTGCAGCCATTGCACACTGGGCCGCCATGAGGAAAGGAACTCAGTCAGCTTAATTGGCTGCAGGAATATCTAATCATTTAAAGGTCCTCAAGATGGTGCATGGCTAAATATGTAAAGACAGAAAGTAACTGAACAAAGATACAGTTACAGATATAAAGTTGATGTTCTTTTCTCAAGGCTTCATGGACTATGCTATCTTTTGGTATTAAGTAAGCCAGGGTCTAAGTAATAAAGAGAAATATACACATGCGATTAATTATTGTTACTTTATACTAGATTAATCTCTCAAGATCACTTTTATTATGCCATTTACTCAACTCAAAAATAAGTCATTTTCCTCTTATCTACCCCATCCTGTCTAAACATAGGAACCCATATAACCCGGCTCAACTCCCTCAATCCAACCTTATGATCCTCTATTCCCCCAAAAGTATTTCTCCTTTAGTTATCCTGGTAATACACTATCCCATTGATAAGACCTGCTCATGAAAATATATATCATCTATTGTGCAAGTGACACATTTCTGAGAGTGAAAGGGGAAGCTATTCAGAATTAGAATGGGACAACAGTCATATCTAGGTGTATTCCAGACAAAATGGGATGTGTGATAGCTCTCCCTGTTCATGGCCTCCCTGTGCCTCACAAACACTTTACCTTTCTCTTACATGCATCCTCTAAAATCTGACTCCGATCCTGCCATCTTCAGATGCTTTTTGTCATGTCAACACAAATTTATCATTTCTCTGAATTCCTTTAGCACCCAAACTACTATCATGTTTCAAGTGTATTCATGTAGCATTGTGATTAAACTGTTATCTCTTCTAAGGAAGTTGGCAGCTAATTGTTTTGTATAGCCTTCCAGAAGCCTCTCCAGTGCAGGGGAAGTGACAGATACTCAGCAAATACCTGTGGAAATAATTGGATACATCCTTCTACTCCTAAGCTCCCCTGATTAGCCAGGAGCATAACAAATTAACTATAATATTAGTTCATTATAACTTAAGCAAGAATATTTTAGCTTATTTCATTCCAAAATGCCTTTAAACAAGTAGCAAATAGAGCTCAGAATAAATGTATCTTAATAAAATGAAAATGAAAGTCAGAACATAGGGGGCTGTCTGGGAGGACTAAGCCTGTATGAAGAAATTTTTCAGCTGGCTCAAGGCAAGACGTTTCACCTTCTGAAGGAAAAAAAATAGCATGGAAAAATAGAATAAAAATGGACTAAGGACAAATTCTTCTTATTTTAGAGTTGTTCTTAGAGCTAGCACTGTCTGGAGTCTTTTTTTCTACCTTCTTAACTTACTATGCAGAGGCTGTTTGAAAGTCCCTGCACTTTCTCATGCATTCCTGCCCAGTCTGTGGAATGAGGCTACACTGAGTACATACTGAATATCTTCTCATATATAATACAAACCAAAATTATTACGTAAATGATCCTTTATTGGTGTGCGAGGTTAAAGCTCACAAAAGGTGTAATCAACAAGCATAAGAATTCATCCCATAAAGACAGGTCCCACTTTCAGTGCATTTTTCCTGAATGCGTATAATTCAAACCCATTTCAAAAGCTGTTGGATCCAGGTTTGGTGTTTAGTTCTGTATCATTGGTAAAAGTACTGTCGCTAGATTTCCTAATTTCAGATAAGCATGATTGCAGTGTTCCTCAACTTTGTTTCCAGTTTCTAGAACTGCACTTAATCAAAAAATTGGTACATTATCTCATTTTTTTTTAACAATTCCCAGGCTCTCTAACTTCATTGAAGACAAGGAATGTAATATAAGTATTGTGTCAGCTATAATACTATTGGCCAGATATAGCTGTGTAGAATTACGACGTAATTCTCTGAGCAAGCGATTTCATTGATTAGATGCTAAAGACCAAACTTCTTACTTAATAAAGATGTATTTTCGTCCTCATGCCATTTCTGATTGTTGACTTAACTGAGATGAATAAGGCCTAAGCTTGTCACATGTAGCTAACTGATCATTCATTAAGCATTCAAGTTAACATGCAAATTCTCAAAACTACTATTTTATTTTATTAATCAAAAGAAGAGTTCTACGTTCATGTATTTATATTTTTCTTTTATAATTTAGAGAAAAAATGAACAATTCTCTCCACAGACTATGCAAAATCTTAGTAATCCCTTGCCAAGCCTGTGATAAATATTATTTTTAAAAAAAATTAAAAAAAAATAATATGGAATCAGTGCCATTTTGCACTTGTATTTGTATTTTAATTATGTTCTGTGTGAACAGTGAGATAAAACATTTTCTTTTTTTTTTTTTTTTTGAGACGGAGTCTTGCTCTGTCACCCAGGCTGGAGTGCAGTGGCCGGATCTCAGCTCACTGCAAGCTCCTCCTCTCGGGTTCACGCCATTCTCCTGCTCAGCCTCCCAAGTAGCTGGGACTACAGGCGCCCGCCACCTCGCCCGGCTAGTTTTTTGTATTTTTTAGTAGAGACGGGGTTTCACCGTGTTAGCCAGGATGGTCTCGATCTCCTGACCTCGTGATCTGCCCGTCTCGGCCTCCCAAAGTGCTGGGATTACATTTTCATTGTCAAGAAATGCCTGTCTTTCTTATGGTAATAGTAAGCAGTACTCTGGATACTTTGCTGAAACATCCTGTTAGCACATAAAATTGCAAGGTGTCAACATCTTGCTCCTAATCTCCACTGTAAAGACCTGGCATTTCAAGAAGGAAATGTTATCAGCATTTCTGACCTGTGGCTATATTCAGTAAGTTGTATAAGCTGTTTCTCTGAAGGAAAGGAAACGTGCATAAAATTCATGTACTGGCATTCTAATTTGGGGGCCATCAACTCTCAATATGGCTTGTAGCATGAATAATTTAGCTCTAATCCATTTTAAAAGCCATGTTATAGCTGTTCAGCAGTACGTTTCAGTCAGCATGCAGAATAAGTAAGTTACAAATGTCACACCATCATATGACCTTGACAAAGTAGGAATTAATGGTATAAAGTAATTAAAGAATTCTTCCTTTCAAATGTCCTCTTTGAATCCAATATCTTCCTCCTTTTTTCCTCCAAGTAACACATATTTATTAAGTTTTTGAAAGACAAGACTAGCTCATGTTGACTATAGAATGTTTTAAAAATCAAATGCCATAAAAAGTGAAACTAAAATTAGCTAATATTTCTGTCTACTGTCATTTTAATGATTTTTTTCTGGGATCTTCTCTATATATGTAATAATATATGCATGTGAGTATATGTGCATACATGTCTGAGTATTACATGTGTTTACAAAACTTACATTGACTGCACAGTTTTGTATATTTTAATATACGTTTCTAACTCTGAAACATATTTTTATTTTCATATCTAAATTACTTCTTCATGTATACCTTCAATAGATGCTTTGCAATCTAGTAATCAGTATTTATTATGTACCAATAAAATGAAGAGCCCTTAATAGCTTCAGAAACATAACAGAATAGGAAGCTCTAAATCTTTCTTCCTCATGCAGAGACAGGCACCAATTCAGCATCAATATACAGATAAATTATCTTTTTGAGAAATTCAGAAGTTAATTAAGTGGCTGCTACAACTGAAGAAAGCACAAAACTAGCTACATCAAGTCTGGAGGGAAAACTTGTGGCACCTTGCCGCAGCATCTGACCCTGGGACAGTACCACATGATTGGGAGGAAAGTCCCAGCTCCCAACTTCTTTCTAGGGAGGTAAGAAGAACACTGGACTATACATGTAATGCTCTGATATTTAAGGGCATCTGCCTAAATAGGCTTCTGTCTAGCCTGTCTCAGCGTGCTGATGGGACCTAACATAGCTCTACATGCCTGGAAGCCACAAGGACAAAACAAAAACAAAAATAAAAAAGACCTGAGTGGGTTGCTGTTACTCCAGAGGATCTTCTGTATAGGCCAATACAGATCACCAACCTCTCCCACTGTGAGTAAAGAGAAGACTGGAGAGAATGACTAATGTTCCAGCTTTTTAGGGGGCTACCTGAATGAATGGAGTCTAGTCTAACTGATGAGATCTAATGTACATTAAATGCCTGGGGCTCAGCTGAGAATAAAAAAGGAGATGCTACTTCACATAATCCATTATATAGCACAGATGTGAGACAGAACAAGAGAATATAAACTAAAAAAAAGAAACCACCAAATCCCCCTAAATAAGAATTTAAACAACACATAAGTCCACAGAACCAGAAAAGTATTAAAAGACTTCCAGAAACTCTAGCTGGACTGATTAGTGAAAGTCTGTCCCTGTACAAAGCCTACTCAAAAAGACTAGGAGATGTGGTAGTTTTATAAAAAGCGTGAATACCAAAACAAAGTTACAAGACACATGAACAAAGAGGGGATATGGCTCAACTGAAATGATCATTACGAGGTTTCAGAAATTTGTTAGTAAAGAAATGAAGGAATGTTAATTATCAAAAAAAGAATTCAAAATAAATATGAAGGAGATCAGACAAATGAACAAAAGGAGAACTTCAACAGAGAAAGAAAATGTATAAAACAAAAAAACGAGATATTCAGAGCTAAACAATGCTATAACCAAACCGAAAAATTCATGAGAGGAAGCAGATTTGATCAAGCAGAAGAATCAGTGAACTTTAAGACATGTCATTTGAAGTTATGCAGTAGAAGAGGAAAAAAAAAAAAGAAAAACAGTGAAGAAAGTCTAACAGACTTACAGGACATCATCAGGTGGACCAACACATGCATTATGGATGTCCCAGAGGAAGACAGAGAATAAAGGTTACAAATCTTATTTAAATAAAAAATGGCTGGAAACTTCTCAAATCTAGGGAAGGAAATGATTATCAAGATACAAGAAGCCCACATGATACAATGAGAATGAACACAAAGATGTCCACACCTAGAAACAGCATAATTGTCAAAAGTCCAACACAAAGGGAGATTTTGAAAGCATTAAGAAAAAAAAAAAAGTCTCTTCATATAGAAGGCAATCTTCATAAGAATATGTGATTTCTTATCAGAAACCTTGCAGGCCAGAAAGGAATAGAATAATACATACAAAGTGCTGGGAAAAAAAGAAAAAAACAAAAACCAAAAAAGCAAAGAAACAACAACAACAACAAAAAACCACCACCACCACCAAGAGAAAACCAGCTGACCAAGAATAATATAATGCAAAACTGTTCCTCAAAAAAAAGATAAATATTTTTCCAGATAAACAAAAGCTGAAGGAATTCATTGCCAGTAGACCAATCTTACAAAGAAATGCTAAAGCGAGTTCCTCAAGATAAAATGGAAAGATGCTAAAGAGGAACATAGAAGCATATAGCTCACTGGTAAAGATACATATATAAAAAAATACAGAATACTGTAATAATGTAACAGTTGTGGGTAAATCACTTTTAATCCTGATGCAGTCCTATACACTGAATGTTAATGTCTCCATAATTTATATGCTGAATGCTAATTCCCAATGTGATGGTATTTGAAGAGGGAAAACATTTTGTAGGTGATTCGTTCCTGAAGGCATAGCCCTCTTCAGTGGAATTAGTGCCATTATAAGAGAGACTCCAGAGAGCTCCCTCACCCATTCCCCCCAGGTGAGGACACAGCAAGAAGATGACCATCTGTGAACTATAATCTGCCATTGCCTCAATCTTGGGGTTTTGACACCTGAGAAATAACTTTCTGTTGTTTCTGAGGCATTAAGTGTATAGTGTGCTGCTATAGCAACCTAAACTAAGACAGAAATTGGTACTGAGAAATGGAGGTGATGTTATAACAAATTCCTAAAAATGTAGATGTGGTTTTGAAATTGGAGTATGACTAGAGGCTGGAAGAGTTCTGAGGTGCATACTTAAAAAAAAAAAAAAAAAACTTACAATACTATGAATGGACCTTTAAAGGTGATTCTCATAAAGAATCAGGAAAGAGTAAAACTATGGAGAAAACCTCAATCTTATTAAGGAATACTTAAGTAATCATGAATGGAATGTTGGTAGAAATATGGATGATAAAGACCATTCTGATGAAGTCTCACACAGAAATGAACGTGCTGTTGGAAACTGGAGGAAAGGTGATTCTTGTTACACAGTGACAAAGAAATTGACTGAATTGTATTCATGCTCTAGTGTTTTGTGGAAGGTGGAAAGTGTGAGTGATGAAATTGGATATTTAGCTGAAGCTATTATTAAGCAAAGTGGTGAAAGTATGGCTTGCCTTCAACTGAAAGCCAATATAGAAGCAGCTTAGCTGCTGTATTATACTATGATTACAGTGAAACGTGAGAAGAGAGAAATGGCTTAAAAACAGAATTTTTCAGTAAAAAGAAAGCAGAACTTAAAGATTTGAAAAAAGAAATCTTAGCCTACCAATATTGCAAAAAAATGAGAACACTACGAATGTGGCCAATTGTCCATTTGATAAGGAGATTAGTATTTATCAGTCATCTCAGCAAAGGCCAGATGTTATTCTCAAGATATTGGAAGAATAGCTCTGAAGGTGATTCAGAGATGATCAGGGTTGCCACTCCCATCACAGGCCACAATGCACGAGCTTTCAGGGCACAGCTGCCTCCACCTAGGTTTTAAAACACCTGGAGCCATGGGACCATGATTTCAGCCTGGGTGAGCCAAGGGCACTGGACCCAGCCCAGCAGATCTGTGGGACCCCAGCAGAAAGCTAAGGCAGAGAGCCACTGTGGGACCATCTCTACCAAGCCAGAGGACTAATATTACCACTGTAGTAGGCCTGGAAGACTGAGTAGCATGCCAAAGAGGATTATTCTTGAGCCTCAAAAGGTAATAAAGTTTGCCCCAGTAAGTTTTGGACTCTCTTGAAACCGGGTACACCTTCCTTCCTTCCTGTTTATCCCTTTTGGAATGAACATGTCTATCCTATACCTGTCCCACACTATTTTCTGAATGCATATAACTTGTTTGGTTTCACAGGTTCACAGCTGGAGAGAAATTTTGCCTCAGGATGAATTATAGTCTTATTCATTACTAATTTAGATGATATCTATTAATAGATGAGGCTTTGTATTTTAGACTTTAGAGTTGATGATGGAATAGGTTAAGACTTTAGGGGTTATTGGGATAGAATAAATGTATTTTGCATGTGAGAAGAATATAAACTTTGGAGACCAGGAGCAAAATGTCAATATCTAAATGTTTGTGTTCCCTCAAAATTCATATGTTGAAATCTTACTTTCTGAGGTGATCTTATTAGGAGATGGGGTCTTTGGAAGGTGATTAGGTGATGAGGGCAGAGCCTCATTAATGAGATTTGTGCCCTTATAAAAGAGACCCCAGAGATTTCATTTACTTTTTCAGCCATGTGAGGACACAATGAGAAGATAGCTGGCTATGAACCAGGAAGACAACCCTCACCAGATACCAAATCTGCTGGTTTCTTAATCTTGGACTAATAAGCACTATGAGAATTTAATTTTTGTTTAAGCCACCAACTTACGGTATTTTTGTTATAGCACCCCAGATTGACTAAGACCAGTACAGAGATGATTTTTTTTTTCACAGAGAACTTACAACAGAATATATTTTCTAAGAAAAGCGGCACATGTGCCCCATCTTTTTTTTATATCGTTATGTAGCAAATCAGTCATTTAAAAACTAGTGTATACCAGGTGGAGTGGCTTATGTAATCATAGAACTTTGGGAGAATGAAATAAGAGGATCATTTGAACGCAGGAGTTTGAGACCAGCCTGGGCAACATAGCGAGACCTTATCTCTACAAAAAAATTTAAATATTAGCCAGGGGTGATGGCATGCGTCTGTAGTCCCAGCTACTTGCGAGGCTGAGGTGGGGGGATCACTTGAGCCAGCAGTTTGAGGCTGCAGTGAACTGTGATTGCACCACTGCATTCCAGCCTCAGTCAAAGAGCAAGACAGTGACTCAAAAAAACTAAGTAAATACAATTAAAAACTAGTGAAACATTGAATGTTTAGGAAAAAGAAGCATTCTTTTTTTTTCTTATTGTAATACATGTTCATTGTAGAAAATTTAGGGAAAAAAAATCTATTCTTATTGTCCAGGTAATATTGGCAAAAATGGCCTTTGTTTGGATAATTTGATTGTGTTGATTTCCTTTCTCTGGACATATTTGAAAACCCGAAAGTTATCAAAGTAAATTAAATTCTCCATATTTAATTAAAGGTTTGCATGAAGGCACATTTTGGTCTGACGACTTCCAAAATTCACATGGTCAACACTGAGAGTCAGGTTCTTTGAGCTTTTTCCTGGCAAAAGTTCAGAATAAAGTTTAACATGCTTAATCACTCTTAAATTGTCCAGTTTTTCTACCTTATTTCCTTTATTTCTTTGTAAGAAAAAAAGAAAACTTTGCCAAATAGTGGGGGCGGGGAGTTAATAATAATGGAAAGTTACACGGTTTCTTGATGAGTTCAAATTATGAGTAATGTAAGAATCATATAGATTATTAATAAAAATATGTTTATATTACAAAGCCAAAAACAACGTAGAGTCCTTTGTTAATTGTATGGCAAGTGGCATGTGGTAACCTTCAAAGTCTGACTGCATTCCCTCATGAGTGTTCACCTTTTTTTTTTTTTTTTGAGATGGAGTCTGGCTCTGTTGCCCAGGCTGGAGTGCAGTGGCTTGATCGCCGCTCACTGCAAACTCTGTCTCCTGGGTTCCAGCGATTTTCCTGCCTCAGCCTCCCGAGTAGCTGAGAATACAGGCGCCCGCCACCACATGCCCAGCTAATTTTTGTATTTTTAGTAGAGATGGGGTTTCACCATGTTAGCCAGGATGGTCTCGATCTCCTGACCTCATGATTCACCCGCCTCAGCCTCCCAAAGTGCTGGAATTACAGGCTTGAGCCACCACGCCCTGCCACATTCACCTTTAGGAAGGGGTCTGACAGTGACTCTGATACATATGTAAAATAACCTCCTGAGAGACTTTCTGCCACTTAGGAATAGAGGAAGTTCTCTTTCCCTCCATCTCCACAGTAAGGGAATAAAGTAACAATTCGCAGGTAGAAAAATCAACGGCCTAGCTTTCCCCTCCTGATTATGTCAATCAAAAGTGAAATTAGCAGCCCCTGCCATATTTGTTTTTCATCTCTTGCCCAGATTATGTCTGCATGGAGGGCTGAGAATAATATTTCAGAAGTAGGTAAATTATAAACGACCATAAGCAAGTTCCCTTTTACCCTCTTCCCTTCGGTTACTATCAGTATCTAGGAGCGTGTCCTCTGTAACCATGCATATTTTAAAATTGTGGATTAACTTGTTGCTTTTGAAATGTTTAACTTTCATTATAGTATCTAGGTATCAGCTTCTGAAGTTTTAAAGAAATTTTGTTATTAAATGAATGGTATTGCTGATTATAACAAGCAGTTTCTTCAAGATGCCAATACCTATACTTAAAAAAATACAATATTTATGTGCATGCTATACTTTTTAGGTTAAAGGAATACTTTTATTCTTGAAAAGGAGCAATCTAAAAACACATACACATATAAGTATGTATTGATATGTTATCTATATAAAGTACATATTAAATATTTACATATATTAATATGTGCATATTTATTAATATAATATATCATAGTTTAAATATATTGAAATGTCTTTACTTAAAGAAACTCTATGATAAATCCTTTGTTAACTAATAGTCTTTTGGTGTAATAAAGAAATGCCCCTGATTTCCTCGCGAATTTTTTTATAAGCACATTTTTTTTTTTTGACTCTAGCCATTTTGGAATTATAAATTGAGCAAGGGAGCTTTTATTTTTGTATGTTTTGAAAAATCATAATCTAAGTATGCCATAGGGACAAAAATGTCATACATATCTGCGTGCACTTACTTGATAAAAGTTCAGAAGTCAATTTTATTTTTAAAAAACTCGATGATACTCAATATTCAATCACCACCACACCAGATATATGTGATTATAAATAATCCTATAAATCTTAAAATACTCCTTCTGTGATAAATTGTAACTAATGATCAAAATAAAATGTCTATACAGCAAAACTGTTTGTTTCTCAAAAAATATTTTGATATTTCTTTTAATATATACGATTATCATTTGAACATCAATTAAGACCACACAATGAAATTAACTGTATTCAGGAAAGGAAAGGAAATGTACTTCTCAGAGTTAACAGCTTTTCTAAACTTCTGATAGTGACATAATATTTACATTTTTAAAAGGTATGGACACTAAAAATGTGATTCAGAATTAGAAAAATTTGCATTCATTAATATTTACAGCATGTTTTTCCTGAGTTAAAAATGTGACATAGGTATAAGCATCATTTTTATATATTGAATTTCCTAAAATTCATGATATAAATGTAATAGGGAAGAAATATCAATTTGAAGGGTGCCTGGTCTTGTCTTATGTTTCTGAACATTCCTCATCAGTTTCCTTCAAGAAGTTCTTCTGCAGGTATCGCCATGGCTTAAATATTGATTAATAGCCAAGAATGTAAACTCCAACCTCATGTAGATTCTCATGTCCCTCTCCCATCGTTCTTAGTATCACCTACTTAGTGATAACTCCCAAATCTCAATCACCACGCTGGAATACTTTCCTAAGTGTCAGATCTGTTTGGCTAAGTGTCTACTCCTGATCTCTCAAGGGACGCCCAAAAAGTCAAATCATGTGCCCCAGCAAGCTCACACTCGCTCACAAGAGCCAATTGTTAAACATAGATATAATTAAACAGCAAATGATACAAAATTAGAGTTAATAAGTTATTTTAGAATCAGAAGTGTCATAAGTAATACATAAATCATTACTTTTGAATTGTTTTATTATGCTAATGTCATCTATAATCTTGAGGTAGTTTTACCTATTGAATTTGCACAGTGGAACTGCTATACATGGTGTGCTAGGGTGCATCCCTTCCAGACTCAGGGTCCAGTGACATTCACGTTTACTTCTTGAAATCACCCACAGTAAGAACAGTTACATCAGAAACATGGAAAAACATTATAACAAAGGACATTGTTCTCCTGGGAATCAGGTTATTAATGCATAGACCTGAGTATATCTCTGCCAGTCATTGGTCTTTTTGCTATGGGATCCATTCTTCATCTTCCACCTACTGCAGACGGGCCATCTCCGAGATGCATTCTTGGGTTCCCTTGTAAGCTGGTTGCCAGCTGGTTTCAAACAATGGGAGACGCCTACAAGAAATTGTCAGACGAAGAAAAGGAAAAGCCAGACAGGGACTCCGATAAAAATGGCCTCTCCTCTGTAGCTCTAGATTTTGCCAGAGAGGTTGACATCGTTTTCTTGAAGTGTGTCATCTTGGCCCTTGTAATACTGCCTCTTCTCTTTGTCCCTACAGACTTCAAAAGGTGGCAACTTCTTGCAGATGCTGGTTTATGAGTTGCCTCAGAGGCCTACCTTTGGCTTCTCAGCATTTCAGAGTTGCATTACCAGTTCCCTGCATAAATGTTCTTTATTTTAACAGTAAGTTGGTATAGATTCTTTAACTTTACTAGGAAAGAGAAACCACGCAGTAAATTTAACAGGAATTTAATATGAAATAATTATTAAACTATGATAGGAAAGCAACTATAAAGATACAGAAACAATTCTAAAGGGAACCCTACGCTGAGGCTGACTTTCAAAGGAAGGACAAACTTAGAAAGTGGGACCCTCTTCAGGGCTGAGTTCTCATCTTGGAGAAGGCATGTTTGCAGCTCGTGGAATAGCAGAGAAGTTTGTTAGGTTGCCTGGGACAAAGCTAAACCTCCAGGGTGCTGGCAAGCCAGGTTGGTCGGCAAGTACACAGAGGAAATCTGGATACTCTGTGGGTGTTGTGGGCTTGGAGCATGCAGTGTCAGTATGTTCGGGTGGAGATAAGAAGCCTTGGGAAGGTAGTCACAGGGCTTAGGCAGGGCCTATGAGGTCACTGACGGACTGTGCCCTTAGGGTGTGTGTCTGGACTAGGCATCACTGAATGTTCTTACACACCCACACAGCAGAAAGACTGCAGCGGGAGCCAGAGAGGGCTGAAAATCCAAAGCAAAACAGCCAAAACTGGGAAGAGAATCCCCTTCCTTCTGTAGTGTGACTCCAGTGCCCTCTATTGACAAAGCTTAACATGGTGCTGTGCTTAAACAGAAATGTTTAAAGCGATCAGTCCATTACAGCTGAGCAGGCACTGAGGAGTGAATTTGGAGGTAAGGGGCAATAATAGAAATTAACACAGTGTATTTACTGTGCTCCTGGTTGGGGTCTGATTAATAAAATTCTCAGAGTTAATGCCTTCATTTTATATTCTTATTTTGTTCTATAATCTTTTACTATTGTTCAGTTTTAAAATATCAGATATTTATCATTATTCTGGATGACTCTCTTTCCTTCATGCCTTTGTTTTGATTTAACGTCTGTTTTGAATGTGCCATCTACTTTCTACCTTCTTACCATCACACTAATTCATATCCTTATCATCTATCTCAGGGAGTAGTATATTTATTCTTGAAATGAGAAATGACTAAGTGCTTCTTTAAATGAGAAATGACTAAGTCCTTCTAATTTACCAGGCACTGTGCTTGGCACATGGAATGGTCGGATATGATTTTTTTTTTCTTATCTAGCTTAAACTTTAGTTTAGAGATTAAGGACACTGATAGTTGTATAATTAAAAACGTTAAAAATGTCCCTGAAATGATGATGATGATGACAGTAATAGATACAGTCATACATGAGAAAATAGCTAGACAACCTGAGACCAAAGGTTATGGCTGGAGGAACTGGTGCTTGAGTTTAATATGATGGCTGAATAGAGGATAATTAGGTAAAAGGGTGGGAAAGGCATTCCAAATGTAGGGCACATGTTTAAAGGCAGGAACATACTTATTTAATGATCTTCAAGGAGGCCAGTCAATGTGTCTGGCATAGACAGACAGCAATACAGAAGTATTCTAGGAGTTGGGGCTTAAAAACAAGCTAATATTTAGATCATGTGAAGATCTGAAAACAATATTAAAGGTTTGGGTGTTTTTCCCAATAGCAACAACAAGTATTTCCAGTAACCTCTTAACTTGTTAAGCTTCCCATTTATAGTTTTCTTCTGGCAAGCCTCCAATCTGAATTCTATGTATTTTTTCCAGTTTTTCTTTACTGCCATAAAAATCTATTCATGCAAATCCCTATCTGTTGCATATTGTACACATATACCTCTTCTACCCTGACATTATTCCAACCCTACTCAGGTAGGCCAGCCTCCAAGATAGCCTTCAAAGGTTCCCTACTCCATGCCCTTGTGTGGTTGAATCAGACTGACTTGTGTAACTAATTGCAGATTGTGAAAGTGACAGTGTGTTCTGTGACATCATCCTTTATTTGCTCTCCTTCTCTCAGATCATTGTCTCTGAAGGAAGCCAGTTGCCGTATTATGAGGACACTCAAGAAACCCTATGGAGAAACCCATGAAGCAAAGAATTAAGACCTCCTGCCAACAGACAATGAGGAATGAAAGCCTCCTGCCAATAGCCAACATAAATGGAGGCTCCTGCCAACAGCCATGTGAATTATCCATCTGAGAAGTGGATCATCCTTTCTCAATAAAATCACAAAATGATTGAAGTACTGGCCACCATCTTGTCTGCAAGCTCACGAGAAATTCTGAACCAGAACAACCCAGTAAAGCCAGTTCCAAGCTCTAACTAATGAATATGTCCATCGTTAGTTACCCTTTTGTACTCTTATCAATCGATATTCTCCGACTTTCAGTAAATCTGGTCTCTTCCAATTAAAATACCAGAGGGAGTAGTTTCAAGAAGCCATCTAAATATTGAAGTTCTTTTGTCCCTAATATTCTGTTACTGGTATCTGGGAAGAAATTCCATATGATACTTTCGTCCTTAGGAGATGCACAGGCTTAGATAGAGTCCCATTTATAAGTATGCACAAAATATTATAACAGTCACTTTTAATCGACCTATACAAAATGAAAATCTTAGATCAAACATCTATCATACATTTATTAGAGTGTATTGTGATTATTGATTTGTTTATAAGACTCCTCATTAACTTGTAAGCTATTTCTGGTTCCAAAATCTATTGGAAAAATATAATAGATACAGAAAATCATGGGGCTCAGTAAAAAACATCCTATTAATATTATATCAATTGATTGCAGAGTCCTAACTCTTGTGAATGTGTGCTTGTAAGTTTGAAATATACACAAGATCAGGTCACTACCAGAAATCAGGAAACCAAGAGTCTTAAGAGGCAGAATAAATACTGAGGGACAAATAATAGGACAAATGGAGAAAACAGACAACTAGCCAAAATCAGACTTTTTCAGGCATCTTAGAGAAGAAGTAGAACAAGAAAATGGAAAATCACCAGGTGAGTTCTAGAGGTATGTTTGAAATGATTATCTTTCATCTGCCTTTTGAAGCCAACATTTAAAGAGAATCTTGTGGCTGTTGTCAGATGAGACATTCTAAAAAACATTTTAGAAATGAATTTAATTTTTGACTGACTCATGCATATCAGTTCAGATGAAATAGGAGTGTAGTATTTATCCTCTATTTTCTAGTTCCAATGGTGGAACTATTGTGTAATAATATTATGTAATAATATTATGTAACTATTCCTTGTGTAATAATAATATTCAGCCTTAGTGCTTCCCATACCTGATAATTTCTCAAGAGAAGGTGAATCATACTTTTCTCTGCAGTGATAGCTAAAAGGTGACTCTGCATCATAATCTCTTAGCAGGAGTCAATGTAAAACTTACCTATTTCTCTAGAAAAATCTCACAAAAAATATGGAGCATCTTAAGCCACACTGTGCCACCTAAATTCACTAGCTCAAAACCACAGTGGTAAAGTTGCATAGTTGTGAGAGACCATATGGCCAGAAAAGCCTCAAACATGTGTTATCAGGCTCTTTGCAGAAGACATCTGTTGATCGTAGATACAAAGTAATGAAAGGGTTCTATAAGCCACATATGAAAATGTAATATTAAAGTGAAACCCAATATTCATGATAATTGGTGATTGGCTCCTGTCTTTTAGCCAGACTCATTCTTCAATGAGGACAGTCTAAAATTTGTTATTGTTTGTTTATTATTCTATGCGAGGGTGGGAGAGTTGAAAATGAGAGTCCTGGTGATTATCTGGAACTTTCTCAGCCCATGACAATTGTTCAGATTCTATGGAATCAGTCAACTCCCCACCTATTAAATAAATAGCACCCTCCCTCACTCCCCCCCCCCTTTTTTAAAATAAGAACTGGTAGAAAGCTACCTGAATTTTTTTTTTATTAATCTAGTAACAATAAACAATACATCCCACATTTTCTGTGAACAGAATCCACTTACATTTTAAGACAGAATTTCACTAAACTTTAGTGTTTTATTTTATATAAGATACTCAGAATAAAAACCTGAAAAATAATATAATTTCCAGAATGAAGATGAGTTTTCTGATATGATAAAGGAGAACTGATTATAATAGAATGAAAGATTTACTTCTCAGTCATAAGAACATGTCTGGAAGCATTGTGTAGGTTAATATTCATTTATCATATCAAAAAAGACACTAATTTTCCAAGTTGCATAGAAATCCTGAGGAATGAGGTAGACACAAAACAACATTTGATAAAAAAAAGTTTTATGTCCCCTATGATTTTCATCTATGGAGTCATTAATTAAGTAGGATGGTGTGACGCAGTGATATCAGACCTGAGATAAAACTTGTTGAGAAACAAGCATCTTCCTCTGTGGAAAAAATACCAGACATTTAAAATCACAATTAAACCCAACTGCCTATTTTCTAAGGGACATCTTTAAATAAACATAACCAAAACTAAATATTTTATTCCTCTGTATCTCTTAAGCCTGGTCCAGTCTTCTATTTTACTCTAAATTGTGCCAGTATTCACTCAGTTGCTCAAATCAAGAAAGACAAAAAAAAAACACGTATTACCTTTTGATTTCTCCTTTTTTAAAAAAAAATCCACATCTAATATATCAATATATCCTAATTGTTCTACCTGCAAAGTATTTTTGAATCTGTCTGCTTCTCTCAAACTCAGGACCATAATCATAGTCAATGTCATCATTATCTCTTCCTCAGAATGCTGAAAACCTACTTAGCTATTTAGACCCCCTCCTTTCCATCTTTGTCCCCCACCACTCCACCAGCTACACAGGAAGCAAAGTAATCTTTTTGAAATATAAAACAAATCACATTACTATCCTGTTTAAAATGACTTCTTACTGCTTTTATACTATAAAATCTATGTTATTAACCATGGCTTACATCTTGAATGATCTGACCACCACAAACACTATCTCTTATGCTACTCTACCCTTCCTCATTCTGATCTTCAGAAAGAAACTGAAAGACACCACACATTCTTCCATATCAGAGCCTTTATGTTAATGTCTACTGATCCTTGGATTTAGAAAGCCCAACCCATGATCTTCATATTTTCACTAGGCCAACTCCTTCTTAAACTTTTAAGTCTTAGCTTAAATTTGGTGCAGTCAGAGAGGCTTTCTGACCATGCCCTCAAAGACAGTGGCTTACTCACTGAGTGATTGTTCTCTTTTCCCTATAATATTTTATTGTTTAGCTCCTTTATAGTACATGATATCCACTGTTACGTATTCTGTTGATTTATATACATATATATCCTGACTCTCTCTAAATTGGAAGATCCATCTGGGCAAGAACCATATCTGTTTTCTTCAACTTTGTCTCTCCAATACCTCACATGCCTCCTGTGATATATAAAACATTCAAATGTGTTTGGTATGTGAATAAATACGAATTAGGCTCCAAGTGTAATTTGTCCTTAATTAGTATGAAATATAACACAGAACCTTGCACACATTCATCTGGTGTGGAGTGAGAGGAATTTGTTTATATGTGGAAAATGCTTTAATTATATTTTAAATATGTTTGGTTCAACATACAAACAATTGAATGAGTTTAGCAATATTTCAAATTGTTGTGCTGCTAGAGTTCCTTATTTCTTTTTGTGATAACTCTAGTCAGTTATCTTCTTAATTTCCAAGAAGTTTCGAAGCAAAAATCCTAAGCAATTATATTTTCTCCTTTTCCTTCAGTCAAATTCTGCTTTTTGATATTTCCAAAAGGCCAGAAGCACTGATTTGTTCTGACTATGTTACTTGTTTAGTACTTGAAATGATTAAAAGTTTGAAAATTTCATTTGTTTGTATCAGAATTTTTGTGGAAATTTCATACTTAAAAACACAGTACTCTAGAAATTAATTTGAAACAGTGTCAGTTAGAATTTTGTTAAATGTCTACCCCACCCAAATGAAGAACATAAGGTTCAATATAATGCTGCCATAACTTTGCACTCACTGTGTGCCAGGAACTTTTCTTGGCGCTTTATATATATCGAATCATTTAATGCACCTACAAGCCTTATAAGGTAGGTACCATTACTATTCTCATTTTGAGGTAAGATAAATGAGTTACATAAAGGATAAGAAACTCACTGAAGATTAAAGTTACAAAGCAGAAATTCAAACCCCCAATATGTGTCTACAGAATGCAAGCTCCCAACCATTACACTGTACTACTTCTTTCTAAAACATCTCAATCATCTTCACAGGATTGTCCAAAACCAGCTCCAATAAAACCAATAACATGATAGTACAT